>NC_134312.1:156924585-157588856 GCF_964195595.1 Calonectris borealis | reverse complement strand
AGAAATAGTAATAATAATATTGACCATACATAACTATTTATCATTGTGTTTACCATTGTGCTTACTCTCTTCCTGCCCTGCATACACTTCCTGCTGTCCTGCAACATCCAAGGAGAGCAGAAAAGCTATGCATCACTGTCACCAGAGGGATTTCCACAGTCGAACTGGCACAGATATAGTGTGACAAATACTAGTGACAAAATACTAGTTTGTCTTGAGAGACAAGACCTGGCGTAACTCTTATGGACTTCAGTAGTTTTTGGTTTAGGTCTGAAGGAAAGGTGAAAGCACAGAATCATCAAAACAAATGCTTTAAAATGTAGTTTTGCATTAAAAAGTGAACATTCCTGGCCTCAGCAAGAGGCCAAATGATCAGACACACCATTATTTTAACAAATTTAATAATCGATATGCATTTACTATTTTGTGTCTTTTGAATTTTTAAGGAGTCCATTAATTTCATTTTCTACTAGATCGGGTAGTATTTACTGTTAATACAGCTTAGTGTGTATTGTTCAGCTGTTCCATGTATTCACACAACAGCATTTCTGTGGGTCTTCTCATCATTCCAGGGATGATAACCTTTTAGTTAGCCAGTGCAATGCCAGCCTATGGCACAAGATTGATCTTTATGTTGCCAGAAGTTTTTGTTATTACAAATGACACAGACAAAAATATTTACCTTCTTAATCTTTGCAGGAAATTAATCACTGTCTTTGCTGGTAAGGTAAAGGATTATAAACTTGTTAAGTGATAAAAATACAGGTGTGGAAATGTCTTAATTTGTGGGATAGAAGACACATGCTCTGTCTAACTCCAAAAACCTGCTTGTTTTTTATATTGACATTTTTATATTTTTATATTCTGGGTCTTTTGAAATTATTCTCCATCCCACTAAAAACTGAAATCCAGTTATTAGATAAACAGCTTCAAGCTTGCATGTTGATGGCAAATAGAACTTATTTTCTTCTGGGAGTCCATTTTTGTTTTGCTAAATTGATTTCAAAGAAATAACAGAAAACCCCACAAGTTTGAGATTTTCTTTCTTTTTTAATAAACCTAAATTACTTGGAGAACTGACACAATTAATTTGCTTACTTGTCTGCATGAGAATAAAAAAAGCTAATCTCTTGAACTGCTACTTTAGAAAATTAATTTACTAATTTCGTAATATTTTATGTGTCAAAAAATATTTTCAAAATATTATTCTCATTGTAGAAAGTTAGATTCTTTTGGAATTTTTCTGTAATTTTAATGTTATATGGAATAATAACATACACTATACCAAGCTGTAAAAGTTAAACTGGTGACTCACAGTAAACATGACAGCCTTCAAAAGTTATTTAAAAGTACAAGTGTTCTTACCTTTTGTCTACGTTACAAAACCTGTCCATCCTTCTTTGATTTGTTTTACACCCCTTTCCCACAGTGACAACCTTATAGATAGTGATTGATCTGCAGATCTATACACTTCAGTAGCTTGCAACTTTTTGTCTCAATTACACTAGCATCTATTTTATATGCAAGTCCTAGATTTGTGACTTCATCATATCCATGTCCTGCCAGCAGATACAGAAGCGCTTTGTTCTGCCTCTTTTCATGCTGGAGGACTTTTTCCTAGGGGTTGCTCCTTGTTCTGAAACATGAAAATGTGTGAAGCATAAAACTCCAGCTGTGAATACTTACCTCCCTGCAGTGTTAAAAAGTTCAATATACAAAACACCTGGTTTCAAGCAAAATGTACACTAAGATATATGGCAATGAGACAGATTTAATATACCCCATAGGGCCCTCAAGCAGTTTTTAAATTAAAGACACAACATAGTTTAGTTTTTTTTTTTTTAAAATGAGCCTTTACTATTTCACAAATAATGAATCGATACCTCTTCTAACTGAAGGGAAAGTCATAAACAAAAAGCGATTTATGGTGAATGGAAAGGATGAGGATTCATTGTTATGAGAATAAAATCTGAAATATAAAGTTTACATTATGAACAGAAAAAAAAGTCTTTGTTCCATGAAGAAGAAATACAGTGGCTCCCCAGAAAAAAAAAGATAATCCTGACATGGAGATACATGTTATGGGGCAGGTCTACAATTCAGCTGAGGTTTACTTATTAACAATTCAGTATGTTTAAGATTTATTTTTGTAACAGTTCAGATAACCAAATGTCAATACATTGGCATGTAGACTCCTATTAGAAGGTGACAATAAAGTAGAGCCTGTTCTTCCTACGTTACGTTCTGCAGACATCATTTCACCTTTATATTTGACTGTACTTCCATACAGAACTGTTTTAGCACCCAGGAGTATAGATGTGCCTTGAAATAATTTTAAAACAATGTCACAAGAAAAAATAATAAGGAAATTTAAAAAATCATAAGTCATCAAACGTTGTTATTATGATTTCATACAACAGATACAGAGATCATAATTGTTTCTGCTTTTCCTCACGCCTACATACTCATTTATTCTAGCATTATGCCTTGCCTATTTAGTAAGCCTTTCCTCTGAACAATACCAGTTTTTTCTTCAGAGGGTAACGTGTATAACAATGGGAACACAATCTTCCCCAACATATGGGCATGTGATCAAAAATGCACTTTTATTTTTAAATCATCTACATAATTTAGTTTTTTAAAGGACAGAGTTCTGGCGTATATAAGGCATATTTATAAAGTTAAAAATGGAAATTTTCAATACTTTTTTCAGGAGACTATTTGGGGCTCAAGTGTTTGATGCACTGAGGACTCAATATACCCGTGCAGCTAGCTGCTAAGGTAGGACTGAGAAATTTTTCGTATGATAGATGAATAATATTGAAGTCTGTGGATGAGCTTGACAGCTGGTGTAGAAGACCAGCCGAGATTCACCGAATAGCTGGAATCCACCTCTACATTGCCCACACCTAAGCCAAGGCCAGAAACAGATCTCTCGGAAAGCACAGAGAGCTCTTCCTCTGTGGGGGAGTGCAATCACAGCTCAGCTGGATTTTTTTCTGACTCATCACTATGAATTTAATACTCAAATAACTCATAAAATAGAAGAGTGCCTGTAATGTAATGGCAGCTGGATATGAATACTGTTAAAGAATGCAGACATGAAGCGTAAACCAAGTACAAGAATGTCATGCAGAAACCAATAACAGACTCGAGAGTAGAATTCATGGAGACATTTCATGAATACGCTAAAGAATTTTATTAAATATGTTTATTTAGCCATATTTCCCATTTTCAGTGGTCAACCACTGAAAAATTAGCAGGTTTCAGTCATATATATTTTGTGGATTTTGTACTCTGTTTCTGCTAACACTCAAGATTTGCTAACTTGTGACTGTTAAATATTCTCATCTTAGTGGTCATCACCAGGTCAAATAAATTAATTCATTTAAAGCTCCTTAATGAAACCAGTACCTTTACATATCTTTAGAGGTGGATGAAGAAAGAATTATTGGAATAGATAAGGAACAACTGTAGTGAAGCTACCATTATTAAAGAACATTTTTATAATCTACAGTTAGTCTCTGCATTGAAAAATAAATCAAATTACTACTTTGTGTTTCTAAGGAGTTCAGAAGCTGTGTGCATACTCTTAGTCCATATCAAATTTAAATTATCCTTATTTTCTCTTAAAGTACAGACTGTATAACTTCATATTTACCATGTGTTAAGGGAATAGACACAGGACAGTTGCATTGTTCAAATTATGTGCCATAATACACTCATAGAGCTGCCTCAGCACTGCATTCTTTCATTGTGGTTGCATAAAACATTGTTTATCATCTTTATGTTTAGACAATAAAATTAAATTTATTTTTCACAAAATATTATTTAAATCAACTTGATTATTATTAATGAGAACAATCTGGTTTTGTTGATCATGTTAATATCAAAAAGTTCCAGTCAACATTTATTTAATAACTGCAGTTCCAGGCATCTTGGAAGGTAGTAAAACAGGATCCCAATGTCTTTTTCTCCATTTTGTTGGTACAGTGTGTGTTTTAAAGGCGATATGAAGTGTGCAATAAAAAAAAAGATGCTTTCTGATAATGTCATTTTAAATTTTTTACACTTTTCCTTTCTAATCCACAAAATTAACTGGCTTCTTACATGTTTATAAGTAATCAAAACACATTACTTCATATGTTATTTATTGGTCTACCCCAAGCAAGAATCATCAGGACTTAAATATGTACATGTATGTATATGTATGTGCTTACGGAACTTCCATATTTTTGACTGCAGAGTTTCCAAGTGCTGTTAAGATTTTAATCAAATAAAACAGCTTCCTGGATTATCCTTTTGTCTTTACTGCTCCAAAATGAGGAAACCCTCCAAGGAGAGAAATTGCATTAATTCTAAACTGTGGTCTACAGCTTACCTTACTGTTCTGTTGAACCTTTCACCAGAATTCCAGGCCTTCTTTGTGAAGTTCATATGACTAAAAACTGATTAAAAGGAAAGAGGAAGATTAAACCTATTTTTTTCCTCATTTACAAAGAGTTTAAATACCAGAATGAAAGAGAAATTATTTAATGCACAAGGAGAAATGAAGTACAGGCTACTATCAGGAAATATCAAGATTAACGGCAATATTCTTCCAAGAGTAACAGGAACACTACTATCTGTAACTTGTTAAAATTGGAAAAGGTAAAGTAAAGAGTAATCTTGCGTTAATTAGAGAGTGTACTCTAGTGGATCTCTTAAATAACTAGATTGAGAATTGTTTCTTCGATCAAGAGTTTACACTATCGTCTAGATAAATGGAATTTTCTATTTCTACAGCATATTGAAATATTCATCATCCTTTTTTATGTGAATGGTGTTTGCAGGCTGATTCTGATTTCAATGAATGTATTAAAATTTTGTAAATTGTAAATCAAATCATTGACAAAAAATAATTCTTGTCTATGAGATACCTTTAAATGATTCAGCATGCTTGTATATTTCTCAAACTTACAATTAATTGTTTAAATAAATATCACTGATCCCTTAAATGACGACAAAGATTTTAAACAGAAAAGGTACGACCAATGTCCAAGAAATAACAAATTAGAAATACTGTGTTACATATGCATGACAATTCACTCAAATAACAGGATACTTTTAGGATTCAAGGCTGTTTCAATGTATTCAGTGACTATCCAAATATTCACAAACAGTATGCTCTCAAAAATAAACTCCATATAATCTTTCATTTATAAAATTCCTTACAAAACTTTTTTTTTTTTTTTTAAATTGGAGGAACTCTTCTTGAGAATTTGTTTTCACAAAGGTTAAAAGACAAAATTGTAGCAAATCATAAATGTTCAGTGAGATTTCAAGGTTTCAATGAATGGGAATGACATGGTAGAGTTTAGTAGGTGTTTAAATAAGAATTAATATCAGAACTGTTAATAATAAGAACAGTATCAGTTACCTTTAGAAATAATGTAATTTTGTTTGTTGTTTTTTAATAAAGGTAGACTCAGAGCATACTTTCAGTCAGTTCAAATCCTTTTTCAGAACCAACTTTTGTTCACATTTGCAAGAGTAACCTGTTTTTCAATAGTAAGAAAAGGAAAACATCAGGTGAACACCCGCAAGAAGAGGTATCTCTGCAGATGTTCCAGCAGGTGTTTCTTTCAGACTGCAGCTGCCTTCTGACTCAAATTTCTAGGAGACATCCTAGAAACACAGACCATGGAAACATTTCCCATTTAAAAGTCAGTCCTGCATTCAGAAGAAATATCAGAGGGAAAAAAAGTATGTGTTTTTATGGAGGATTACTCTTCACTCTGTTAGTATTAACCACCTTGAACTATTACAAGAGATGATACAAATGAAGTTGGATTGGATAAGATAATTTCATTTATGTACCAGTGAAAAATAGCCACTAAGCCTTGACTTAAAATAAACAGGTTTTTTAGTTATGTTTTGAGGAATAATTTGGCTATGGGAGAGGAGTACTCCAAGACAGAATTTTCCGTACTTTAAACATTTTAGGTGGTAATTTAATTATTTACATTTTATAATGACCTACTTTAAAAAAAAACAAAACAAAACAAAACAAAACAAAACAAAAAACAGTTTGTGCTCTTTGGTAACTACACTGTTATCTTATTCAGTGAAAAATTATTTTTCTTTTAAGGTATGTTATTTTGCTCCAGGAGAAATTCTCATGATCTTATATTGATACTACACAAATGCATAAAAATACAAAAAGTGAAACAGGTTATAATTCCTGTGCTCTGGCAAAGAATTCTATCTTCCCATCTTCCAGAAGTACAGTATGCACATGGAGCCTGCAGAAGATGGTACTTTTATTTCTGTCAGATGAAATGTTAGATTCACACTGCAGAGACAGAATTCTGCATCACGAAAAAATTTCCTCAGCAGTGGGGACGCACGATATTGTATGTTTCCTCTGGGAAAACATGTTGACACCATTCCTTGATCTTGGCTATCTAGAACAGTCATGGTTTAGCACTGTCGTGGTTTAACCTGGCAGGCAGCCAAACCCCACGCAGCCGCTCGCTCACTCCCCCTCCCCGGTGGGACGGGGAGAGAATCAGAAAGGTGAAAGTGAGAAAAACTTGTGGGCTGAGATAAAGATAGTTTAATAGAACAGAAAAGAGAAAATAATAATAATAATGATAGAATATACAAAATGAGTGAGGCACAATGGAATTTCTCACCACCCGCGCTGACCAATAACCAAGTAGCGATCAGTACTTCCTGGATCACACCTACCATTCATATACTGAGCATGATGTCACATGGTATAGCATATTCAGAATCCTAAGCATTATATGAAGAGGATTTATTTAAAATAAAATTAATTATAGTAGAAGAAGAAGAAGAAGGTATACTATTCTGTACTACAAAAAAGTTTACTCTCCTCTTAGATATTTATTTCTGTTATAGCTGAATTCCAGTATTATTCCACAGTTATTGCGAAAAATAAAGGTAAATTAAATAAACACATAAATACATTAATTATTCTCAGCAAGATGATGTTAAATACTCAGAAAATATGAACACACTGGAAGGCTTAAAACTGTCTAGCATACACTCACAGAAGCTTCCCTTTCTTTCACAAAAAACCTTGAAGCAAAGGCTTTGCTTTGCTTTGCTTTGCTTCGTTTTGTTTTCCTTTGGAATAGTGTAAACTTCTCTTAAGTTACCATATTCCCTGGAAAATCTGAGGTTAGTTTGATGTCTGAAATAGTATTGTAAAGAGGTGAATACTTCTGTTACATTTTCTTTGACATTGTCTTGTTCAAGAGTCATTGAGTTGCTCTTCCCAGACACTAAGCCAGTCAGAGCAGTCCTCCAGATACATCTTCTATGGCTTTAGGTTATGAATTGCTACCTGATACCAGCATGCAGAACACTATCTGAAGCCACTTAGGAAAGGTGAAAAAAATCTAGTTTAATTATGCTACTGACATAGGGTTTTAATTGGTACTTGTGATCACAATCCACTTGTCCGTTCTTTTATCCCTTTTATTTTTAATTTTTTCTCTTTCACCAGAGGAAAAATTCTGGCTTCAAAAAGATTTTCTTCAACTCACACTAATTAGATCTATTTCAGATAATTACAATTTCAAAAAATGTTTGAACAGTAATGGACTTATGTGGGCTTTTATGCATCTTCCATACCAGCAAAAAGTTTGATACATTGATATACTCTACTTCTACTTAATACCTAATAAAACATCTAGATTGTTTTTCTGCTATGGAAGCCTCAGTACAGAAGCTGTACATCTCTGGGGAAAAATGATAGTGTTAATATACAGTTCATTATAGCTAGTCAAAACATGGCAATAGTCCTTTTGGCTACTACTTTATTTATACCAATAAACTAAACAGGTTTGGAGACCAGTTCACGTGCAATGTCAGACTGCTTAGTTGCTCATTTACTATAGCAAGAAGCGTGCACTCAGGCAAATTCGGGTAGAGTTTGGTGGGGGACACACATAGGCCAAGAGCTGTTATTAACAGCAGTATGAATAACTCCTCCTTTTTCTGGAAAGAAAAAGGGTATAGCCACATGGATATGGGCTGTGTTATGGCACCTGTCTTCAGGGCCAGAGAATACAGGCCTGTCCCATTGTATTGATGTAGACATTCATTGCATTTAAAACATTTTGATAAGCTGCCTGCAGAATGTGTTTAGAGAAAATAATTGCTTGCATATTCCCAGCCCTCCATTCTCATTCTATATCTTCTTTTTTTTATTAGTTTGTTTGTTTATTTATTTTGTTTTATAGTTTCTTTACATTTTATGGTTTCTTTACAGTTTTGCTTTTGCATTTTTACATGAGCTTAGTCTCTCCTTCCTTTGAAACAAATGATACTTTCTTTCTGAAGACACAGCAATTCCTGCTTTTTCTAGTCTTGTGGGCCAAGATACTTTGGCTAGAATCTGTAGTTTCTCTGAAGTTGTATCCTGATTAATCCTGGCTTTCCAACACCTTTGATCCAAGTGCTGGCATAAAGCACTAGCAGTTACAAAATACTTTGTGATGGTTTCTTCTTTACCAACTTTACATTTAAGGTTTGCAGTCAACCAGGCTTTAGTATTTGACATTACTTCACGTTAAGATCTGGAGGAGTCTAGGCTTCTACTCTTTTCCTTTTCCTCTCTGGAAAACTGGGGAGAGTATAGACAAATATCCTTATTGTCTGTGCTCAAGGCCCTCAAAACATCTTAACTGGGGACCAGGTTAACCCTACTATACCATCCTGTTTGTCTTCACAGGCTGCCTTTAAACATTGCTGGAATCACTGAAGATAATAGGGAGAGAAGTGAGACCAGCGTCTGATGAAATTCATAACGTGTGTACTCCCAGAGAGGAGAAAAATGTGGATCACCTGAATTACCTTTGAGCAGTTACAGAATCCCCTTTCTATCCTAGATTGCTTTCAAACATTACACTGTTATCTGGTGCCAGAGCCTTTTTCATGTTTGATGCTCTCTCTTCACATCTTTAGATCTGAGAACATGTAGTGAAGGTGTTGGCATAACATTTGCTTGTAGCTCCCAAGCCATTTAATTTTCCTAAACAATTTGGGATGCTTTCCACCTCTCCTCTCCCTCTCCAAGTGGTTTCCATAAGAATAGAAAAAACTCCTACATTAAAATATTTTAAGATCCAAGTCCTGAAAACAAGAAATATGTGTGTTTACTTCCTTATTTTAAATGAATGAAGTGACAGATCTGTATGTTAGCTGTCTGGTTATTCCTTGCTTTAAGAATAAATTCTCCTACATCATATACAGTATATTAATCAGGAATTTTTCTTTTCAAAATTGACTCATAAGAATTCAAAGAATAGAATAATTGAGCAGTCTCTGTAATAGGGAAAAGAATCAAAGGACAAGTATTAGGGAAAAACCTGTAATGCCACAAATACTAAATATGCTAGGTCAAGTTCCACTTGTTCTGCTAACAGCAAAGCCAACATGCCTACAAGCACAGAGTAACGACAGTAGAGAATAATTTGAATAGTCTTTTATAGGATCTATTTAGCATAATCTAAGAAAGACTTTCCCATTAAAAAAAAAAGTACCTGAATTAGATTATTGAATCTTCTTGAAAAACCTACTAGAAAAGCAGGTATGAACTGATAAAGTATATGTTCTGTGGATGATATACCTATGTGAATCTATGTGGTACATCTATGGATGATATCAGCTGAGGCGATTCAGTATTTTCTAACTTTATATTATATATTTACATTTTGCATTTGTGTAAGTAATATCTGGTTGTACACCCAGACATGGTGAATGACTGAATCTTTGTTATAGATTTCCCCATCTTTAACTAGTTGCTGATAATAAATTGTCACTAGCTATAACACATACAATGAAAAATTATTGTGGCATTTCCTTTAAAGAAAGTAGTGGGATGAAGAAAAAGTATGACTCATAGTCAGTCAAAGATTCTTACAGATACCTGTTAGGGTGTTTTTTTGGTATCACACACTCGTGTAGGCCTCTGCACAAATTCATAGAATAGTCTTTTTACATAATGTAAGTGGCAAAAAATAATTTCTGAGGGCAATGAGGAGCCAACATAAACCAGTCTCTTGTCTAATACTACAGAAACCATGGTGTTTGGTGAAGAAATAGAAATTGATATAATCTTAGGACTCAGTGCTTCTATCCGAACTCATTTGCATTTTATTTCTGCTGTCTAGAGAGAAAGGACAGCGGAAGTACTTTATTTCTCTGTGGAGCTAATGAAGGTGCTGAGGGAAAAAATAGTCACAAAAAGGCTGCTGCTCCCGTTCATGCACTCATGCATAAGCAGGAACAAGTGCATGGAGAGAGTGAGTAAACGCACTAACCAGATTTCATCCGCTTCTGAAGCGGGCAAAATAGGGCTTACCTACATCCCACATATGTCAGGCATCAAAGCTGATTTCTGATTTGTTTACCACAATACACTGCCTACCTTAAACAAACATTTACTTTTGTTTTTTCTTTCTCCATTTCTTATCCTTCTCTATCTTCCCGATATTTACCCCACTTCCCACCTGTTACGAGGTGAAACTAGGTGGCTGAAGAAAAAAAATGCCATTCAGTCTTACCCATGGTCACAGACCAAGGGCAACCAAGCTGTAATATTCAGGTGTACTGTTCAGTTAGATCTTTGATTTTGAGACAAAACAATATGGAATTCTTGTCTCTTAAAGGGTATAAATGTATGCAATTTATGGAGGAATACTAGCTGAGTAAGAAAACTACTAAATATGTGCAAGGGTCACAAATAAATGACCTATAAAGGTACATTTAGATTGGAGTATTACTGGCCTCTTTGTGGGGGTATTTAATGGTCACTTCAATCTAAAGTTCTCTTTCCACCCAGCTTGATAATGAGAAGTAAATATGAATACTTTATGCTTCTAAAATCAAATTCCTGTTCCAAAGTCACTTTTCACACTAATTCATGATGATTCATTTTGACATTCCTGTAAAAAATGTTATCAAACACTATAAATTATTTTGAATTCTGAACCTTAGCATTGAGGTAAACAAGATCAGTCCTCTATTCTCAAACAGCAAAGAAACACAAAGAAAAAAAAAGTAACAGAATGGTAAGTAAATGGATATATTTAAAGGAAAAAGAGTAAAACTAGCACTTTTCCTTTTAGTACATGGGAAATGATACCACCCTTGGTGATACAGAATTAATTCAAAATACTGTTATATATCTTCTGTAATGATTTTCCAGGAATGAAAATTTGTTTCTTAATAAATATGATCGTTAATCTGAGTGCCACTTACAGCAGAAGGGAGAGGGGGATACTTTAGCCATCTGGTTAAAAAGAGTATAATCAGTAATTTTCCACAGCTGTTTATTTTGGTTCTAAATATTTTGAAGATGTCTAATGCATTTCATGCGAGACACAGCATCAGACTGTCAGTTCAGGAGCCAGACTCTCTCCCAGCTCCAACATGAACTTGCTACCCCACCCTGGGAAGACACATCCATTTTCTCCTCTTGGGTGTTAACAGAGGGTCTTTCAGGGTGTGTTCATACTGTGAAACCTCATTCTGTGTTAGTGATATCCAGGCTAGTCCTGGGTTGTTGGGTACAGGTACTGGATAATTCAGGGTCATGTGGTGATATTAATCTGAATATCACTTTATCTTGGCTAAATTTGTCCCTTGTTCCCTCATCTTGTAAGAGAAGAGCCACACAAATAAACACCATATTTAGTGAGACAGAAACGTTCATTCTTGAAAAATCACCACGGAATATGATATTTTGAGTGAAGTTCTAGCCTCAAAAAAGGGTGGTATCAATTTCCATGTATTAAAAGAAATTGCATACGCTACACAGCTGTTGTACCTGATCCTTACAAGCAGTGAAGCTAATTAGCCTTGGCACAGCAACACATTGACATTGTTACATTGCTTGGGTTGTGTTAGAGTAGCTCAGGTATCTTCACAAAACCACACAGTTCAATGCAGGCATAAACAACAACAATGAAATTCGCACTTCCCATACTCCACTGCTTAGATAATGCCAACTCTGAAACGAAAAAATGTCAATAATTAAAAAACCATTTTTAGCAGAAAGAAAAAGTCATGCTAGCAGATTGCACTTAAGTAGAGAGGAGAAAGAAATGATGGGGACATAGGAAGTAAAATGTGAAAAAGCATGTACCAAAGTCGTGCTTATCATTTTAGATTCTTGTTCTATAATACAGCTCAATGTAATAATTTAAACCAGAAAAAGTAAAATTTCAGGTAATATAGTAAATCCTGCAGCTACTATGAGGGTGAACTGCATTCCAGATGGCTGAGCCAAAGGAACGCTCACAATCTTAAATATCACCTCT
This sequence comes from Calonectris borealis, assembly GCF_964195595.1. Classification (NCBI taxonomy): domain Eukaryota; kingdom Metazoa; phylum Chordata; class Aves; order Procellariiformes; family Procellariidae; genus Calonectris; species Calonectris borealis. The sequence continues at coordinate 157,576,518 of NC_134312.1, read as the reverse complement.
AATTAAACTTTTTTTTTTTTTTTTTCCTGAAACATCATAAGTAATTACTTTTTCTCACACAGCATTCACATGTTTTCTGGAACTTAGTCTCATTATAAAACAGGCAATGGGAGAAAATCATACAAAAGTATGACAACTTTTTGTAATAAATCATTTATATCACATACATGTGTATATTATATATTTGTTTCATCTCCACCTATTTTATGTCTACACAACAACTAAATATTGTTACAATGATACTATCCCTGATAAATGTTTGTGTTACTACTAATATTGTAACTGGACTATGTAGTGTAGACATTTTCTGAACGTGGTCCCTTAAGTTCCAAACGTACACAAGTATGTTAATACTAAGATTGAAAAATGAGATTTTATTCCTCTCACTGCAAACTGAGTAGTGCATTTTTCCCTAGTAGTCTGTGTGGATTTCCATGGCACGTGGAAAACATTCAAATTGGGAACAGTTACTCATTTAATATTTCCTTTACTTTAGGCAAGCAGGATTTCAGCAAGTCCAACTGACAGCGTTCTGTCTGGATCCAACCCATAAGATGACTATGCCTAATTTGTCTCAAAAGGTTTGTAAAACAGCTGTCAAGGTAACTGAAAAGGCAAACGGTAAAGGCTTTTTGCTTTTAAAGACTCCTGTGGAGGGGCTGGTACCAACAGCTGCAAGTTGCCGCAGGCAAGTAATCCAATCCCGCGTTTGGGATTTGGCCCGATATTGGACCATCAATAAATGATTCTTGGATGGATAAAGGGCTCGGCAGAGCTCACCCAGCGTAAAACAAAATAGAAGTGGCAGAAGCAGATTTGACGCTGAACGCTTCCCTTCCTACATTACCTCCCGCTCGCAAGCAGGGTTTATGGCTAGTACTGCGCTGGGTCGTGCTGCACGATCCCTGTGTAGCCAAGGAAAGGCTTTTGTATAATTCTGTGGCTACATATACTATTAGTGCGGCACTATGGAAACAGTTGCAAAAGTCGGCTTCTGATTTCTTCTGTGTGTATTTTGTCCCCACAGGTAACATAAAAAAAAAAATGGAAGATTTCCAGTGGACCACACCACACCCTGCTTTTTATCTCAATCTTCTTCCTTTGGGTTTTATTTTTGTGAGAAATTCACTCCCGCATTCTTTCTCAGTGATGTGTCGCAACGATTCTGGCAACATTATACCTGCCTTCGTGTTACAACCAAAATATATCAAGCCCTTCAGGCAGCAATCAATTGTTATCAGTTTGTGAAAGCAATCAGAAAACTTGGAGTCACAATATTACAATAATGCAATGCAAGTACTTTTAACATGACCCAGCTTCCACTTTAGTATCTATCAGGAATTATTAATGGAAAGAGGGAAAAAATCTAAACCAATTAAATTATGTGTTCTTTTAGGAGGAAGACCAACTGAAATAGACACCTTGGTTGGAGGTGCAATATCTAGTTAATCCTGTACCGTTGCATAAGGGGAAGTCATACTTCTGTCAACAATTTTTTTATATTCTTCCTTTTTCATGTTTAAGTCGTTAACCAAAGTTACTGCCACTCAAGGACTGGTTTTAGCAAAATGAGTCTGTGTCAGAGCAGAGAGGGGGAGAGGTTTTGAACTCTCTTTGTGTGTGTGTGGCTCTTTGAAAGGCTGTTATCAGCATGTCAGGGTTTGGCGTCGTCTGGCTGTGAAGCTACACAATGCATCCTATGTAAGAGTTGCAAGGCCATCTCAGGTTAAACCAAGCCCCTCACACCTACCATCAAGGGTGACAGGTAGACGGAATTTTCAACTAATTCATGACTTTCCGCCTGCAATTCGAACTCAGCATAACATCAATGTCCCAACTCAAGTTACTCCACTTCCCTTTTATCAAGTATTTTTAAATTGAAAGGTGCTGAAGAATATTTCTAAATGATTTCTTTTGCCCAGGAGCATGACAGAAACCAGAACCATGGATTCCTCAGTGTTAATAAACATTTGGTATGCACTTAAGTTAAACACCTGCTTAAATACGAGCAAATACTCTTTTTTTCTTTTCTGAGTCAAAATAAGAACCGGCTAATCTCTCTAAAGAAGATGCCTAGATGTTTAATACTTTCATAGTTACATTTATTTAAGTACTTTAAAGTACATTTTGTGAAAGCAAAGTGCAAGGTGCTGTTCTGGCTGTCTCCCCTCTTGTGTGACCTTGTAATTTCTTTCATCTTGCGATCAGATGTTTGCAAAATATTCATATTTTGTAAACTGGCCAGACCATCATGCTCCCCCAAAAGGCAAGTTGAGAATATGCACATCCTTACTTTGATAAGAGGTTATGAATCCCCTCCTTCTACTGTTTCCCCCAGGTGAAATATCTGGGGGAAAATGTATTGCATCTATATATAAATACAGTATCTATATAGATACACATAAAATATATATAAAATTAGTATATCTTAATCTCTGATTAACTGGAGCCCACAGCAAACCTCCAGAATTTTCAGTGAGACACGATTTTTTTACTTTTCTTGGCAGCTGGATATTTTCATCTGTAACTCTGACACACTGACTCTTCATGAGGATGTTGCAGCTACACCTACACCAGTGAATTGAACGAATCAATAGCATAATATCCATGCCATTTAACACGTCAACATGATCCCTCACAGTTTTAGAATACAATACAGTAATACTCCTAGAGAATACCCGGGCATGGCTCAGGGCAGACAAGGCAGTCTCTTCTGACGTCATTTTCAGCCATATGAATGCAGACTATGAATTTTAAAAGGTAAAATTAATTGTTTAATTAAATAGTTAATTTTTAATTACCTTTTTAACATTTACCTTCTGGGACAGATAAAAAATGGTCATGATCTATTTTATTTCCCTCTGTATACTTTATATCTTTTCCACAGAGAACCATTTCTTTAAATAAAAGCTATGACATATGAATTTTCTGATCTGTAAAGAGTTTTGTTTTTTAAAAGTTTAGGTCCCCAAAGGAGAGTTTAAGAATGAATTTTAATTTCAGTGAAGAGAATTCTCACATGAATTTTATTAAGATCTACTGAGCTTTATAATTTTAAAATATTAAGATACCACATTTACTTTTAAATTTAAACAGTGTACTTCAGTAGAGAAAATGTTACAAAGAAATTAAAAATTAAAGTAAACAATTACTTTCATCTCAGATTATTTAATGGCAATTTTCCTTATTTTATGTAGTTTTCCTACAAAAATTTCCATCTGATTTTGCTGAACATTTCGGTGGGATTATATATCTTAACACAAGTTTTTCTATACAAGTCTACCCAATCACTTGTCATTATAAGTCTCACAAAGGTCTTGAACAAAAAATCTGGTTTTCCCTATCTATTAAAAATACCACCCTAGATAACACAGTCTTCAGATTTGTGACTAAGACTTAGTATCCAGGACAAATACTTGACCATGTAATTGACTAAAACTGTGTGGTGTATCTCCAAATTTTAAAGGTATATATGCAGTCACATATGCAGTCAGAAAACATCCTGGCCGTATGTATTGCTTTAATTTTTAATTTTTAATGCAATATTTTGTTGACCTGAAACACAAATAAAAGACTGTGCACACCTCATATCCTCTGTGCACACCTCATATCCTGTTCTTATGTATTGCTTTCTACAGTTTACGTTCATTTAGAACTTAGTCCATTATAAATTATACCGAGAAAATAAATAGAACTGATCGGTAACAAATGTATGATCCATTTGCTGTACCTGTGCACAAATAAGTGCTAAATCATAGCTCTGACAGTGATAATTTCAAGACATCTGTGGACACTATTATGAGTATCAGTCATAGCAAAGTATGTTTTTGTACTAAAAGCTCCTAGTCTGACCTTTAGGCCCTTTGTTTGATAAAAAGCAGTATATTTTGTTATATCCTGATATGAATGAAATGTTGGTATTTGAATAAACAGTTCAAAAGGAAGAAAATTCTACCCTGTTAATTACCTCTTTAGTTAGCCTGCCATTTCTCTTATACATCTTACTCTTGCTTACAGTTAACTTTATCCTCAGAAATTAATATAGACTTAACTGGAAACTGTGTAAATAAAACCACAATTCATTTCACTTAGTATATCTATGGCATATGTATATATATACATACATATATGTATGCACATGAATTTATATATATTTTTCACTTTAAAAATCTAAACCAGTAAGAGTTCTGCCCTTGCATTAGTATGCATTTAGTGTATCTCACAGCTGCTCTACTCTTAAAATTTAGCTCGGTGTGTGAAGATTATTTTAGGCAAACATAGAGGAAAAAAGATAAAAATATTTATAATATTATAGTTTATTATCCAAACAAAACATACTCTGATTTAAGACCCATAAAAAGTTAAACAAATTCAATTAAAAGGTTATTAAAAGTTAACAGAAGACGTTTACCAAATGGATTGAGCCAACAAAGACGTGTGACCCTCTGTGATACTGCATAAATTTAAGTGTCAATGCCTTCCTCATCTTAGTCTAGAGAAAATGTATGAAGGAAAAGAAACCCTAAATTTACTATTTGTAATCAAGACTAAATCAGGAAAAGAGAGAGGGAGTTCTAAATTGCTTATCACTGCTCAGGAAAAAGATACTGGAGCTACTGTGGAGTCTCTAAATATGTCAGCTCCATGCTTAAAGCAGTCAAAAGGGGAAAGAGATGTTAGAAATTGTTAGGAAAGAAACTGGAAATAAAATAAAAATATCAGCAAGCTGCTGCTATCTATGCTATAATTTGCTTCTATCTTGAATACCATTTGTAGTTCTGATCACCTCCTCTCTAACCAGGTGTCTTAGAACTAGAAAAAAGGTAGAGAGAATCATGACACGGACCATCAAAGATGGGATATGAAAGATGAACATAAAATCATTAAAGATTCAAAAGGGTGAATAGGGAATATTTGCTTACAACTTCTGACAACAAAGGACCAAAAAGGAAACCAAATAAAATATTCAAACGCTATGTTTACTACACGCATAATAATATCCTTTCTCACGCCATGTGCAGTTGTGGAACTCACAGACTCTGGATGACAACAGAGAAGTATAAAAACATAAGTAGTTCATTGTGAAGAGAGTCCTCGCTCTCAGGAAACCTTTACTGTGGAGTTCTGGAGGTGGCAAAACTCTGCTTCGGAATTTTTCCTGTCTATTTGTCCTCTGTTTAAATTCTTTAAATGTTTACCAGTGAACATATCAGACACAGAAACTAAGGCAAATGAATCCCTTGCCTAAGTCCAAATAGCTGTTTTATCACATTATCTTCAATAACACAAAAATACACATTAATGGGTTATGAAAATAACCATTTCAGAAAGCACCACTATCATTTTGGTAGATAGCATGCATATGATTTTCCTATATAAAATGTCTTTTGAATTAAAGTAAAAAAGCCATGTAACATTTTGGAAGACCAGCAAACACCTTGTTAGACTGCACATGGCATGACATACCTAAAGAAGTCAATTAAATCTAATGTTCAGCGTCCAACAAGTGATGTCTGTATTTAAAAATCAGAAATTTAAATTCAGATAAACTGTATTTAAAAGAAGATGTAGGCAATGTTTCAGAGTGAACTGTTATTCTAGGAGGTTTTGGTGGGTATTTTATTTTATTTTATTTTATTTTATTTTAATAGGTTCTCTACTAACTACCATAAAATATAGAATTGCTTAAATAAATGTGTGTCAAGATTGCATCCAAGAAAGCTTAAAACTGGCTATTTCTTTTAGAATTTCTGTGGGAGGATTTCTTCTAAAAGAAAAATTGCTCATCAGATGAATAGTTCATGAAATCTGAAGTTAAAGGAAAGATGAACACTAATTATATGCATGTGAAATTAATTAAACCAGAAAAGATTCTCAGGAAAAACAGGAGCAGAAAAACAAGGAAAGCCCTACTTCTCATTTCATGCAACTTAACCTTGGTCCAGTATTATTGGAAGATGGTGACTTGGCATTGAAGAGGAAACCTTTAGATATGTGATATTTTAATTATGTCTGGAAAGGAGTTCTGTGTAAAAGACTGCATGTATGTAAGAAGAAATTGTATAATTTGTTTTGTTTATTGGTAGCAAAGTGATGACATTTTCACAAATGCACAGAAATATCTCAAGAATTCCAATGGACAGATACACTAGGGAAATAATAGAATTAGCTGTCACTAACTAACCATGAGGTATGGATGGAGACTGTGAAAGTGATATCCTTTTGGTCTCCACTGTGAAATCACAGACCTCAGGTTATATGAATGATATCTTTTATTAAGAATGGATCTAATAATATGAAGTAACTAAGGAGAAGCCTAAAGTCCCGTCAGCATTTGTCTATGCTTTTGAGAAGTTTCTGCTGCCTTTCACCTTAAATAATCCATTATTTTAACATCACCTGCACTTCATTACGTATAACCATGTCTGGCATTTCCAAATAGCAGCGAATTTCTGTATGGTACCGTTATGAATCCAATTTTCTGCACCTTATATAGCTTAACAGACACTTTAAATCACATTGGCCAGAAACTTCACAAGTGTATTTTAGACACTAACATCCTGACCATAGCATGGAATCCTAGGCTCTGTCATACTGTAGACAATAATAACACACATCTGGAAATATGGACAAGTGTCATCAGTGTTCTTTGGGATCATGTCTTCTGTATCCATTTTCACATACAGATGCTTGTGTGTGCACTAACTCACACACATCCACTATGGCCGCTCATTGCTTTGCCACACCAGCTTTTGAATATCACTAAGAAAGGATCCGTGTCATGACATTATGCTCACATTCTTCAGAAGGTGCAGCATCAGGAGGTGCTGCTTAACTTAGACTTCCAGCTTTTTCTTTTTTACCCTGTAAACAACTTCTTACTTTTGAGAGAAAATAATCCTTTTTTTATTTAAACAAGGGAGCGCTACTGGAATAACATTTTAATTGAAGATGCAAACTTCTGGCCTGGAATGCTGTTCATGAGCAATAACATTTGACTTCATCTCACTTCTACAGCTAATACATACATAAGTTAAAAAAGACTCTATTACTAATTATTTTTCTGCAGGAAAGTAACCTGTAGAGCAGGAATAGTGTCAGAATGCAGAGAGAAGCTTCTCATATCTGAAATAGATAAGTAATAATGGAAGAAGGAAATCAGTAAAAAATTGGAAAATTACATTAAAGAAATAGATTAACAGCATGAGTAGGTATTGTACATTTAGTAAGTAAAGTTACATGAAAACTGGTTTATTTGTATTCCAGATCTGTACAAAATGTCCCGGAATTTATTTTCCGTAGAAAATTCGAATATGTCTGAAATGTCCTTTCACCCTGTATTGAAATAAAAAATCAACATTCCAAAATAGCCTTTGTAATTTCTTCCTAGGTTTTTCTGCTTTAAAAATATCTAAATGATTACAGAGTTATTTTTCAGAAAAAAGGTTCAGTTTGGAAATTTTTTGACATCTCAGCTTTACCTTCCAATGACCTGAACCTTACTTCTGGGCTTACTATGATTCTACCAAATGTCAGACTATTTCAGTAGGATTCATCCATTCAAGGAAATGGAGAGTTATAAAACAAAAACACATAAATCTTACAGGTACCTTTTTTAATTTTTTTTTTTTTTGTGACACAATAAGAGAAAATTAAATGGAAATGTGCTAATACCGCTAAACAATAAATATACTAGCTAAGTTTATTTATTTTCATGTTAATTGTTCTATCCAGTCAGTCAAGACAGAAGAATCTACCCAGACTACAACTTTCAGTGCGGTATATAAAAATACTCTGACACTGCAGTTATATAAATTACAACCATATTGTGTCCAGTTAGAGTTTTAGACAAGTTTACGACTATATTGTGGCAAGTTTAGATGTCTGACACTTCATCTTTTTTTTTTAAGTGTACAAGAATTTCAATATTTCTTGAAGGAAAAACGAAGAAACAAACAAAGAAACCCATAAAAGCTAAAAAACCCCCACTACCACTATTTGTGAACCAACATTTATTCCAACATCAGAAGGTACTCATTCTATCTGACCCTATCTCAGGGACAAATTTTTGACATTAACATGGAATTATACTTACATAGAATATTTATAATTATACTTACATAGAATATTTCTGATTTTTACAGAATCCAAAATATCCAGTCAGAAACTTAGCCAGAGATGCTCCACACCATCTGCAAATAAAACCTTCATGGCTGAAGGGTCCTGTGGCTGAAATTATACTCCTTTTGATTCCAAAGTATTCCTTTTTCAGTGATAGTAAGTTCTAGGTGGCTGCTAAGTAGTAGGGATTTTATTTGCCCAAGAGCATATTTAGCCAATGAAGAAGGGTTTCCTTGCAGACAAACTGAACCTAGGGCAGACAAATTGGCATGAGCTAATCAGCCTTTCCAGTGAAAAAGCTGTCAAAACACCAGTGCCAGTCAGATAGGCTTTCCAAAAGCACACCTCATAAACGTGTTGATAACAGCTTAGAAGCAACGTACCCTCATGAAATCACCTTCTAAATGCTGAAACAGTATCAAATGGGCATGCATATGGATGCAGCAGTTTGGATAACTGTTCATGGATTGGAAATAAAAATGACTGAGAAGGTAAAAGTAATTTCTAAAGCAAAATACTTGGAAGAGCTCAGGACACAATATTTAAATCAAAATTGCAGTGAAAATCCACAATTTTATCTTGGAATACTTAATGCCAAAACATCTTCAAGTTGTTTTCTGGTTTTTTTTTGTTGTTGTAGTTGTCATTCCTAAAGCCCTAACGTTACAATAGTGGATCCAGTGCCTCACTTAAGAAAATAGTAGCATTGAAATATAACTTTAATATATATTAAAAATATAATATACTAAAAAATTATATAACTTTTAAAAAGTTATTACCAGAGAAAGTGTATACCCGCTTAGCATATATATTTTATGCACACATAATTCAAGAGGATGAAGTTCATGACCTGCTATGCCACCTGGACGTTCTCAAGTCTATGGGGCCGGATGGGATCCACCCGAGGGTTCTGAGGGAGCTGGCGGAGGAGCTTGCCAAGCCGCTCTCCATCATTTACCAGCAGTCCTGGTTAACTGGGGAGGTCCTGGACGACTGGAGGCTCGCCAATGTGACTCCCATCTACAAGAAGGGCCGGAAGGAGGATCCGGGGAACTACAGGCTGGTCAGCCTGACCTCGGTGCCGGGGAAGATCATGGAGCGGTTGGTTTTGAGGGCGCTCACGAGCCATGTCCGGGACAACCAGGGGATCAGGCCCAGCCAGCACGGGTTCATGGAAGGCAGGTCCTGCTTGACCAACCTGATCTCCTTCTATGACCAGGTGACCCGCCTAGTGGATGAGGGAAAGGCAGTGGATGTGGTCTACTTGGACTTCAGTAAGGCCTTTGACACTGTCTCCCACAGCATTCTCCTAGAGAAGCTGGCGGCTCACGGCCTAGACAGGTACACTCTTCGCTGGGTAAAAAACTGGCTGGACGGCCGAGCCCAGAGAGTTGTGGTGAACGGAGTTAAATCCAGTTGGCGGCCGGTCACGAGCGGTGTTCCCCAGGGCTCAGTACTGGGGCCGGTCCTGTTCAATATCTTCATCAATGATCTGGACGAGGGGATCGAGTGCTCCCTCAGTAAGTTTGCAGATGACACCAAGTTGGGCAGGAGTGTTGATCTGCTGGAGGGTAGGAAGGCTCTGCAGAGGGACCTGGACAGGCTGGATCGATGGGCCGAGGCCAACTGTATGAGGTTCAACAAGGCCAAGTGCCGGGTCCTGCACTTCGGCCACAACAACCCCAGGCAACGCTACAGGCTTGGGGAAGAGTGGCTGGAAAGCTGCCCAGAGGAAAAGGACCTGGGGGTACTGGTTGACAGCCGGCTGAACATGAGCCGGCAGTGTGCTCAGGTGGCCAAGAAGGCCAACGGTATCCTGGCCTGTATCAGAAATAGTGTGGCCAGCAGGAGCAGGGAGGTGATCGTGCCCCTGTACTCGGCACTGGTGAGGCCGCACCTCGAATACTGTGTTCAGTTTTGGGCCCCTCACTACAAGAAGGACATGGAGGTGCTGGAGCGCGTCCAGAGGAGGGCAACGAAGCTGGTGAAGGGCCTGGAGCACAAGTCTTGTGAGGAGCGGCTGAGGGAACTGGGGTTGTTTAGCCTGGAGAAGAGGAGGCTGAGGGGAGACCTCATCGCGCTCTACAACTACCTGAAAGGAGGGTGTAGCGAGGTGGGTGTTGGTCTCTTCTCCCAAGTAACTAGCGATAGGACAAGAGGAAATGGCCTCAAGTTGCGCCAAGGGAGGTTTAGATTGAACATTAGGAAAAATTTCTTTACTGAAAGAGTGGTCAGGCCTTGGAACAGGCTGCCCAGGGAAGTGGTGGAGTCACCATCCCTGGAGGTATTTAAAAGACGTGTAGATGAGGCCCTTAGGGACATGGTGTAGTGGGCATGGTGGTGTTGGGTTGACGGTTGGACACGATGATCTTAGAGGTCTTTTCCAACCTGTATGATTCTATGATTCTATGATATTTGGCAGAGTGCCAGTCATTGTGTAATCACCCCAAAATCAGATGCTCAGTCTAGAAATCAACACCTTTTTTTTTAATCAGTTTTGTCAATGTCTGATATTTTGTGTACATATATGCTGCTATGGATGAGGTGAGAAAGTTTTATCCTAATATGTACTGAATCTTTATGGAGTCATTGGCACAAAGAATTATTTCATTCCAGCTCAATATTTTAGCAACAATATACCCCGCTCCATTTTGATTATAAGCACATAACACCTCCATAGCAACTAGAGCAACAGCCTGCAGGAGGATAAACGTTTGGCAAGTCCTTAATTGATCCATAGATTGTGTTGATATGATTTAGCGGTGTGTTCCAGAAGCTGTCCAAGGCCACGTGACTGCAGCCAGCCCTCCTCAGGATGACAGCAATGGTTCTGCAGACCACAGAGTTGCTCCCAGCTAGACAGTTAACATTAACATGGATTTGCCTGTGTTTAATTGTAATTAACAAAGAAGTCGTGCATTGCTCTTTAAAGGTCAGGCCTGTTTTTCTCTCCAGTTATTGTGCTACTGCTGAATGGCTTTCACCTCTACTAGCAAGAAATGGAAATGAAACAAATATATGTATGTGACTGTAAAAGAAAGCTATTTCTTAGTGTCGTCAAGGTTTTCCAGTTTTCTTCCTTGAAGGGACCTGTGTATCTATACAATAAGTAAAAACACAGAAAAGTACAAAAGAAGAAAAATACCTGCCTAATTGCTCAGATTTAATTCAACAGAAACCCAATAAGAATTATTTGGGTAATGGAAACTGCAGATATTCAGGTCTTCTCCATTTCTTTCTGCCACCTTCTCTTTCAGGAATATTTATTTTAATTTTGTAGTGGACAGTCAGTTAGGGATTCAAAAACGAAGTTAATTTCATTTGTCGAAGTAAAGCTCTCAAAGTATTTGATGGTAGAAGCCCCTCTCTGATTGCTGGAACCAAGGTAACTAAGGTATTATTTATAGTATGTAATAAAAGAAGAAAAAATTACTTCTAACATTTTAATATTGAATTTATTCTTATATTTTCAAGTTCTAATGTTCTATATTGCTGGTCTTCAACACACATGTATGAGAGACACCTTCATTTTTAGATTCAAAAATTAAATGACAATTTTTTTTTTTTTTTTTTTAAGAAAGCAGTTCAATATGCAAGGTTTTATACTTACTTGTTTGTTTTCAATGTTACTGGTTCTTATTTAGGGTAAGATGACCATTTTCAATGCCATTAATCTAGTCTTGAAATTTCAGTTTAAATATCATAGGGAATCTTAATATACTTTTTTTTTTTTTATTTCCAAGGATGAGTAAACAGATGTTCTCTTTCTCTCCGTCAGGATAGACTAGGTAACTATGCCACTCAATTCTCCTATCCAGGATCTTAATGGTTTACAGTCAGTCCACTATGTATCCACTGATTGAGTCCACTTGCTCCTGCAAAGCTGCCTGTAATTTCTTTTAGATTTTTTTATGTCCATTAATCTCTTTATCGACTTCACAGCGTAATTGTTTCTCCTGTGTTCCTGGATTTGCCTGTTCTTCACATATATATTTGATATTTCAGATGTCTGTTACATTTTTACTGTCCAGGCAGACTTGTCTCCCGTTCCTCACATTTTTTATCTGTGGTTATATAGCCCTGGTAGCAGAGGTTACATCTGTAGCAAAAAAATCAGTAGGGGTAAGACAAAGTCTCTAGCACTGTCCTGGACATGCAACTGTCCATACTGTTTACATATTAGCATATGGTTAGGCAAGGTTTTAGCCTTTGGAAAACAACTGTCTTCCACATCGTGCTCGGGCACAGTATGGACTATAGTATGAGTCAGAGACCTATTAGGCTGTATGGGTCAGACATATTTTAAGGAAGACAGGAGAGAGTTAAACCACGTGTGCTGTTCCACTAGCTCTCAGGCCAAGGAGCAGAAGAGTGCATCACAGAATCAGCATTACTTAGGTTGGATAGGACTTTGGGAGGTCACCAATTCCAAGCCTTCAGTCAGTGTTTAATCACAGCCAAGCTGTTAGGCAGCAATACATAAGCACTACTATTAGACACATCCCACCATACAGGTACCGCTGAGTTAAATGCACAAATGTAGATTATAAAATTAGAACAAGAGTTTGCTAAAATCAACAAGAAGATTACGTGGTTAGTTTTACCTTAGCTCCTGGTGGAAGGTGTTCAAAATGAGGAGTAGCTCACCATTGTGCAAATCAGCATGAAGAGGCACTTCTCTACTTACAATGGAAATTACCAGAAGTGATATAACATGAAAAGAAGTTTTCCTCTCACTCTTAGAGCTGATGCTTTTACAGACTTAAATACAGATAGCAAAGGAAACAGAAACCCAACCACCAAACTGTTAAATATAGTTACAACCACATTTTTGAATTAATAAGATATTTGCAAAGTGCTACAGAACACTCTATTTTAAAAGGTGGTGTCCACTTCTATATCTTAATTTGTAAGCTTTCCATCAGAAAGAAATCTTCTTTGTTATTTCTGAAATATTTTTCTAATTACGTTTATTTAAAATTTATTACAATTTATTACATTTAAAGTCAGTACGTCAGCATGCTGATAAGTTGTCTTAGATTATTTTTATCACAACAGTTCACTTATTGAAATGATGGAAGACAATATGTGCTATACGCAACATAAATAATAAACCACAGTTTCCTACTTTACCTTAGCTTACCTTTTATGTCTGCATTTCCATATGAAAATACTCTAAAAGACAAATAGTTTGTTAAATAACTGTAAAGTTACCAATAAAAGATTGAAAATCATGAAGGACTCTAAGCAGCTGTTAGTTAAAAATATCTACAGGAAAAGCAAAATTTGTGTGTTACAATCAAGTATATAGCACATTTCCAGCTTCTGACCACACTGCCATAAACACATCTAATGTAAAAAAAAAAGAGAGAAAAATGTTATTTGCTTGTCAAAGACTGATTCGGCAAAGGATTTTTGCTTTTGAGTATCTTTACACATGAAGGTAGCCCTGATGAGATCTGTGGGAATGTGTTTTGTGTAAACATAGTCATGTTCAGAAGCACCAGGAGGACTGAATTGTAACAGTAACATAAACTATAAAGAAATCTTCGGAAGGGGGGGAATTTACCTTGATGTGAAACCTGTTGTAAGTGACAGGAGAATCAGATCCTTACTGTATATCTCTTCTGGTAAGTAGCACTTCATTGCTTTAAGTGAAAACTGTAACTACCTAACAAAGAGTACATAACTTCATCATTTCTCATTTTGTGAAAACGCTAACAGTACACAGACATCAAAAACTAATATAAACTATTAACACAATACTCAAACAAACCAAAGTGATAAGTACAAATAAAAGTATCTGTGTTGGCTGAGTCCTGGAGTGATGGCTGATTTATCTCACAGACCACTTAAAAATCAGTGTTTAATTCTTTTTTTCTCAGCTCTAGATCACAGGTCATGTACTTAACTACACAAATCTATTTAAATAAACAATGTGCTTATGTGTCATTATTCACTCTGCATGGCTGCCGTCCAACTCAAAGGAGGAGGGGGGGCGGGAAGGACACGGTAAAGGAAGAGCAACACGATTATCTTTGTCAGAATAAAAAAAGGGGGCAGATCTTCAACCAATATACCTTAATATATTCCATTGCTGTAATACCTTAATCCGGTAATACCTATTCAGGTTGCTGAAGGCTTTGCAACAAAGTAGTTTGATGAAATTTACAAGGTATCACTGGAGCAAATTGTGTGTCATAATATCTACATTTCCATAAACATTGGGCCAAGTATTCAGATGTCCAAACTGGTGCATTTCCAATATGTGAAGCAAATCAAGAAAGAGCATGTCACACCAACCAAGATTTTTTCGCACAGCCATTAATATTGTTTATCATAACCATGCAACCCATGAAAGAACAGGATATGAACTCCATTTGCCTTTTAGTTACAATTAATACATAACCAAAAACGTGACATAGTGTTTTAGACATGCTTATTGTGTCTTCTTCACATATTTTCCATTTAACTAAAACTAGCATAAAATCCATACTTTAGCCTTCTGGGATTGAATAAGGTATAATAACTACTAGACCATGGCCAGCCATCCGTTTAGAGTAGATGTATTGTCAGATGCTCCCATTAACCCTAGCTACTCTCCATTGCCCTCTGATGACAGGTGAAGCTAAACTGAGTAAAATGCCCTTCCAGACTAGTGCTCATGCTCAGATTAATAGCCCTTAGATTTAGTGAAGGACTGTAGATTTTTATAAATTGTGGATATTTTTCCAGTTACCCTTTCTGGTAGCTGGGACAGTTGGGACAGAAGATATTTTTTTCTTCACAGCCAGATTGACAAGGGAAAAAGAGAGAATAAAATATGATTTTTTTTTTTTTTTTAATGTGATCAGGTGGTTGGGGACCTTATTGTTTTTCCTAATAAGAAATACATAGCTTATATATCATATGAATACAGGTATAGATAGCAAATTAATTACATTAATATAGTTGTGCTTTTTTTTTTTTTTTGCTTGTGCTTTTTTTTGTTCAGGACACATTTCACTAGTTGTCATTTCATCATGCTCTTCACGCTTGCAGTTAATATATAAGAACAACCATCTGAATGTTAAGATATTTTCCTCCCAGATACATGCAATAAAATTGCAGATATAGTCTTTTACAATCGATTAATTTCTCTATTATTAGCTGGCCAAAATGTACAAAGAGCCTTTGTCAGGTCTGGAATTCATTCTACCTTCATCTCACCTGCATGTACTGTATTACTATACAACTAATGCTGATAGACGTAGACATACGCATTTATGAAGTTCTCAAGTTCTCAAAATTGCCTGTCTCACATGCGCAAGATTATCAGCCCCATATTGATGTTCTCTGATACTCCAGAGTACTGACCAGGCTGATGGGTATAACTTTAGTTAGTGTAGAACATAACTTATCACAGTTTATTAAAGGTCACAGCTTATTAAAGATCCTAGCTTTCAAGGCACTGCAGTAGCCTAGAATATTGTAAAGAGTCTTTTGCCAGGCTCTGAGATTAGGCTGCGCATGTACAGAATGGGAAGATGAGAGTAGGCACATAGTTCCTTCAAGATCTAGGCTATCAATTTTCTTCCATTGCATCAGACATGCTTTTCTTTTACACCATGCAAAGTAGTGGAAAGCAAACAGCCCTGAACTTGCATAGTTTTCTTTATGGCTGAGGCTGAAACATGACAAGCTATGGACAATCTGACACTACCACTTGAATAACAAATATGTTTTTTGACAATCGCAGAGTATCAGATGGTGGACTGAAAAATTAATTATCATTTCATTATTTATCAAGGACATGAATACAGCTTCTTTTCTAGTAAAGGAAATCAACACGATTTTTACAAACATTGCCTTTCTGTCTCGTGATGAGACAACAGTCTGTCTCCATGAGCTATCTGGTAACTAAAAAATTATGTAATTGAAAGCTCACAAAAAGGAAAAAAAAAGATATTACAAGTAATGAAATAATATATATTTATATAAATTCTTCCATCTGGAGTGTGTCATGCATTACATTACATCAGTGAGCAGAAGTTGAAAAATATATTTTTTGCCACTGAAGAAACTAAAGTTATGCCTGGACACCAAAGTAAACCTCTGGTTGTGTTAAAGGTAGTTAGGTAAACATTAATAACCAGATAAAATTGGTGTTACTGTAACATCTCATTCAAATAGCATCAATGTAATAACTGTATAAAACTCCATTAACAGCAAACAAGAGTTCATTACTTTTAACAGAACATCTGTGAGCTTTAGCAAGAATACTTTCATATTGGTTTCAGGAAAATCTGTCTTAAGTGTTAATAAGATAACAAGTTTAATTGAGAAAATCAACCTAGAAGGGAGAACTTAAAAAAAAAAATAGTGGCATAAAAAATAGCTTGCATTTATCCTTAACTCTTACAATGAAAATTGTATATCTATTCATTTTTAAGTGAAACTTTTCAAAGAAAGCATCATTGAAGTTTACTTGTCAGTTAACCAGAAATATCAATTAAACTAGTCCTGTGATTATCTGAACTAAAACTTCTTGTAAATTTGCAATTGTTAAATACAATTCAAGAGCTCAAAGATAGCCTCTCTCTTTTTCCCATTACTGAGGAATTCTGAGCTGCAAATCAAACCTAACCTACACAAAAGATGATAGGTTTGCTTCTTTGAAACACATATTGCAATTTAGGACTGTCCAAAGCTCACACTTAGTAAAAATAAAGGAACAACAACGTGAAAGGAACTCTAAACCATGTGACTTTCATGATCCTGAAATCACTATATGACACATGAACATATGTATTAGATGAAGGAAATGTGAGGTCATTTTACTCTTCATTAGTCCCAAAAGACTTTAATAGTGGATGGATTTTAGCAGAAAGTTTTGTGAACTGGTCCTTCTTTTACTCATTCTAAAATCCAGAAAGTCCTGCTGTTATCCTCTGTTGTGCTTTGTCAAAAAAAAAAGCTGGCTTCAGTTAAAGGTTACTTTGCATTGCTCTGGAGAAGGTGGGAACCTCTGTTGCTCGGACACTCTCATTATCCAGTGCTGATCCTAAAATAAACCTAAAACAACTATGAAAAACTATGTCTGTGATATTGCACCTCTAAACATTTCCAGATTCACAGAGCTGGGTGTGTGTTTGGTTGTGGTGTCATTTAGGCTAACTCCCGAGGGCATACAAGTCCTTCCCTGTTGTTTCTCCTCAACAAATATACCTCAGTTTTCATTACAAAGAAACCTTGTGTATGGGTAAATTTAGACCCATGGTGTCCTCCACCAGGGTACGAGTGCAGGCAATGCAGATGCTGAGACTTGGGGACATGCCACAGCACATTCCAGTGAGGCCCCCACTGATTTGAGTAAAGACAAGACAATTAATCTGAATTTCAAATAAGTTTAGGTGAGATGAATCCCCCAGCTTTGTACAATGAACAGTAACTGGCTTTTCAATGTTTCCTTTAGCAAGAATAGCGAGAAGGAGACAGAATGTCATTTAATGCCCTCCTACCCCCACAATGTTTCATATAGTGACCTGAGAGTATATGTTGTCAACATAAACATGCCTTTGGGAAGTAGTGTTGTTGGTTCCTGTGCTGGAGGAATCAGCGTACTCCCTACCACTGAGGAGACCTTGTTCCTAGCCCTTTGCCATATCATTCTGCTCCATGTGACCCAGAACTAGTCCACACCACGGATTCTCTTGTTATCATA
Organism: Calonectris borealis; assembly: GCF_964195595.1. Classification (NCBI taxonomy): domain Eukaryota; kingdom Metazoa; phylum Chordata; class Aves; order Procellariiformes; family Procellariidae; genus Calonectris; species Calonectris borealis. The sequence continues at coordinate 157,558,694 of NC_134312.1, read as the reverse complement.
CAAAGTAGTGGCAGACATTACACAGATATAAAAACTTTTTTTCATCCCTTCATACCATGTTAATTTATCTCATTTGTTCAGAATAAGCTTGGTAGTGTTATTACCATTTTAGAAAATAGCAATATCCAACAAGTGTTACTATAGCTAGAACAATTTGTTAGCAGTATGTTTGAGAATATCAGTAGATGCATTTCATATACATTACTTAGAGAAGCATAGTCCTAGGATTAATTTTATATCCAACCACAAAAAATAACAAATGAAAAAGTGAAATGCATCTCAGAGGAGCACTGAACAGTTGCAGACTTTCTCTTGATCGCTATAGCAGCCTTTTATTTTCACAGTGGCTCACAGTATACATGCTGATCCTTGAAGTGGTTTTGCTATTCTTATATCACCAGACAGCATTCTACAATTTATTGCCAGTGTTTTATAATATACATATTTATTTATTTTCTGTGCTGTCCATACATTTGAAGTTAGCAGGTATACATGAAAAAATCCCATGGGTTTATGAGAAACTTTAAGTATCATAGCAATTACTTCTTTTTTTTTTCTGTTAAAGTTTGGACCCATGTGTTAGCCTGTTTCATTGTCTATAAGGGAGGTAAAATGTAGCATGTGATAGTTAAAGACCATTCAAATAAAACTTACTAGTATTTAAACAGGAAAGTAGTCCCACAGTGAAACATAGATTTACCTCCAGCACAACATAATCTGGCCTGGAGCCGAGAAGCTTCAGAAAGATGTCGATCTAATATACAGAGAGCTAATATAGTTTCAGCAGCTGTTTTAAATATACATAAAAAAATAAATGAGCATTTTTCTCCCTAGATAAGAAAAGCATTCATAAGAAATTTTCACTGGATTAATTTCCCATTAATTTTTCTGTGCTAGTATTCTTAACATAGGTTGAACACTGTATCTGACTGCTCTGAGATAGTTCAAAGTGAGTGCTCTCAAAACAGAGGTGGAATAACTGTAAAAAATAATCCTCATTGTTATTGTTAAGTAAAACTTAAAAACTGGAAAAAATATTAAAAATGTCTGTGGCTACCAAATTAAAATTTTTTATTGACTCTTATGCAATCATGACTACCTTTCAGATACAGTTATAGCTATTAATTTAAATCCAGTTGCTCTTAATTTAAATCTAGTTCATATAGCAACCTGGCATGGGAAGAAATGATATGATAAAATTGCTTGAAGTAATATGGCTTAGTGAGTTCTTTCTCTTCTATGCGTATATGTGCTCTGAACATAGCATTGGACATAGCTAATTTATTTATTGGTCCATTCAAAGAAAATAATGATACTCAGAACTTGGCAGAATAAAACTTTTCTTCCAACCACAGTGTAAAAATGTATAATTACTCTTTATGAAAATGAAATTAGAACAACTTTAATACAAACATTATAGACACTTAAGTTATTACAACAGGAGCAGAAGTTGTTTTGACAGAATGTATAAAGGAAATATGACAAATCTATTGGGAAGCATGTTTCTTTAGTTCTTTTTTTTTTCCTACAGAATAGTTCAGTCTCTAAGGTTATCATGCAGTTATGGAACATGTGGGGGCATTTGTAGCTTTGATTCATAACTTATAGTTCTATTAGAGTATCTCATATGAGCACATATCTAAATTTTTACTGAACTTACGATGAAGGTTTATTTGGTACTTATTTCCAAGTAGCTATAGCAGATCAACATTTGCTGTAAAACTTCACACAATAGAAGACTAGTAACTTTAAAGACAGACAAAAGAAGGAAAAATCAATCACAAAGCTCAATAAGATAAAAAGAATGACAAGTATTATAATCAGGAACAGAATGATAAATCAAGCAGAATTTAGAACAGCAAAAATGCTAAAGCTTTTATGACCTTGACATTTTTCTTTGGATAGTTTCACAAAGAAATATTTACTGTAAAAGGTAAATTATTGTATAAAGGTGCAATGTAAGCACTTCTTACAAACGCGTAGCTAAATAATTTCTAGTAGCTGCTGTTGAGCAGAAATAAAATCTTGTATTTTAACACTTAATGAGGAATAAAGATCATGGATTTATTCATATTGCAGAGTGCTCTATTTTGAATGCACTCTAGCCTTATAAGTCAAAGACCATGCTCAGATGAAATAACAATTTTACCATCATGTGAATCAACTCAGTTACTGTATTGTACAATGATATTTGGCACAGACACATATCTGCACGCGCATGCACAAATACAAAAGAAAAATTTCAACATATCTTATGTGCAACTAATTACTTAGAGTACAACCTTCCTAATTTTAGATGGTTTTACTGAAATGCTGAAGTTCAGTTATTATTTCCTTACATTTCTTTTATGTTCAGCGGACAGTGTTTGTTTACCTTTGCAAGCACTGGCATGCAATACTCCACACTGTTAAACAGTTGGCATGGTTCCTGACCTAGTCTGACTTAGCCAGGCAGCATGCTCAGAAACAATATCCAGGCATGGTTCAAGATCGGACAATTCCAAATGAATAGTTTGAATACCACTACATGTGTCTGGGAGTAAGAGAATTTACCTGCTTAAGCGCAGTTTGTATCACCACAGCTGGCCTTTGGGGACACAGAGTAGTCACTGTCCTTTTTTATTTACCAGAGAGACTCAGGGACAGTGGAAAACATTGACTCAATTTTATGACTTTAAACATCACTCTTAGTTACTTCATGTTAATGTATTTCACTTACAACCTTATCAAACTAATCCATACGTAATTTTAATATAAATCCTATAATACAATCTCTGCTCAAGCCTATTGTGGTTTAAGGCAAAAAAGAGCTTTGTAGTTTGATTTGCTGATTCTATAGGAGCGTTAGCAGTTTAATAATATTCCACTATCTCTTGTCTTGCTTATTTTACTTATGATCCCTTTGGAATGAGATCACATATAGACATACTTTCTAGCATTCCCAGTTTCTGCTGTGACTTGCAATCACTACCACCATACAATGGATGGATACATATTATTTGAGAGATGTGACACTTAAAATATTTATCCTTCTATATTCTTAACACTTGAATTCTAATTTACGTAGGGATATGAAGTATTTACAGTTATTTCTTCTCAAAATCAGAACTCATGAGTTTTGATGATGTGGTACATTGAGGAAAGCAGGTGAAAGAAATGATCTCGTATTACTTTCAAGGTTTGATAACTAAAGCACAAAAAGGACAAGGAAAATGGACAGGTAACATAAAAATTCTGAGGACCTTCAAAGGAAACATATATAGTCCAGAAGTCTATTTGTCTTTTTTGAATGATATTGACAGTAGGTCAACTTGGGCGAACTCATACATTTTTACAAGGTTGACATTCAATTGAGTTTAGCTTATGCAAAAAGTATTTTGGTGTTATATTTGCTGATACTGTCATATTCCTTTCCTTCTTTCACTATTGCTTAGCTTTAAGAATGGCTAAGAGTCTCTGCAAGGGCATATTTTTATTCATAGTCATTGTCAGAGAACCTGCGAAGCACAAAGGCACTGAAAAAGCTCTCAGAATTGATGAAGTAAAGAAGCTATTTAAAAGCTGATAAAAGCAGAGAACCAACATATGTCAGAGATATAAATCACCAGTTTGTAACCATAAAAGGCTTCATGTTTTGGTCTAATGAGAAAAAGTGTTAGTTCTGTAGAAGTAGCAAAATGAGTTACATAAAATGTGTTTTGGAGAAAGATGAAGCCCCGTGGGTTGTACTGCAGCAAGAATCCATGACACATTCCAATCTGCAGCTACGGGAGCCTATAAAACAGAACATAATATACATAACATGGTTTTCTTTACAGAGGATAGCAAACACGGTAAAACACAACAAATGTTGTAGCACACAATTTAGTGAATAGGTGGTGACTGACTTCCAACATCTGAAGACAATTACACAGACTCCACCAAAACTACCTTTATAACTCTTCAATGCTGTGTCCAAATATTTCCACAATAGACTGTTTCCATTACTTTTTCACATTCAGTACCCTGCAGTTTCAATATATTTTCTGCCTTAATCTATTGTGTAGTTTGAATGTGGCTGAGCTTTAGAAACAGATTATTTAAAATATGTATAGTGAGAGATGATAAGTTGCAGTCCATCCTAAATCTTCCTTTTCAGATGCTTACAAATCATGCTAAAGCAGAAACACACAATCGATGCCATGAATTAGAGGTATTTTATAATTATTTAAGTAGTTTGTGCTTCATTTATTCAAGCAGTCAGTTTACATAGCCTGAAAATTTGTTATTGAAAATTCTATGCAAATTTAGATTCTACATTCATTTAAAAAAATTACTTCTATAAGCATGCCATTTTGAAATTACCATTTTACTTGATACATAGACTGAAAGCCTCCCAATGAACACAAAAGATTATTTCATTATTCTCTGTGGAGTATCCAAACCCACCGAAAGATAACAAAGACAATAAAGTACATTTTTCATGAAATTTCATCTAGTTTCTCCTCTGCTGTTAAAACACTACGTATTGTGGTTTTCAGCCCATTCCTTGTTTCTAATGCACCTGGGCAAATTTTAACTCATTTTTAATCAGGAAACTAATTTGAAGGCATGAAACATCCCCACCCTACCTTTATTATTAATAAAAATTGAGAGATTTAACTGCCTTGACCAGACAGGAAGCTTTTTCTTGCCTTTGAAAATAGAACACATTTGTTAAGCCATTTATTCCAGTACTTTATCCCCTGTGGCCAGGCAGCTTTTAACTTCATTTTTTTAATTGAAAAAAAAAGAAAAAAAAAAAGAAGGCATGAAACTGTTCATGATTTGCCTTACTTAATAAAAAGTGAAAGTTGAAGTGCTTCATCCATGGCTGAAAAAAGTACTGAAAGCTTGAGTCAGTTAAATTAGTTGTTATGAATACATTATATAGTGAAGGTACTTTTTTCTTCTTCCTCAGCTCAGAGGTTTTGTTTGGTTTGTTTTGTTTTTTTTTTTTTAACAGATGAATGAGCTGGCTATTCCTGTACATGTACCAAAATAAGTATTTGTTTTGTGGTTGGGTTTTTTTGCTCTGTTTCGAGGATTTTTCAGTTTGATTTTGTTGTTGTTGTTGTTGTTTTAACGTTTACAATTTCTGGACAAGGTGATTTGAGAAAACTGAAGGTACACCATGACCAAATGACTAAAATTCTGAATTGGAGGGGTTTTTTGTTGGATTGTTTACTTTTTTCAATAAGAAAAAAACTTTAATACAACATTCAGAAAATTTTAAAATTTGCTCTCTAATCTTATTCTGTGCAGAAGCTGATTTTTTTATCAGCACTGAGATGTTTTGCAGTGCATTATAAGGAATGAAATTAAGATTCAGAGTCTATCTCAGCAAGGAGAGAATGAAAAAGGGACTGTCTTAATTGTATTTGTTGACTGGTTTCAGTAAACCATTCATTAATATTTATTAAAAAAAAAAAACAACAAAAATATATAGATCTAACTGTACAAGACCAATTTCATCGCATGCAAGAAATTACTCCAGAATTGAAATGCATATATTCAGCACTATGCTTAATTCAGGAGCCCTAATAAATGAGAGTAATATAAATTAGATGTTAGCCTTTCTCTATTTAAATATAAAGTAATGTCAATAATAATTCTTAATGCCATCATTTATGCATGATCCTTCCTTTACCTTTAATTTTTAACCTTAGGTGTTCTTCGGTCATTGTCAAACGGAAAGAAAATTGCTAATTCAGAAAGGTTGAAATTCACCCTACAGTGGAGGCTAATGCCTTATTTATATACTGCTTAAACCTTATTTTGAAGGTTTAAGTAGGATTCAAGAGATTAAGTGGACTGTGCCATATCTCTGCATAGAAAAGAATTCCCCCTTAGCAAAAGCTCAGCTGTTGCAAAAGATCTTGAGTAGTCTGTGAACTGAGAAAAAAATCCGCTCAGAGCTCATGTACAGAGCCATGTTAACTGTTTTGTTTCTGAGGTAAAACCCACATTTCTTTCATTATTGATAGATTTTAGCAGAAGTAGTTATGCTTACCACTCCCTGATTTCTTTTTTTTTTTTTTTTTTTGTAAAAGTAAGGCCACAGAATTAATCAGTCCCATCTGCATGCACAAAAGACATGACACACAGAACAAAAAACGTCTGAAACAAAACTATGCTTCCTTTCACAAGCAATAGGGGAAATTAATGTCATCACTAAGCTGAAGACATAAAGAGATTCAAAATTAAAAATCCTTTGAAAGCTTCCAACAAGATTCCTATAATCAGCTGGAAGATAAGTAATGATCAAAGCCCTTTAAAATAATATTGCTCACCCCATTAGAACTGCTTAAATGTACCCTACCATTCATCAGAAATTATACAAGATTACTGCAGAAACTATGCCATTGTTTCAGTAAGAAGCCCAGATGTTTTAAGGGTAGACTTCACAATTCACATAAGGTTAAAAGCAAAGACTAAAAAAGAAACAAAAAAAACAAAAATATAACACCCCCCCTCAAACTAGCTGCAGTTATAATCCTTAATTATCACTAACGTAGGTGCTCCTAGATGCTCAATTGCTCTGACAAATTGCCTCGTATTGAAGTTGAGTCATGGAAGGGGAAAGAAAGTGAATGACTTTCCCAATGGAGTGGTATTAGGATTTTGGTTGTGTTTTTTTTTTTTTTTTCCTTAAGCAAAGACAGGATAAACCTATTGTTTTTTCTTTTCTCCCAAAGAATCTCTCTTCATTTGTTAAATGTCATCTTGGCTACGCTGTTGTTGGTGAAAAGAGAAAAGCACAGTTCTGCATAGTTCATTACCAATGTTTCTCTACGAAATAGCCCCAGGGACGTTACACACAGCACTGTCAAGTTAGGATCTGAAAACATTTCTAAGTAGAAGTCCAGAATAATGTATGTTTGACAGTTCTACTAAACATTTGAGATTTATTATCTGATGCACTGTGTGCTTTTAATAGAAATATTGTTATTGCTTTTGTCGATAACAGTTTGAAGTGGTCACCTTGTCTGCTCCTTTAAACATTCAGAGGTAGCTCATATGGCATTGTTTATTAACATTACTTGTGGATGGAGGAAGTTTGCAATGTTTCAGAAATTGCTTGGTGCAAGCTGTTTCAAAGCAAATGTCAACTTTTAGTATATGCGGTGTGCAAACTCAATTTGATTGTCACATTTATTTACTTAAATTTAAAGACACACAAGTATAGGAACACCTGTTCTATGCTTCAGGTATGCTTGTCAATATAACTGCAGTGCAAAAGTCTGTATGAATTCAAAACAGCAGCATACTCCTTTCAAATACTCATACCCAAATAAGAGAAACACTAGCCAAATCAAATTAACACATCTCTATTTTACCTACATCCCAAATACGTTGTATACCCTATCCCCATCAATTTTTGTTATTCTGAAATGTTCAGTAACAGTTTTGAAACAGCAACCCCTAGTACCATGTTCACAATTAAATTGTCATCAAACCTAGAGAAATTCAATCACCTCCACAAAATCACTTTGTGGCACAGAACTCCAAGAAAGCTTTCAAACAAGATTAATCTATGCCAGCAAATATCCAACCAAAAATAATAGACAACTACTGCAAGTCATGAATAGAATAGAATAGAATAGAATAGAATAGAATAGAATAGAATAGAATAGAATAGAATAGAATATTTTCAGTTGGAAGGGACTACAATGGTCATCTAGTCCAACTGCCTGACCAATTCAGGGCTGACCAAAAGTTAAAGCATGTTGTTTAAGGGCATTGTCCAAATGCCTCTTAAACACTGACAGGCTTGGGGCATCAACCACCTCTCTAGGAAACCTGTTCCAGTGTTTGACCACCCTCTTGGTAAAGAAATGCTTCCTAATGTTAACTCTGAACCTCCCCTGGTGCAGCTTTGAACCGTTCCGATGTGTCCTGTCTCTGGATACCGGGGAGAAGAGCTCAGCACCTCCCTCTCCACTTTCCTTCGGAAGCTGTAGAGAGCAATGAGGTTGCCCCTCAGCCTCCTTTTCTCCAAACTAGACAAACCCAAAGTCCTTAGCTGCTCCTCATAGGACACTCCTTCCAGCCCTTTCACCAGCTTTGTTGCCCTCCTCTGGATGCATTCAAGGACCTTCACATCCTTCTTAGATTGTGGGGCCCAGAACTGCACACAGTACTCAAGATGAGGCTGCACCAATGCTGAATACAGCGGGATAATCACCTCTTTTGACCGGCTGGTTTTGCTGTGTTTGGTGCACCCCAGATGCACCCTCTTGGCTGCCATGGCGCACTGCTGACTCTTATTGAGCCTGCTGCCGACCAGCACCCCCAGACCCCTTTCTGCAGGGCTGCTCTCCAGCCGCTCCTCTCCCAATCCGTACTTGTGCCCAGCGTTACTTTGTCCTAGGCACAGGATCCAGAATTTGGACTTGTTAAATTTTGTCCCATTAATCATTGCCCAGTGCTTCAAATCCCTCTGTAAGGCCTCTTGTCCCTTGAGAGAGTCAACAGCACCTCCCAGTTTGGTATCATCAGCAAACTTGCTAATGGTGTATTCAACTCCTGCATCCAGATCGTTCATAAACATATTGAACAGAACTGGCCCTAGAACTGAACCCTGACGAACACCTCTGGTCACTGGTTGCCAGCCAGATGTAGCTCCATTCACTACAACCCAACATGAATGTGTTGCATCTTAATGAGATTGTCTTTCCTTCATCAGGAACATTACCATAGATTTTTCAGCATTGACTCCACGCTTGTAAAATACTAGTCATAGAAAACATACTGCACTATGTAATCTCAAATAGAAAAAGGGCAGGTACCAATAGCAAGGGTTGGATTTCATGTGAAAGTGTGCTTGCTGGGGTCTCCTTGGGAAATAATTCTGGGTGAATAAAAGCAGTCCTATTTACATTTTGTAATTATCTGGAACAAATATGGGGATAGTAACAAAAAACCTGGTCATGATTCATTTCAAAGAGTAGAAGAATCAACCAAGAATCAACCAAGAATCAACCAAGTGTAGACAAGTGCAGTGTCTGCTAAAGCAGGACAAAACACTAGTTGAGAAAGGAAGTCAGATTGTCTCATTGAAGCTTCTTGCACAATCTTTACCAGAAATGGGTGACTAGATATGAGCCACTCTACTATGTTAAGAGATAACTTTCCAAGCAGAAAATAAACAAGTTTCCGTTAAAGAAACCAATTAATTTCTAAATTAAAAATGAAAACCTTTATCAAGAAAGGAGTCAGTATTTTCTTAGCAATTCCAAAAAACAGGAAGAACAAGGAGTGAAACCTTAAAATATGGAACAGAATTTTCTCAAAATAATCAGTTTTCAGTGCTAATTGCAAAATAAGTAAATATACTCCTGAACCAGGAGGCACAGATTTTTAATTCCTAATTTCTGAATTTGTAAAGGGGAAAAAAACCCAGACCACAACTGCTTGCACAACTTCACTAACTAATCAATGACACAAGAGCAGATGTGAGATGTATGGGATGCCAACATGGCAATTGCTTAGAGCTTTACACTACAGAAAGTCCCAGTAGTAAGGTAGTTGGGCAAGTAATATGCAAGGGTGAGGGGGAAGGAACCTGTGACTTAACCTTTTCCTTGAGCATGTTTAAGAATAATAATAATAACTCATCACATCTCTCCTCTTAAACTGCAAAGGACATGTGCTATAAATATGCTGAAATGTGAGAACACTCTGAGCCTGATTTAGCCAGAGTAAATCTACGGTGGCCTTCTGGCTTTAATGGATATACACCATGTGTGAATTTGGCTACTGAATGGGATTTCACACTTTCTGTTTGGGGCTATTTTAGACATCTAGCATTGGCACAAGTCAGAGGAGCTGTAGTTAGGAGCTGATAGTCAATAGATTAAAAAAACAAAAGGAGTGTCTCCAGAGAATGATCAAGAATATTGAAGTCAAGAAGCCCAAAATTTGGCACTGTGAATAATGTTCTTTTTCCCATCTTGCCAAATACATAATTTGTCCATTTTTCCTAATACATCATTTTAATATGCAAATTCACATAACTGAAATCCTACTAGTGCTGTCCAAGAAAGTTGCATTTTAAAGAGAGATGTATAAAACACTCATACCTACCCAAAACTATACCTCTGCTGAAAGTTTTAAATCAAAATGATCTCTTGTGTTCAGTCTATATTTAAACGTTTATATGTTACCAACTCTTGCCATGGGCAACAGTTCAATTATTCAACAAAGGAATGATTTCATTGGCAAACAAATTTCCATAAAGTTACTAGTGACATAAATGGTTGTGAAAAGAGAAACAAATAATACATTCTAAACCAGAGCTGAAGATCATTGAATTTGAACCCAGAAATTTGGGATTTTTTTATGTTGATGGCACTGAAGTTTTGCTCAGAATCTGGCAATCATACATGTTTGTGAGGTTTAGTTTCTTAACACATTTCCTTAATCCTTCTAAATTAAGCAATGGAAAAAATCTTTTAGGAGTCATATTTCTTTCTGAACAGTAATTGAAATAGACCCATGACTAGACCTTTATTAACGGAAGGGATTAGCTGAAAAAGTTTGAATTTGCATGAATCACAGGTTGTAGATTTTAGTGTAATTCAATCTCCTTGGATTCACTTGTCTTTGTAGAGATTTTTATAAAAGTAACTAATTGTAAGGTATTAATAGTATACTGTATTTACTCCAATTCAACAGAAGTTTTGATGTTTAAAGACATATTATTGAAAAGTGTCAGAGATGTATATTTCCCAATGAGTTACAGTAATAGCTGAGGTAGAAAATTAAAACCACCTTCAAGCTAGTAAGTGGTAATTGTGTTAAACTTTAAATGAAGTGTGCATAGGTATTCTGCTTCTCATATGAGGATTGAAATCAGTAATAAGTCTCAAAATTATATTTCCTGCTAAAATTATTTAATTAAGCCATGTATTCAACTGCATTGCAGTTAAAATGACTTAGCATGGAGACACATCTAAATGAAGGACATGTACTATGAATATGACAAAGGATCATGGAGAAGAAATTATGTGGGGTTTTTTTTGTTTATTTGGGTATTTTTTGTTTGTTTATAATTTTTTTGCTAAAAGCACAAATGAAACAGCCCCTCAAGTAAAATCAAATCTAGAATTAGGTCTGAGGAAAAGTTCTTGCACATGTTCTGGACACGAAATTCAGCAGTCAGCTGTGTGATTGTAATGTTCTGCAGAGGTGACATTGTCCATAGAATCTAATGGGCAATCTTCCCCCACTGAAATAAATGAGAGGCTTGTAATGGACTTCAGTGAAATCTGAAGCTTGTTATGAACAATCACACACTTCACTGAATTCACATTTTATGGGAAAGTATGACTGAGATATTTTAGTAAGATATTACATATGCTTTCTAAAAGTCTTCACACAGCATCAAACATATTTTGCCCTTGCCCTGCCCTGATCTTGATCCCACACAGGGTAAATGTACTCAAATCATACTGTTGTATTGCAATAACAATTTTAAATTTTTTTTACAGTATGCTGTGAAGTGATTACAAAGATTCTCAGAATAGTTCATTACCACTCTGTCTTGTCAGGCCAGCTTCCATAACAACCTAGATTAAGCAGATTGTGGCTCAGATCTCATGCATCTCTCTATTTTTTGGTAGGGTTTTTTTTTACAAGCGCAAGTAACATCTGTCCTTTTCAGTCTCTTCACAGCATCCAACCACTTTGACAGATGTTTTCAAAACCATACTGTCTGCTAACATTTAAAGGAATACAGTATTTGCATAAACACTGGGAATTCCAATCTTAGTACTTTCCATACTGTTTTAATTTTTTAAAATCAACATTTTTTGTTCTATACCCATCATTTTGTTTTACTCCTCATAAAGCAGACATTGTGTGCACACATCTGTTAAATCTGGGCTGCATTTATTACAGTTCTGCTCTTCCAGAAACAGGAAGGATTAATTACTGCAGACTGGCTCTAGAAGCACCCCCGTGTTTCTTAACACACAAAATTAATTCAGAGTTGACAAAACTCTTTCAGACACAACCTGCTTCCTGCTGATGGCGCTTTATTAGCATATTCTTCCCAGAAAAAAAAATGCCTCATAGACCCTTTTTACCTCTCCTCAGAGTTCAATTTGTAAAGCACTGAGTGACAGGCAGCAAAATGGCTTGAATATATCTACGGCAAGTTGCCAAATCCTCCCGATAGAAGCACTTTGGAGCCTTTGTTCTGAGTACATTAAAGTCACAGAAGGTCCATGTACTGTAGACAGTACAGGGCAGGCAGGATGTTCACAGTAAGACAAAACAGCAGGTGATAAATGACATTAAATAACAGTGAGAATTTACCACAGACTAAATTAACTACTGGAGTGAAATGTTCTCAGCTCTAAGGCTATATTAACAGTGAATTTATAATCAGGTGATTATAATTCTTTTTAGTGTTCAAGGAAGTCTATATGTAAAAATGATCAAGACAGCTCTATTTAACTCCAGAGACAAGCTGCTGGAACAGGTTCTAAAAACGATAGAGAATAACTCTTCTTTCCACCCTTATTGAGTAATTTATACAGTAAGTACATAAAAGTGAATTTGATTGTTGGATAGCTGACATGCTCCATTTCATGAAAAATTAGAGCCCCACTGGGTTGCTCCTAGATGATCAAACTCTCGAAAAGAAGCTTCTGTCATTTCAGTTTAAGAAACTTGTAAATGAAAATTTGCTAGCTCTGAGGTGAGGTGAAAAAAAGTGAATCACTGTCATTTATATAAATTCTTATTGAGTTTTATGTTTTGTAAGAAAATTAATAGTATAATTTAATTGAAAAAACGTATCACCAATTAACAAGTACAATCTCTTGATACTGTCTGGATATGTGATTTTTATATTAGAAAATAAATGTTTATTCATAATAACTTCAGAATCCCAAGTAAATAAAAAAGAGAAAAAGAATCTATTTTCTTTGGCTTTCTATATTTAATGAATATGTTACTGTTCATTTGTCTAGTGCTCTTTTCTCTACGTGGAAAGACAATTTTTCAAGATTCACTACAGACTTCTTTCCCTATTTTGTTTGCCTAGACTTAATGCAGCTTCTCTAGAATATCTGGTAGAATCTGCACTTTTTTTTTAGGAAAAGACACAAACAACTAAAGATAGTAAAACAACCCAAACAACCACTGAAGATCAAAATCAATAAAGAAAAACAAGGGAAATGCAAAAGGCAAAAAAACACTGGGTAAGAAGCACTTTGAAGAAGGGCCTAAATATTGTGTTCTAAGACTTTGTGTTAAAATTCAGCATTTTTATACAGGATCCCTGTGCTGATTGCTGTGGCTGTTTATTAGGATGCACAGGAGAAAGGAAAAAATTCATAAAAATTAATATATTTTATATTAAGTTAGGCTAGCTTAATAAGCTTAATTGAACCTAGTGACCTCACATGCAAGGATTTAAACCTGGCAGGTGTCACCATGTTCTGTCAGCTGAACACAAGCCTCAGTGTATCAGTTCCCCTGAGGAGTTCATCCATTCCTGTGAGGAGGAAAGACTGTAGTGGCAAGCAGAAACCCATTCTGCAGAGACTCGAAACATTCATTTACTCAATGGTTATAATGTACAGTCCCTCTTGATTCCTGAGCTTGGTCTACTGCAGACATCAGTCTTAAAAGGTAATAGATATCAACTGCACTTTGTGAGTGTATAACTGATAGATAGTGTCTTTAACATGGTTACTCAATATATGGTATTCTAACAATATGATACGAACAGTTTACTTTCCTCACAATGTCCTCACTAGATGTGATAGAAGGGAATTAAGAGGCACAAAATAGAAACGTATTGTATTATGTTGTCATACTTATTAATTCCGTACACTATTTCTCAAAAGCTTTGTAAATATAGTTAAAATGCACAATAGACTGTTTGTGAACTGTGCTGAGAAAAAAAAATATTCTTTCCTAAACCCAGGAGTTTTGAACTACCGTAATACTACAAAATCAGTTTTGATAACTTCACCATCCAATGGTCACAATGGACTTGTTGTCTTTCAGAGGAAATAACAAAAAACCCTGGGTTCCTTTGACTTTTCCAGCAGTTAGACAAAAAAATAAACCATTCAATTTTCTTCAGACCTTTTACTATCACTACATGATCTCTATTTGTATTCTGGATAAAAAAGGTCTTAAAAATGTGTTGTCTCTCTGTGCTTCACCAATCAGACATAAGGATACTTTTGAATTGTGCTTTTTGCTCTTTTCAATGCATACATTTCAAGGGAAAAATACCAATAAGCATTTCATTCCAGAAAAAAAATAGGAAACAAGCTATAGCAAAGATGATGTGTTGTAAACATTAGCGAATTCTTCAACACAGAAAAAATCCCTTCTGTGTACTCACGCAAGTTCCTGAGGAGTGTACTGGATCCAGCTGCCAAACACATCATAGAGGGTTAGATCATGCTTTTTAGTTTGATGCTTCGCTATAACACAAGATCTTGCCAAGTGTTCTGTTCTTTCAAAATACATTCTGTATGCCAGATAATATTACACGTCTTTTTTTTTTTATTAGAATACTTAAAACATAGCAGCCTAAGATTCATATTCGATCAACCATTTAAGCTTGTAAAGTTGTATTAAGATAAATCATTTGAAACCAATGGGAAATTAGAAGCCAAGATGCAAAAAGTATAACTTAATTAATATTGTGGCTTCTTTATTTAACCAATCAAAAGGCCACCCTGGATTTCGCACAACAGAGTCTTTTGGAATTGTCACATTCCTATGCTATAAAATTTCTGAATTCTCAGATTTCATCTTACAATGTCATCAAAATAAACCATAATTTCTTCTTTCAGGTGGAGCAGTATTATCAGTGACCAGCAGGCACAGACAAAAGCAGATTCTGAGTAGGGTTTCCTTGGTTCCTCTATTTTCCTGATTTAAAACAGCAACAACAAATTGTAAGAGGGAGAAAGTCTCCTCCCTTTGTACAGAGGATAAGCTTGAGACTCCAGGCCCTTTAAAACATTACTGTTCAATCACTATTTTAGAAATATACATGGGATCATCTTGCCCTTTGATATGGTTGGAAGATAGTTTCTTGTCTTTATTCTATCATCATTTATACAAGGCACTTCCACAGCTGCTTCAACAAAACAACAACAATAACAAAAGCATGCACAAAGCATGCGAGCTTTATATCTGTGCCTTAGAATCCAGACTGACTTTAGTCTTGGCTTCACCATCAAAAGGTCAGGTTACACCACAAGTCTTTCATCAATTGTTCTGTGGAAAGGTCTTTTGTATTTCTGATCTTGATATTGTTGCTAGGGTGGATATTTTTTGTGTTTTGTTTTGTTTTAAGTCCCTATACTTACTATATCGAGATAAATATGCATATGATGCAGCTCTCACCAGACACAGTTCTGCGCTCTATGCCTCACAGCAAAGCAAAGGTATGTAAATTGGCAACAGCAGTTTGCTGTCTCTTCTCTGAACAGATTGGACCCCAAGACAGGCCCTCTGGCACTCTTTTATTCTGCTGCTGATGCTTGCCATTGTGGAGTTCTCTCTGGCTTGTTCCTTGCTGTTAACATTAAGAAATCTCACAAGCATTCAAAGGAAAAACATCAAGGGTTGTTACAAAAAAAAAAAATCTCAGTATGTGTTTTTAAGAAATGTCATATTATTATTCTTTAGAAGACATGCTAAATAGAAGACAAGGAAGCTAATAAAACTATATAATCCCTAATTCCATGCTGATTCTTTTTGTTTGAAATGAACCTTTCATAATTATGAATCTGAAAAGAAATCTCAAATATTAGATGTTGCAGTAGTCCTTAAAAATAGTATCATGAATTTCTGATTGTGGGTGTTGCACAGTTCCAGTAGCACCACTGGTTTCTTACAAAATAGTCGATGTCATCCAAAATGCAGGACTCGGCTTCCTGCAAGTATTAAACATGTCTCTGCAAGAAGACAGCATTAAATTTATCACACATTATTTTCAATGGACTGCACAGATTACTAAAGAGTTGAAAACATCTCATTTAAAACTCTTTTGGGAACATTAATTATGTTTTTTATAGTTACGATCTGCCAATTTTCCCCTGAATATATAGCAGCTAATTTAAAATTCCTACAGACTTTAGATAGCTGAGCCTCCAAAGTAATGCACGTTCCACAGCCCTGATATGCGGCAGTAGGCAAATATATAGACCATGTAGAGTGTACTTCTCCTACCTGTCTCTCACAATGGTACATGTTTGGGAATTTGAAAACTAATTTTGCTTGGCTCAGAACTCAATGTGCGCTACAGTTCTTTCCATCTCTAACATTAAAAGCCTGACAAATGCTGCGTTTGATGACTCTGCACTACTTGCAACATGCTTATTACACAAGGAAAGGATTTTAAATTAGAATTTTTTTCAACATAAAAGCAATTTTGGATCACAAAAAAAGAAGCCAAAAATTAAACCCTTTTATAATTTAGTATCTGGAAGCCTGCAGCCATTAGTCTGACTCTGTGAATATGGTTTCAGAGAAAAGTAATCAGGGACTGCATGCATCTGTAAGATGTTTCCTATTTTATGCTTCCACACATTTTCTTCATGTACTCCTAGTTAAGCCTAACTGCCATAGTCAACTGTTGCTGAAACTGATCCTGACTCTTTTATCAGTTCCAGTCAAAACGATTGCAAGCAATAGGCAATTTCTAACTCCTTCATAACTCAATTAGGCTCTCAGAAGAGGTCAGTGATTTTTGGCCCAAACTTACTCCTGCTGGAGCAGTTGTGACACAGGTGTAGACCCTTAAAATCATGTTTCTTTCTTGGTAAGAAAAGCATAGGAGTAAGCTGACCCCAGTGAAAGAAACAAATTCTTCGTGTGTGGGGGAAAGAGAAGTGGAATCACTGAAGCACCAAACAGTGACATTTTGCTGAGCACAGGCTATTTATCTTGCTAAATACACAGGCTAAGTCATACAATCTTTGTTCACCTTAAAACTACCACTGATACCAAAAGAAACTGACTACATAATTTCCCTCACTATGAATAATTCTACTAAATGAATATATTTAATGCACATGAATATTTATCACTTCTAGCTTATGGAGTATTTCTAGTACTGAAATCATTGTGAGAGTAAAACAATATTCTGCATTTAAAAGGTCTTTCTACTATCTCTCTGTCTGTCTGCCGTTGAAGAAGTTCTACAATAATTCCAGTGAGCTTGACACTAACATCTGCAGTGGAGTACAGACATCAGAAGAAAACAAATAGCATCGAACTGCTTACACATTCCTACTGACATTAACAAAGTTGGTGTTTTTCATCTTGTCCCTGTCCCAGTAAATTAACAATGCTGAACACAACTGCAGTACTTGCATTAAATACAATAGCGGGACATTTTCTCTCTTATCATTGAGTTCAAAATTTACCGAAACACTTATTCAAGTTATTGCTTTATAAAAGACATATCAGTTACGGGATTTTTTGCATCAAATGTCCCACAGAAATTTGTTTGAGATTTAGGATCAAAAGAAATGGATCATATTTTGTTATCGATCTATCTCAAAAGAGTGCACAATATTTTTTATACTATATTTTGAAAAAAAGATAATTCTCAAAATAGAAGTTACAATTTTACTGTTTTCTCTATGAAGAGCAGTTTTATATTTATTTACATTTTGTATTCATATGTGGGTGTGCAAATATATTAAATATCTACACAGTTACTACACCATATGGAAAAGTCTACAGCATCTAAACTTTACCATAAGGCTGGATATTTTTAATGAAGTACAGTTAATATTTGAAAGGTTCAGACTGCCTGATAGAGCTGCTGGAAAGGACAAGAGACTTAGGGTTGTTTATTTTTTACTTCCTGTAATAAAACCAAAGACCTTACCAAACTGTGTTTAATTTTATTGAAGTGATCTAGGAAGCAAGGGTAGATCCAGCTACAATGTTGATAGAGAAAAAGGGTCTGTGTTTTGGCCCAACGTTTTAGCTCATCACACGACATAGCGTACTACAGCAGGCCCTGCTAAGATACACCATTTCTGTCTTCCAGTAAATCAGTGCTGGAAAGTCTTTTTAGCTACATACAAGACTCAAACAATTTTTTTTTTTTTTTTTTTTTTCAATATTCATGTTTACTTGCTATAGGTACCCAGGCGGAGGATTCCAAAGTCTGGTCAGTAGGTTATTGACAATCCTGACAGAAATAGCTGGTGCTGTGTGGGCTGGACTGGTCACACCTTACTCCATCTTCCTTTAGGGTAGTCAAAATTCTAGTTCCATGAAGGCAATGGCAAAGGCATTATCCAAACGGAAAGCAAATGTCTCAGGGGGGCAAAATGCTGTTGAACTGATGTCAGTAATAAATACTGCAGAGTTCTAGGTGATGTTGGAAATGGCATAAAACAAGTAAACCAGAGTGTTTTGACTTTGTGACTCTCAGTAGTATTTCTAAATAGCCACTTAGCATCTTTCCTTTAATGTTTACTGAAAGGTTTTGAGTTTTCACTTGAATGTCCTCATTGAATAAGACTGATATTTGAAATAAATAATCAATTCAAATGTATTTTCTTATTCCTTTTCAAAAGACTTCTAAGTTTTATACTTCATATGGGTTTCAACCACAACCCTCAAAATGGCTGAAGATTTTGTTGAAAACTAACTCTATTTCTTTGTAAGACTGGAATGTTCTCTGATCTTAATTTTTAGAGTTTTAACATAAAATATTATTTTGCTTTTCTTTGTTTCTTATTGTATGTTCTTCTCTAATTTCAAAACAGCTTCATAGCAAGCATCATGAAAACTGGAGGATTCAAAGCTTTAGACAGAAAAGTCAATGCAACTACAAAAATTATTAAATATATGTCTCTATCCCTCACTGCTTTTTCCCTTTTCAACAAAAGCATTGTTTATTCCTATAATACATTTTCTTCTGAATTGTTATTTGAATTAAGATTAGGCAAAATAGATTAGGGTGAATTTTGCAGGGTGAATGGATAATGAGAGAAACTAACATCACAACCTCTTGTCTAGAAGCACAAGCTTTAATTCCTTTAATTTATAGCTAAAGAACAAAACACACACACATCATTTATTTCATATTTTCCACACAAATATTACAAGTCTTGAATGTTTCTGAGATTCACCCCAAATCTTAAGATTCATTACATCTACCAATGTAAAATCTTCTAAGTTCATTTGCTGCCTGAGAGTAAATTATCCCAGTTATCCTAGGATTGCCTGAACCATCCTCTGGAAATACATACCACTGTCTGTTAACTACAGAAAACTAAATAACTGATTTTTTTATTATTTAGGTTAAGTGAATATGACTTCTTATAAATGACATTTGTTTGTGCCATGATTGAGCTATAACCTGAGAATAATAAAAGCTTTTTTTTCCTGGAAAATGTGGGAAACACCATAAGAAAATTTAGATGAAAAACTTTTAGAAAGCTGAAGCTAGGGGAAATGAATTCTGTCTGAAGTGCAAACCTAAAGCATCACAGAACGTAGCCCAACAGTGCACATTGCAATTTCATTATCTGAAATCCAATTGTTTTTTCATGTCTCAAAAGTAGAAACTGGCCTCATAACAAGAAGTGTTAAAACTTTAAAATAGTTGAGATGATTGGGAAATTTGCTAAAGTGCATAAGCAGATCTTTTGTGTAAATATTATACTACAGAACCGTAGGTGTGACCTAGGAACATAGGAGAGACAAAGTCGGTCCTCAGACAGTTGACTTGGTCAGAGCTGCAGCAATGCTGTTCAACACACTGGCTGCTTGTCCATGTTATGGCCTTTCCCCTCATGTCGGCAACATTTCCTTCTCTTTCCTGTCAGATCTCAGGTGACAATCATTTCATATGGTACTTTCTACAGAGTGCTCTTCTACTCTTGGGTGTTTTTACATACTCCAATGACTCTGCCCAATATATCTTTCAGTCTGGAGTCGCTGTAATTTACACTGCTGAGTAGAAAAACCCTCTCTGTGTCAGAATGGAAGAAAGAGAAAAAACAGTGGAAAATAAAGTACAGCCATTTTAGGTATGTTTCTTAAATTAACGCTGTCTTATTCCCTGTTCCTTTTCTTTTACTAGTCATGTCAACCTTCAATGCCATTTATCTCAGCGGTGCCTTCAGGTCTTTTCTTTCAGTGCTTTTTTCTTCATGATATACCCTAAACTCTTGTCAGCAAGCTAATGGCTTCTGTTTGTTTAAATTCCTCAGGTTGCAGGACAACCCAACTTCTTCTTGATTAGCTGTGAGAAGGGACAGATCCATATGTCATTAAATTCATACAAAGGTTTCTCCCAACTGATTTCAAATGAGCTTCTTGTAATTAATATTTTAAACTTATTTCTTATTTTTATGCATATAATAAAAAATGAAACAACCTCAAATGAAAGAGTAGGATGTATGTATATCTCAGTTGATAATTTACATAATTATATTGCTTTAAATCACAAGCTTCTCTTTCATTCTCTGCTGTTCATTATATCTATTATTTTGTCATCAAGTAGAATTGTTTGAAAAATATGCCCATTCTTCCATGAAAAAATGTAATTTTTTTTCTGATTATGATGTATGGTAAAGTTTAAAACTCCATTTGGTTAAAATTTTAAACAGTAGTATTTGCAGAAGGTAAAGTTCTTTACGTTTTGCAGAGGAAAACTTTTGAGACCTCTGAAATATTAAGGAATAAGGATAATTAAAACCTTATTACACATGTAACAAGTTAAAAGCATCTTTAAAAGAGGTGAGAAAGAAGATTTTTTGTATATATTTATCTATATATATGTAAAAATTCCTCCTCCTCAGTCTTTAAGAATTTGTACATATGTAGGCAATCTTCTAAGCCTAGCATATTTCTGGTGAATTCATTACAGTATGGTAATGTACTTTCATAACAGAAACTTACTTTTGACAATCAATACTCTATTTCTGTAGAACATTAAGTTCAGTGTCAACTGAAATGTTGGAACATACCAGCTGACTGGTTCCTAAATATTGTTCCAGCACTTCTCTTAAATTTTTATATATTCTCACATCTATTTTCTCACAAGTTGTTTTAGAAAGAAAAGTATCAGTTTATCTCACCTACATAAAACATCTGTCTCAGATTAATAGTGACAAAATGAATAAAGCCCCATAGGAAACACTAACATGTATAAACATGCTTTCTACAGGAATTGGTCTGCTATTCAAAAAATCAGGATCAGGTTCAAGAACATTATGCACACTTGAGGGAAAAATCCCACTGCACTCTCCGCGTGGGCAGAGGGCCCACTCTGAGGTGGAATCACTGTCATTCTGCAGCCCCTGTTCAAAAGGGGCTGAGGAAATCAAAGGTGATTGATAGCTGGCACAGAGCTCGCTTTTGTGGGGTTCGGTGCTTGCCTGCACACAAGAGGGGCCGGTGCAGGGCCCTGAGTATTGTGATTCTGTGCAGTGTTTTATCCCTTTCACTCTGCTGGGGGTGTGGGAGTGTACAACCTCACTCCAGACTAGACTTCCCACTTCTCACTTGACTTTTTCGATTACAGAGGGCCAAGCACAGAAAATCCATATCCAACCCAAAATAGATATGCCTTCAAAAGCTTTCTCCATTTTATCAATGTATGCTTCGTACTCCTCAATCAGAAGTCTACTTTGTGATAACAATGAAGATGACAGTGACGTTACTAAGAAACACATTTCTGCTGCTACAGAAATCTCTCTTCTGTTTATATTGTAATTCATTCACCTGTGTCTCCCTTCCTCTCTGAATCATTCATATGTGTAAGTCTACCTTTACAACTCCGCTTTGCTCTTTGATAGGTATTACCCAAAGAAGCTAGGCTCAGGTCTGAGCCTGTGACATACTTGAGTTAAGAACAGACCCGTGACGGAACATGACCCAATTCCAGTCCAGCAGTCCCAAAATTTAGTATTTACTTGACATTTTGCAGAACATTCATACCACCTATGTTAGCTGTCAAACTTACATCAGTTCTTGTCAACAGAGAGAAAGATATACTTACACAGCACCAGGCCTGCTGGCGACAGACGGAGTTCAGCTGTCTCACAGGGGGGAAAGGATTCTCGCATATGAGTTGGCGGGGCTCATCGAGAGGGCTTTAAACTAGGGGGAAGGTGATAAAACCAGGTTCACTAGAGAAGAGCCTAGGGGCGGCACGCCAATGTCGGGGGAGAAATCGGTAGCCCAGTTCAAGTGCATCTACACCAATGCACGCAGCATGGGCGGCAAACAGGAGGAGCTGGAAGCCATTGTGCAGCGGGATAGCTATGACTTAGTCGCCATCACAGAAACACGGTGTGATGACTCTCACGATTGGAGTGCCACAATGGATGGCTATAAGCTCTTCAGAAGGGACAGGCGAGGAAGGAGAGGTAGTGGGCTAGCCCTGTATGTTAGGGAGTACTTTGACTGTGTAGAGCTCAATGATAGTGATGATGAGGTCGAGTGCTTGTGGGTAAGGATGAGGGGGAAGGCCAACAAGGCCAATATCCTGCTGGGAGTCTGTTATAGACCACCTAACCAGGATGAGGAGGCAAAAAAAATATTCTACCAGAGGCTGGCAGAAGTCTCGCAGTCGCTAGCCCTTGTTCTCGTGGAGGACTTCAACTTTCCGGATGTCTGCTGGAAATACAACACGGCAGAGAGAAAACAGTCAAGGAGATTCCTGGAGTGTGTGGAAGATAACTTCCTGATGCAGCTGGTAAGCGAGCCTACCAGGGTAGGTGCCTCGCTTGACCTGCTCTTCACAAACAGAGGACTGGTGGGAGATGTGGTGGTTGGAGGCCGGCTTGGGCTTAGCGACCATGAAATGATAGAATTCTCGATACTTGATGAAGTAAGGAGGGGTGTCAGCAAAACCGCTACCATGGAATTCCGGAGGGCAGACTTTGGCCTGCTCAGGACACTGGTCAAGAGAGTCCCTTGGGAGACAGTCCTGAAGGGCAAAGGGGTCCAGGAAGGCTGGATGTTCTTCAAGAAGGAAGTCTTAAAGGCGCAGGAGCAGGCTGTGCCCATGTGCCGTAAGAAGAACGGATGGGGAAGACGACCGGCCTGGCTGAACAGGGAGCTCTGGCTGGGACTCAAGGAAAAAAGGAGAGTTTATCACCTTTGGAAGAAGGGGCAGGCAACTCAAGAAGAGTACAGGGATCTTGTTAGGTCATGCAGAGAGGAAATTAGAAAGGCAAAAGCCCGGCTAGAACTCAACCTGGCCACTGTCGTAAGAGACAACAAAAAATGTTTTTACAAGTATATTAATGACAAAAGGAGAGCCAAGGAAAATCCCCATCCTTTATTGGATGCGAGGGGGAACATTGCCACCGAGGACGAGGATAAGGCTGAGGTACTTAACGCCTTCTTTGCCTCAGTCTTTAATAGTCAGGGCAGTTATCCTCAGGGTACTCAGCCCCCTGAGCTGGAAGACAGGGACGGCGAGCAGGATAAACCCCCCATAATCCAAGAGGAAGCAGTTAATGACCTGCTACGCCACCTGGATGCTCACAAGTCTATGGGGCCGGATGGGATCCACCTGAGGGTACTGAGGGAGCTGGTGGAGGAGCTTGCCAAGCCACTCTCTATCATTTACCAGCAGTCCTGGTTAACTGGGGAGGTCCCGGATGACTGGAGGCTTGCCAATATGACGCCCATGTACAAGAAGGGCCGGAAGGAGGATCCGGGGAACTACAGGCCGGTCAGCCTGACCTCGGTGCCGGGGAAGATTATAGAGTGGTGCGTCTTGAGGGCGCTCACGAGCCATGTCCAGGACAACCAGGGGATCAAGTCCAGCCAGCACAGGTTCATGGAAGGCAGGTCCTGCTTGACCAACATGATCTCCTTCTATGACCAGGTGACCTGCCTAGTGGATGAGGGAAAGGCTGTGGATGTAGTCTACCTGGACTTCAGTAAAGCCTTTGACACTGTCTCCCACGGCATTCTCCTAGAGAAGCTGGCGGCTCACGGCTTAGACAGGTACACTCTTCGCTGGGTAAAAAACTGGCTGGACGGCCGAACCCAGAGAGTTGTGCTGAACGGAGTTAAATCCAGTTGACAGCCGGTCACGAGCGGTGTTCCCCAGGGCTCAGTTTTGGGGTCTGTCCTGTTCAATACCTTTATCAATGATCTGGACGAGGGGATTGACTGCTCCCTCAATAAGTTTGCAGATGACACCAAGCTGGGCAGAGGTGTTGATCTGCTGGAGGGTAGGAAGGCTTTGCAGAGGGACCTGGACAGGCTGGATCAATGGGCCAAGGCCAATTGTATGAGGTTTAACAAGGCCAAGTGCCAGGTCCTGCACTTTGGCCACAACAACCCCAGGCAACGCTACAGGCTTGGGGAAGAGTGGCTGGAAAGCTGCCCAGAGGAAAAGGACCTGGGGGTGTTGGTTGACAGCCGGCTGAACATGAGCCGGCAGTGTGCCCATATGGCCAAGAAGGCCAACAGCATCCTGGCCTGTATCAGAAATAATGTGGCCAGCAGGAGTAGGGAGGTGATCGTGCCCCTGTACTTGGCACTGGTGAGGCTGCACCTCAAATGCTGTGTTCAGTTTTGGGCCCCTCACTACAAGAAGGACATTGAGGTGCTGGAGCATGTCCAGAGGAGGGCAACAAAGCTGGTGAAGGGCCTGGAGCACAAGTCTTATGAGGAGCGGCTGAGGGAACTGGGACTGTTTAATAGGGAGAAGAGGACGCTGAGGGGAGACCTCATTGTGCTCTACAACTACCTGAAAGGAGGTTGTAGCGAGGTGGGTGTTGGTCTCTTCTGCCAAGTAACTAGCGATAGGACGAGAGGAAATGGCCTCAAGTTGCACCAAGGGACGTTTAGATTGGATATTAGGAGAAATTTCTTCACTGTAAGAGTGGTCAGGCCTTGGAACAGGCTACCCAGGGAAGTGGTGGAGTCACCATCCCTGGTAGTATTTAAAAGATGTGTAGATGAGGTGCTTAGGGACATGGTTAGTGGGCATGGTGTGTTGGGTTAACGGTTGGACTCGATGATCTTAGACGTTTTTTCCAACCTTAATGATTCTATGATTCTATGATTCTATGCTTGTAGAATGCAAGTTCTGGCAAGACATAAATACAGATGTTCTCAATCAACTGTCATAAAAAGCTCTTCCCTTCCACAAGCTAGATAGAAAGCCCCAAAAAACTTAGTTTGGTAGTAAGAAATATTTCAAAACTTGTACAATGCTGGTAGTCTTTTGAATTGCCTCAGTTATAACAGTCTTGTGTTTCTCCCATCTTAACCCAAAATTTATCAAGACACATTTTAATAGAAAACTATTTCAAAATGTTTCCATAACAAAATTCAATACCATTTGGATTTGAGCTGCTGTGTGAAGTACCTCTTTATTCAGTATTTCAACAACATCAGTGCGAGGGTGAGAGTACTCAGCTGAAAAAAACATATGTATGGAAAGGAAGAAAATTCAGGTCCTGTTTTCTCCAACTTCTGAGTAAAATTAAGGTCCCTCCTCTTGTTAGTCATCAGATGGAACAACATTGAACAAGTATCAAGAAAGTCCTCTTGTGACAGCAGTCCTGTAATGGTGAAAAGAAACCAGTGCAGGTCCTTGGAACACTGAAAGACTTGACACTGCAAGGAGTAGCAAAAGGAAAAAGCATAGAGGAGTCCTAATCTCCTGTTGAAAAGGAGAGCTATTCTCTTCCTCTTGAGGTAAAGAATCAGGAACACATTTTATTTTTTATTCCTTACCCATACTTTTGTCCTTCCTTAACAGGTAACAGCTATTGCTGCCCACACCAACACTGCCATTTGTACTCTCCAAGGCACTGGTCATCACCCTTTACCTTTCAGCAGACTAACCACCTGACACAATTTCTGATCGCTTACAGATATGTTCTTTTCTGTCAGACTTATAAGAATTAAAAAAAAAAAAATCCTTCTTCATTCAACAGGAATTAAATGCATTCAAAAGTCAAAACATTAATTTAAAAAACCCTGACAATTTTTTTTGGTTAATAAGTAATTCAATCTCTAACATGGTTTTTTAAAACAATCATTGAGGGACTTAAATAAATGACTACTTTTGCTGGTTTTGAAACCTACTTCAAACACAGTAAATATAAAAAAAAGAGGCTTTTTTTTTAGTTTAAATAGAACTGTACATTTCTTAGATGAGAATCAGTACAGTCTTAAAAGAACCCAAAGTATTATTTCCAGATTTCTTTTTTTTCTTACAGGCAGGAATATGTATGAAGATAAATAGACAGAGAGAGAAAAGAGGAGAGAGAGAGGGGAAGGAAAAGGAAAAAAAGGAGAGGGACAGTACAAGCATGCACTAACTATCGTGCATAATAAATGTACATAAAAAGTTAAAGGGTGTTTTGGGGAAAAGTGGATATTTGTTTCATTCAGACACATACCAAAAAAAGAGTTCTATCAGTTTCTTTGATATTTTAACAGTGGACTTCATTTCACTCAAAATACCTATGTGTATACATATACTTATACCTGAAGATATCCTTTGTAATTTTAGTACTGTTGCCTCTTTTCCTTTTTTTCTTTGTGGAAATAAATGCAACAATACAACAAAATGTTAAATTGAAACATGTCTTCGCCAAAACAGGAATGCGTGCTTACCTTTTACAGGAGAACCTGAGGAGTGTGCAATAGCAAAACATGTTTCCACACATGTGTGCTTTGATAGCAGGCTTGTCAGGAGTTCACTAATATTTCTGGGTTGGGCATGTGCTGTCCAAACAGTCCCCTCTGTTTTCTAAGGGTGTACTAACATGAAATTAAACATTGTCCATGCTTCCACATTCATTGTCTAGACATTTATGTAGGAATTGCAGCTGACTAAGTAGTGATTCTTCAACCTCTGGATGCTTAATAGTGGTGATTTGTGCTTATTTATAGTCAAATGTAGCTCTCATTCACACAGAGGAGAAAAATTTTAAAATAGAAGAAAAACGATTGTTTTAATGATCCTATTAAGATTTACCTTCTAGTTTTCCCCCTTTACAGTGATTCCTTGTATTTTGAAACTCTAATTTAATGCCATAGTTGTGTTAACTATTCATAATATTGGGCATTCTGGGTTTTTTTCTACTTTTGTGTTCTGTTTTGGAGTAATGGAGAGGAATGATATTCCTGTGTTATGAAAATATTCAGGTATTGAAGTTTGAGTCGGTGCTGGTTTTGGCTGGGATAGAGTTAATTTTCTTCATAGTAGCTTGTATGGGGCTGTGTTTTGGATTTGTGCTGAAAACAGAGTTGATAATACAGGGATGTTTTTGTTTTACAGGGATGTTTTTCTGTGTAAGCAGTGCTTACACAGAGCCAAGGCCTTTTCTGTTTCTCACACCACCCCACCAGCGAGTAGGCTGGGGGGGCGCAAGAACTTGGGAGGGGACACAGCTGGGACAGCTGACCCCAACTGACCAAAGGGATTTTCCATACCTTATGATGTCATGCTTAGCATATAAAGCTGGGGGAAGAAGAAGGAAAGGGGGGACGTTCGGAGTGATGGTGTTTGTCTTCCCAAGTAACCGTTAGGCGTGATGGAGCCTGGTTTTCCTGGAGATGGTTGAACACCTGCCTGCCAATGGGAAGTAGTGTATGATATCCTTGTTTTGCTTGGCTTGCGTGCGCAGCTTTTGCTTTACCTGTTAAACTGTCTTTATCTCAACCCTTGAGTTTTCTCACTTTTACCCTTCCGATTCTCTCCCCCATCCCACCAGGTGGGAGTGAGTGAGCAGCTGTGTGGTACTTAGTTGGTGTTAAACTACAACAGAGTCTCTCTTCTGTGACATATTTCCTGTGTTATTCAGAGGATCCACAGAAGGCAGATCTACACCCTGCACAAAACTGGAGGTGGAAAGTGTAGACACCACGATCCTGCCTTGGTTCGTAATCTCAATCCCCCTTGAAGAGTTTCTGCTCGTTACATAGAAAAGCCATTTGTCTATTGTTCAACTAAAGAACACTTGGCACAGAGATTGTTAAAGTAGTGGAATATAAATTGGCTATTTGAGATAAAATAAATTATTATTAATAATAGTTGTTATGATGATGATGGTGATGATGATGATGATGACGCTAACAGCAAAGTGAAAACTGAAACAGATGTTTTTTTCTTGAAATTTCATTTCTACCAAAATGTATTAGTTTTCTAAAGACATAAATTGAAAACCACATTTACTTTCATAGGAAAAAAAAAAAGACCAAATTAAAATGTCTGTTTAATTGATACTAAAACTAATTTTAAGATATACAAGAGTTTTCAACTCAAATAATTAAAATATTATGATTGGCTTTTCATCATCCATGAGTGTTAACTACATGCAGAATTAAAGAAATAATTTAGAAATAATTTTACCTATTCTCTAATCTGCAGTTTTACTTCTATGTTTGTGAACTATTTTGTTCAAATTCTTCAGCAGTATTTAGATTTTATGTCATACTCAAGTTGGGGAAAAGAGGTCATAGAAGAGCAAATGCTAAGTGGAACATTTGGCAGAAGAATAGTGTCAAGTTGTTAATGCCTTCCAGACTAGTCATATGATCATAAAAGTCCTACCAGAAACTCATATATCACAACATACATCTGAAAGAGACTTGGCAAGTCTGTTTTTGCTTCCTTAACCATATCTTTGCTATCTTCCTTATATTCTGCCTCCTTTGTTTAATAAATTCCCTCTTTCACCCACGTAGTACATCAGAAATATTTTCCATATCTGCCTTCAGTGAAAATTTAGTGGGATGACAGGGTATAATAAATGTTTAAACCTAGCATAACTTCTCTATATCTTAAATTTTATTGTGCACAGCCCCTTAACCTGAATTCCAACATCACAATGTGATGAACTTCACACCACCATCTATTTCTGAACCAACTCATGGAATTTTGTTGTAGGCGATCCTCAGCCGAGCTACTCTTTGTGGTAAAGGTGATTAAAATAAATTATACTTTTGTTGCCTACAGCTGCAAATGTTTTCTTTATAATTTTTCTTAGTACACCAGTCAGCACTATCTTCTCACTACTTTCAGTTTCTTTCTAAACAATTGCCATCTCTCCAGCTGATAAAAAGACCTGGTTTAATTACCACTCTCCTTCAGAGCTCATTAGTGTGTATTATCAATAGCGATACCTAGTGCCAAAGATGCAAGGGTGTTATTTTTTAAAAATATATTTTTATTCAAAAATATAGCAACAAAACTACATCTATTTCATCTATTTTTGGAGCAAGATTGTGAATTAAATTGGATGCCCTATCCTTTTTCTTTATAGATACTGGTTTAGTTTTTTTTTTAATTTAAACACATATACTCTTTATGGTCTTTAAAAATTTAAAACCCTCCTATTAAAAGGCTACATTCTGCAATATTCAAAAAATTTACAATGCCTCTGTGTACCCTCTGTATATATTCTCTGTTACTTATGGTAACTGAACCTTGACAAGAATTTATTTACTTGCTAGATTGACTTCACTTGTGGATTACAACATGTGAATCTGCAGACATATTGGGAGACCAGTGTGAAATACACCTGATGAAGCAGTAAAGACATAGTCTAAACCTCTGTATGTGAGTTAGTTATTCTAACTAACTCCATGGAAAAGCACATTTGGATGTGGTTCATCTAAAATAGGTCAGACAAATTAAGACCTCTAAGAGATGTGCAAAGGAGATAATATGTTTTCTAAAATATGTATGTGATAAAGATAGTAAATTGAAAGGACTTTCTCAAAGGTTGTTTTGGTTTTACCTATAACTTGTCTTTTCTTTCATTAAACCAGCCAGTTGAACAGATAAACAGATCTTCCACTTCATAAGTGTGGCATCCTGGGTTCTCTTTCTCATCAACTGGAGTGGCACGGTACAGCTAACACACCTTAAAAACATTGGATTTTGTCAACAGGCTGAGACCTACTGTCTGTCTATTCTGGTATCTTGGCCCTGATAATTAAGATTAGTAGATCTTTCAGACTTTTTAGAGTGGTATACAAATCTCTGCAATAGATTTACCCTGAGTATAAATATCACAAGGTAGCTCTACTTTCATTGGCAATATTTAAAGGATGGCTTCTTTTCAGAAAAGAGAGTTTTCTCTGTCTTTTACTTAAAAGCTCAATTTCAGCACACCGTTGACCTTGGTTTCAGCACAGATTTTGACATGTTTTGACCTGATGCCTTTAGGGATGATAAACAGCTTGATTTACAGAGCTTGAAATAGCAACACAGAACAAACGACTTCATGTACCCCCTTTTCACAGGTTTTCAAATCAAGCAGCTCAGTACATGTTGAACATGAATATTACTGAAAGAAAATAAATAAAGCAGAGATCATATAAAACCATAAAAAATGCTAGCAATATTTCAGTCATTTGTATGCAAGCAACCTGTCAAAATGTCAGTGTACGATATCTTCCAAGACCTATAATAAAGTCATAGATTTGCAATTTTCTCAGTGCAAAGCTTAGTGCAGGTTAATGATATGAAAGCCAATGAAAATCACTTTTTAAACACAAAAAAATAACATTCAAAATGACAAAAGAAACAGTAATTATACATTAAATTTTACAGTTGTAGAATGATATTACAGATTGTAAGAGATCTCTTTTTCTGGCTTAAGTAAGGTGGAAACCCTGTACCTCTTAAGCATGTGTTTGTTCACAAATCATGCTCCGTGAGACCATCTTTTTTGGCAGTGTCCCAACTAAGTGCACAGATATAGTTTCAACAGTGGCAATTTCTTGCTGACAAAAAGAGAAGGGCCACCTGAAGTTGATCTTTGAAGTCAAAACTAATTTTAGATTCACATTGATTATGTAAAGATGACCAGAAAACTATACTTGATACTGAATGCTTTAGGGAGAATGAAGAAATATGAAGCTTTTAGGAGAGCATATAAGGAACAGCAGATAGACTACATAATATCATCATCTGAGAATCACAAAGTCACGGAATGGTTGAGGCTGGAAGGGACCTCTGGAGGCCATCTTGTCCTGCTCAAGTAGGGCCACCTAGACCCAGTTGCCCAGGACCGTGTCTAGATGGTTTTTTTAGTGTCTCTAAGGACGGAGACTCCACAACTTGTTGTCCATCAGGAACAAGACAGTAACCCCCTACAGGTACTAGTACATGGGGTTATTCATGCACTATGGGGTGCATGGGTACCTATGCAGGATTTTGCACTTCCCCTTGTTGAACTTAAATCCAGTTGGCGGCCAATCATAAGCGGTGTTCCCCAGGGCTCAGTATGGAGGCCAGTTCTGTTCAATATCTTCATCAACGATCTGGATGAGGGGATTGACTGCTCCCTCAATAAGTTTGCAGACAACACCAAGTTGGGTGGGAGTGCTGATCTGCTCGAGGGTAGGAAGGTTCTGCAGAGGGACCTGGACAGGCTGGATCGATGGGCCAACGCGAAATGTATGAGATTCAACAAGGCCAAGTGCTGGGTCCTGCACTTCGGCCACAACAACCCCAGGCAACGCTACAGGCTTGGGGAAGAGTGGCTGGAAAGCTGCCCAGAGGAAAAGGACCTGGGGGTGCTAGTTGACAGCCGGCTGAACAAGAAGGCCAATAGCATCCTGGCTTGTATCAGAAATAATGTGGCCAGCAGGAGTAGGGAGGTAATCGTGCCCCTGTACTTGGCACTGGTGAGGCTGCACCTCAAATGCTGTGTTCAGTTTTGGGCCCCTCACTACAAGAAGGACATTGAGGTGCTGGAGCATGTCCAGTGGAGGGCAACAAAGCTGGTGAAGGGCCTGGAGCACAAGTCTTATGAGGAGCGGCTGAGGGAACTGGGACTGTTTAATCTGGAGAAGAGGACGCTGAGGGGAGACCTCATCGTGCTCTACAACTACCTGAAAGGAGGTTGTAGCGAGGTGGGTGTTGGTCTCTTCTGCCAAGTAACTAGCGATAGGACGAGAGGAAATGACCTCAAGTTGCACCAAGGGACGTTTAGATTGGATATTAGGAGAAATTTCTTCACTGTAAGAGTGGTCAGGCCTTGGACCAGGCTACCCAGGGAAGTGGTTGAGCCACCATCCCTGGAAATATTTAAAAGACATGTAGATGAGGCACTTAGGGACACGATTTAGTAGGCATGGTGGCATTGAGTTGACGGTTGGACTCGATGATCTTAAAGGTCTTTTCCAACCTTAATGATTCTATGATTCTATGATTCTATAACTTCATTAGGTTCCTGTCAGCCCTTTTTGCCTGTTCAGAGGGACTGTTGAGGTCCCTCTGAACAGCAGCATGACCCTCTGGCATATCTGCCATTCCTCCCAGTTTTGTAGCACCAACAAAATTGCTGAGGGTACACTCTGCCCCATCATCCAGATCATTAATAGAGATGTTGAAACTCAAACTTTTCAAAAGAACTTTACTAATACCTGCCAATTTAAAATATGTACGCTGATAAACAGACTGACAAATCCAGTATTTCTAATGATTATTTCCATTGAAGATATCTTGATACATTGAAGACTGTATATGTTTTGGGACTATTTCAGCTATATTTTTCCATTATTTTTTCATACTACTTATGCCTATATTCCGCTTTCAGCTCAGATGTCTGCTTTTCTGCTTAAATAATTTACTTTTGATTTCTCAGTAACACAGACAAATGAGTTAAAGAAGCTTTTATATGCAGTTATTTTTGTAAAATCATTGTAAATTTTCAGGTATAGCACATTCCCCCAAAACATTATGCTTTTGTTAATAGATTTATTTTACTGACCTTCATTTTAATTGCTTACCGCCATAGCCTTTTCTAAAACTGCGTGGGCAACCTTTAAAAATAATAGTGCCAATGTCAATCACCCAAAAAACCCACACAAAAACCTTCTGCAAAATGATCAATTAAGGCCTAAGTACAAGTGCAATGCAGCTAGGCAGACTGGTTGAATTTACTGCCTCCAAAGCAAAGTATACAATTAGCTTCAAATGCCAAACTTCACATGCCACTAAAGTGGCTGTACATTAAAAACAACAACAAAAAAATCCTAGTGAATTCTGCATTCATGATGAATAGACTTAAGAATTTTGGTGAACAAAAGCTATTCTGCTACACTCATTTGCAAAGGATATAATTAGTTGTTCTTTCAGTTTCCTGGATAAAGATGGCACATATGAAAAATAATAGGCTGTCAATACCCAAAAGGGTTAGAAGTATAATTTTAACAAAGGAATGTATTTAAGACAACAACAACAGATTTTAGCTGAATATCTCTAGTGTTTTAGAAGACTTTATGCCAAGAAAGATGTACTTGAGATTCATATGATATGTGGTATTTCTGCCCTGTTTAGTTTTAGTCCTCTTGTTCTAAAAATGTCTACAATAACAGTAACAAATTCTGCATTAGCTGCAGTTTTAGGGGCACAAACTTGTAACAGCGAAAATTCACCTACAAGTTAATGAAGGTGTGTACACACCACACAAACATACACACTCCAGATACTTTAAAATTTTACTTATTGAAATCCACATTGTCATAAAGGAGTTCTAATTCATGCCATTCTGTGTCCATTCCTGTGACAGAGAGTGTAACAAATCAGAAGAAGTAAAGTAATTCTAAAGTGAGAATAAAGTTCTATGATTTCTGCCCAGATTTTAATTACAGTTAACTTTATTTTCTTGTGGATTCATATTCAAGATTCCATATTAAAAACATATGATTACAGTTCTTCATTAAAAACTGCATAATTGTGAAGGTCACCAAAAGGTAATATTGCTTCCATGATTTGCAGCTATATTCCTCAAAGTAACTACAAACTAAGTACAAACTAAGTTCCCGTATGGTCATGGGTGAGCAGAGATAGCCAGAAATTTGCTAAAAATTGCCTTTTTTTCTAGTGGAATTTTTTATTTGCTTATAAAACCAGAAACTTTTCATGGATCTTGGAAGTAAAACTGTTTCTGACATCTGTGATAGTATTTCTGGTCAAAATAGGGGGAAAAAAGTTTTGTTTGCCATGCAGCAAACAGTAGACCCCATTTTCAGATCCTTTTTAGACTGATTTGGACTCAGGATTTAAACCTCATATTGCTCATATAGGAGTCTTTCTAGCTAGCTAATCAATTAATTAAGCATATTTTACGTGAATATCCTGAACTATTTGATATTCTGGAGTTAATCTCCTTATGTTGTGTTTCAGAACATGTTATGTTATATGCCTTTTCTTAGCGTAAAATAGAATAACATTGGAAGTGGCTCCAAAAATTCATGAATCTTGGAGTAAAATATCTTACCTGCCTCTTGCATATTGTCATCATTGACTCTACAAAGACAAAGAAAAAATCTGAAGGGCACAAAAGGGCTTCCAAAAGAGGTTTAAAAGTCTTAAATGACACTGTTAGATCTACGGGGAGATGACTAGGTTGCTGACTTACCACTGGCTTGAGGCCATATTGTGGAGCAGAACGTGAGGAGCTACTGGAGACATGCCATGGGAAACTGGTGGATATGGCACACAACCATGCTGACAGAGGTTAGTGATAGTGTCATGATGAAAAGCTGGATGTCACAGGTGGGTAAGGAGGAGTTACCTGAGAAATGGCTTTACAGATAGCTGTGGGAGGATGGGAGGGAGCAGAATTATAATAACTGGCAGTAGCGAGTTATTATCAGTATTAACAGTTACTGCCAGTAATAACATATAAGGTCAAGATTACCTAGATAGATACTGCTCTGGTGAGACCCCACCTGGAGTACTGCGTCCAGCTCTGGAGCCCTCAGCACAAGACAGACATGGACCTGTTAGAGTGGGTCCAGAAGAGGGCCACAAAAATGATCAGGGGGATGGAACGCCACTCCTATGAAGAAAGGCTGAGAGAGTTGGGGTTGTTCAGCCTGGAGAAGAGCAGGCTTTGGGGAGACCTTATTGCGGCCTTTCAGTACATAAATGGGGTTTATAAGAAAGATGGGGACAAACTTTTTAGCAGGGCCTGTTGTGACAGGACAAGGGGGAACAGTTTTAAACTAAAAGAGGGTAGATTTAGACTATATATAACGAAGAAATTTTTTACGATGAGGGTGGTGAGACACTGGCACAGGTTGCCCAGAGAGGTGGTAGATGCTCCATTCCTGGCAACATTCAAGGTCAGGTTGGACGGGGCTCTGAGCAACCTGATCTAGCTGAAGATGTCCCTGCTCATTGCTGGGGGGGTTGGACTAGATGACCTTTAAAGGACCCTTCCAACCCAAACTATTCTATGATTCTATGATTTTGGTTTGGATATAGCAAATCTGGCAAAATAAAATTAGGGGTAGGTTGTTTATGTGGGAGATAATTTTGACAGATAAAAGGAGGTACGAGGGCAATGAAAAGGAGCATGAGGAAACAGGACAGGGGAGAATAATGGAGATAACATAATTGGGCTGTCTGGAGATACCTGCTGCACAGCCCTGTGCTTGATCATTGTAGCTAAAAGAGGAAAATAAATCAAACTTATTATTCTGACCGTACCGCATGTGTTGAACCTGTTTCTATAATGAGGAGAAGGGGTAAGAGAAGTGGGGTTTTTTCGCTGGCTAGCAGGAGGATATCTGGGACACAGTGATCAAACATCCTCATATCACTGTGTCAGTGCCCATTCCAGGCTTGATGTCATCTGCATCTTCCCAGCCAGTTCCTAGCAGACATCCTGATGGATTGCTCCAAGAAGCAGAGCAATTCACTCCTCCTGCCACATTTACAGCCTCTCCTCTGCCTTCAACGTGTGAGACAAAGGGAAATGCATCTTTTTTTTGGCAGAGTGACCCATTATCAAGTAGTGCCAGTGGGTGGTTTGCTATTTATCTTAGTGTTCTCAACTAGGATAATTGTTCAATCTCAATTTTGAAGAATCCAGAATATCACTGTATTTCATTTTTTGCTAGCAGCAAGATACCTTCGGTTTCAGTGCAAGAAGACTGATTCTACTTACTTGACATCCTCAGCATTTTAAAGAGACAGACAGTGTCTTATTTTTCTGCTACATGCATGTATCTAGCTAGACTCCACAGAAGCCTCTCTTCTATTCAGATATCCTTTTTATCTAGCCACTACCAATTAGCCATTTAGTGAATCATTACCAAGAAATTACTAGCCATCCAGCAGCTCTGACTGAGAACAGTAATAATATAATCCCACCACACACAGAGATTAATTCATGTTAAAAAAAATCAGATTATATGTCAGCTATGAAAAAGTGTAATACACTATTTTGTCGTCTCACAACATTAGCCTGAACCCTCTTATTGCCCAGTTGCTCTACCACAACAATTAGTTTCCCAGTCTCTCTAGTCCCTGTTGAATTATCTGAGCTTTGTCCCATGCACTTCATGCTGTACATCCTACTTCCAATTCCTCTCCATACTCTAGCCATATAACCTGTACGATTTCTAGACAGGGAAGTGCCTGACTGTTCTGTGGATAATCCAGGGCTATGTACATACCAACTTGTTAGCTGCACAATGTCAAGCAAAATAGAGAACAATAACAGCCTCATTTTCTCTGCTTATCAAGGGAATTTATAGGATTTATTTTCATTTAGTTAGATGTTGTTTTTCACAAAAACTTGTAGGAACTTCATACTTTTGAGACTTCAGGCCCGCTGTCAAATTTAGGTGAAATCAGCCAGAGTCCACCTATTAAGAGCAACGGCTAGAGGAGACAAAAAAAAAGATTACAGAGTAGTTGCATATCTTTTTGTTTTCTTAGAGAAATATGCTAAAATCTGTTCCAAATGTTTATCTTTTTTCATGACATTCAGCTAATGTGTCATAATTAATGACCTGCACTGACTACACCTAAGGGCTCTCAGGTATAAGTGTGAGGAGCACAGTAGAAAACTCTTCATGGAGTCCAAAGGATCCATATTGCTGGCAGTATAGAGAAACTTCCAAAAAAATGATGAGAATTTTGTTAATAAATTAAAGCACTTCCATTTCCTTAATTTCAATTTAACTATAAGAGTGGATGAAATGGTTCAAGATACAGAAAATTAAGCCCTGGAAAGAAACATCAGCAATAACAAAGCATCAGAGGACATGAGGGCCCAGTTTTATCATGTTACCTGTTTGTTGGTTTAAGCTACTAGTCAACACAAACAAGTGGATGGGTTTCTATGCTGACTAGGGGTGGAAGTGGTATGCAAAAGATGGATTAGGGAAGCATGGGTGCTGCTGCATGTGCCCACTTGATATTCTAGAGATTGGTACTGTAATTTTTTAAACATGATCACATTTCAAATATGATCTCATTCCCCAAAGATGAGACCTGCCTTGTAACTACTGAATAAAGCAAAAGAGATAGTGTTACATTCAATGTATTTTTTTGTTAAGACAAGATTTCTATGGCATGGAAAACCCATTGTCAGTTAGAGTTAACGGAGAATTTAAATGTGTTAATAAGCAGATATTCTATGTTTTCAAATGATTGTCCTTATGAAATTTGCTTTTCTGTGCTAGTAATTATAGCTTTTTAGTGATACATCTAATTTCTTGATTATGTTTTGCTATATTACCTACTTTATTTCACTTTTTCATGTAAGGATAGTTTCCTTCAAGATCTCCCAATAGGTTGTGGTTGAAACCTCACTTTCTAAAGTAGGATCCAGACATATTAAATTACATTCACTGATGTGTCAGCAATAGACTGTACTTTAACAAGTGTGTAGTGTAGATTAAAAAAACACTGAACTTCATTAAAAGAGTTGATATTTGTAAACATTATATGAATATTATCAATATCAATCAATATATGATAGGTACATTCATATTCATCTGAAATATGAACAGAAAATTATTACTCTAAATGACTCTAACTGTTTTTTAAAGTAGGAAGTTTGTTTATTTATTTTTGTTTTCACATCTGGGTGAGAAGTTCTGCCTAGTCCTTCATTTCTTTACATTTTCTGTAGAGTGTAAGCCTTTAAGTTTTACCTTAAAAGGTTAAAAAAATACCATTGCACTTTGCTGAATTGAAAGCATGGCTTAAAATAGCGTAGAACATATCTACACAGTAGTGCAGAGGCAGATTCAAGCAAACTGTGTTCCAACACAGCAGGATTCAAGCAAATACCAATTCAAAACCACTTCAGTCTCTGAAAGGTAAGGCTTAACAACATCCACATAAACAGACACTAAAACATGTAAAGACCTGTTACCCCATTAGAGTGGAGCACAAGAAAGGCAGGCTGACTTGACCAGGTAGAAGTACCCATAGAAAAATGAAGCTGTATTCACTTATGGCATTGACTTTTGACTTCCAAAAGTCTGGTAGTGTTTTGATCAGGCCAACGCCTCAGAAAGCAGAGGGTTATTACATCCCTGCTGAATATTTAATTTCCTATTTTTTAATTAGCTATATTTTGACTTCATTTTTTTGAGCGATAGTACATGCTTTGTATTTTTATTTCATTTCCTTGGTACCCCTCCTCTTCTAAATGAGGTAAAATGACAGAAAACATATGAACTTTTCCAATAAACTTAAAAAAAACCAAAACAAACCCCACAAAAAAACCTTATCCAAAAACCAAACCAAACCAAAAAACAAAAAAAAAAAAAAACAAAAAAGCGCACACCCTTATCTTGGTCTTTTGGTTTTCAGGTGTTATTGTTTTAGAGTGGTCTAATCAGTGTAGAATGAGAGACTAGGCAGCACCCAGTCAGTTGATTACATTGGCAAACAGCTGCCTATAAATTCATTTAATGCACGTAGCTAACCATCTTTTGACCAGCATCTGTGATGAGGCAACAAAGAAACAGAAGACACCGTATCGGTCCCTCTTCTGACTTCTGGAAACAGGGAAAACTTTGGTGGAAGGGATGGTGAGAAAGAAAATAACAGCTAGTTAATAGTTAGAAGTAGAGCTAGATTGACTTTTCTGAAATATCTCAGGAATGCAATAGCAGAAGTTGTCATGTATGAAGGTAAAGAAGGAGAAACTGCAGATGTGGCTTCAGAAAGAGTAGCAAAAATATAGTTTGCTATGCCATTACAGACCTCTGCGTGAAAAGTCATTTCTTTATCCCCTCCTATTAATTACCCTTCCACAATAGCAAATTAAATTAATAGGCATCAAAGTGTTATTATTTAAATATCAACACACTTACTTTCTTAATTTCTAGACAAGCCAGCAATTCAATTTCATGTACTTAGAGCAGCAAAAAAAATTTACCAGTATGTGATAGGAATACATGGAATCTTTTAATCACTTATGGTTTTCTGTAATCTTTGCATAAGAATCTTTAATTATTCCTTCATTAGTTTCACTTTTGAATGCCTGCCTTCATTCTGAAGAGCAGATAATATTATCCAATTGAAGAAGGTTGCAAAAATTTTCTTTTTTCTTAGGATTTTAAGACAAAAACAGTTGACCAATTTTCCCTAGAATATAGGGAGGGGACAGGAGACTTCCAATATATGAAATATCAGTTCCAGCTTCTGGACACTATAGACTTCTTAAACTGAACTATAGAAGCAGCAAAGACTTCATTCACAACATTTGGATTTTCTTAACCTTAATCTAGTTATGAATAAGATGGATAGAACACATCTCTTAAACTAAAGCTGTATACAATCTCTGTATAAACAGCAATTTCTTCAGAAGTGGTAGATGCCCCATTCATCACCTCCAAACATTGAAGGTCAGGCTGGACAGGGCTCTGAGCAACCTGATCTAGTTGAAGATGTCCCTGCTCATTGCTGGGGGGGTTGGACTAGATGACCTTTAAAGTCCCTTCCAATGCAAACTATTCTATGATTCTAAGATTCTTCAACTTAAGGTCTGCTGGCAGAGAGTTTCCTGCCAACACAGTCATTTACCTCTCCAGAAAAGAAGTCAAAGTCTATTGCAGGAAAAATATTTAAGTTCATATTCAGTTGTATCACAAAAGAGTTGGCATCCACATTCAAGGAGAAGGAAAGGAAGCTGAAAACTATAAAAAAATTAGCTGTCATGAGTAACTGCACATGGTGAGAGAGAGTATGTAGAGATAAGATTTGAGCACTGAGCTGGGAATATGGGACAATACAAGGAAAGTAGTAAAATTGGATAGACGTGCCCATTCCTGTACAGTGTCTGCACTAACACCTATGTTTTCTATGCTATCTTAATGCCCTAGGCAAAGGAGACTAAACTGAATTGTAAGTTTTAGACAAAAAATAAAATACATTAAAACATTTTTGTGTTCTCAAATCTTCTATCTCCCTTTTTGCCATGTCAGATGAAACAAAAGTTGCCTAGGCCTTCATGAAGTGCTTAGTTCAATCAATTAGTTTAACACCACAACCAGAATATCATATCTGTGTTAGTCTTAACACTTACTAGTTAACATCTTTGAAATGTAGGTGGTAAAAGCCTCAATGATTACAGTTAGGCCTAAAAGCTTAAGTGTAATCATTTCCTTTAAGCCATGTCAGAGGAAAAAAAAAAAAAGACATTAAAAAATAACATAATGTTTATATCACTATACTTACATATTTCAAAATATGTTTTACTTTGCTTTTCTGATGAATACATGAGCTCTACTCATAACTAGCAATATGAGCTGTAATTTTTACTGGCATTGCTTATTAATCTAACAAATACATAATTTAAATAAGTGTTCTATCTTTTGTTTACACAGAGAGGTGTTTACCAGAAAGGTGAGGAGAAAAGTGGGGGTTTCACATTCCAATTTTAAGTGGAGTTTTACAATTATGTTTTTATTTGTCCATACATGAACAAGGATTAGAAAATAAGCCTTTATAATTATCATAATAAAAATGATCACATAAACAGATTTTTTTTTTATGATTGGTTTTCTTAGTTTAGAATATATTGTAGTAGAAAAAAATAAAACAAAATAAACCATATGCTTTGAAATTCTGATTTTTCTTTCTTTTTCACCACTGTAATCAAGAACATGAAAAAATATTTTTTAAATTCCAACTGGGTATATACATATAAGGAAAGATTTTTGTGTGGCTGAATCATACACTGACATTATTACATGAATGTTGACAGACCTCTAACAATTGACCTGAATGATCAATAGACACTGAAGTATTGAATAACTGATAAATATTTTTTGCAGTAATTAGAAAGAGAGAGAGAGAGTGTAATCCTTTATTTTATGTAGGATGTACTATGAATAGAACCAAATGAATTCTCCATGAATACATTCATATTATACTGTAAAATGTAATCATATGACAAGTGACTAGGAAAAAATGTTATGGAATAAAATCATCAACAGATATACTTTTGAAATAGTTAGGATACATTGCATATTTTACCACTAAGCAAAATTGCTATAAGTAGAAAGTAAAACTCATAAATTGGTATGCATAACATTAGATCTGTATCGATAAACAGAAAAAGATTTTTTTCATTTAAACTTAAAAAAAAAATAAATCTCAGTTATGCATTCATACAATATCATGAAATATGAGTTACTGCAAAAGCAATCAGCTTAGACAGCTCATTAATCTCTCTCATACAAATATTGTGATTCCTCTATCTTTCCTCAACGATTTTTGTGTGTATGATTTAAGGATCAAAGAAATGATAACTAGTTTCTATGACAGCTTGAGATACAATGTGTTCTGCAACATGATGAACAATTAAATTGTGATTTAATTTCCCTTATTATTTTATGGTAACATAACGTTAACAAAATAAATATGCTCTGATTGTGCTATGTAGGCGAAGCAGTTTCCTGCCTTAACACTACATTCATGCATTTGCTGAAACTAACCAGATTTCCACTAGTCTAAATAATCTGTACTGACAGAATATTCTTTCACAGAACCTAAAATTATGTCTCCACAGCTCTCATTTTGTAATGATACCAGAACTGGCTCTCATGGAGCTATCTTGTACACCAGAAGCAATGCAGCTGCAGTTCTCCTCCCAGGTTATGTTAAGAGAC
Source organism: Calonectris borealis (assembly GCF_964195595.1). Classification (NCBI taxonomy): domain Eukaryota; kingdom Metazoa; phylum Chordata; class Aves; order Procellariiformes; family Procellariidae; genus Calonectris; species Calonectris borealis. Next base: position 157,516,775 of record NC_134312.1, on the reverse strand, counting down.
TGTTAAATTGGCTCCAGCATTTGAGTCATCTTGTTCAGAATTTGCTAATTTGGGTATTTCCAAGTGGCCCTACTTTGCTAAATGCTCTGATGGAAATATTTCCATTACTTCTAGTAGACTTTGGACCACAGTCTGAACACCCTGTAGCAATAAATTGCATACACATGATATAAGTTATATGTAAACTAATTTATTTTGTTCTTAACATACTGAGCACTGACAACGTGTGTTTGCTACAGTCATAAAGATCAAATCCCTTGTTCGATTTGGAAGGCTGGGAAGAAGATCTATAGTTATCAACATTTATTATAGAGATGTTTCTCATGGTTTTTTGGGGCATTCACTTTGGGATGTATTCACATTTTTCCACTTAGGTAGAAATAATACACAGAATGTGATGAAAGAAAAAGAAATGTCTTCCCACATTTCAGCTTGTGCCCATTGCCTCCCTTCCTACCACCGAGGATCATCAAAGGGAGTCTGGCTCTATTTTCTCCATACTCTCAACCTGGGGGCAGTTGAGAACAGCAGTAAGGTGTCCTCTTAGCCTTCCCTTCTTAAGGTCAAACAAATTTACCCATCATATGCTCTAGCCCCATTAATCCCCTTGGTGGCCCTCCACTGGACTAGCTACGCTCTTGCTCGTCAGACAGAACGTAACTGGCCTTTTTCACTGCAGGGGCACACTATTGACTCATGTGCAACTTGTCCTCCAAGACCACTGCTATTTTGGATTTTTTTTCTGGTTGTTTTCCTGTCCCACCCCCTCCTTCACCCGCTGCTTTCTCCCAAGCTGCTTTCCAGCCAGTCAACCCACTCTCCTTTTGAAAGTTATTCCACCCCAGGTGCAGACTTTCCTTTTCCTTGACTGAACTTCCAAATGCTCCTTTCAGTCCATTTCTCCAACCTGTGGAGGTCCTGCTGCATAATAGGCCTGCTGTCCAGAGTATCAGATGCTCTTCTCCAACTTGTCATCATCGGCAAATGTGCTCCTCCTATTTTGGAAATAAAATGAGTTGAAAAATTTTTTAGTGATGCTGCCATGTAAAGAGGTTAGCATAAGGTCATAGATAACCAGTATAAAATACTGCATTCTAAATAGAAAAAACCTGTCTAAGAAAATGAGACCACATGCACCACATAGGTTTAACTACATGTGGTGCTACTGGATCTTCCATATTCTTTGATGTCTGCATGTACTTGCAGCTTTATCAATACACAGTTAATAAAAACAATTTAGAACAAGTTTTCATTTGAAAATGAAAACAGTTTTCAGTACTTTATTTTCATTCTACCCAGGAGAAGACATACCTCTCCAGAAGATATAACTGCTATGAAATGGGTAATTTCCTTAACCATGAGATACAAATGATTCTTTTTTCTACTGCACCACTGACGATGTGAACTCTAGTAACTAAAACCGTTTTATAAGCTTTTCTTAGGTCAAGTGTTATAAAAACAGTCATTGAGCAATAAACATACTAGATGCTCTGTTCTGTAATCTTTTTAGCTATAATTACCCTTAATTTCACCAGTTTATTCCGTAAGAAAAACTGTGAAAGTAATCAGTAGTTTTCAATATCTTATAAAATACATCCGCTCTGTTAAGAAAGCTCAGAACATTTTCACCCAAAGGAGTATCTGGTCATTTCAGATGTTGTTGAATTTGTATGTTAATATACAACAAAACTATAGCTTTTTACCCACTTTTTTTCCCAGCTCATTTTCCTTGGGTAGTTTGGACTAAATAGCTAACATATGTCACAGCAAGTATTGCAGGAAACAACGACATTTAGAGCTACCTCTAGCTAGTATGAAGATGTCATATGGAGTTTTAAAGTGTACACGAAGTGAACCTACTTACATATTCAGTACTCTAAACATGATTAATCAAACTTACTATATACTGCAATGAGCATAAATAGATATATTAAAATTCTGTTTATTCATTTTTTGGCCCAATGTGATTCATTAAACAGCACCAATTGAAGAATCAAAGTAAGGCTTAAGTGTCAGACAGATAATTTTCAAAATCACAAAAATCAAGTAACTTATACACAGAGGAATGGATACATAAGTGGATGCTAAAATTACCACAAATCTACTCAAGCAAATACACTCTTTACAAAACAGAGTTTACAAGCGCACAAGGCTTAGCTTTTTTGTTTGTTTTTAAGAGGGTTTACTTACACAGCTCAGAGAAGAAATCATATTCTTAAACCTGAAGAACTCTGCTTTTTGCACAGTTTAACATATCCCATCTGATAGATATAGAACTCATACAACACAGTTATCCTTCCACAGTTAAATGATCTTTACTAAGGAGGGCCCAAGCAACTATTACTTGTTTAAACTGCAAAAGCCCCCAAAATAGTGAATGTCTGCCTTCCAAGGAAACATAGGTTCTGACCCACACATTCCAAAACACAAATGCAACTAAGCAATTAAAAAAAAATGTACCAGTGGCTTACTTGATTATACTGAGGTAGTCTAACAAAAAAAAAAAAACAACAACAAAAAACAAAAACAACACACAAAACCAAAAAAAATGCCCCCCCTCGAAAAAAACCCCACCAAAACCAAACAGGTTTTTCCAGACTTCTTGAGCTTTTGATTCAGTTTCTAAAACACTATTCAGTTTCTATTGAAACATTATTTTAAAATCAGAAATCTGATTACATGTGCAAGATACAGTATTAGTTAGTCATTAATTCAGTATTTTTTGGGTATTTAATTCCTTGAGAAGAAACTTGTAAGAGAAACAAAATTCTATGTATGCAATGAAACTCACATCACATTTTTAGTTAAAATATTATGCATGGATCACCTGAAGGAGTACTTCAAACTGCAGAGAAACCTTATTTTATAGTTATGTGTTTTATTGAGATCTTTGATGAATAGAGAGGAATGGCAATGAAAGGCTTTTGTAATACAACAGTTCTCTTTGTTTCACTTGCATACATGACATTCTCAGAAAACGTGAATTCTAGAGACAGAAAAGAATGCTCAAAACTCAAAAACCATGAAATATATAGTGATTAAGTAATCAGGAACAACTGTCCAAAAACAATGGAAAATTCCAATTATCCATATTCCCTTATTAAAGCATCTTTTGAATCTAGTGATGCTAGCATTGCTCTAGTAGCATCACTTCCAATACATTCAACAAGAATTAAACCAGAAAATCTCATAATATCAAGCCATAACTCATTAGAATGCAATTAGGTGTTCACTAAACAACTGAGAATCATAAGATCCAGATAAAGATGTAAAAAAGACAATTTTGAAGTAACTCTAGTATGGATTGTCCAGCACTCTTGGCACCTCAAGCATTTTTCTGCATGAAAATTATTTGTTAAACCATAATCAGTAAATTGAGATTACTATCTCAGTGCACCATTAGTGGCAAAAGAATGCAGGGATGATTTTTGCCATGGTTCTGCTAAGCAGTTTTCTCTGGTCTTTGGAAAAAAATAACAAGCATTGAGTTAATCACAGTCAATAACTGCAACTCTTTAAAAAACAAAGATCCTGACAACCATCCTCTTCCCCTGAAGCTGTAAGTGTAGCTTCTGTAAACAAGAATAATCAATAGCAATTACCAATAATTTACTCCCTAGGATTGTTGAAAAATACTATACAGAAATCTATCGTAAAACCCCCATTGAAAATGCCAATGAAAAACAGATTGTGGGACAATGTGTACCAGTAGAGATTGTAGTTAACTGCCTTCTGTTGTAACCTCTATACACAGCAGGCCAACTTGTGGTCTCTGTTATGTCTCTGTAACATCAGTGAAGTTAATATGACTTGCATGGGCACATCAGGAAGAAGATTTGGACCTTGAGTCATCAGGGACAATGTAGTTTGACATATATGAATGAGCTCTGTCTTATCATGCATTTGATATACTTTCCAACTTTAATTCTAACTAAAAAAAAAAAAAAAAAAAAGGCAAAACCCCAGAGACATGCAATACCTTAGCCTTTTTTCAGAAAGACTGCTATGAGGGAATAACGTATTACGTTTTCTACTCTACAAGCAGACTTATTTGAGATTCTAAATCAAATTTTCTAAACCAAACCAAACACATATGCACCCATAGAGAGCCAAAAAGATGGAGAGAGCCAAAGGAATAAGCCTTTTTTTTTTTTTTTTTTTTTTTAATCCCAGAAGACTTATTCCAACTCTCCATGGAAAAAAGTCAAATTGGTTTGGTTTGTTGCCGCTGAATATGTAAGGAGCTTTACAATTTTAGGAATTATACAGCCTTTTACTTCATATTTACAGCTCCCTGCATCATATTTAGTTAGAGAATTCTTGGATTGATAGTAATGAAAGACAAATTTTTGAAGATGACATTTCACAATGAATACACATTCTAATAATATGTACCGTGCTAGTGCCGAAGATCCCCATCAGAGGAACATTTAAGACAGCAATCTACATATCCTAAATTGCATTTTCTGTTTGATTATCTACCTTCTTATATGAGGCATACTCTTTCTCAGCCTATTATCACATTCTCACAGAACATTTTAGCTCTTGTCCAGTCTTCCTCTCTGACTAAAGATCACGAAGACTATGCAAGTACATCAGATGATCTAAGAAAATAATAAATAAATAAAAAGTATCCTTCAACCTTTTTCATCTTTTTCTTCGACTGTGTGTCGTGGTTTAACCCCAGCTCGCAACTAAGCACCACACAGCTGCTCGCTTACTCCCCCCTGGTGGGATCGGGGAGAGAATCGGAAGGGTAAAAGTGAGAAAACTCGTGGGCTGAGATAAAGATGGTTTAACAGGTAAAGCAAAAGCCGCACATGCAAAGCAAGCAAAACAAGGAATTCATTCACTCCTTCCCATCAGCAGGCAGGTGTTCAGCCATCTCCAGGAAAGCAGGGCTCCATCACGCCTGACAAGTTGCTCGAGAAGACAAATGCCATCACTCCAAATGTCCCCGCCTTCCTTATTCTTCATCCAGCCTTACTAGCATGACGTCATATAGTATGGAATATCCCTTTGGTCAGTTGGGGTCAGCTGCCCCAGCTGTGTCCCCTCCCAACTTCTTGTGCACCCCCAGCCTACTTGCTGGTGGGGTGGGGTGAGAAGCAGAAAAGGCCTTGACTCTGTGTAAGCACTGCTCAGCAGTAACTAAAACATCCCTGTGTTATCAATCCTGTTTCCAACACAAATCCAAAATATAGCCCTATACTAGCTACTATGAAGAAAATTAACTCTATCCCAGTCAAAACCAGCACACTGTGACATAGTTTTACTAAATACATTACATGTAAGACATAAATGAAAGATATTTAAGTTGTTGGAACAAATCTGGGATGCACATACAGTTTAAGAAAGGTGAATTGTTTGCACTGCCTGTGAGACCATGCCTGTAGAAATTAAAATCTAAGATATAATGACATGAAATTTACCTTTCATAATAACAGCATCAGTTTCTCTTCTCCTTGGGTCTAGCCTTCAAGTTTCCCTCCAGTCTTGTGGGTGGTTTTTTTGTTGGTTTTCGGGTGGTGGTTTTTTTAAAGAATCTACTTCTATTCCATTACTCTTAGGATACCTGTCTTTGCTGACATTTCTTGTTGTTGCTGTAAGCTTGGAATGCCTTCCAGAAAAAAACTTCAAGATCTTTGGTGGGAGGAAAAAGAAGAAATATTTGTATTACTACTCATTGTTACCTTCTGAGGTTTTTTATGAATGTATGAATGGATGAGAGGCATCTGCTGCTGAGATCAAGCTATGAAATAAAAGAGCTGCTGAACCAGCAGAAAATGGAGAAGAGTTGGACTATTGCTATTACTAGCTGTATGGGTGAAGAAAAAAATTGACATTGCTTCCAGGCAAATGCAATAAAGCTTAACAGAAGGCTGTAGGGGAATGTTATCAAACACATATTCATCCCTTAGGTACAATGTAAACACACAATCCTTTGCTTATATGAATTGTCATAACCCCAAGTAGTTTAACAGAATTGCAGCAATTCAAATTAGCTGGTTCCCTTAAGAACCTCTTAAAAGTCACTGCCATCGTGGTAACTCTTTCCACGATTTGTAAACAACTCATACTAACTGGACGAGTAGATGCCACAATGTACAATTAATGAAAGAGCGGAGGGTTCAGCATTGCAAAAAATCTTTTGTAGACTAACAGATGCAGAAAAGTAAATTGAAACAAGAGAAAAGTATTTTAAAATCCATGATGCTTTGAGTCACAGACTTCGGATTTTGAGTCCTAAAATATGAAATACCATAGGAAGAAGACCATCCTAAAAAAAATATCCATTTTTGTCCTCATTATCTTTTTATGATAAATGGTCAGTCCTCTGTTCAGAGGTAGATTCACAGGTTCTCAAGAAAAACTAAGTACTGATGTGAATAGTACTGCCTTCGCTGTGAAAAAAAAAACCACATAGCAGGTGTTGATGGAGAGAAAAAAAAGAGGGAAAAGAATGTGTCTAGCAGTTTTCCATATTGAAAGGGAAGTGATAAAACTGTTTTCAACTTCTATTTGTTTTGGTAAAAAAATCCCAAATTCTGATAGACAAATATTTTAATCTTGAGAATAGGTGATAAGGCCCTACAGTTTTAAGTCAGCTGTACAGTTTAGATGCAGTTCTTCCAGGCTCCTCATGCACAGCAAGCAAAACCATTAAGCCAACAAACTGAGAATATTAAAGAATACCTCAACATATGATCATCATACTGGGTTCACATTATTTACTGTGGGATGATATCACAGAGCATGGAAAGATGCAATGACCGGTTTCATTATCGTTTGAGTAATGCCAAGGTTAATGACATTGGGAAATGTTCAAGAACTGTGTTGGTGCAAACTCTGCCTGGAACTCCTGGGCAGCGGTGCATCTCCTACACTGCTCGGACGCTGTTCAAACAGAAGAGGCATCTGCACTGCTAATACACAGAAAGCAAACAGGCTTCCTATAACCAGCAATGTTTTACCTTAATGTTTAGATAGCTTAAACTGTTAGTTGTTTCTACTACTATCAAAAAATAATCTGAAAGGAAAAAAAAATCTAGAAAATATAAAAGTATCTTCTGTTAGATAGAATGTGGCTTAAGGAGGGAAAACAAACCCACCACTACACCTATTTATTGGCAAATTACTTTGTAACAGCTTTCTGATAGAAACTGGTCATGTGACCTTGCATAGCAGTGTGTTTTCCCTATGAAAATATCAGAAATCATACCATATTTTAATGAATTTGGAGGTAAAAGAGTGTGTGTGTAGGTGGTTCTAAATCACACAGTTACTGAAACAATGTAGGAAGTAGCATTTGGGCTGTTGGTATTCAATGTCTTTCTAAAATACACCCATTTAGGAAGTTGCATAAACCATAAATAACCTTATTGAAATCACATGTGACTTGAGAGGATGAATGCATCCACATTCATAGCATTTCCAATAGAAAACAAACAGCCCCCAGCTACCCCACCTCCCCCCGAAATCTTAACAAAATCCTTTGTAATCAAGTAATTTATTGCAAAAACTATGGTCTATGTGATTTTTCAGCACAGTCTTGCTGTTACACAAGAGACTGCCACACCTGAATTACAAACAGCCTAACACACATATTTTCTCATCTGAGCAATAACAAAAAGGTGTCTTTACACTTTCAATGAGGGAAAGGCAAAAATAAATATAAAGCTGGATGGCTGACAGCTGGTATTAAAAACAAGGCCAAGAACTATCCAGCAAAACTGGCAGAGTCATTTGACTTAAACTCTTTGCTTACTTTTGATTATTCACATGTTTTCACAAGAAGATTGGGCTCCCACCATATTTATATTTCTTTCTTCCTTTTTGCATGGTAAAGGAAGCCTTTACCTGAGGTTTTACTGACATATTTTTTCCAACACAATGGAAATAAAAATGCAAAAAGCTAAAGACATTCATTAGCCTTCCAACAACAGACAGAAGAAAAATCACCCCATTCATTGCTTCTGTTGCAGGATAATGACAGTGAGGAGACACTCAAGAGGTCTATATGAGAGAGGAGGTAGAGACTGATGTTACCTCTATATTCTCAGGTACACACTACCAGAACTAAAGCATGTGATTTACAATTTATCATCTAAATGGATGTTTGCAATCTTATCAGACATCAACATAACCACACACAAAAAGGACATTAGTTTCTCTTCCAGGATGGTTATTCTTTTTTACAGGCTTTAAAATTCTAGTAAGGGTAAGTTCAGTTATCAATCACTTGGAAGAAAAATACCATGTTCATATGATCCAGTGCTGCAACTAGATCTCTATGCCTACGCTGAGCTTCATTGCTGCGCTTCTGATTGCAGTAGCAGTGTCTTGCTCTGCACACCACACTGATTCAGCAGTCACTGCCTTCAGTTTTGTTACCTTTAAGATCTTAGTCTCCCATCCTCACAATTTGGCTGAAGTCGAACTCTAGATCACAGTCTCTTTATTCATTGACATTATTGTTCCGCTGTTTTTAAAAAAAAAAAGGTACAAGCTGTGGGTTCAATTACAGAGGGCAGTTGCATTGCCCCAGGGGGCGGAGAAGCCTACAAACTGTGAATCAGAGTTACAATATGCCTCCTATTTCTCTTTTTCTATAAAATCATTGATGTACCCCTCCTACACCACCCCTATACTTAATTATATACTAAGGCATGTATAATTAATTAATTAATTATACATGCTCTGATACAGCTGCACTGGCTATAACACTGGGAGGGGAAAAAGCTGAGCCTACCACCTGTGCAGGAGGGGAAATAATAGCTCTATTGAGGCTGCCTTTGCTTTCCTTGCTGTACTGTTTTTAGCTTATTCCTTTAGAAAAGAAAAAGAAAAAGAGAAAAAGTTAGAAAGTAAGTACTTTTTCCAGGAGTTGTTCTTTATTTTACTGGACTTCAGATCAGACGTTTTGTTTGGAAATTATGTGTAGATGTAAAACTGGTTTGTCTGTCAGGATATACGTTTTCTCTCCAGGGGATGTCTGACAATCTGTTAACACAGTGTATAATGGAGAGGGTAGGGGGCAGATCACAGGCCAGATTGTTAGCTGGTATAAAAGAGGTGTTAATGCCATTGACTTTAATAGGGCTACGTCAATATCCACCAGCTTAAGATTCTCTGTATCACAGCCCATAGACCACTGGCGGCTTGCAAAGCCTTTGTGTTCAGTCCACAAAGGGACTTTTTAATTGTGGCTATACTTGACAGAATCATAAAAATGTACTATTATCAGTTTACCCAGTGATTCTCTAGCATTCCTAAGGATTAACATCTCTCCTTGGAAGCACACAGAGTTGTGAGAAAACCTTCTCAGCTAAATCCAAGTTGAATTCAGAGGTGACCATTGGAAACTTTCATTAAACCATTTATATTGTGATAACTTATTTTGAACCCATGCTGTCTCAAATTGTTAGCAAGGAAATTTAGCTGTGAAGATCCCACCTTTGAGTAAATTAAGAAAATATGTTGATTTTTTAAAGTAGCTTTGTATAGGTAATATATGACCTTATAATTGTTACACAAAAAAGAAACACAGTTCATGTAAATTTTGTAATGCTGTTCTGAGGCTGATGTCTTATCTGTTAAGAGTTCCAGCATGAACAAAACTTTGGGGATTCTTTCTCTGTATGCTAATTGTTAACTAAAGTTCATTAAAGCATAGAAAATACCTAACATGGAGTTATTTCTGTAGAATGGAGATTTCCACTGCTTATTTGTGAGAGAAAGATGGCTTTGCTCTCTAGTAGAAAAAAAAAACCTGAATGTCTTTATGCAACCAGGATTGCAATGGCTTCTCTGGAGTGTGAAAGCATGCCACGTTTGCTTATTCTTCCTAAAGTAGTCTCAATAAGAAGGACTTAAAAGACATAATAGAGGTCTCCTAAGTCCCCTGCACAAGTTTTTCCTCCCCCCCAGATTATAAATCTAAATAATGAAAAAATTAAAGAATGCGGGTTTTTTTATAAGTAGTTGTGTGGCTAAAAAACTTCAGTGCTTCAAGCTTCATCCTACCCCCGCACACCCAGTTAGTAAAAAAATTTTGTTCTCCAAATAAAAGCTGTATCTGCATATATGTAAAGCTTAGAGAACAGCTGGGCCGCTGAGAAAATATCAAATATTGTGCAAGTTGGCAACATCAAAACTGTTTACACTGGAATAACTTTTCTCCAAGAGGTGGGTGCACTTTGGCAGTCAGTGAAATGATCCCCACATATCTGTCACTCCCATTGCTGTTGAGATATTAAACTAATAACTACCAAATTCTGGCTCCAGAACATACACATTTCAAAAGCTGACATCAGTGGGGAACAGATAATCCTCTGAAGGCAGAATGAGTCAATAATTTTGTTAAATACTCTTAAAGTTGCACAGATTTCTTGGGTAGTATGGCAAAAAAAAATTAGAATGGCAAAGCTTTACTATTATTAACAACAGTGTTATCCTAACATAATAACATTCAAAAATAATGTAAGTTTATCACAAAACTGCTAAAGCTTCATGTAATTATATTTTCATCAAAGCTTTTTTTGAAATATCCAATGTTAACCAAATTGATTTTAGAGACTAGTGTCAATTTTCCTTTCTCTTCTGTTTTTTACCACTAGGGCTCTGCTGATGGAGATATTCCTACTTTAACGGTGTTGATGTCTAACACACTGGAGAAAAGAGAATATTCTTGTTTCTCTTTAATATGTGGATATTGTAAATCATGAATATATATAGCTGTATTTCTTTCAGAAAACGTTCTCAGTGCTCAAATTCAGAGCGAAATTTTAGCAGACTAATCTTAAATTGTCTTCCTGTCTATTATTCTTTCTTTGTACATGACAGATGATACTGATATCAATTGAGCCAATTTAAGATGATGGTCAGTGAAATTTTAGTGTACTTAAAAACACTTGGATCTTAACATGAAAAAAATTAGAAATATCTCGCTCTAAACTCCAATGTTAGCATAGAATTTCTTCAAACCTTGCTGCTTAATACAAAAACTTTTTCTTTTTTGCAGATTCATGCTATATTCTCTTCCTCTTCTATGGGCAGAAAACATTAGCTAATTTAGTATTTCAAGAAAGGAACTAAAATCAATTAAACAAAAGAAGAAAGTTACATGTTAATACGCATACAAGATTGTGCAACAATTTAGAACTTTACCTTTCCAGTCTGTTTCACTTTGATTGATTATACTGGTAAGAGAGTTATGAAGACTGTCTGAAACAAAACCTGAACATAAATGTTGAGCTTTTGTTTAAGTTGCTACTCTATTGTAACATGCACATATTTCATTTTTTACGGTCAAAAACAAACAATAGAGCCTGTCTCAACTTGAAAACTCAAATAAACTCACTCAGAGTTTTGAGTGGAGTCAAACCATTCCCAACACTTACCTAAAAATAGATGCAAACAATTTACTCCGCTTCTCATGTAGAAAAAACTTTTTCAATGGAAAATGAAACGCTGTCCCATTTTATCCTTTTATCAAACTAGATAAAAAAGAAAGTGGAGTTAACTATGGTAACTAGTGAACTGTATACTTATACTTACTTCTTTATGCAATTAAAGTACTAATAACAACATTAAAACCTGTTTGAACAAATGCAGAACATGTACTACAAAACAACAGATTTCTCAGTGGTATTCTAAGTCAAGGTACGTCTAAGGAATTCTAATGATGTGTAAGAGACTATCTGTAAACAAAAAGTAGTAGACTGTGAAAGCTGGCATGACTTTAAGGAATTTACAACGCAGAAAACATTCAAGAAAATCCACAAAACAGTTGGTGTTTGAAATCTTTTTTTCCCTTCTGTGGTAAAAATGTTCCTAACCAGGTTCATTTCATAGCTGTATCTGGCTTTTATCATATCTGAGATGATGCAATGGAAAGAAGATTCTAAGCACAAATACTGGGTCAAATTATCTATAAAGCTATACTTGTGCAATAGTACATGTGTACTTTTCATCTTTCCAGTCTTTTTCACAGATGAAGTTTTTAAGAGGCTTTCTAGCTCAGTTCAGAATCCTCATGTCACTTTTCCTCTTACAGCTGTTTAGCAATTTGTTATTTCCTGGGTAGCTGGATACGTGCATGTCCTGGTTTTGGCTGGGATGGAGTTGATTTTCTTCCTATTAACTGGTATAATGCTGTGTTTTGGATGTAGTGTGAGAATAATGTTGATGACACACTGATGTTTTGGTTGTTGCTAGGTATTGTTTACACTAGTCAAGGACTTTTCATCTTCCTATGCCCTGCCAGATGTGCAGGGGGCTGGGAGGGAGCGTGGCCAGGACGGCTGGCCCAGCTGGCCAATAGGCTATTCCATACAATATGACGTCATGCTCAGCATATAAGGCTGGGTGAAGAAGAAAGAGGACGTTCGGAGTGATGGCGTTTGTCGTCCCAAGTAACTGTTACGCGTGATGGAGCCCTGCTTTCCTGGAGATGGCTGAACACCTGCCTGCCGATGGAAGTAGTGAATGAATTCCTTGTTTTGCTTTGCTTGCGTGTGCGGCTTTTGCTTTCCCTATTAAACTGTCTTTATCTCAACCCACGAGTTTTCTCACTTTTACCCTTCTGATTCTCTCCCCCATCCCACCCGGCAGGGGGGGTGACCGAGCGGCTGCGTGGTGCTCAGTGGGCGGCTGGGGTTAAACCACGACAGTGCAGAAGGACAGCATTCCAGAACGCACCGCATTACAACATGGCCTCATAATTACCGTTATCTGCACCCTTTCAACTACTCAGTTCACTCGCTCCTGTACCAAAGATATACTTTTTTTTTTTAAGAAACACTTCTTTTCCTCATTAATTCTTGCTTCCTCTTGAGCTAGCACCATTGCTTAAGTGAAATTCTTTTGCCAAAGCCTCCAATTTTTCTCCCTCATGTGAGAAGTTCCACTGTTTTTTGTGACCTGTGCTTTCTTTCAGTTAATCTTCCTCAACTGCAGGTTTGCACTCTCTGAGGCAAATAATGTTTTGATTTAATGTTAACTGCCTGATTAAATGGAACAGGTTTTGCTGTTCATAAATGTTTTCAAGATGGCCACCAGCATGTTATAGGCTCTACTGAGTGCTTTTTATAGATTTTTTTACTGCAAATAGTAAATACATGCCTGGAAGGAAAAAAAGCAATATTCTATTCTGATTCTATTCAAACTCTTTGCATATTTAGATGCCTAAATCATTCGATATTTATCTTTCAGAGAAGATCACAAGGTCATTTGGGAAGTCAGGATATCCAAAACCAAGTCAGAGAATTAATGAGTGGTCCAGCATTTTTTTTGTAGCTAAACACCTCAAAACCTAAGTTTTTCAGTCCTGCATTTATTTCTTTCCAGCCATTTTTTTTTTCCTGCTCTGTGCAATTCTCAAATAGTCATTTTCTTACACAAAGGTTATTATGGGATGGCTTATGGGAATATGTCTTCTCTGTAAATGATACAGTCCCCATGTCCCTGGAATGGAAACAGTGCTGTGGCTTCTCTTCTCAGCTCATTGTAATGCCCTGTCTGTCCTCACATGGGGATTTTCAGAGGGACATGTCAGAGCAGAAATGAGGCATTCTCAATATTAATGACCCTTCTTTTACTCAGGTCTTTTAAACAAGAATGAATGATGTAACTTATCTTAAAATTTGCTCCATTTACCTCTCTGCAACTTCTAACAAACCTAAGATTCTAGACAATGACAACAGAGCTCTGTAAGGGCATATACCATTAGAAATGGGACAGCTAAACAGAAAACACAACAATCAAAGCTCATTCAAATAGATGGCTCCTGCCTGTGTCCAGCAGGCTGGATCTTCTCCTTCTATGAATCACTTTGAAGATGAAGTGATCCTGAGAACTTCTGAGAGCGCTGAGGACCTGCCTCAAAATTAGGAAGAATGATGGTAAGTCAGTATAGTGTAAATAATTTTCAAACCAAAACATTACTGAGGTTCAGAGATGCATTACACTTCATCATTTATGAACTTCACATTTTTTTCTGATGGGGTCGGATAGCTAAAAAAAGATAAGGAAGTTTGTTGTTGCAAGATTTCCTGCCTGCTTATACAGATTCCCAGGTTTGGTTAACTCACAAAATTGACCCTGAAATAGCCTGAACTCAGCACAGCCTGCAGGAGTCAAGGCAGTCACCAGGTTCTGCGTAGCAGAAATTCCACACTTAAGCCGTGCTGTCAATTAGACAGGTCCCACTGTAATGGTATGTCTTCTGTCAAACATTTCTGAATAGACCCTTGTTCCATTTGATAGTTTCCTGAGGGAGCTTTATCACAGTTCTGATGTACAGTAACCTGATAAGCCTTCATTTAGCACCCTTCTATCACTATTTAACCTTAACATACGTCTAGGGACTACCATCAAAATGGCAGTTTTTTGTGGTGATGGAGTCCTCATCAGTGGTTAAAGCAGATTAACCAAATGTTTTTGTTAAAAAATGTGCATCCCACAGTCTTGCAAAATCCTTGCTAACAGGAGTTTCATCATCTAAAAGGCTAACTGTTCTTACATGATAAAATTTCTAAGAGCATAAAAGTCTCTAAACAAAACAAATTCTATGAAAGGCGTGTATGGTGTCAGTATTATTGTCAGATAATGCTTTAACTGAGCTATCTATATTTGTCTCTGGATAGTAAGAAAATATCTTATTAGAATCATGCTTTAGAAATTCTATGCAACTATTTTATAAGGAAACAAAAAATCAATAAAGTGTCACGTTAGTATATTTATTTTTAATATTATTTAAATCTAAACCAAAAAAAGGTAACCTTTAACAGATGTGAGTATGTACAGCTAAAAATGTCAGAAAGCTCTTTAGTTGGTTCAGAAAATATTGATATCAAAATTTTAAACTATTGAAAAGTTATTAATCTGTCACTCAACAGTGACAAATGTAAAAAGAATTAAGAAAAAGATGTTTCAGAGAGGCATCAGACTGTTTTGTCTTTTTTTTTTCCACTCAAAACCACAAAATAACATTCATATATAAATAACACATATATTTATATATATTTTTATATCTATATATAAAAATATCTGTTTGCTCTGTTTATAATGTGTTTGGGAGGGGGTGTTTTTAAAACTTTCCACTGCTCCAGGTACCTTCTGTACTGACTGCTGCATATACAGCTAGGTGATGTCATCCTGACATGACATGTGGTGACTAGTACTTTATTCTACACACCATCTGGATTTCACTAAGTCCAGTAAGCATTTGTTGTAACTTCACAATTGAAAATATAATGCTCAATCCTTTACTGAACCTAAAGGAGATGGATCTGTGTTTGTAGGGGAGCCACAGTGAGGTCAATGGGCATAAGCAAGGACACAAGACTTTGCTTACGCAAAACTTCAGTAATAAAGACTGGCTTCTGTTTCTAGAGTACATGAAATCTAGGTGATATAAAGAACATTTCAATTGTAATTCTGTGCCCCTACGAATTTAGGCTACTGTTAATAAACAATTGTATCTTTTTCGGGAGCTAAGGAGATCTATTCAAGGAGACAAAAAAGCATGTCAGAATCTAGGAACTTTCCATGCAGTTCAGTATGGCTTTTGAATTTTTAATGTTAAAATAAACAAAACACTATATACTTACATATTTATATAGTTATATGGTATATATTCTACACTGCATATAAATCGCACTTATATACATGTGCCCACATGTATGCTTACATGTGCATTTGTATAGTAACTTTATAGGAAATTAATTATTAATTTTATAATAAATAACATTGTTGTAATTTATTTCATATCTCACGAGAAAATAAAAGGTTTTAGTCATTGGCCTTTTAAATCACAGATTTGAATCACAATTTTCAAGACTTTTTAAATTTTAACTCATTCTTTCAGAATAAAAAAAAAAATAGAAATAGCAAATTGTAGATTGTGATCTAAATCATAACAGGAAAGAGCTATTTTCAGTATCCATGATGTAAGTGTTTACTAATATATCCATGCAGCTGGGGGCAAGGATATGAAAAAGGTGATTAAATAAACTCATTTCTAGGACAGTAACTTGGTTGTGATTCATAGTCATAACAACAATTATTTTCTGATCTCAACAGGCTAAGGAAAGAAGGAATGCTGTTTCAACCTTGGTGGTTGAGGATAGCAGTAAACATTTGGAAAGTTACTATACCACTTACACTCTTTCACATACCCTAAACGACTTTTTGTGAGTAGAGATCAATGGTAACAATGCCATATAGTTATATATTTTTGTGATTTTATCTATGGTTAGCATCTCCTCCCATGCTTTCTCACTGATCAGATACTCCATAGCATCTTCACTCTGTATTTTTGGCAAAAATGATTAGAGCAACTGCTGAATTGATTGAAAGCTCTCTCACCAGGTAGTAACTTTCACCTAGTGACATCCTGAAACTGGATAAGGATTACAAAAATCCGTTTAAGTTTTCCTTATGAAAGAACTTATAACTATTTTACTTAATATATCAAATTTTGGAATCAGCATCAGCCACTGATAGAACAGACACATTTTACAACATTACAGGAGCAGATGTAGGAGTCAAACTGGGTCAATTTAAAAGAGAATAAACAGCAGGTATTTTTCTTTGAAAATTCTATTTATTTTCACGGGGGCGGTGAGGAGGGTGGGGAGACAACACAACCCTCTTCTTTTAAGAAATTATTTTCTAGTATAAGTGTCGTGGTTTAACCTGGCAGGCAGCCAAATACCACGCAGCCGCTCACTCACTCCCCCCACCCCCAGTGGGACGGGGAGAGAATCGGAAGGGTAAGAGTGAGAAAAACTCATGGGTTGAGATAAAGACAGTTTAATAGAACAGGGGAAAAAAAGGGAAAATAATAATGATAATGATAAAATATACAAAATGAGTGATGCACAATGCAATTGCTCACCACCCGCGCTGACCGATAACCAAGTAGCGACCGGTGCTTCCTGGATCACGCCTACCCTTCATATACTGAGCATGACGTCACATGGTATGGAATACCCCATTGGCCAGCTGGGCTGGCTGTCCTGATTATGTTCCCTCCCATCTCGTGTACCTAGCTCAGTCAGTAGGCACGGGAGCTGTCCTTGGACTAGGAGGGCACTTAGCAACAACTGAAAACATCAGTGTGTTATCAACATTCTCCTCATACTAAATCTAAAACACAGCACTAGGAAGAAATTTAACCCTACCCCAGCTGAAACCAGGACAATAAGACTTTAGGATCACATTGCAAATCCCAGTTAATGTAATAGTTTGTGTGTTTTCCAGAACGTGTGCACTGTCTGAAACAATATATGTGAAATGTCAATGTTTTTTATTTCCCTCAGTACTTCAGGTCTAGAGTCTAATAATAAAGTGCATAAAAAACACATGAGTTGGAAGAGAATAGTCATATTCTTTCATAATCAATGATCTTCACAGTCTGTGACAAGGGTTTTTTTGACTGTCTACATAGGCAGATTTTGAAATGTATCATCAGGAATTAAGAAATACTCTCTTTTTGTTGATTTGGGATTTTTCCCCAAATAGATGATATATGTGGTTCTAATAAATAAAGCCATTGTGAATGGAACAAATCCTGTTGTTTTTATTCTTATAACCTATGCTATATTGTAACTGGTTCATCAGAATACGTAAGTCACTGGTGAAAATGTCTTTAGTGAAAATTTACCTTCAGGAGTATAAAACCCATGCACGTATGCACAAAGTTATGTGGGACCTAAAGCATAGATTATAATTGAACAGGGAGATTGCAACAAAAGGTTTTCTATGTTAAACTGCTTTGCCTGTACACAAAAAATATACCATCACACAGGTGAAATGTATTAATTTGTCAAACCAAGGTGAATCGTTTATGTACCTGAGACATGAGACATGTAAGGCCGATTACTTTGACACTCATAGAGAAAAAGTTAGAATTAAGATGAATCTCCATTATCATAAACTACGTATGGTAAAGCTCAGCAGTGTCTTATCCTGTTGTTAGTCGGACAAAGTGCTGCCAGCTGATGGCTACAGTGTGGTTTTGACCTGGCTCATCCCTTTATGAATATAAAATATAAAAATTTATTTTGTGTGATTTGAATCTAATTCTTTGAGAGTTCAGAATAAAATGTTTGTTATGGACGATTGTTTTAATATGTTTCAAATCTTTCTAAGTTTTGTTAGAAAGGAAAAAAATGTTTTCTATATTTATCATAACATTGATGCTTTGATGTAGAATTGATTCTTCAGGCTCTAAAACTCCATTATATTTATAAAAGAAAATATCTATTTTTAAACACTGTTTAATGAGTGAGTACAAGGTTTTTTAGCTAACTTCTAAAGTATGATTGCTTTGATCTTTTAGCTATAGTCCTTTGGAGATGAAAGCTTGCACAGAAACACAAGGAAGCATTCAGATTGAAAACCTACTGAGAAATATTAAGGAATAAGTGTTATTCTTTGGCTTCAGGAGACATACTATGCCACTTTATGTTAAGACACAGAACGCAACCCTGTGTCCCGATTACTCTATTGTAAAGCCAGACTGAGTTCCCTGTGGTCAAAATAGCAAACTTACACCCATATCACTTTAGAGGAAACTAGATTTGTTTGCCTTTTTCTGTGAATCCTATCACATTCTAAATGGAAAGTGGAGAGCTTTGTACTCCTATTTAATGCTATGTCAAGGAGATAGTAAACAAGGACATAAAAACTAGAAGTCATCAACTCATAATACAGCAGACACCACTGAAAAGTGATTTTCCCTCTTGAGTGACGGTCACAGCATTTGAGAATAGGTCTAGTAGCTAAATCAAGGAAATCCATCTTCATTTTCCCTTAATTACCTTGAAACCTTATGCAATATCATATACAATTTAATTGGCAGAAAAACCTTCTGGACAACTTTTTGAACCCCTTGCTTATTCTTTTGCCCTTGTCGGCAAAGGATTACTCACAGGAAATTTCTCACTTGTTTCAATGAAACTAGTCATGATTTAGTGCTATACAATGGAAGTAAGGCATTATCAGTCTGGTCGTTTGCCATGAAATATTAATACATATGAAAAGCATTGATTGGCATTTATATGCTTTTGGAATTTTGGCCTTTTTAAGTAGGGCTTCTTGTTCAACAAAGCAAAACAGCAGTGCTTGCAGTTCAAAGATTTTACTCATCAAGAGCTCTAGCAGTAAGTAAGAACTGTAGATTACGGGAAACGAAAACCAAGAAAACCATGGTCACAATGTCTAAATGAGATTTAGATTAAATCACCCCCATGAATATCTCAAATGCCGTATATGCCTCAAACACTCTTCACAGTTTTGTGATGATAAGATTTATCTTCTGGGCAGGTACTTGGGATGTTACTACTTCAATCGTTTGTCGGATATGACTGATATTATTGCAATTTCTACATGACTAAGGCTATGCAAAACCAGTGCTTTTTTTCCTTTTCTTGTGTCTTATGGAAATTAGAGATAAAAGAGAAGGTTGGAGGAAAAAGAAAAGCAAGAAAATGCTCTTTGAGAAATAAACAACTGCAAGTGGCAAGATAAAAACTGTTAAACCGCAAACTAAGTAACTATTATTTTCTGTCACCTCTATATAGGCTAAGTATTACCTTATACATTTCAGATTCACTGAATATAAGCATGATGTGTAGGGCTATTTGGCATGACTATGAACAGCAGAAATTGTCACTTAAGAGATTTTTAAAAAGGTCAACCATAAGCCTATGTCCTGATGTTATTTATTATAACATTTATTTAATAATGAAAAACTAAGATGACTTTCATACTTGTTATTAATGTAATTTACATTTACAATTTTATATAACACAAAATATTAAAACAGTTTACATCCACAAATAGTATATATATTTCAAACTCCAAGCTTCCATTCCATAAATTATGCCTCAAATAGGTTAAAGATTCAAAAAGTCTTGCAGCTATGTCTGATTCTTTCACTTAACCCTTTAAGAACTGAATTAAAATATGTGTGTATTGGAGTTCTTGGTTACTCTTACAGTAGTTTTCATTGACTCTTTTTATCTTTAGTTTGTCTCAGGAATAATTTTTTTTAGAGATCTTGATTCACTGTCACTTCTCAAACCGTTTTTCTCGTACTTGTTTCTTGTTTTCTACTATCTTTTGTGGTTTTGAATGAACAAACCTTTGAATCTCTTACAAATAACACAGTAAAGTGACAAGACTACCATCTGGATTTTTCATCCTCTTTTAGGAAAGGATTGCAGAGGAATTCCTTGACAATTTGAAAAACTTCAGTCTTTTGTATTCAAAACCATTAACCAAACTACTTATTTCTTATTCTTATCTCTACAACTGATTTTTGCTACTTTAAGCCTCATGAGAAAGACTGGTTTTGTTTTCCCTGAAGCATGGCTATTCACAGTTTAATTTACAATTGGTAATCTAAATTCCCAGGAAAGAATTCTGAATATGTTATTCTCCTTTCTATCTTTTGCTCAAATTCAGCAAATATTGTTACATAACAATGCATTAAATAATCAGCAAAGTTCACATTCAGAGCTGATCACTGATCAGGACTCCTTCAAATGTGTTAGCAATGTTCTAACGGACCTTATACATGTAATGGATATCCTTATACATGAAGGGGAATGAAGGAGCAAATCTAATGGTGGGGACATCTACCAGCTTCTTTCGGGAAATGTTCGGCTGTGATCTAATATTCATAAGCATGGTGAGCTAGAACAAACAAGGGGAGTTTAAAAGGAATCCAACTAAAGTGTCAGTTGCAATTTCTTACCTGGCCTAAACAAAGATCTTGAATAAGAACCACATCTCTAAAAAGACCTTTCTGTATTGCGTATTAGTGGCATTAATCATGAATTAGGGGTTGAACAGGATAGCAAACTTTGAAAATGTGAATGAAGTCACTATTATCACTTTTCTTAAAGAGATGCCACAAATAATGAAATAGAAGCAGAATTTTTTTTTCCAGAAAAATATTTTTTCACTAAGAAAATATCTCTAGAGTAGAAAAAACTACTTAGAATTTGTTTTAGGAAAAAAAATGAAAACAGATAAATTCTAAGATTTGGTTTTTTAAGTGTTTTAGAACAAAGTGCTGAACTTCAAATTCACATTTCAAATAATGTTTTGGTTAGAAGTGTATTTGCATTTAATTAAAAACATAGATAAATATGCAGGAAAAAAAACTTGCTGGAATTTAAAGCAAGCTGTGGTCCTTTCCCCATTCTTTCATTCAATTGCTAAAAAAATCCCACTTCAGGTTAAACCAAAGCATTAATCAGACAGAGTATACTTTTAGTTTGTTATCAATTTTTCCTGCCCATATTGTCTACATTGTGTTTCTTCATATTTATTGTGTATCTTAGTTTCTCTGGGATACTGTGAAGTCAACTTTGCTAACACTGCCTCCAATATATTGACAATATTAACAAAAAACTTTCTGTTCAACAGGATATTTTCTCAGGGTTATATCTTGGATGAGAAGTGCATTATTTCAGCTTCTCAGTAAAAGAAGAAGGATAAGACAGCTGCTATTTTTAACTTATTTGTTAGGAACTAACAGAAAGATGAACTGTGCATAAAGAAAGTTTGGAAGAAAAAATGCAAACTTGTCTTTAGGAATTCTTCTAAATCTTTCACTGTATTTATAATACAGAAGTCACCTATCTGTTTGAAATTAAACTGGTGGGGATATCAAGATAAATATTTGACCAGTTCTAAGCCAAAAATGAGGAAAGAGTTTAAAATATTCAAACCATTAAAATTATTCTTAGAGTACAGGTGGTGCATTAAATCACAAATGTATGTCTTTGTGCTCTATGGAATATCATCCGTGGCATTACTGACTGCTATATTTTAAGGCTTATTTTTCATGTGATGATGATGATGCTTTTTTACTCACAATATTCTCAGCTGAATCTTGATGTGATTTTTCTCAATACACTTTTTGAGCACAAGGGTCAAATTAGATTTTCAGCTGTCAGCATTATGAATTTTGAGTAACCCTATTGATATAAAAGTTAACATAAATTTAGATGGACCTCTGGACCTCACTGGAGGTAAAATATGACTAAGTATAGATATTCTGAAAAATAAGAGAATGTAGACAGCTAAATACTGGACATTTGGCTCTCAGTACTGAATAATTATTCCTGCAGCATGAAAACTGATATAGAACAGTTTTAGATGACAAAAGATGATTATTTTGTCCCTAATTGAAGATTTCATGTCTTGCAGCTGACCAAAGTCAAGGAATTCTACATTGTTATACCAGGATAATAATTCAAACTTCCTTGATAAGTTTAATGTTGTTTTGCCTAATAATTGCAGATAAAACTTAAATAATCTATTTATGTCTCTATATATGCGTGTACATCTATGAGTATCTGCATGTGGATGAGAGAGTTTATGTGAGTGTGTATGTAATCCTGATGGTTAAAATCCAAAATGGAAGCAAAACCCCATCGTTTCCTTATTACCTTCCAGAAATTCAGAGGAGAAGGCAATCCAGACTTTTCTGGATTGTGCTTTGTTATTTGTTGATGGAACTAGAGGGAGAGAAAAAAATGGGCAAGGATTTAAAAAAAAAAAAAAAGTTTTTCTTGTGTTTGTTATTAGGCTTGAGGGCTATTTCTGTTTAAAAGGGAGAAGTTTGTGATTGAACAAAAGTCTTGGCCAACGTTCTACACGTTCATGGCATGTTTAGGAACGTTAAACTTTGGCAATACCTTCCAGCATGGGGGTATGAAGGGTGGAATTTATTAAAAAACTTAGGAATATGCTTATGGTTTTCCCAAAAATGTAGGAGATGGCAAGAGCTGCTTTAACATTTTCTAAGGTTTTCCTGCATTTAGTTCTAATCCTTAAACACAATGATAAGTGGGGCTAGCCAATCTGCTGCCATTTACTAGAGCACAGAGGAATGAGGAGCAGCGTGAGCTGCAGTTGCGGGATCGCACAGCTAACAGGAGCAAAGAAAGGTGTGAGGTGCAGCTTGTGGAAGATATATGCAATGTGGCTAAAGGTAGTGGGGGACAGTGTGAGGTGTAGAGTAAGAGCTAGCTAACATGAACAAGGCTAACTAACCCGGAATAGCTTGTCTCACAAAGCCCAGCACTAGGCTACGTCTGTGTCATGCAGCACGGCATGTGCAAGTGGTTACTGGGACGTGGTATGACTTGCAGGAGCTGCTAGCAGGGTCAGCCATTGCCTGCAGGTGCAGCTCAGGGGAGCAACATGTGACTATTAGCAGATTCGGCTAATGAAAAATGATAAATCAATGGATCAGATCAACTTAATCTGGGCTACACTACCCAGTGGAACCTCTGATTGAGAGTTACTGCAGAAGAGAGACCATACCAAGGTGCAAACCACTTTGCCTAAGAATTTCCCCTTCAGAGAAAAAGATCATAAGTTCTTATTCTAATATTTTAAGAATGAGTTCCTGTTCCCTCATTGATCTAACATCCTAGAATTTTCTTTTCTGTCTTTAATACAAATGTAATTTGTTAACCTGTTCTTTATCTGTATTTATGAATAGGGTAGATTATCTCACTGTACAGCAGAAAATTGAGTATAAAGTTTGAGGTTTCTGGCCAGCATTTTCTTTTTTATTTAATGAAACCCTTAAATTTGGTCATGCTGCTGCCAGTGAAGTCCCATAACAAGGGTTACAAGTATAACATATATTTGTATTATGTAATTTATACATACACACACACACATGTATATACACTTATACATTTTTTATTTTTATCATTCTACTTTTTACTGCATATTAAATATACACTTCATTGTTAATTATCTTATGGAGTATGATCTATGGTCTTTGGTACTTCCAGTGATTTATGGGTGGTCTGTCTGTTTCTGCTCATAACTGTAAAGCAATAATCTTTTGGAACTGAGTTTGAAAATCAGTAGTTTTGGCAGACTGTTCATTATATATTTCCACATCACTTGCACATCTGAAAGCAATTTCATATAAAGTTGCATTCTTTATCATTGTAAAGACCTTTGCTAGGACTTCAGGTATATGATGATATATTTTTCCTGTCATGGTAACAATTTCATATTCTCATTTTTTATATTCAGATTAGACATATATTGAGACCTAGTTAAGTAATATTCATGTTAAGTTGTCAGAAAAACACTTCCTAAAACAAGTGGGGCTTTGGGGTTTGGTTTGTTTTGATTTGGTTTTCCAAAGAAGTATGTTTGTCTTCACATTTGTCTTCAAAGCACGTGACAGAGTAGTCCAAAATTTTCCTTCTTTAGAAAGCCTTTTCTCAGTCCTCATCAAGGAAATATCTTTCCAATCAGCAGGAGTCCAAATATATTCATGAAGTTGGTAAAAATTCCCTGGGCATTGGTGAGCAGTATTAGTACCTTTATCTTTGAAATGAGAGTTTTCTACTTTTGTGCTGAAGCTTTACATGAAATGTAAAAAGTATTTTGTTGTTTGTGGACATGAACAATAAGTGTTGGTCAACAGTTTCCTCCAGGATAAGTATCTATAACATTGATCAAGCAGCCTTTCAGCTCAAGGAAGTTTCTGCTTCCTTGAATAATTTTGAAGAGTTTCTCAAATAATGATGTCGGAAAGGTTATTTTTTGCTATTGAAGTTAGCTAAAAGTAAGGATTATTTGCTATATCAAATTCATTCTTTGTCCTGAGCATAACTTTAGACTGTGAAATCCCATTTGGCTATATACTACACTACGCTCAGGTTTTTACTCTAGTCTTTTTAATTTCTTGTATTGAGATTGTAGATTTCACTTTTCTGACACGTGTCATAATTATTTGCATAAAAATATTGTGTTTCAGCCTCTGAACATAGGCTTCAACTCCTCTACCCATTAATGTAACTTGAACTCTTCCATATTTCCAGAATAGCAATTTTACTGTTTTCATTTTTTATCTTTGCAACTGTGAAACTTCATTGCTTCCTCATTTTCCTTGAACATTTTGCTTTACAATTGAATCATTATTGCCAGTTTTCTTTGTTTTTCTCCATACACTGTAGATAATACTTATATTTTCCAACCTGTATTTCAGATTAAGAAAAAGGACACATACCATAGCTTATCAAAACAGCTTATATACTCTCAACAGATTTTTCAGTACTGACTGCCAGTACAATATGTTATCTGATGGTCTAAATCGACAGAGCATATGCCCCCTCTCTCTTATTGTCCAGATGCTTGGTATCGATTCACTTGTTAACAAGAGTCATGCATCTCCCGTGCTGACTGGCTAATACAAATGAGAGGAGGATTAAATTTCAAAAAAAGAAAAAAAAAAAAAAAAGAAAGAAAGAAAGAAAGAAAGAAAAAGAAAGGGAACTTTTCTTGCAGCATTATGCAGCAAACCCCTTTTCATTTAATTTTTTACCACTCATAAATGTAAGCAACCAAGTTTGAAATAATGTGTTAGCAGGCTGTGTTAGACTGTCAAATAGATGCTGACAGTGCCTGAAAGGTGCTCCTAACGTTTGAGAATTCTATAGAGCAATTTTGTTACATATAGTTCCCATAGGAAGTAAAATGTCAGAGCCTGTTAGATACTCTCAGCCACTGGCTAGCCAGCCCTACACCAATAAGGAGATCACCCAATAAAATGCAGAGAAGAAGAGAACAGAGGAGCCACACTGAAAATCTCAGTAACAGGTTTTAGTGCTCACTGCTTACTTTAATTATAAATGTGTGAAGATCATTAAGAATTTATTGTCCTTTCAGTAAAATACAAAATGTTTAATTTAACTTAATAAGTGGTGCAACCCTCAGACAATTTTAAAAATAACAGTGCCTAACATTTGTAATTTTCATTGTGACGATACCTTTTTAAAACAGCATCTCTGAAATGTCTAGGGATGCCATCTCTGATACAGATATTTTCAGTAAATCATCTGAACATACACATACTATTATTATGTGTTATAATATGTAAGACTCCATAGTAAGACTCTACAAAATTTCCTACCCAAAACATTATTATTATGTATTATTATTGTATCATCATAAGTCACCAAGCCAACTGAAAATGGATATCATGGGCATAAGGTGATAAATTTAAAATCTGGTCCCAGAGTAAACTATTTATGTTTACCTCAGTAATATATTAAGTTCAAAATTACTACATTAATCCTCCAAACTCATTTTTTTTACTGAATATGTTTCTTCATTTATAGTCTATTACGATTTTACAATGACAAACTAATCCAAAATCCCAGAGATAATGTTATCTTATTATAGTTTATATTTTATTACGCTCTCCGTCTCCCTCCTTCTCCACCTTCTTCCATCTTTTGGTTCTTTATAAATAAAATTTGTGTGGCTTATGCCCCATTATCTATCATTTGTAGCAGTAAAGTGTTCACATTCAAGTGAGTATATTCTGCAGATAACTAGTGTATGTGTTACAGTTCTTCACTCTTTGCCTGCTTTTCTTGTTTCTAGGTTTCTGTACTTGAGGTCTTAGCACATTTTAAAGAAAAATATTTATGGTAAGTGCCTTTTCTTTCTTTCTTTCTTTCCTTCTTTCTTCCTTTCTTTAATTGTTCTGATGAACAAAGGTGGAGGTTTACTGTGCCTAATTGTGAGTGCATCCTCAGGAAGGTAGTCTTTTAGGCTCCATATATAAATAACAGAAGCAAAGAGCCTCTCTGTTGAGGATAGTTTAGAGCAAGATATCACGTGCCTTGAATCACTGTCTGGGGGATCCTATACCAAAATACAGGGATAAAAAAAAAATTGGCTAAACTCTCATAAAGAAAACACTGAGAAATGGTTTGACATAACTAGAAGTGGGCAAACTAGATGTAGTTAACTAGATGATTCAGGACATTTCTGAAAAAAAATGATTGCATAGAGAAAATAAAGATGACTAGTTTAAACAAGAAGGAAGAAACTAGCATTTTAACTTCGACACCTAATCTTGAGAGACTCAAAATCTCTATTTAGGGGTTAGCTCTACTGTCTTTTACTGAGAAAATCAAGAAAAATAGCAATCCATTCTCTCTGTTATTCTAAATGAAAATGGCAAAAACCTTATGTTGCTAAAAGATAAAGAAAAATGGAGTGAGATGCTAGAAAAAAATCTTTGCTGGTGACACAGTAAAGCTTTAATACTATTTAGAGCATTTAGACAGCACTCATTGTGAAATATGACAACTCATTGACATTTTCACAAGTGTTGTTTTCCTGTTGTTGGTCTTGTTTTTTTTTTCTCTCCAGTCTCCACAAAATGAGAAACTTCCTTGCGTCCTTAAAAAATCTGAAGTGGTAACTTGCATAACAATTCAGTCAATTTTAAGTAAATAGGAAATTGCAGCACTAGTGTGTTGATAAGACCACTTGGGACAGAAATGTCAGTGTCTAATACTAAGTGTTAAATTTCTTTTAAAGTCATTTAAATTAATTTTAACACATAATAATTAACAGGTTTATTTATACATTCTCAGAGGACTTCTGTACTCAGGGATTAAGAAGTGCAAATCAACAGGGGAACGACAGCATGAAGTTCAAATAGACACAATTCTTAGAGTCGTATTTGTTATATGAGCACAGACTGTCACCCTCTGTGTTGTTTGCTCAATAAGGAAAAGGATGTGGGCAACGACATGCTTGATGAGGAGAATAGATTTCTGTTACAACACTCCTCACTTGGCACTGTTGTAAATTACAGGATCTGGAGAGCTGCTCCTACTCACTGCAAGGTTTGCAGCTGTGAACACGGACAATACACAATAAAGAAGTTTTATGCTGTGGGCTGGGGGCTTTTTGTTCCTTCTCTCACATTTTGTGTTCTGGCAGTGTAGATAAGCCTTCATTAGGGATTAGGGTGCCATTTACCTAGGCATCGTACACGCTCAAAGGAAATATATTCTTTTTCCCAAAGAGTTAATTTAAACATTGGCAACCTTTAAGCTACGTTTGTTCATGCCCCAACCAGACTTGCAAGTGTACACTTTATTCACATCAGATACAGCTGGGAAGCTAGTTCTGTTGTGTATATTTGGGATATAGGTGGCTACTCACTGTGCAGCTATTTACTGCTTCTATTTACTATATTTACTACCATTGTTTAGAAAGATATTCGATCCTACTATTATAATTTTTTTCAAGTTTACCACATCATTTCACTTGTGAGCCAACCCTTCTTTCTGTAAAAGTCTTTCCTGTTTTCCAGCATTCATAATATAATTAAAATATTAAATTTATTCATTCTTTCATTTGTTATTCACTTCCAGACATAGTTAGTTATGTTACGTAGCTGGTCAACTAACTTCTCCCTTTTCTATTCCCAACTCAAGGCACATTGTTATTATTCTTAAAGTACAGGAAGCAAGGAAAAATAATTAATACAAATTATATATATTAATATTGGCAAGACTTTCAGGATTAGTTCTACCTATATGAATCTTTACTGAAGCTGTCAATAGAACAGCAAACCACTGATTACCTAGACAGCATGACTATGTATTGTTTTAACTCCCAAAATTACAAGACTTTCAGCTTTTTAATGTACGACAAAAAATACGTTATTAAAAGAAGTTTTCAAAATCTGATACCTGCCTCTCACTACTGATTTTACATTTTTTGGTATAAACTACAAAAACTCAGTAGTGAACTTCACTTTTCCATTTTTTGTACAAGTAGGGAGTTGCTGTACCAGGATTCTCACCTGGTTTCACCCCACACCCTGTATTCATGATTGAACTTTGAAAACAAGCCTTTAAAAATATAATTAAAATGTTCACCTCACATTTGATTTTAAACAGGAAATAAGTTTTGAGTCTGATTTATTTGTCAGTTCCATCTTAAACTCATTAGAGGGGATTAATATTTCATTTACTATTGATTGTGTCATTCTGCAATACACTTTGGTTGGCTCCATCAAGATATACCATCTTTCTGGCTTTTTGATGAATATTCCCTTATTATTTGATCTTTCCTCAAGGGATAAATCTTCCTGGCGATATGTAGAACTGCACAGCCACAATATTCTGAAAGGTACCAAGTCAGTTTTAACAGTATCTTTTCACAGGTTTTTGAATGCAGCCATTTACATTTACTTCTGCCTGAAATAATTGCTTGTTATTTAACAGTCCCTTGAGCCCGGAAATGGAAATATTAGCTTACTGCTAAGAACTGACAGTTTTTAAAAATCTTTTCTAATGTGATATACTTTTCAGCATTTTATGGTATGTTATGTTCCAACTATATTCCCCCCCCCGCCTTGCTTTTATTCTTTGTATTAGCTTTCAAATTCCTGCCTAAACATTCTCGATGGAAGATTGGTCATTATAAGATCATTTCCTTTACAATAAAAGTTTTCATGAAATACAAAGTGCTGAGAGCTTTTCCCCATTCTGTTATTAGATTGTTATTAATAACTTTACATCAACTTTAGCAGCCAATCAGAGTGCAGACCTCATTCCTGTAAGACTGATATACACACACATTTTAATGTGTCCTTCCCCAAAGAGCTTACAAAAAAATCAGTCGCCGTGGTACAGTGCAGATTTTCTTGCAGCTTGTGATATACTAAAAACTAATTTATACATTTTGCTGCTTTTTTCCCATGAATGTCCAAAATTAGGGTTTGATTTTAACAATATAATATTAAACTAAAATTTTACTTCAGATTAATATCTTTACTATTATCGTCTGCTTACTCCCTTCCCCATCTTTTTTTTCCCCTACATTTTTTTCTTTTCCTAAAATTTAAAAGAAGTTTAAAAAGTTATAACTGAAAAAAGTCCAAAGACATCTTAAAATAATGTTTATTTTATTATATTCTCTAGAGGAAAAAGGGATAAATAAGAGAAAGCAGAGATCAAATATATGATCCTTTAAAAAATATGCCTTCTTAGTCTCTGAAAAAGGAAATAATTTTCCAGTTTTACTTATTTGCTTTTGTTTTTTAATTTTTCATCTAACTTTTTTTTTTTACCTTATTCTAAATATAAATAGCATTTTCATTTTCTCTTCTCATTGCTACTCATCTGTAATCACAATCCAATTATGAACAATCACCACTTCATTTAGAGTCATGATATATTATGGTGAAATATCATGAGTGAAATACTATCCCTGTAGGTGTTTGTCATTGACTTTAACGGAATAAATTTTCATTCTGTGGTAAAACAACCTGTAGCTTTACAATCTGGTTGCTTTGGCAGATAGTGTAATTAAGAGGACAAAGTGTCTTTTAAAAAACTATTTTCTTGAAAGTGGAAGATGAAGAAGTTCTCTTAATGTTGACACCAGCTCTGAACTACAAAGTAGAAGTTGTGTAAACCATATATCAAAGATGATCTTGTTTCTGGGTGACAACACTTGAGTGGATGGCAGTTTGATACAGAGACAGTTTACAGCTGGCTTTTGTTGAAGTTATTTGGGATCCTGAAAATTCACACAGAGAACTTCCAAAAGCTATTGTAGCTCCTACAAAATTAAGCCTCTGAGTTGCAGTCCTGATGAAAGTCCACAAAAAAGGTCTTCCTCACTCAAATGAGTTCTTTCTGAGTTAGGAGTGAAGGTATCTGAAATACTGACGAATATTTTAATGTACTTTGTGCCTCCATGGGCAATCCTACTCTTTCAAGAGATTCAGAAGAAATCCAGGAATTCTGTAAAACAAGAATAACTGATGGGTTTACCTTTTTCATTTTGAAGTTTAAAAGTAATTTCAAATTTCAAAATAGCTTTGGGGGGTGAAGGCCTTGATTGTAAAGATTAAATTCAACTATTTTTGGTCAAACCAGACTTCTTATGGATGCTAGACATTGTCTTTCAGAATGCATGTAGCAATTCAACTTTGAAAAATTACCATTAAAAGGTCAAAGAAGACATCTTTTATTTTCCTTTTCACCTCCAGGTTTGCGCTGGAATTATTTTATTTTTATAGTGCTTCCTTACTACATAGTAGGTGAAATCTGGCCTTATTTCCAGATATTAGGTAAACTAGTTCATGAGTCTGATCCAAATCAATTTTCTTCCATTAACTTTGACATGTTCATTATCAATAGATTGTACAGAGGGAACTGAAGAAATGTGCCTGTGTTACAACAGATACAGAAGGTTCAGTATCTCCAGGATTCCTTTTCCCGTATTTAATATGAGAACTCCTGGAAAGTTGAAAGCCCAGAACTACAACTCAAACCACAATCACATTTACGTATTTAATACTTTGCTATGTACCATTGCCACATCACTCTGAAGTCCATTATCTAATCAAATACTCAGGAAACATAACATTATGTTCCCTCTCTTATCTTTCTCCTTAAGAAGAATTCAGAGAAATGAGAAACATTTGGCTGCAATCATCTTACTCAGTGCACGTCCTAAGTCGGCAGCACAGAAGGAACACATAATTTTGATGATCTCTCTATTGCTCTCTCTACCTAGGTGGCATCAAATCCACTCCAAGGCCAAATGTTGGCCCTATTCTTCAAAACCTTGAAAGGACTGGGCCATGACTCCTTCATACCTGCTGCTTACTCTGACCCAGTGTGGCAGCTGTAGTCTTTTAGTAACTGTGACAGACGGAGACCAGGGTTAGGATCCTGGCAACTGCCTTTGTCTGCTTTCCAGACAAGGAATTTCTTTTCATCAAAAATTAGAATAAGTTTTGGACCATAGCACCTTACCAGTGAAAGTGAAGACTCATCTTTTTTCATTTGCATTCATGCAGTCACCTCTGAGAGACCCAACAATATTCCCTTGGAGAATAAGACAAAGGAAAAACCTGATACGTTCAGATGGTGTAAGCAGAGAGGAACGGATAATTTCAGCCCTCTGACTGCTTTGTTTTATAAAAGACTGCTAGTGCCGAGATTCTGTTCTGATGGATTTAAAACAAATGCAGAGATTAGATAAAATACCTTACATAGACTGCTTTTGCTTCCATTTCGTTTTCATACCAAACATATTCCTGCAGTAAAACACATTCCACAGGGAAATTAGTCCATCAAGAAGAAAAGCATGCTGTGGCCATTAGCTGTTTCCCAGTTTCATCGCTTCATTCCCTCTCAATCCATCAAGCTCCAGATCCGCAGTGTTTCTTTGCCCACTTAGCTCCATTCTTTATCACAGAAGATCTAAAAGTTTCTGTTTGTTCTCACCTATGAATCTATCCCATGTATCTTGTTGTACTTAGTTGGACTAATTTTATAAACTATACTTATTTAAGCAAAAGTGAAAACAACTTCTCCCATCTATCCTACTTAAAGTAATATGAGTTTCACTATATTTACCTTCCTCTCTGTGTTGTGCCATGTCAGTTCATCACTGTAAATATGGTTTAAACATGTCTACATTTCTGCAGCTTGTAAATTTTGGCAGTCTTCAGGAAAATCTTGAACTCCTCATGTCTTCCCCCAACAGAATGAGTCACAAAAAAATACAGGGCTTTCTTTTGTCCTTAATCAGTTTCAGTAACTTTATTAGCATGTCAAGAGTTAGAGGAATTTCCAAATTCAATATATCAACCATGTGTGAGCGTAACATGGGCCCTTGCAGGGAGGGGCAGAGGGGGGTCTTGTATCTTTCTTGCATGTGTATCAAGTCCTCTTATTATAACACTCAAGTGAGTTTTTCTCAAACCCTATGACTGTTCAGTTATTCACAGAAAATAAATTACTTCTTCCTTAGTGGGAATTGCAATTTAAGCAGACAGTATACTGCTTTAGTTTTCAGTTGCTTTCAGTATTTTTTAAAATTACATAATCTGTCATCAAAAATATATTTATGTTTGTTATATCATCAACTGCCAGGTTTGCTTTAAACTCTTTTGAATGTGAGAAGGACTGGGGGTACCTACCTCATCTTAATTAACTCCACCTGGCTTGAGACTCTCCCTTTCAACAATCTGCATCAATGCCATTATACAGGCACAGCAGGAGAAAGCCACAAATCTAGTGAAATTAAATCACTCACCATAGAAACATCTTGAACAATAGCATGAGAACATGGAGCCAACCAATCATGTTCAGGCACATGGAAGAAGGAAAAAAAGTTGCAACAAAGATAAGTGTATGGCAGCAGCAGCAGCAGCAACTAATACACAAAAAGAAAAAGATATAAGCTTCAAAAAGGAATTTATTCTCTAGCAAATAATTTCATAATTATTCCCACCCTTGTCTCTCTTCCCTCTTAAATAGTTGCCAAAGTCACCGCTGTTGTTTGAAGAGAAAAAATAGTGAAGTGACTCACATTTTGCAAACGTTATATACTTAGGGAATGACCCAGGCATATGTCAAGCACCCCTAAAGGGCTACACCATCCGTAAGAGGGCTCAGCATGTCAGGATCAAGTCTCTACTTTTACTGTAACTGGAATCAATGCCACATTTTGTATTGCTTTCAGTGGTTCAAGAGCGAGGAAGGGCAAACACAGATGATATTTTTCTTGTTTCACAAAGAGAGGAAGAGGTCTTATCCTTCTAAGAGGAGAATGAGAGAGTGAGCTGCGAAACCAATATATTTATGGTAAAAATGCAGAAAAGAATGTGCAGGTATTGTATTATTTCTAAAAAAGCTTATCATAAATCTAACTGCAAATGACAGGAGAACAATTTTTCAAAACGAACAAACCTGATGTTTTCTTTTTGAAATAAATGTATAAACTTTCAAGTTCCAAACTTAAAGCTACAGTAAAGCTGTTTAACATCTATAGATAGAAGAAAAGAATTAAAAAAAAAAAAAAGGTTTTGGCCAGTAAGTCACATTAAAGGCCAGATTCTACCAGGCTTTCTCACAGTAACTAGCACATTGCTGTTCCAGTAATCCTACTGATCTCACTAGGATAACTTCAGAGTAAGAAACTGGTCAATACAAGTAGGTTGGCAGAATTTGCCTCTAAATTATCATCTCCCTTACATTCAATCTCTGTAGGTCAGTACTGTCCTTTGCCAACTGTTTGAAGTAATCATTTGTAAAATTCTGCTTTGCAAATTTCTCAAATCAGCAAATACTGTGAACAGTAATTTACAGTATTTCTAATTGCAAAATTAAAATCTTTTGGAAGATGTCCACTAATATGAAAAATGTTAGTTTATCTCTTTGCAGTCTTCATGCCAGCACAATCCTGAAAATGAAAAGGATGAGATACATGTTCTTCACAAGATCTGCACAAGTAATTTATAACTAATAATTTCTCCAAATTTGTTTTAGGATTCTTGTGTTATGCAATATATCCTGATATTTTCCAAAAATAGTCTTGATTTTGCAGTGACATTTTATCCCTTTAGGGGAAATCACAAATTTCTGTCATGAATACTCACAGCTATAAGTATGCAATTGGCCAAATACTCATACCTGTAACTTAGAAATTGATAGACAGTGAATGTTTAGGCCAATAATTTTTGACTTTTCAATGTTTATGAAAAGCAGACACAGTAAGTGAGTAAATAGCTGAATCAAAATCTACTTTAAAAAAAAAAAAACAAAAAAACAAAGAAAACACATCAGCCAAAATTCTAGCTAGACCTCTCAGAATCAGAGTGCTATAGCATCACACATGGAAAATGAATATATTCCTAGACTGAATATATACATGGATGTTGGTTTGACATCAATGAGTTCATTTATAAGAGAGTTTTTATCAGGAAGATTAATAGAATTTGTAGGTTAATGTACAGCAAATTGCATGAGCAGTCACCCTCTAGCTAATACTCCTGTAATGAAAATAGTTTTTTTTTCAACAATATGTATATTAAATCTGTTTTTAATATCTGTTATGATTTGTTGTTGTGTATTGCCTAAGGCCTATCTCTTCTACACAGTTTCTTTTGCCTCAATGTTCTTTTGCTAATGTCAAATCATTTAAGAAAACACTGAAACACATGTAATGTACCTACATGAATAAATTGAATATTTAATGGTTCAATGCCCTGACCTTTCAGATTACAATACAGGACAATGAGCACACTTTGTTAAATGTGGAGGCTAGTGGGTGTGCATATTCTGACTGAAGTACTTCAGCAAGGGAGAGGCAGTCAAGTTAGAACAAATATTCCAGACCCAAAAGGCCTGTTACTGAAATCAAATTATAGGCTTGGACTATCATAACTTATTCCTCAAAAAAAGTCATGCTGTGCAAGAATATATCATGCACTTGGATAAACAAGTTACAAAGAACCAAGTGTTAAGCAGTGAAGTGTCAATCAGGCAAAGTGGGTTTCTCAGATGCATACACATGCAACCTGCACATCAGATTACATGCACTATCTCACCCCTGGAGTCCTATAATACATTGCACCAACTCATAGGTGCCTTAAAGCCAAACCTAGCCAGTAAATTACCAAGAACCACTAATGCTGCAAGATCCCTATATCTATTCCTCTTTCTTTTTCCCAGTAACTCTCTGACCTTGCTTGAAACTCTACTTTTTCTTATCAGGAAGGACAGAGTGTTATTTCTAAATGTACCAAATCTGCCTTCAGAGGCAGCTTGCTAACTCTTAGAACCCTTAAAAAAAAAAAAAAATTAAATTAATTTTTTACATAAAGACGAAAAAAATTAGATTGGACTTGTCCAGTAGAAGTGGTAGGCATCATCATAGCTTTGCTTGTGATATAGTTCCATAAGGAGAAGTTATTTTAGTTGAAGACCTATAAATGCTGTTCTTTAAATCATATTGTATCTGTTATGTAGCATGCAAAATTTTTATTCTGATGGAACACAATCACAGCAGGATACAATGTATCTTTCCATTATCTATTTGATAGAAGAGTCCCTTGAGCGTTTTCTAAAAGTTCTACAAATTAGTATCCATTGTGGAGAACAAATTATAACAAGCAGGTTAGTGTGCCTGTCTCCCTGAACATGAGGAAAATGTACCTCAGACAATACTTTCATGTGATAATTCTGCTCAAGAAGGCAATTCAATGCTCTTGTAGTTGTTATACCTTTATGATTTATTCTTATTTAAAAGTAACAAGTAACAGCATGGAATCTCCTTATGCTCTACTACAATAAAAGTTAGGTAATAGTTTAAAAATACAATAACAGATGTGCTACAAAAGGAAAAGAAAGTCAATTAAAAGATTTAGGTCTAGAACAAAATATTCTGTAAATATTCTGTCTATTATATAGAAGCCTTCAAGGGTTCAAAAATGCAACTCTGTTAAACAGACCCAAACCTTCTACTATAGGGAGAAAAGAGGGCTCTCATCTAATGCAGAACAGTCCATATTCTAGTAATTCTCATCTGAATTATAATGCATACCACTTTAATACATAAGTTAATAAATTACCTAATTAAGTCTTCTATATAAATATTTTTGGCATTTGAAAGTCTTCAAGAATAAAAACATCCAAAAAAACCCTCAGTTCCTCTTAAAAAAAGCTCCCCTAGACAATAAAAGGAGGATGTACCGAGTAATGACAAAGTTACTGGTATTAATTCATGTTGCTGATTGAATAGGGGAGCTAGTGAATACTCAGGATTATTTACCTTTTCAAAATAGTTAATGCTATTAGCCCAATTGCAAATACTTGATTTTTATGTTGGTGACCATTGCAGCCTTATTCCTGTGACTTAAATAGAAATAGTGATGTAAACCTGTAATTCATTAATGTGAAAAATAATTGCTTTTACCAAACAACACACCAGAATTTTGCTATCTCCCATCATAAGAGTCTGTAATACTTATATACTGCCTTCCATCCTATTACACAAGGGAAAACTGCAGCAAAAAACTACAGTGATAATCTGGTGCTCATATGTGAGCTATAAATTCACTTCTGGTACTTTGAATATTAACATGTTTATTAACCATATGGCAGATGTATTTCTGCCCTTCCTTATATGTCAGTGGGGTGACATAGGGTATAAATCAGAACAATATTTAGCCCAGTGCTCTATGTGTTCTCAGGAAAAAGAAAAATTTGATACACCAAAGCATGTAGTGAATACATTTCACTAGCACATGCATATTTCTGTGCAGATATTTCTTAACGAACTCTTTCTCTCCCTTTGGCTTTTTGGCTGAATCAAAACACAGTGATGACAATTTTACGATTCACTCTGCTTGCCTATTCACTGTTCCCTGGTCTTAGTCATGTTTTATATCTTTACATTTGACCTTTTTGTCATATAGTGTATTCATCCATGTGATGACCATCCTAATGCTTTCACTATGGAAACAAGTTATTGGTCAGTGGTGAGCATGAACAAATATGCAGGAGCAAAATTAGTGAACGTGGGGATGTAGCAACACAGACATTATGCATAAGAATATTTCCAACTTTTTTTTTTTTTTAATTTCTAACCAGATACTTCAGAATTATGTTCTGCATCTTCCTTTATCCACAACATTAAGTTAATCCAAGCTTTCTATAAGAGCAAAATAAATTCTTCAATACTTTTTTAAGTTAAGCATAGAAGGCATAACATACTTCCCATGGCATCAAGTATTCTCAGAGTTGTATGGGTGTCCCACGGCAGTCACGACAGATCTGGTAATGGCTGGGCAGTGTCATACGCTTTGTCTCTTCTCTCCAGGCCTCTTCCACTTTCCAGAGGGACACATGCAGAAATTTAACACCATCAAACCAGTCACCTTCCAAAGCGTGCTAGAAAGGTGTAGGAAAGAATCATTACTATGTGAGTTGGTCATTCTATTTCTTCTCCTCTTTCTGTATGTGATTCCCTGTTATTCTGAGCAGCAGGGCCCTGTCAGGGTGGAGGGGTTGCAAGGCATGATCCTGCGACTGTCATAGTCAACAGGATGCCCTCGTATCTGATGGCCCCATTTAACTTCTCTCTAAGCTCTCTTGCTGGGAAATGGTTTTCAAACTAATTAATGTAGTTTTTCCTCACTCGGAGATGCAAAACAAATTTTGGCCCTGGGCAACAGAGGAAATAGATGGATATGGGAAACAACATATCATGTTGTGAAGCTACCCTTTACTAAGTACTAAGGTGCCTCCTCTTCTGACCTTTAGAAGCACATCTGAAGGTAAAAACTCTGTACCTGTCCAAACCATGCTGCACTCCCAGAGGATGCTTCAGAAGAGAGCAGGAGGACAGAGGGCAGTGGTCATGCTTGCTGAAGCCAGCTGGAAAGGCAGGAAAATTTTCTGTGGATCCTCACCTAAAACTTAGAAGAAGCTATGCAGGTACCCTCTTTACCCAGGAGTAGAAAAACATTTTGTTTCAGATGAAGTTGTGATCCATGGAATCAAGCTCCTCCTATTCGTAATTCTTTTTGCCCCTACAATGTCAATGAGGCTGACACTTCTAATGCAGTATCAGATTCCATTTGAGGTACATCTCAGCTTTCCAGCAGTAGACTTTTGTATATCTGCAGCTCCAGTTGGAGAATAGCAACTAGATGAAAAAATGTCCGCTTCAACAGCACAATATCCCTCAAAATAAGCTCATGTTTAAGATTTTTTTAATTATTATTTATTTGCTGCCGGTAAGGCTTTTGGAAATGTGAAATAAATATATTTTGGAAGTAAACACAATGTGTTAAATGATTATAAGAGTAAAAATTTATAATCCCGTTGCCCACCTTATCACTTCCACTCTCCTTCCCTGTTAGTGCTGGGGAGATGGCAGACCTTGCAAAAGTCTAAAGTAGGAATCAGTTGAGGAGAAAGGGAGTGAGAGAAGGAGGAGACTGATGGTACTGCCGAAGATTGGGCATCTTGGGAAAATAACAGTGTGAATTGTTCACCTTCTGCAAAATTTGTGCATTCACAAGATCTTCCCAGGTGCATAACACAACCAGTTTCAAGATGTGGGAACTGATTTCTTGGTGCTCAAATCTTTCTGACACAAGGTGACTAACATGGAACGTAGCCAAGGAAAATCACAATAGTCTGAAGTGGTCATTTACACCGCTGACAGAACTTTGATTTAAATAACTTCTGATAAGTGTCTCTAACAGATGATGGTTCTTGACAGTCATAGTCACTTCTCATAGAAGTGCATATGCATGGCATCCTACAGGACATGCAGGTAAGTAGACAAAAAGTGTTGTGGGATACACACTAAGAGTTTGCTCCAAAAGCTTTGCAGTGGGATGTGGGAAATCCACTCCAGAATGGGATAGCCAAGGGCAGTGTGGAAGTCTAGTCTCTGGTAGATCAGATCAGTAGGTCTGTCATTGGCACGTTGCCTCGGCAGTAAAGTGATCTTAGAAGGAAAACCAACCAATCAACCAACAAAAATCTCTTACAAATTAAAACAATGAAAATGTAACAACGTAAGAAATATTGAAGCTTCTAAGTTAATATATATAAATACAAGCAAGAAAACCCTAGCCTAGTCATCAGAAGGTGATCAAGTGAGGTGTCTTTAATTCATGATTTGAGCCCTTTTATTGCCATACTAGGTGAGGCAGGAAGATTTCAATCCAGATCCTTCAGACACAGAGAACATATTTTTCAACTTGAGTAAAATGGAATAATTATGTATGTAATATACAGATACATACATATATAATAAATAAATAAATAAATATGTTGGCAGAGATTTCAAGAAGTAGTTACTATGCATCACTTATATGCCTGACACAAGGATTTCTGGTTTCCTGCCTCTACTCAAAGATTATAATAGTGCAGCACTAGCTAGAAAATCAAGCATAAGTTTGGTCTCTTACAGATATTATGAACTTTTCAGCTATTCCTCTGCTTGTATGCCACTTTGGCTATTTTCAGGGCAATTGTATCCCATAACTATATAGCTGCCCCAATGGCTGGTAATACGCCCTACACATTGTAAGAACATCTTAGATAAGGCACAGAATAGTATTGTATGCAGCTTCTGGACCTGAAACACTTCATCTTATGTGAACATTTACACTGTTAATATGAGATATTTAATTTGATATATATATGAGATTCTGAGTCACTTGAAATAGATGATATTTGATAGATTTAAATCCACAAAGTTTATTCTGAGAACATTTTCTATGTATGATTTTAAATTACCTGGTTTTTCTTTCTGTAGTTTCTAGAATCATTTACATTTTTAAAAGATCGCTTTTGATAAGCAATATAAATATATTTCAGGGGAATATTAGTTCTTTAGATTTTACATCCAGATTCCGACTTTTTAAATTGTTATGAACAACACCATTCATCAGAACTGTTTCTGAGGTAAGATTTTATTCTGGCCTTAAGTATGAAAAGAAAAGCAAAATGAAAGTAATTATTAAAATGTATAGATTATTTCAGTATTGAAGAACTATAGAAATGATATATGAAATGGTAACTATTCCACTGCTAGTAGCACAAA
This sequence comes from Calonectris borealis, assembly GCF_964195595.1. Taxonomy (NCBI): domain Eukaryota; kingdom Metazoa; phylum Chordata; class Aves; order Procellariiformes; family Procellariidae; genus Calonectris; species Calonectris borealis. The sequence continues at coordinate 157,476,524 of NC_134312.1, read as the reverse complement.
ACAGTTTTAGTTATGACACACCTGCAGACAAATAGTAAGTCTTATACAATATTCCTTACCAAACTCATCGTTTCAAATGCAAACGAGAATTCCTATATTAAATCAGCTTAGACAAAATTTATCAAATAAAACCATTGGTTTTGCAGAAAAAGAGTAAGAAAAAGTTAATTAAATGGGAGAAAGGGGCAAAAAAAGATTGAAAACATATTGTTAAAAATAAGTAAAAGAATGTGATCTCATCCAGATGGGGAGGTATAAATCTCAGAAGACGTTTAACTATCTCAAACAGTAATTAACATATAAGAGATACAATATTCTGAAATAGGGATGAGAAATCAGAAAGGGATTTCAAATAAAGGTAGATCTACACTGTTTTTATCAGTAAAAATATATCACATATTGTAGTTTACTGAACTAGAGTGAATTGATGTCACATGTGAGTCCTAACCCACTATCGCTTTAACCCAAATGTACTCCTAGAATTTAGTCTAAGAATAAGGATTTAATAAGAAATGTAATGTTCAGTGTTATTTAATCACTCCCTAAAGATGTTAATACCTAATAAATATGTCAAGAGGTATTTTTAATTTCCTGGCAGTTTGTTAGCCTTCTAGTTTAACAATAACCAACAAAAGTAGACGTTGGTGAGAAAATCTGCAGTGCCAACAGTGTTAGGAATGGTGACTATACTCTTACAATAAGGCACCACTTCATGTAACAAATATAAGAAAACAAAAAAAAACCAGTGTAAGCTGTTAAGTAATGGTTTATATTAAAGTTCCTAAACATGTATTAACATTAAGATTTTAGATAATCATTATTATTTAAAATACCACATGATTATTAAAAACATATTTATTGGAGGTTTAACCATTATATGATTGATCTTTATATTTTTTCAGATACTGCTTAAACCTCAGTGTGTTTTCTATAATATTTTTTTACGTAGGAAAATAGAACTTCCCATCCTGCAACCAACCCAAAAATCCATCCGTTCTGAAGTCTTCCCTCTGAATGGTGTCAAATGCTGAGAGGACACTTTAAAAAACGTTGCATATCCAATAACACTTTTTTTTTTTTTAACCTGCCTTTTGCTTCCCTTCCTCCCCCACCATACACACATTGAAGAATAAAAATGTGATCACATGCAGGCTCTGGGACCTAGTCTGCCAATCCAATTGCCAGAAAACAGCAATTCCATTTTATAAAATAATGACAATAATAATGATGACAATAACAAAGACAGTAACAACAATATTAATAAAGATGATCACAGTTAGTGTATGTCAAGTACTAATTGATCACAGTTATGTGGTTTTAAAATTCAGTTTACAAAAATACATAGGAGAAGTCAGGCTAGCCCTTCCTCATTTAGAGTAGTCTTCAGCATTAATTTTCTGTATACAGAAGTCAGCCCTTGGCACATATTTTTATCCTCTGTATATCTGTAAGTGCCTGAGTGATTGTTTCTAACACACTATTTACGATCCATCAGCCAGTTAACAATAAACAACAATTCCTGCAGCATTTACTGTCCCCCTAATCTGTCACAGTTTCATTCCAGTCAGGTCTGCTCTCTCCTGTGGTGGAGGTGACCACCACATATGGCATCAGGAAGCAGCAGCCCAATTAACACTGGAGATCACCAATGGCACAACAGTATCTGGAAATCCCTTTTGGCCAGCAGCCTACATCTCCGTAGTCACTGTTTCCACCAAGCCTCCGCTGAGACAAAACAGCTGAGCCTGGGAAACATGTGAAACAAGCAGCTAACCTTTCAGAGTGCAACTCAGATAGCTGAGTGGGCAGGGGATGAGGCAGGAATAAAATAGATTGTTGGAATATGTAAGGCAATGGGCACACTTGTCGCTTTTCATAAACTACTTATATCTCAGGACTTCTTCATTATCACCGGTCAATATCAATATCCATGTGTTAAGAGAAAATAGAAAACAGAAAATAATTCTTCATCACAAGAATTCCTTTATTTTAAGATAAACATTTTCATACTTTTTATTGTAATTTCTCCCATTGTGATATTCTCACCAATAACACATATACTAGCATGAAAAAAATACTGATATGCTTAAGGAGATAATTTTTCATGGGTCAATTTTCAATCTATGTCTAATAAAAAAGATGCAACTGTTTTCTAAATGAACTATGCATAATCCTACATGTGAGTAGTTATTAATTTTATGTAGAAGACATATGGAAATAGAAAAATGCTGTGGGGCTAGCCACACATAAGACAGTCAAATAAACAGTGATTCTGTTGTAACTTTAGTTTTCCTTTCCTCCAAAACTCTGCTTGCTTGAAGCCCTGTTCTTATATCCCAGAGATAAAGTTGGAAATCCTGGTCAGGAAGACTTCACAACTCCCATCAGCTTCAGCAGAGCCAGAACAGATCTTGGTTCTGTAATGTGGGATCATGCGTTCTGCAAGATTAAAGAGCATACCGATGACTGTTGCTCACATACTGGATATAACACAAAGCTCATTAAAGTAAAAAAGATTAGTGTTGCTGGCTTTAATGGGCTTTGGATCAGGCCTGACAGCAGACACTATCATCTGAAATATTTCTGGTTCTGTAAAGGATCAACATATAGATTTCATTGTTACACCACTAATTTTATTTGAAACATCTCAAATGTATTATTGCTTTGTCTAAAAAAAAATGAAACATTTTTAGGAAGACACATTAAAAACCGTACTTATATAATTGTCTGTCCTCTATCATTTTCTGTAAAGCAAGTGGAGTGACCAGTGTCAACAAGTAACACTTTAAAATCTATTTCTTACTGATTCAGTGTGGTTTCTGCCACCCCTGGGGACATTATTTGTGTCTGGCAAGAACATTTCAGTCTGACAGCTCCTGGTTTTCAACAGGGAGGGGAAACAGGCAGAACTAATGGATGTGAATGAGCTTAAAAGCTAGTGAACTTACCAATCATAGCAAACAACTGTATTTTGGGAAGCAAATAAAGGTACTTTGGCAAACAGAAAAGAAAGTCAATAGGTATTTTTTCAGACCCTGATAACTATGATCAGGTTTTGGTCAGACTATTTTGGTCTCATAGTACTCTTGTCAGCATTGATTATTACATAAAATTCTTCATGCACTGCATGAAATGCATCACGGACGGTACTACAGGCAGGTCAAATTCAGAGGTCCCACTTTAGTTTTTAACTATGATAAAATGTTTTTCGTTCAATAGAAGGTTGTTTCAATAACAACTGAACAAAATTGAATGAAACCTTAGGATCTGAACCAAAGAATCCAATTATATTTACACAGTTTTTGCACAGCTAGTCTATTATTGTTCAGCTAGGTGAGGGTTCATGAATGTGTTTGAAGGCTTGCATATTTTACATCTGATACCATATTGCTTTATGTAAGCAATATTTTGACTGCTCTTTCCCTAGGATTTATATGAATGAAGTAAATAGGGAACTCTGATGTACTACTGTAATAGTTATTACCCAAGTTGCTTACTTTTTCATTTGACACCTGATCTTACTCAGGTATTATACACAAATATTAAAAGAGGTTAAAGTTACGATGGCTTGGAGAATGAGATGGATTATTTTTAACCTCCCTGGTTATGCTTAAGATGTTGAGAACTTTCTCAAACCAGACTTCAGGCAAAACATTTTAAGATTCAGGAAAAGAAAAGAAAAAGTTTTAAAACGAAAAACCTAAAAAGTAAGATTCAATAAATGTCAACCTTTTACAGCTACAATTAGCTTAATTTCCAAACAAAATAATTTTGAACTATAAAACTTGACATTTTCAATAAAAATGTCAAAATAAGGCATTCTGATAATTTTCAAAGCTTATTTCCCTAATGTTCAGAATTGACAGAAATAATGAAAAATAGTTTGGGCAAATCAGCATTGTCAGTGACAAATATATGATGAAAAAAATCTCAGACTCCCTAATATTCAACGATTTATTATCTCTGCATGCTATAAAACTCGGTTGGTGAGATCCTTTATCTGGTTTTGTAAGGCTTGATTGTCATCTACAGGAAGCACTTTCCTGAGGGAAAAATAGCTACTCAGAGGCTTGTAATTTCTTCTTGCTTTAAAGTCACTTAACATTGGCAAGTTCAGTGCAAGGTTTTAAATTTAAGTGGTCAGGATTACATATCCAAATTAATTAATTGGCAAGTATTTGTCGGTATGTTACATTTATTAACATTTACAAAACTTTTATTTACCTCAGCTAACAAAGGCTTGCTTTATCCCATTTTTGGAAAAAATACAGTGTTATTTCCCTGACTGCACTCCCTGGACTACGCTCTGTCTCCGTAGACCCTCAGTTTCCTCGCTGGAGTGAGTTTTACAAAGCAGGGTCCTAATTTACAGCCCTCTCCCACTACTTTTTGCCCGTGGCTGTCGTAACTTAGCACTCTGAAGAGGATCGTTTGCTTCCAGTTGAATGCAGTTTTAATCTTATAAGCTCATCTATTTTCTTTTGCTGCATCCTTATGGCTACCTTCAGCATCTTAGATATGACACTGGCTCTCTCTTAACACCCTCTTTAATTACAACACACAACCTACTCCAGAGAAAAGCTTTCCAGGAGAGTTAACATTCACGTGAATGCAGAAGCAGGCAGCTGAGCCTGCCTAGGTTATTACTGAAGAAAGCAAACCTTTTCATCGCTAGAAATGAGTGAATTCCTGGACACTGCAGCTGAAAATGATCAGTCACTGACAGGGAGCCAGAGGAGGAGAAGGCAGACATCAGGGTTGCAATCCCACTGCCCCATGCAACTGCGAAAAAGACAATGCGTCTGCACCCGGCTTGCACAGAGCTGCCCTGAATAGGGTGGCTTTTTGTCTTCTCATCCTGCTGTAAACTTCTAATCTCTCTTAAAATCTTCCTAGGGGGTGGTGAGGGAGGGGCTGGGAGGCCCCAAATTCACAGCATGGCTGTAATGACCTTGCTCTTGAATGATTTATCTTTGAAGCTCAAGTTGACTACATCCAACTGCTTTTCTCACCAGCAGTTCCCTGCTTCTGAATTCTACATCTTAAAGTCCTGGATATGTTCAGAGCAGCTAGAAGTGCTCTGCATGCTGTTACTGTAATCTGCTGGTTTCATTTTTTCCCTCAGGGTAACCTGAAGTGCTACCACCTTCCACTCAAATCCAGTGCTTTACGTAAGCTGTGTTACACACGAACAATGGGGAAAATAAATCAGAAGAGAAAAATAAATTGAACAAAACTATGAGTTTGTTTTTTCAGGGGAAAAAAAATAAATAAAAATTAAACGGTAGATAAACAGTATAGAATTGTTGCTGTTCTTTTAATGGAAATGTTTCCTGAAGCATTATCAGCTTATACTCTTCCCACTTTCACTTTCCAAAAAATCCCAAGTTTTTGCTTTTTTCCACACAGTTTCATCAACAACATCTATTTTTCTCTTCCTCAGAATACCATTGGCCATGAAGTCAAGCTTTTTCTTTTCCCCCCTTGTTTTAAGTCAAACCTCCAAAGGATTGATGCATCCTGTTGAATGGATGCTTTAGTGCAACAATACTCCCACTGAGACTAGCGAGACATTGTGCTGGGAAGAAAAGATGGGGAGACAGATAGATACACATGCACACGCATGCACACACACAGAGATCTCTATATAAATAAAAGCAGTCCCGTACATTTTCAACGTATGCCCAGGAATCACCGAGCACATTGTGCTGTCCGGAAGGGTTGGAATGTCAATTTTCTTATCAAATAAGCTGGGTTTTGTGGTGAAAGGCTTACTGTTCCTGTTATCTATGGGCTACTGGTCAGTAAGTGATAGCAGGCTATCTCCAGAAGTCACACCTGGCAAACGTTACTGTCAGGATTTTCAGTGTACCTTCAGGCTTATTACTGACCTTTACTGTTGAACTCATTAATCTAACTGTGTCTGACAGGCAGCGCTGCAAACATTACAAGCTGAGGTTCAGATTAAGGAAAATATTAGTCACTTTCACTTATTTGTGAGATCTAATTGAAGTATACAGTAATTAATGGCCACTGAGACAACTCTGACTAACCTTTGCTTTTAGGCCTGGTCTTATCGTCTTTCCTGCTATTAGGTGAACTTTACATGCATTTAACGTTTCCCAAAACTATCAAACAAGACTTCCTGGTTGCAAGACCAGTGTTAAGAGGTTGTGGGCTATTTTTGCCCCTGTAATTTTAAGGCCACGTTTAACTACCATCTGCTGTGCCCAAACAAAAATATAAACCCAAGAATATATATTGAGAATCATTCAAAATGCTAGATGAGTCACGAAGGTCCTAGACTGAGTCTGGTTGAAGTGTGTGGCCTAAAGGCACTTTCCAGAAAGGATATTTTCAAGTTGTCTCTCTCTTCCTTTAACATTTTTCTTTCTGTTTTACTCTATTTTTTCACACGTGTTAGATTTCAATCCTATTGAGTTTCTTTCTTTTTCCTTGAAAAGGTTAATATTTTGCAAAGTATTTTAAATTTGAATGGAATCTCTTGCCTGTCAGTGTTGAATAAGTTTTGAAATGAGGTAAACGAAAGTGTTAAGTTTTGCAATTTTAATGAGAGCTCTCTCGTTAAAACAGTAGAAAATAGAAATGGCAAATTTGTCACACTACAGCAGATGATATTCTGCATGGCATCTACCACTAAAATATATCAGTGTGTATATGTATATATATATGTTTCAAAAGACAACATTTTTCCCCTCTGTTACCTACCATGTAGGTCACTGTTCCAATGATCCTGTTTCAATCATTTTCAGCATCAGGAAGTTAAATTCTCTACTTTGGGATATTTGCAAACAGTATTTTTCTCCCTTATTTACTGTTAACATAAAATTCAGAAAGCAAAATTCTCTGAGAACCTGTTACATTGTTCTGAATTTCTAGCAAATGCATTTTTTGTAATTAACAGAGATATTTTTTCTCTGATGGTTCTACCTTTGTATTAAGTGTTGTATGATGGTAACATGATTTAAAACCAGGATATGGCATCCCCTTTCCCCCCTCCCACCTCGAAAAAAATATTTTAAAGAATCATCTAAAAAATCAATAGCATGTTGTATCACCAGGTGGGACTCTGAATTAGAGACTTAATTCAGCTCTCCACAGTTAGGACAAAAGCAGCTGGAAATGCAATATATAATATAATTTAGGAGTTAGGAAGTAGAGTGGTGATTGTTGAATTGAGATAAAGCAGGAAACCTTATTCCCCTTTTCACATTTTTGTAACTGAAACCAAGGAAATTCAATGATGCAAAAGGGGTACATATATTAATAGAGTTGGCTAACATACAATACTAAAGTTCTTTTACCAATGGCAAGAAGACTTGATGCACGTATATTTCCCTTAAAAGTATGAATGTATGAATACATGTATGAATGCATATTTTGCGATTCTAATGTAATAGAAAATATTTATTTCCTGTGAATTTTAACCTTTTATAACCTGCATCTTATACCCTCCTATGGGGGCAATTGTGTAACAGCTAACCAGGGAAAAAAGCTATTATCAGATTGATGTTTTCTCAGTCATGGAAATTTTAAACGTGCTCTTAAACTGCATAGAATTAAATCTGTCAAGATCAAAAAGTACTGCAAGTGCTGTATGTTTTCAGAAACTATCACAAACCTAAACGACATTTAGTACTTCATCGACTACTGACTTAGCATGCTACAGAACTTGATGTTTTGTATTGTTTTATTTTAAATGAAGGATTGGGAGCAAACAGGAAAAGAGAGGTGGGGCAAAATCTATCAAGTTGCAAAAAAATTGGCCTTTTTTCTAATTGTGACACCCATGTTCTCTACAGATAGCAATGTGATGATATGAAGACTGGAAAAGAAGAATAAAAATGTCAGGAAGAAATATTCCAAGTTGTAAATAAGTTTTGGCACAGTTAAATGAGAGAATCATGATGCATGGAAATCACTACACAGAATATGAATACCATGTGCTAAGTTACAGCATTAAATGCTAACAAAAACATGTAGCATTTCAAAATGATTCGCAAATTCTTGGCTATATGATAATTATGTTGCTACTGGAAAAAGATGACAGACTAATGTCAACTTAAGAGAAAAGCTATGTCAAAGCAAAGTTTTCCTTCATTTAGGGACTCAGAATATCAAAAAATAAAAAAAAAAAAAAAAAGAAACACATCCCTCTTGGTCATATAGGCATTCACAGCACTTTCATATCGCACTTTTTTTTCACTTCATTGACTCAGAGATGACAATCACTCCTATGGCAGACTCTATAATCCTTTACTCTCCCAGTGTACTAAATGTTTACCTTAAGTAGCAAAGTTTCCATCTTTCTCCAGGTGGTGCTGCCAGTCATTCTCCAGACTTGAAGGCTCCCACAGTCCTTCTGGTAGTTGTTTTTTAATGTGCATGCGCTCTTCTCTTATCTATCACACTGAGACTACGCCTACAGAAACAATTAATGTGGACCATTAGAAGCGGATTTGCAGAGTAAAGCAGTTGGTGCCAAGGACCTGATGACCACAGCATAGGTAACGTGGAGTGTTTTTACTCCAGAGAAGCCCTCATCTGGCCCCAAGAGTCCAAATGGCTATCTGCAGCTGGAGTGCAGTATTCCTCTACTGTTTCAACTGCAGTGAATCCAGTTTCAGCACCCTGAGACCACTTCATGACACGACTCCACATAAGCGTGGACAAGCAGAAGAGTTACTTTGAAAATGTACTCTTAACACAAGCTACAGTGTAAACGACACCCAGATCTGCTAAGGAACATAGATGTGTAGAGTTTACATTGAAAACTGTTACTTTTTTTTTTTTTTCCTGAAAAAAATGGTATCATTTATACAAGTATACGAATGCCTTCCCATTGACACAGTAATTCCACGGGAGAGTACTGGCTTTTCAACAATCTACCAATAGTTTTTTGGGGCTATTTGTTTAAAGTTGGTCCAAAAAGCTATCAACAGTTAACAACACAACAAACCTTTTATTACAGATGTAAGCTTCAAAGCTTTTCCACAAAGCCAGTTGCTGTTAAAGTATTTCCAGTAAAAGTACCTATTGATAGTCATTATTCAGTAACTACAATATAAAATAGTTCTGGCTACTGCACTGAAAATGTCTTGGCCTCAGTATTTCACATTCAAAATAAATTTATCACCTTGTTCTTGCCAGAAAGACTAATTAATATTAAATCTTTTTAATTTCTCTGGATAAAACTGGCATCTGAGAGCATAGTATGGTATCAGCGTGCTTTAAAATAAGTCTATAATAGAGATTAGTACCTCTTGTGTAATACTGTATGCATTGCATTTTGTTACATTTATTATACAAATTGAAATGAATAACAATATGCAGTTTAACATCCCATGAATATTTTTTAGTATTCTACAACAGTAGTTAATATGCTAACCAACTTCACTGAAAGGCATACAGATGTGGAAAGAGTCTATCTAGGGACTTTAATTATCACCTTGTCAAATGCAAATTATTATCTTGCGAGTTCATTTCCATAAAGTATCCCTTTTGCTGTTGGATGATTTAACATGTGTCTGCTTTTTCTTATCTCATTTGTATCTATCTGGAGGCTCTAAAACTTTCAAAGTAGGCTAGCTCTTTGTTAGATCATGATGTTTACCGTAACTGATTTTGTCAAATACATTTTTGCAAACACTCAATTTTGCCAAAGATGGGTCCGTAAAATGTGAAGAGGAACTGGCACGCACCACCAATAATGTTATATAAATCAGACTAAGATTTCAACTATTTCTAAACAGGATCAGCTTACAGTGAAGAATCAAAGAGCCTGGGGAATGGTTTACCTGACAAAATTCTGGAGACCGTCATTCCTGATTGGTAAATCATTTCAGGTTTCAAGAAGCCTGGAGTAATTCCAACTGTAAGAATTGGGTGGACGCGATTTTCTGTGCTAGTCTGGATCACATGATAGGGGAAAAATATCCTATGAATATTAACGACAGTGTTTCTTTAACCTATTCAAAGGCAACATAGAGGTCATGAAAATAGAGGAAGACAGAAGAAACATGTCTTATTGGATAAGGCTTACATCCTGCACAACTGAAAATTTACCATGTTTTTTTACATTTCATAAAAGATCGAATGAAGAATAAATGTAAGTATAATGCCTTTGATTTCATGATATAAACATAGAATGGATCAATACACCAAATTTCTGTTTAAAAAAAAAAAAAGCAAAAATGCTGTATCTTGACATAAAATCCGTTAGCCTGCATATGAAGTCCACTAAATCTGAGAAAGTTTGAACAATGCCTTGGAAACAGAAAATATGTTACATTTTTTGAATTTTAAATTTCTGAATTTCAATTTATTTGTGTGTAAGGGCTCATGAGTGTTGTGTAATCACAGCTCTTGGAGTTAAAATACAATGGATTTAAATCTTTAATAATAGTCAACAGAAAAGGAAGAATGTTATGTTTTTAAAAAGTAAAAGCAATAACAGGAATGTGAATCTTAAAAAAAAAAAAACAACAACTAACTTATTCATTGTAAATATGTCCATATATAGTTGGAAAGTTTCAAAAGGATGCATGGACGTTTCTTGTTCAAGAACCACACTACTCAGTTGTTTTGGTTTATTTTTTATCGTTCTTTCTTACATCTGTGCTACATTGGAGAAGACCTCCGTGTATTTTAGCAGAATAACCTGCACGCCTAAATAAATATGTAATATTGGATAAATATTATGTGGATAAAATACAATGCTGCTCTTTCAAACTCAAGGCATAAAACAGTATCCACAAAGGACACTGAAAATATCTGTTCTGGAAAATACTCTATAATCCTTAAATTATTTAGATTGATACTCTCTCATTTTATCAAAAATTCAACTGATCTTCCAACATGGCTGCATTTAACATCCTCTGGAATTGTCTCCCTTCTGAACTCCTTACAAGCTTTGTTAAAGGCCTTAGGCCTGGGTCCTTCGTAACTTCAAAAGTAGAGAAAAATAAATATAGGTAGAAGTCCACCTGATCATGAGAAAATGAACCGTCATTGTTGACTGGGCAAGTCTTCATAAAAAATTCTCCTTAATCCCTTTTACTATGTGATTCGGTGAATAACAGAATACTTCACAGTAAAAACATTAAGACACTGTTACTGGTGTTTATATTTAGCATCTACTAGCATGAGTATATCTCAGAAAATACAGTTACATTTTGAGGTTTAAAATTACCATATATATACACACACATTCTTGAAAATGTAATTCTTTAAGAAAGAGGTGTTCTATCTAATACTAATAATCCATCTTCAAATGAGAGCCCAATACGTACCATTTGCTTTTCAGGAATCTTTTCAGGAAAAGGAGTGAAATAGACACTTAGCTTTGGTGACTAGCAGAGGATGAAAAAAACCCATCTTCCCCAAGGCAAATTTGACTTCTGTTTGTGATTTATTCATCATGTTTTCCTTTTTATTCCTATTGATCTTAATGGATTTTCTCAATTTAGATTCAGAATTAGTTTCATCTGGAATTTAGAGAGACTACTTATATATGTACATGTATAGATAAATATGTGTATGTTAAAACACGTATGTTAAAAACACCTAAAACTGCTTCCACTGCATCCGCGTAAGCCGGAAGAAGTGCAACTTCAGCAATTTAGTTCTTGCATTCATTTTAGTAGAACAGATCAAGAATTTTTATCAGGAGTGTAATTATAATTTATTATGTTTTTTAAGTAATAAGTTATGCTCCATGCTCCCAGAATTCTTTCTAATTATAATTAGCGAGGACTACAGTGAAAAGAGTTTGCATAGTTTTCCAAAAACTTGCTCACTGTCTAGCAAAATCCTTAATAATGAAAATGATGTTAAGAGAGTGCTATAAACCAAAATACAACTAGAAAGAAAATTTGAAATGTGGTTGTGGCAATTGCATTTCAAACTCCTGTGTAGATAAAACTACAGATTAGAATATAAGAAAGAAAACATTCACACTGAGGTTAAATTATGGTTTTGATATTAATACATCACTGAAATTATTGAAGTTTCAGAGGCATAAAACTGACTATGACTTGAAGTTAGTTCCCTACACTTGCCATCCACATGTCTCACTTTAGCACTGAAACAGAACCGAGGGACATGTTGTTTCTCATGGTCCCATTCTCTCAGTGATACCACCAAAGCACTCTTTTCTCTTATGGAGTAAGAGACTTCAAAGCAATCCTCTCCAGCAACAGAATACATCCTTTTACGGCTCTATGAAGGCCATAACCTCAGCCCCAAGCACAGATTTCAGCAGGCTCTGCTGAAATCTTTGTAATGCAGCCATCCTTGCCAACCGTACAAGTGTTCATTCTGTAAAAATAGTTTCCCTGACATTTGATATACGGTAATGGATACAGAGCAGCATGTTTTAAACAGTGGTTAAACACAGATCATTATCTTCAAAATATATACCGTACTGAAAAATGTCTGTGAGCCAACAACATAATTCAGATGCTGTGATCATACTGCAATGAATACACCATAGTGGGAAATGCAGCTGTCCACATCACAATACCCAACAGACAAATAAATGTCCAACCGAAACAGATTTTGCAGCTTTGATCTCAAGTTAAGCACCTATTTAAAATCAGGTTATTAACAAATAAAAGAGGAGGAGTAGTTAAAATAGCTGACAATGCGGTCACCTGATTATTTCACGCAAAAGTCCCAGGAAAATAATGTTAAAAAACCTACATAACCTAGTGGCAAAAATTAATACGTCTTCAAAAAGCATTTGATTTGTCTTTCTAGCAATTCGAGCAGTACCCCACTTGGTTCCTTTGTTTGAGATACCCAATGACTTTTAAACATTCTTTACTAAATTAGTATTTTCAATGAACACAATGGGTTACTGCCACATGATGCAATGACTACACTGTATGGACTCTCCTTTGGGACATTTCTTTTACCTGTTGGACAGGTGGTATTTCTTCATAGCTGCTGTATCCTTACTGAGGTCAAAAGAAAGGCACTCTAGACAAAGGAAGCCAGACTGTCTTGGTTTTGGATATAGCCAACATGATGTTAGGAAAAAAGTGTATTAAATAAAATTAAATATAAAGCCGCAATAGGTATTATTTACTATAAGCTACAATAACTTTTACAACAAATTCGGGAAGAGAAATGTTACATAAATTAATCAACTGTGAATGCATGTATAAATGCATATTTTTGAAACGCTATGGCAAATGGTATTTTTAGGGGATACACTGGAGACACAGGGTACAATACTTAATCTATACTCCAACTACCCATAAGGAAAAGTTTTGACCCCCATTTCCTTCTCTCCTCAGTGTGGAAAGGGAACCATTGATTTCTGGCAACTGACAAGCAGTCAAGCATACAAAACAAATAGCAGACCAACCCATACAGTAATTCCTGTTAATTCTCTCCCCAGGGTTTGTTCTGTAAGGGAAACATTGATTTGAACATGTTTAGGTGGATTTTCCAAAATGATACCTTTTTAATAACCTTTTCTTTCCTGGAATACTTGGGATAAGATACCAGCAACAAAAACCCCATGTTAATCCATCAAAAAAATCAAACCTCTTGTGTTTCTCAGGAACAATTCTGCCCACTGATATTCTGTGGAGTTTTTGTTTGCTTGCTTCATATCATTTATGCTAAATTCTTTCAGTAAAATTACTTAGTCAGGGTTTGTTGATAAGGAGATTGATTAAGTGCAATGAAAACCTAATTTGTTTTTGTCATTTAACAGCAATAGGTCTCGATTTTTTCCCCTCTGTCGTGGTTTAACCCCAGCTGGCAACTAAGCACCACACAGCTGCTCGCTCAGTCCCCCCTGGTAGGATGGGGGAGAGAATCGGAAGAGTAAAAGTGAGAAAACTCGTGGGTTGAGGTAAAGACAGTTTAACAGGTAAAGCAAAAGCCACACATGCAAAGCAAGCAAAACAAGGAATTCATTCACTCCTTCCCATCGGCAGGCAGGTGTTCAGCCATCTCCAGGAAAGCAGGGCTCCATCACGCATAACAGTTACCCGGAAAGACAAATGCCATCACTCCAAATGTCCCCCCCTTCCTTATTCTTCACCCAGTCTTATGAGCATGATGTCATATGGTATGGAATATCCCTTTGGTCAGTTGGGGTCAGCTGCCCCAGCTGTGTCCCCTCCCAACTTCTTGTGCACCCCCAGCCTCCTCGCTGGTGGGGTGGGGTGAGAAGCAGAAAAGGCCTTGGCTCTGTGTAAGCACTGCTCAACAATAAAGAAAACATCTCTGTATTATCATACCTGTTTCCAGCACAAATCCAAAACATAGCCCCATACTAGCTACTATGAAGGAAATTAACTCTATCCCAGCCAAAACCAGCACAAAAAAAACCCCAACCAAACAAAAAAACCAAAACCAAAACCCAACCGACCAACAAACAAACTAAAAAAAACTGGTTTGATGGTTTGATAAAGCAGATAGTAAAAAACACAAAGGAAGAATGAGGACTGTGAAGCTGTCATCATTATTTTGGAAGGAAGTGCTGAAGTCCAGACCTTGGCCCTGTTGCTAAACATGATTAGCGCCACCCAAAGGGGTAAGAGGTCCTTTCCAAAATTAAGTTGAAGGAGTTCTACCCTTTCATTATCTTCTTTCTAGACTCCCTAGTATTAATCAAATTATGGATTGCACATTTGTAACTTCTGCTGCCCTCAGTGTGAATGTGCAGTAGATGAAGTGACCGGGCCATTTTAGCAGTCTCTCCCCCTCTGCTCTCCCTGCCACATACCAGCTGCAATATTCTGCTCAGGCTAAGAATAGAAGATGTAGTCTCTGCTGACTGGCTGTTGCTAATGATTTGTTCATCCTTGGAAGCTCCGTAAAGAGAATGACTAAAGTAAATAAATGAAATCATGCTAGTTCTCAGGTGTGTTTTGTGGAACAATCTAGATGTCCCTATTAATTAACTTTACATCTGTTTCTAATAAACTGTTTTGGAATATATATTTTTCATTAACGAGATTTTCCCCAACCCTCCCTGAAGAATTGAGAATCCTTCCCTCAGTTATAATAAAATAAATATCCTGTATGTGTTCCGCAGACAATCTGCTAAGATCTTTTTTCTGTTAGTCAAATTTTGGTCATTGCACGGGTGAAATGCATTGTGGGTTGGGTTTTTTTTGCTTGATTTTTGAGGGTTTTTCTATGGTAAGAATTTGGTAGGGAGAGGGAAAAGAAGGGAGTAATTAATCATGCAAAGATAATTTTATGAACATAATGTATCTAAAAAAAAAGTTTTAATACTTCTCAAATCTTTCTCACTATGTTATTTTTCCTTCTCCCCTAAAAGAGTGAAGTTGAGGTTGGGATTCTGTAAAAGCCATTTCTCTAGATACTGAACAATCAATATACTGATTTCTCACCATCTTCTATGTGTAACTTTATATATTTCTGACATAAAAAGAAATAACTTTGCTAATTCTGGTCATTTTCAGTCCTACCCTCTTTCACTGTACAGAAAGAAGAAAAAGAGGACAAAAAAGACATTCAACCCTTTTCAAACATCAGTGTTATTTATTTAAGAGTGGTCTTTATAACTCATATAATTATATTTTACTACTTTTTTTTCTTCTTAAAAGATATATTTAGAGGATTTTTACCTCCAAATTAATAAAAAAAAACTCTATCAAAATTGATGTTGTTCCAAATTTGCTTTAAAAACAGAATGCAAGACCAATCACCTTTCGCTACATAACACTGTATAATACAGCTCTTTTTAAAGATGTAACAATTAAAGACCACCAACAAAAAATAATTAACATTTGAAACTTGCAGATAATGATACCAAGAGGTTGTTTTTCATCTTAAAAGTCCTTCTTCAAGTGTATAGACTAGTAACCAAGCAATACGTTTAGGTGACCATTACTCTGTGACTGAAGTCAAATGTTTTTAATTAACTAATTGGGCAAGCTTAAGAAAGCCTGCTGAGCAAAGATGTATGATGTCAGAGAGTTCTCTTCCTTTGCCACTTTTATTGGTCAGAGTCAGAATTAGTAAAATCAATGGCAAGGGAAGAAGAAAACCATACCCTTTCCTCTACAGCAGAGGTCAATCTGTTTATAGTGGAATTAAGTGGTAATGTTAGAATGGACGCTTAAAAAACAATGCTAACAATGAACACTCCAAGTGCTGATAAAACAAAAACATGTCAGCAATGTTTATAATCCCATGGTACATTCAAATATATTTTTCTTTTTAATCAATAGTTTAGTCAAATTCAAATCAGATAAAGCTGAGAAAAATGCAAAATCCCCCTTGAAAGTCATGGAAGTTCTGCATTCAACACATATGGCTGAACTGAAACACACTAGCATCCCTGTTACAGAAATACTGTGGTCTCTCCAAAAGGTTGTGCTTCCCTACATCAGTGGTATCCTGTGCGAAGTTCAGAAATATCTTTATTTTCTTTGGCATCTCAAAGATGAAGGAGAAGTGCAGGTACTCCTGGCTACTTGCGTGTTTATGATCAACATAAATTAAAGACGACATATATTAATAAACGAGAAACTAGGAGACAGTATGAGGAAGCATACATTAATCCTGCCCTACATGCTCGTTTCTATTGTACCTCCTTTGTCATATAGGTTACACCTACTCAGACATCGAAAGCCTGTATAGAAGTTGCCGTAGGGAATTTTAAGTTCTACACTGGCCGTCATTTTACCTCCTTAGTATAAGATACTAATTTCTAGGTTAAGGAGGTGTTTAGGTCAGTGTCATATGCTGAGTGAGTGCCCTGAAGAAAGGTTAGAAACTCTTAACTTGTCTCCTCAGGCTGCCTCTGGGTTTGAGTGCTGACCTCCCCAGGGTAGTGGGTCAGTGTGGTGGTGGGGGAGCTGTGCGGTGGGGCGGGCACCCAGGGCACACCGACCCCACTTAGCAACGTTCGCTGCATCGGCCGAGAGCACACCAGGGCACACTGACAGTCCAAGCTGAACCTGTCCCTCTCCCCCTCTCCTGACACTGGGCCTGAAACAAAAGAAAAAGCAAAGAAAAGAAAGGAAAAGAGAAGGGGGAGTGGGGAAGGGGGAGGGCAGGCAAGCTCTGTTTTGTAGCTCATTCATTCCTCTGCATTCAATCACTCCGATGCAGTAACTAGCTCAGCCCTAGGCACCCCTTACATGCACAAAAGAAAAGCAATCCCATTCAAAGAGAGACCATGAGTTATTGATCTCATGCTGAACGTTACGTTCGGTTCAGCAGCACTGTCAGCTCCCTCACATGGAAAGCTTATGTTTCCCACCAACTCTGCTGAATGATATTCAGCTTTTTGAAAATGAAGTGTTGGGGTCTAGGGGTCAAGGGCAGAGCCATCTCAGCTTTCATCCTGGGACTTCAGGACACATTCTGGGTCATGATGGAGGGTAAGCCTGCCAGGCATTGATTGTACAAGTTCTGTGGATCTTGTTCACCAGAGAGGCAGGCAATTCATTGTTGCTTCACTTCCTAATTCAGACATTAGAAAATGAGCCATAAAGCCATCATTTGTTAATGTACATTAGATTTATTTTACCCATTCAAATTAATGAACAAAGTTTTTTGCTAACACACTTTATTTAGCTTAATATCCTCATTTGCAGAAATATGCAGAGATTTGTTTTTAATCACTGAAGAGATTAAAGTAAAAACTTAAATTAAAAATTTATTTCTTATAACCTGTTTCACTGTCAAAAGTACCTACAGCCTTCCTTTACATGTACTATTAATTATGCATAGCACTACCCCATGCGTAGACACTCTGTAGTCTACAAAACTACTTGAAAGAAAGCAACAGGGATTTTTTAGTTAGTTATTGTTAGCATAATCCAAACCCAAAACGTTCAGTCCATATCAAGTCCATATTAAGTTCTTGCTTAAAAACTTAAGAAATGTAATATTTTGTCACTGTGTCTCTATGAGAGTTCCACATGCCAGAAGTCAATTGAGGCATGAAGATAATTTCTCATAAATTACTCAGTAAGAGACAAATTTTTTTTTTTTCTTTCACAAATATTCTTTCTCAGAAGTCTTTTATTAAGAGAAGGACTGAGTAGGCATCAAAAAGAAGGAAGAGCTGAATGAATATAGACACTACAGAGGAATAAAATTAATTCACAGAAAAACATAGAAAAAAACCCAATGAAAGTATGAGTGCATATTTAATGGGAGCCCAGACCTGAGACACTTACAGAAACTCCTTTACAATCTTACTGTCTTCAATGCAAATTCATTTTGCCTGAGTAATAAGTACTGTGATACTGTCATTCCGCAATCACGTTGTCCACTCTCCTGAAACAAAACATCAGAAATGAGACATATGATAATTCCATCAACTCAAACTTAAAAGTTAAAAGTAGAATGATATGTTGATTAATGTTTGCTGTAAATTTAGTCCTTTATTCTTCTCAAAGCACTCTGAGTCATACCAATGTTTTTATTCATTTAAAAAAAAATAAATCACTGAACGTATTATGCTAACCAATTCAATTTTGGTGTTGATATTGAAGTATTCACTCTTTTCACAGAATATTATTGATTCTCTGCATTTGATTGGTCCTCTGAATTATATAATGTTATTTTTGTGTATGATTGGATAACTAAAATTTTTCAAATGGGAAAATGAATCTTGAAAAGTTCTTCCTGACTAAAATACTTCTAGTATGAGCAAGGCCATGCATTCTAAATACAAGCATTATGAAATTTTATATACAGACAAATAGGAAAAAAACAACAAATCACCAAACAGAGCAAATCAAATACCCTGATTCCACTAATGAAAATTATAATGAAGATTTCTAATAATTGGTTTGATTTTTTTCTCAGCTGGAGATTTCTCTACCATTTCCATCTGATGAATCTAAGATAAATATAGAGAAACATAAACTGTTCATGGTTTGACATAGAAATGTTTTTTCCATATATCATATGTGAGCCTCTCTCAGCTCTTAACCATAGCTACATTATATTAATGTAATTACTTGAAGGTAATTATTCTAAGTGAAAACTAGGGGTTTTTAGCACTACCTCTTTCTTCTCACACCAATTTGTTGTGTTTTCTTCAACCCCTTTTTTCTAGTCTTTTTTCAAATGAAGATTTCCAGTTATTTAGGAGAAAGATTCTCCTTTTTTTTCTTACTTGGACCCTCAAGCCCTGATGAGAACAGATAGGCATTAAAATAACATAACCACTATATTTGCATTCACTGCAAATGGCTGTCCAAAGATTTTTAAACATTTTATCTCCACTTCTAGTTAAATACATCTTAAATACCACAAATGCCTATTCTATTTTCTTTTACTGATTTCCTGAGAGGAAGGTAGTTCAGGCAGAAGGAAAAAACAGATCCTATATTGCACTCTGATTCAGTACTCAATATCCTGTAATCATGCAGAACAAAAGACACAAGCCAGACAGATGAGTGAATATGTAGTCTACTATATGGATCTGTTAACATGTCACATATCAGCTTTAAAACTAACTCTTCTTACACGAGAACTCCAGCAGCATTATGTTAACATTGGTAGCACTGGTAGCACTCAAGTAACGTTATGTTAACATTGGTAGTATGGATAACATTATTCATTATGTGTTATGAACACAACAAATGTTAAAATGAGAATTTTCTTGCTGATTTTTGGTCAGTGTGCCACAAAATTGAAAATAAATATTAAATATATACTTATCATCTGATTTATCTCTCCTACTTCTATTCTCGTATCATAACTGTTCATATGATAAGAATTTAGTTGTTGCACCACATATTTCAGTTTACATATTTTTTCATACTTCGTTCATTTGCAGCTATGGTTCACACATGATTCAACTCATCTAGTCTCTTGATGATACTGATTCTAGTAAATGGTTAAAGAACATTTGAGAAAAGTCGTATGGTCATTAATTTATGTGTAATGTGTAAAAACTTTTCTGGGGAAACAGAGGTCAAATTCCATCTAATCTCTGTACAGGATTTAGGCTTTATGTTATAGAAATATTAGTCAACAAGTGTTGGCAAGTCAGAGAAGATTTCAGTTTCTCTAGAACGGTTCCTAAATTCCATACGAAATCAATGAAGAGCAGTCATAGCTACGTTCAGTTTGTGTTGAAGTATGTTTCCATCGACATAAAGGAAATCAACAGAAAATGCTAAAAGCTAATATCCCACCTACTACACCTAACATTTCCATGTGATTCCATGTTTCTTGTCTTCTGAGCATCACTGCCTCTCCACAGATTATCTGATGAGGCATGAGATTTCCAGCTAGAGCATGGAAACCGACTAATAAAACTAAAAATATTGTCAAAACAGATTGTGCAGGTGGAAGACTGTTCCTAAAATCAAACTTATAACACATATAAAAAGGCAGAAGCTAAAACTCAATCTGAAATGCAGTGTAGTCTAAAAATGAATCTAAACTGAGTAGGAGAAATTCTTGTCTTAAAAAACCAAACCAATCAAAATTATTAAGATTAAAAGTAAAGCATGCGAATCACCCAGATTACACCCTAAAGAGTGGGGTAGAATAATTTTTCGGTAGTTAGTTTTATTTTTTCTCCCCCTTATGATTCTAAGCCTTAACTCTGATCTGAAAAAAAAGTCAGGAGGTTTGATTAGCCACTGGCTTTCCTCTTGACCATAATTATGATTCCATTTATGAAATATGCCTTTTTTCTTCTCCTTGATTCGTGGCTGCACTTGCTTTTTTACAGTTTCTCGCTGCTGTGCTCTGTATTTGAATTTTTTTTTGTATAAAGACAGTATCTTTGAGTTGTCTCTATGCTACTACTCCCTTTAACCTCGGACCATGACCTCTTGTTTTGCAGCTAGTTACTATCTCTGCTGCTTGCTGGTATCAATTTGTTTCCGCTTCATTCAGGATCAATCATCTGGGCTCTTGATCTCTTACCATGCCCTTATTAGCAAACATCTTTCAGTACCGTGTGAAGGGAAGAAAAACTGAAAACATAAATGAAATGAAACTGTAGCACATAACAAAAACGTAATGCCAATCCCCTCACCTCTTCAGAGATGATTTAAGGACAGATAATGTTTATTCACAGATTGTCAGCTAATATATGAATAACGGATCACTGTGGGGTCAAATGACAGAGTTCTTAAATTTCAAAAGACAAATTTCAGCTGAGAGTAAGAAGTGTCAGATACAACCTACCACCATGGCATATCTTCTTGCTGTAGGAATATGGCACAAGCAAGAAATGGAATTTTAAATCTAATCTTTCACTACACTGAAATGGTAGGAAATTCTCTTCTCCTTTTAAAGCGAATACATGAGAAGTAAAATAAAACTGAAGGGAAATGCTTTGAAAAAAGGACAGAATGTATTGAAATGCTTACTTTGTATGATAAGGACCACAGTAAACTGCAGTTAAAAACTAAAATGACCATGTTTAAATAAAGAAGAAAATGAATTTTTATAAGATATGGATTTTAGTGATATAATTTTAATTATTTGAATAAAACTCTATTTATTATTCCCACAGGTGTTTCTTACGATTCATTGGTATGTTATTTGTAGGAAGTCAACAGAAAACTGAGACATTTATTTTTTTAATATTCTTGTCATGAACTTGAATTATACTTACCCAATGAAGTAACAAGACTGACACATTATCTTTTATTTGACTAATCATTGTTAAGCAACAACACTTGAATACTGAGTAATAAGCTATAGATTTTTAAGGAAAATAAAATAAATTTGTGAAAGAAAAGAATTGTTTGTTGACATAGTTATAAAAAAATTAATTGAATGAATTACTTACTATGAATATTTGTTCAGTTCCAATAACAGTCCTGCCTTGTCAGAACTCAGCAAGGGGAAATTATGTACACTAATAGGATTTGACATACCTCATTGAATTCCCAATCCTCCTACTCCTTCCCCAGTCATCAAGGCTAGACTGGATCTTTCTAATCATTAAACAATACACGCTCTCCACTCACTGGAATGCTATCTGATATACTCTTTTATTATTATTTTCAGCAGTATTTTAACTGTCACGGGAACAAGAACTGTCACATATAAAAATATGTGTATTTCTACCATGCTACAGTCAATAGAATACATTCATATAGCTTAATGAGTCCCACATACTGTCTGTAGAAGAATAAAAGTATTAGTTCAATTATATAATATCTTGTATAAAATTATGTTTAGGACCTTAATAAGCTTTTTAAAATTTTTAGTATGAATCAGATATTTCTAGAAATCTAAGATGTGAGGAATACTGTACTAGTAATCTTGGTTTCTGAGAATGTAACCTCACAGATAATATTATTAAAGTCTCTTATGGAACATTCTGATATAATAAACAGTAATCCCCATCCAGTTCTCCCTTCTTCCCTGACTTCCATTCACATATATATCCTCATCTAATGGGCACCCATAATTTCTTAATCCATATATTGAAATTCCATGGAAATTCTGGAATCTATTCCTGGTTAGATTTATGGGGGCCATTTTGCCTGGGAGAAGGAGACAGTTTACGTGAATGGAGAGATGTGCTGCATCACTTGCAATCAAGGCAAGAGAATGAGCCCTTAACCTTTTTATTTTATTAATACACATGTAGTAAAAGACTCCATTCAGGACACTCATACAGACTCACCTATTCAAGAATAAAATAAAGTTTAACTAAAAACTTTCTCTAATTTTATGTCATACTGTATAGCCAAGCTGAGAAATTGTGACTGGAACTTTTAAATAAACATGCAAGCTCAGAAGTATTTGGGGAGCCACCTTTCATCCTACTTCAGATGCCAATTTCCTATGTTTCCATAGGAAACATGTTTCCATAAAAAAGAGAGTCGATTAGTAACTCTGGCCCAGTTTTTAGCTATTGCATAAAATCCCTTTCCTGTAGTTCTCATGCCAAAACACTGAAAGTGCCAGCATAAAAATTCACTTTTGTATAATCACATATAAAAATGTTTCTGAAATCCACATTAATTATTTCCACAACTACTGCTTTGTTCACAAATTTAGTAAATGTATAGTATTAAAACAAATCAAGCAAATTAGTCATGTCCCTTATGAGTTATATGCCATTCTTTTAAATGGCTCATAATCCTATCTCATGTGCTTCATTCAAACAATTCTTCTAACTACTGTATGTTTTTCAGGTCAGTAGTTTTGAACATTTCATAGATCCTTTCTTAAACTTTTAGAGAGAAACACATTTAGCCACCTCTGTTACTTCATTAACCTCAGTGAGTTATCAAAAATACCTGCCACTGACTTTTCTCTTTCCCCAAACATGCCACAAAACAATTTATCTGAGCCTGGTGCTTTATCATCCTTTAATCATTCTAATTTTGCAAACACTTTATATGATCTGGGGCTCATAAAACTCTTGTTATATTTCACTTTCACAGAAAATTTATTCCAGACTTTAGGTTATGGCCTACAGCTGCACTCATAAATATCGAGGCAAAGAATTCATTCATGCTAAATTACCTTCCAGAGATGTGCAGAGTTATTCATACTACTCAGAAGAACACCAAAATTCATATTTCTGCCAGGTTCCACAAAATTAGAATATACAAGATTGCCAGTTCAAACTTCTTTGCCAATATGTTTTGAAAGCATGGAAAACAGTCAAACTCCACACAGGGCTGCTGCTGAGAGCACATTCAAACAGCTCTATTAATGATTGTCAAACTTTAAAACACTGCTTTATCCAGATATACAGATTTTAACTAAAGTCTAAATGAAAATACTATAAATAAACTCAAGGAGTTGTGGGAAAGTTAAAGCAAGAAACATGATGTCCCCATTGTAAATACTTATCCTTCATCCTCAGCTTTCAGTCTTTTAGAAAGAATGCTTTCTGCTCTTCATTGGAAATTCCCATACCAAGCACAATCAGTCCCAGAAATCTGTGGATACTAAACCATGTTCCATAACCATAAAAACCTTCATTAGTGTGAATCTTTTCAAGTAAAAGTGAAGGTATCTTCATCAGTTATCGTGTGCCAGTTTTGTTTTTTTTTCCCGTAACCTTTTCATAACATTTTAACCTGAAGAAGCAACTATGAGTTTATCACCTCCAACTCAGACTTATGGAAAAATTACTTCTTCCTGTTTACAGATAAACACTGCTTCTAGATAAACATGAAACACCATAATTTACATTAATATCAAAAATTATAACTAAAACATATTTTTCTAACAGAAAATCCAATAGCTTTCAGAAGTGTAATTCAGACTATTTAAATAGATACTTAGAACATCTTTTCCTTTGTCTGACTTAAGTATAATGAGAAGGCCAGGAAAGTGTCTGAAAAAAATTGAAAAATAAGAATTGTCAGTTTGATTTTCATGCAAGCTTTAAGTTGTGAATGAGCAGAAAATAAAAACAAGTCCCAAAGTACATAACAGAAAAAATTGAAAAAACCCTGGGTGACAAAAACCAACCCCAGTAACCTAGTGGGAAGCCTTCAATGCACAGGTGTTAGTGTCAGCTAGAAAACCTGCATTCATTGGAAATTCATTAATTCATATCTGCATTCATTGGAAATTTGCCTCTAGTAACTAATAACAACCTACCTCTGCAGAATGAACATAGTTTTTGATAACATTCATAATTAATTCTATCCTAATGGGGGACAATTTCTATATACTATTAGTCTTTTGAAATTATTAATACATTTATAAAGAGCAGAAGAATCTGGGGATTAATTCATGTAAGAATAGTGTCCAATTTAAAATTAAAGCATCAAACATCACAGCAAATATTTGGGATATAATCACTGTGTTTATACACTAATGAATGCATTGGAAAGGATAAGGTTATACATAACATTAAATAACAGAGTTTTAGCTTGTCATTATTATTTAGGGATCATGTGGTGCAAATACTTTTAAATCCAGTACTGTAATTTGCCATGTCTGAAGATGAGGGTAAACTTGCTCAGCAGTATAGCCTGCTTATCCCATGCTGTTTCGGTATGTAGCTCCTTATTTCATTCTTTTCACTCACAGAGCATGAGCAGCAGTAGGAATAAAACTCTGAATGTGTATGCCAGTAGAAGGTTTATATTGCTGTTTCTGCTCTTGTTCCCCATGAGAGGAAGGAAAAAGTGCGTGTGGGGCAAGGGGAAACTCTTGGTTCTCACCAGGGATCTCTGCTTCCATAACGATTCAGTGGTTACAGTGCTTTTAGGGAACTTACCTTGGTTTGTGTCCGCTTCCTTAGCATGAACTCCCATCATTTTTAACAAGCAATTCTATAGTAATATCCCCAATACTATAAACCGTCTTCTTTCATGATCCTTAGGCCATGAGGGACTCCCAGGAATACCTGCCTCCATGCCAACTATACACATCAAGTCCACCTGCTGGAGACCCTCCCTCTGCTGAGGTTCTGCTACCTGACCCTGCTCTAATTCTCCTGTGCCTCAGCTCTCTTCCGGTAAAATGGGATGCTTTTCCCCAAATCCATTTTCTTCCTCTGTTTGCAGGTATAGAGCAAAGTACCAATTAAAATTTCTTCATTTTGCATGTTTTTAGAGAAATTTCCTGTACATTACATGAAACAGTTTATCTATGCCTATATGAGATTCAATGCTATAAGACTTTCACAGAGGAGAGTTCGCCAGTAAGAAGAAACACCAAAGACAAAGTATGCCTTAAAACTTTTAGAGAAGTGAAATTTAGTCAGCAATAAATAAATTCCCTTCAGCGACTATACGATAAATTTTTATGCTGAAGGTAAATATCTGCACTCTTTCAAACAAACCAAACAAAAAATAGTAACAAAAAACAAAGCTGTTTTTTGGTATGTTTTTGGTTTTGTTTTTGTTTTCCAGATACTGCTATTACTTTTATTTCCTGTTTATTCGGTAATAATTGTGCCTTCTCTATTCCCTGTAGTAAATTAGGAATTAAAATTATCTGTTTAGCAAGTGCTAGACCCAGGATCGTCTCTCCTAACCATATCTCACCTCTCCCAAGACAGTGCTTGAGATGTTAGATGATGAAGTACTGGATGGGGTAGGACTAAATCTTAGCTTAATTGGCACAAATGTTGTTTATACAACCACTCTGACATTTAAAAAAAAGAAAGGTAAAACTACCCCAAAGTAAAATGGGATGTTGGGAGTAACTAGGAAAAATGTTTTTTTATTTCTTTTCTTTATTGGGTTCTATGCTTAAATGGCTGCAGCTCATGGCCTGACTTTTATTTGGCAAATATTCAGATAAAGTCACATAGTTCACCAGGTGAGTGACTAGTAAGTTCTTTAATACAGTGTGCATCCAGCTAAAGCAATAAGCTTCTACTTCTTCACTTGGTATTTTCAGAGAGACAGATTCTTCTGAACCTGTGCAAGAAAAAAAAAAAAACTTGAGAGGATTTTCATGATTCCAGATCACCCAAGGAGGCACTGGACTATCTATCTGTGAGCACTGCTGATCAAGTAGGATAATAACTAGTAAACATGTTTTAGCATGCTTTATCTCAAAGGTAAAGCCATCATACCTGAATATTTTTGTAAGACACCATGCAAGTAGAAGGGAAAGAATTTCTACAGTTGCCCTTGAAGCCATTTAGAAAATAATTGAATAGTCTCTGAGCCCCAAGAAGTTGGGGGAAAGGGAAAGAAAGAACATTATTTTGTCAGAAATTCACTTGAGTAAAGGAAAAAAAAAAAAGAAATCAAACGAAGCAGCTTTCGTTTGGTCTTTGCTCTAAAACTTCTATACCTTCATGAGCAGAGATATGGTTCTCCAAAGTCTGTAGAACTGTTAAATTCAGGACAAATTCCCTTCATCTAACCTGGTAAACTTTCAGTAATATTTTCTCTTCTAAGATATGCAGTCCTGGTGCACAATATAAAGAGAAAAAGAAGGATTTAGTAACCAGAATTTCAATAGCTTGCTTTGTGTACCAGATTTCACAGAACATCCCAGGACAAATCACCAGGGAATCAAAATACATCACTATTTCCAATGTCATTTCTATCAGCAACTATTCAAGGACAACTGTAATAATGTAAAAGTATATCATGAACATTGCAATAGCATAGAGGCTATCCATCTCAAAGTAACATCTTCAAAAGCATCTAGTCATGACAGTCACTGATGGTCTGAACACTCATTTAGATTCAGGGGTGGAGCTGGAGGGGTATTGGTAATTTGCAGGCACTGTGCGGGTTATTGGTAATTTGCAGGCTCATATGAGCACTGCTGCCTTCCAATCATGAGACACAGGTTCACTGCACCAAACCAGGCTGATGCATGCCTGTGGGAGGAAAGTTTTTCCTCCTGGGCAAATCCAGTGCTGGACTTTTTGCTGTGCAGTATCTTCCTAGGGACAATAAAAATTCCACATGATCCTATGAGAAACTGAGAGGTGTATTTCCACACATTAAAAAAAGTTAAGGCATAATTGCCTGCTGGCTGCCCACAGAGTTATAAGCTAATTTCTAGGGAGGGAGAAACTGCAGACAGATAATATAAACTTTTTGATTTAAAAAAGACTTTTTTTTTTCTTGTGGCCAGGAGCACAGAAGAGACTGAATTATTAAAAAATAATTTAGAAGTAAGTAAGACACCATATTTCTATTTTTTCACAGCCACAAATAACAACTCATCTTCAAATATTTGTCATGTCTGTTTAGGCTGAAAGTGTCTTCTGAAATAAGTATCAGATGTTTGATCTAACACTATAGTATCATCTACTCTTTAGCTGTAACATTGCTTACACTAGAAGATGAAAAGGTCTGACAAGCCATGACTACCTACCCAATATAATAAGTGGTCTTTAGAATGGAGTACTTATTACTGTTGTAATAATAATATGTTGTGCAAAGGATATATAAAACCTAAAACATAAAACTTCCAATACACAGATGCAGAAGAGTAACTCTCTAAAAAACACCTACTGTACAAATATCAGAAAATACATACTGGTTATTAATGATTTAAATACAAAGAGGTCATTATTCCCTTGTAATTTACTGACGATTGTATTGGGGATGGCAAAATTTCAGTTGAGGATCAGTCTCTATACAGGGAGACAAATGAAGTGATAGAAATAGAAATATTCATGATAATTAAGGAGTATGTAATAAATGCAACAAGCTTTTTTAAAATGTCCATATCAAAGTAGAATTAAATAAAAGGGGGGGTGGGGAATTAAACATACTGCTAGACTGAGCCAAATCTGTGTTTCTAGGTTTGTAATTTTTACAGTTGTTTGAAATCTGCAAAATTCAAGTTCATTAATCTTTTTTTCCTTCTCCCAAAAGGACAAAATTAAAAAAAAAAAAAAACCAAAAAATATTTATGTAATGGAAATTCTTAAATATTTAATGATAAAAGAAAATAAAATACAGGATGTTTCAGACTGTATATAATCCAAGTACAACCTAAAATCTTCTAAAAAGGAAAACTTTAGACCAAAAATCATTTAAATTTTTACTTTTCATAACCTGTCAAATATTTCACAAAAAGAAGTATTTCCATGAAGTATTTCTAATGTGACAAAACATTATTCAGATTAATAATAATAATAATAATAATAATAATAATAATAATAATAATAATATTTTGAGTCTTAATTGGTCACAAAACCATGCACATTTTATCCATCAGTGTTCTAGTTGAGGATGGAAATAAAAAAATCACAAAACACTAACAAGTGTTGTGGCAGTATTTATTTATTCTTGATGCTTACAGATTTTTACAAATCTCTTACTAAAGCCTTCCCCTCTCAAAGCTCACAGCCTTTTATCCTTAATCAAAATTACTATTATCATCTATTAGTCCTGGCCATAGGACTGAAATCAGTCTTCATCTAGCAAAATGTTCTTCAGCCACTGTAAACAGAAAAGGAATAGAGTAAAAGTAACTACTACTTTCTAATTTTTCACCATGGCTGGAGCTGATATAAGGAGAAAGATGGACTTTAAAGATCCTCTAAAGAGCTTGGGGGAAAGAGATCTAGAGGAAATGAGAATTTAGGGACAGAATGATGTATTTTTATTGACAAGAGAAATTAAGAAAGCAGAAAGAAATGTGATGAGCAAGAGACAGAATAAAGGGAAACATCTTGTCAGGAAGAAGAATAAACAACTGATAGAACAGAAGCCTGTGAGAGAAACTGAAGTGATGAAGCAGTAACAAATCTAAAGAGCAAGTGATGCTCAATAAGATGGCTGTGAAGCATACTGGCTACCCAGCCAAGATATCAATGACCTTGCAACTCAAATAGTATCATGCCATGCACCTTCATGCGGGGGGGAACGTTGCCACCAAGGATGAGGAAAAGGCTGAGGTACTCAACGCCTTCTTTGCCTCAGTCTTTAGTAGTCAGAATGGTTATCCTCAGGGTACTCAGCCCCCTGAGCTGGAAGACAGGGACGACAAGCAGGATAAACCCCCCATAATTCAAGAGGATGAAGTTCATGACCTGCTATGCCACCTGGATGTTCACAAGTCTATGGGGCCGGATGGGATCCACCCGAGGGTTCTGAGGGAGCTGGCGGAGGAGCTTGCCGAGCCGCTCTCCATCATTTACCAGCAGTCCTGGTTAACTGGGGAAGTCCCGGACGACTGGAGGCTCGCCAATGTGACTCCCATCTACAAGAAGGGCCGGAAGGAGGATCCGGGGAACTACAGGCCGGTCAGCCTGACCTCGGTGCCGGGGAAGATCATGGAGCGGTTGGTTTTGAGGGTGCTCACGAGCCATGTCCGGGACAACCAGGGGATCAGGCCCAGCCAGCACGGGTTCATGGAAGGCAGGTCCTGCTTGACCAACCTGATCTCCTTCTATGACCAGGTGACCCGCCTAGTGGATGAGGGAAAGGCAGTGGATGTGGTCTACTTGGACTTCAGTAAGGCCTTTGACACTGTCTCCCACAGCATTCTCCTAGAGAAGCTGGCGGCTCACGGCCTAGACAGGTACACTCTTCGCTGGGTAAAAAACTGGCTGGACGGCCGAGCCCAGAGAGTTGTGGTGAACGGAGTTAAATCCAGTTGGCGGCCGGTCACGAGCGGTGTTCCCCAGGGCTCAGTTTTGGGGCCGGTCCTGTTCAATATCTTCATCAATGATCTGGACGAGGGGATCGAGTGCTCCCTCAGTAAGTTTGCAGACGACACCAAGTTGGGCGGGAGTGTTGATCTGCTGGAGGGTAGGAAGGCTCTGCAGAGGGACCTGGACAGGCTGGATCGATGGGCCGAGGCCAACTGTATGAGATTCAACAAGGCCAAGTGCCGGGTCCTGCACTTCGGCCACAACAACCCCAGGCAACGCTACAGGCTTGGGGAAGAGTGGCTGGAAAGCTGCCCAGAGGAAAAGGACCTGGGGGTGCTGGTTGACAGCCGGCTGAACATGAGCCGGCAGTGTGCTCAGGTGGCCAAGAAGGCCAACGGCATCCTGGCCTGTATCAGAAATAGTGTGGCCAGCAGGAATAGGGAGGTGATCGTGCCCCTGTACTCGGCACTGGTGAGGCCGCACCTCGAATACTGTGTTCAGTTTTGGGCCCCTCACTACAAGAAGGACATGGAGGTGCTGGAGCGCGTCCAGAGGAGGGCAACGAAGCTGGTGAAGGGCCTGGAGCACAAGCCTTATGAGGAGCGGCTGAGGGAACTGGGGTTGTTTAGCCTGGAGAAGAGGAGGCTGAGGGGAGACCTCATCGCACTCTACAACTACCTGAAAGGAGGGTGTAGCGAGGTGGGTGTTGGTCTCTTCTCCCAAGTAACTAGCGATAGGACAAGAGGAAATGGCCTCAAGTTGTGCCAAGGGAGGTTTAGATTGAACATTAGGAAAAATTTCTTTACTGAAAGAGTGGTCAGGCCTTGGAACAGGCTGCCCAGGGAAGTGGTGGAGTCACCATCCCTGGAGGTATTTAAAAGACGTGTAGATGAGGCCCTTAGGGACATGGTGTAGTGGGCATGGTGGTGTTGGGTTGACGGTTGGACACGATGATCTTAGAGGTCTTTTCCAACCTGTATGATTCTATGATTCTATGATTCTATGATTCATAAACACCATAATCCCCCCCACCCCCCACCCCCAATGAGAGACAAGGGAAATAAACAAATTCCTACACTAAATAATAAATTTTCATTTCTACAACTTTAACCATACAATTTTGTTTGTATGTTTAAGCTTGAATTTGAAGCAGTGCAATAATACAACCTTGTGATTATGCTTCTGCCTGAATTTGGTTTTTGCTCTAGTCAAACAAAATCCTTATGTCAGAACCCATAATTCTTTCTTTACTCATTTCTTCCTCTCCTACTGTAAGATTTCTCTCTCTCTTATTTATTTATTTATTTATTTATTTATCTATTTATTTATTTATTTATTTTAGTCCAATACTCAGGTAAAGAATGAACTAAAACAAGGATTCAAAATGAAGTTTGAAATCTAGCACAGATGAATATGCAAAGTTTTCAGTATCAAATAGAATTTGTAAGGTTCAGGGGGGGTCTTAAACTATCGCAGGCGGTAATAATGCAAATAAATCTTAGTAGAAGTAACACTTCCGTTGTGTTATATAGTGCTAATTATTGGAAATATGAAGCATAAAAATGACTGGATTCTAAATAGTAACTGCAGTTATCCATACAGTTACAGAACTATAAAGATAACAAGAATTTTCTGCTCTAAAATAAATAAAATCATCCTCTCATGATTCACATTGTCCAGTAACATAACAAGCATACATATAAAACATACGTAAAGACACTTCAATTCTGTGACTTTAGGTGTAATACTGCTTCTCTGAACATATCACTTAGGTGAAAATCTCACTAGAACCTTTCCTTACATTATTCTTTTATACAGATCCAGACCAAACAGCACATATTCACATGGTTAATCTTGCAGAGGTTTACAAGACCACCTGCAATCGTACATGATTGCAGAATCAGGACTTATTCTTATATTGTAAAAGAAAAAAAAAAAAACGAAACAAAAAAAAAAAAACAAACCAAACCAAAACCTGTAGAAATCTAAGTACATATTCAAACTGTCCTAAGATATAATAGTAAGAAAATCATTTTAGGACATTTCACAGTATAATTGGTATCTACCACATAAGTATGATACACCTTTCTATTCTCACGCTTCTCTTACCATTGTGCTGCTAGTGAATTTATTCAGCTACCAGTATTCATTCTTGTCACAATCTTTGTCGTTAGAATAAGATTCTGCATTTCTGAAGCCTAATCTATCATGTTCTAATTTCCTACAAAATAGTGGAAAAGTATCTTCAAAAAGTGTCTCAGAATAAATCCATTTTCATGGAAAAAAAAAGACTTAAATGAGAAAAAATTGTTCAAAATTAAACTATTCTCAAGGCAATCTTTGTACTTTAATGAAAACTGAAAATGGTACAAAATTTCTGCAGTCTTATGACAAGGATGAAAATAAGAATTAAAAAAAAAGACATGAAAAAGACAAATTATAAAACTTTAAGCCCCTGTTGGTAAGGTTCTAACCTTATTGTTTATTTCAAGAAGTTATTCTTGAGGGTAGACTGAAACTGTGATTTTGTGGAGTTTTGTTGTTTTTTGGTGTTTTTTTTTCTTGGGGAGAAGTGGTGGTGGTGGTTGGTATTTCTTAGAAATACATTTTTTTATTTTCAAATTATAGTTTATCTGCCACAAAAGGTTTAGGTATCTTATCAGCATTTTATTAATAAATGACTGACTCCAAAGGGATCTAATGCATTCAGGTATCTTTCTATAAACATAATACTTCATACAAACTGCCACTTTCGGAGACATATAACTTTAAAATCAAATAGTTTAGCCATATTTAAGCAGCTAGAAGTCAATAGAAAGTATCATAAATCTAAAGAACATGACAATCCTTTAGCAAACATGGAGAATAAAGCTCAGTCTTTGTATTTGATGAGTCAAAGGCCAGCTTTCTGAATCAAACAAATAAAGTAGTACAGATTTATGCAGCATTTGTGTAAGCTTTGAATATAGCACTAACCATGTCAAGCTGATAAGCTCCAGGGGTTTGATAAACATCATCAGTTTTCAAGCACAAGAAAAGTGGGATTTTTGAAGCAGGATTGAAAGAACCTAACTTTTTTTCACATAAACTAGGAAAATTAAAAGGTTAGAGGTTAGCTCTGCAGTCAAAAATCAAAAACCAAAACAAATGGGCAAGAAGGTTCAGATTTATGGCTAGACCAAAGAACAAACACTAATGCTACAAGTACCTACAAAATCCCTCTGTGACTTTACATGCAGGCAAAGTTGGATATAACACACAACTAGGGTCTGACTTATGGTGAGGGGGGTTTGCACCTTCTACTATTGAGGGAATGGGAAAGGTAAAGATGACAATGTCTGTGGGAAGAGATACCTCCAAAGCAGTAGTGGTCATGAGGCTGTTTTTTCAGGCTTCTGCCATAGCAAATGTAAGCCGCAAGGATATCAGGGCTGCAGACAAATGACTAAGCTGCTGTCTCACTCCTGGCCTTAGGTTACACTGTGGAGGAGGATGTGAGGAAATACTGAACATGAATTGGTGGACATGTCACATGGTTTAGTGGGACTTGGCAGTGTTTGGTTTACGGTTTGACTCAATGACCTTAAAGGTCTTTTCCAACCTAAATGATGTTATGATTCTATGATTCTAAAAAGCTGCCAGAGGTAACTGATCACATCATGAGGAAAAGCTGGATATCATGGGTGGGTAAGGGGGCGTTACTTGAGAAATGGCTCAGCTTTGTACATAGTTGAGGTGGGAGCACTGGGACACCTTTTGGAGAGCAAAATCTTTTAAGGCCAGCAGTAACCTAGACAACCATATCAGTAATAACATACAAGGCCAAGATTGCCAAATTAATAGTATCAAAAATATCTAATTTTACTACAGATATGCAAACCCGGACCAACATAGAATCACAGGATCATCATAGAACAGTTTGGGTTGGGAGGGGCCTTCAAAGATCAACGAGTTCTGCCCCCTCTGCTGTGGGCAGGGACATCTTTCACATGATGAGGTTCCTCAAAGCCTCATCCAACCTGACCTTGAACACTTACAGGGATGGGGCATCCACAACTTCTCTGGGCAATCTGTTCCTGTGCCTCACCACCCTCATCATAAAAAATTTCTTCCCCATATCTAATCTAAACCTACCCTCTTCCAGTTTAAAACTGTTACTCCTTGTCTTATCACTACAGGTCCTGGAAAAATGTCTCTCTCCATCATTCTTATAAGCCCCCTTTATATATTGAAAGGCTGCAATAAGGTCTCCCCAGAGCTTTCTCTTCTCCAGGCTGAACAACCCCAGCTCGCTCAGCCTTTCTTCATAGGAGAGGTGTTCCAGCCCTCTGACCATTTTCATGGCCTTCCTTGGGACTTACTCTAACAGGTCCAGGTTTTTCTTGCACTGGGGACCCCAGAACTGGATTCAGTACTCCAGGTGGAGACTCTCCAGAGCAGACTGGAGGGGCAGAATTACCTCCCTCCATCTGCTGGCCACACTTCTTTTTCTGCAGCCCAGGATACGGTTGGCTTTCTGGGCTGTAAGTGCACATTGGCAGCTCATGTGCAATTTTTCATCCACCAGTATCTCCAAGTTCTTCTCCACAGGCCTGGTCTCAATCCATTCATCTCTCAATCTGTATAGTTATTGAGGATTGCCCCAAGTCAGGTGCAGGACCTTGCGTTTGGCCTTGTTGAGCTTCATGAAGTTAAAACAAAGAAAAGTAATTAGGGGCAGGATTGGGGCAGAGAAAGGGAGATGCAAGGGCAATGAAAAGAGGGTCAATAAACAGGAAGAAGTAAAACAAAGTAAACAAATAATGTAATCAAAACCATCTGGAGGTAAATATCTATAGGGTAGTTTTGCATGATTGCAGCAGCTGAAGCAGAACAATAAATCAAACCTGTTTCTTTCAGCACATTATATGTGTCAAACTTCTGCAGTCAGGAGGATGCGTGAAGATGCGGACAAAGATACTGTGAGATGGGTGAGTTAAGCATCCCAGTATCACTTCGTCAGGCTTAATGTCTTGGGCATGTCTATCATCTTCCTAAGAGATATGATCGTTTTCTACTATTGGCAGTCTCCTGCAGAGTTGGCAATTGGCTGTCTAGAATGGACACCCGTGGGATGGTGGGGAATTAAACCTTATCCATGCTGAGCTTGATGAACCAGGATGTCAGAAAGGTTGCAGTTTTACCATTTGGAGAAAGTAGATGGGCTAGCATAAAGCTGCAGTAGTTGAATTTGTATTTACCATGAAGAAAGGGAAAATGAACCAAGAACAAAGTCCTGTAGAATTTCAGCAGAAAATAGAAACTGAGTTCTCTGAAGGATCCTTCTGATGTTGGTAAATATGAGTCATGAACACCAAAGGAAAAGACTTGATCTGCAAGTTAACTAAGAATTTAAGAAAAAGGAGATTAGAATAAATCAGAGACTTAATCACTACAGAAAGACTGAGAGTGTAGCAAGGGGAGAGTAGGAAGGGGAAGAAAGTTGTGGGAACTCTACAAACATGAGTCTTGGAGCTCTGCATCATGGTCTTCTCTGTCTGTAGAAGGCAAATAAATGGGAGGGAATAGCTGTAGGTGCAGTTGTCAGATCCAGGAAAAGCATACAAATCTTTTTGCAAAGGTGAAGCCATAAACAAGCAAACAAATAAATAAATGACACATAAAGTAGCACTGAAAGGCATTTCTAAGTATTCGTTCAACCCATTCACAAATTACTAAGTTTCTATCTCCAATGAGCTGGGGTAGAGTAGATTGGTTAAAATCCTGAGTTAGTTACCTACTGTTAATTTAGTAAAGTTGAGTGAAAAGAATCTGAATCTTAACTTTCAACTTTTTTTTTACATTTAAATTGTGATTCAGAATGTGCTAATACTGAGGAAGTCATATGTAAGAAAGCAGTAGCACTTCTAGCCTGAGCACTAAACCAAAATTTTTCTTCCAGTTCTTGCTAAAGAAATTTGCATTAAAAACCTGAAACTAAAACCAAACACATATCAGCCATGAAGGCTGGAGAAAGAAAATGCAACAAAACATGTGAGGAAATTTTATACTTAACTTACAGATATGTCAACTGCAACATAAACCAATAGCCAGAGAATAGGTAGACTAGATCCTACATTCAAGAAATCATCTAGAACAGATTAAATTGTACTACTACTGTCCACATAGACTGTAAAGACACTAAAAAAGTAACATTCAAAGAAACGTGGAAAATTGAGAAAGTCTGAGACACAAAAGCCCATAAAAGAAGAAAAGTGGATAATTTTTTGTCAGTTTGTACCCCATAATGTGGAACATACGTGAGAGAGTCAATTAAGGAACAGTATCTAGAGGTATTGCAAATGTTTATAAAAGGAGAGCCTGAATCAAATAAGCTTTAGGAAAATGCTAAGAAGTAGTCCAACCTGAAGGACAACAAAGGACTCCAAATGTTACTCTGGACCTGCGTAGGGTTGGATCTTTTAATTCTGTGTTAAGATGCAAACCCAGACAGCAACCAAAGATGTCTAGAAACTAAGATTGCTCCCTGTGATGGAGGCATTCGACCGCTTAATCAAAATAGCATTAGTTTAGTACAGGCTCCAAAGGAGGTTAAGGCTTGAGCTCTAGCCAGGCCAAGAACTCCTCTGGTTCCAATCTGTTCTCTGAAAACCCACAAAGGAGCTGAGTGACACAGTGAGCATTGATGCATATGACCTTGGAATACCGATTATGCAATTAACACATGAGTAGTGGGTGGCTTTTTCAAGACTCATTTATCAAGGAACAAAAAAAGTTATGGGTACAAGGAGTCTCATGCATACCTTTCTCATTGCATGTAATTTGACTGCAAGCCAACCACTTTATTCCATAAATATGACAGCCTAAGTGATCCTTCTTTGAGCTCTCCCTGCTAGGCAGTGTGGCTGCATGGCAGTGATCTCTCAAGGTTGCTCCTCGAGGCAGAGAGACCTTCTACCAATGGCAGATCTTTGCTAAGCGACCGATATCGTGCATAACCTTGTAGTATGGTAACTTTGATCTGTGCCTTGGTAACTTTGATTTTTTCATGGTAACTTCAGTTTTGTCATGATAACTTTGATTTTGCCTTGGTAACTTTGATTTGTGTCTTGGTAACTTTGATTTGTGCCTTGGTAACTTTGATTTGTGCCTTGGTAGTTTTGAATCATTGTTCAAATGATTGTGCCGTACAGTAATAGTGAACATTGCCATCGAACTTTGTTAAGTTGCACTTTTACAACATCATATTAAAACCACTTTCGCTAGTAGCTTTGATGGTGGTTTTTTAACCGATCTAAATCACCCATTCACGACACTCCTAAAAACTTGTTTATAAATAAATAAATAAATAAATAAATCAACAACTAAAAGCAAAACTAATGAGCGGTAACAAATAGAGGAAAGTAATAAACTTAATGCCTTAAAGACTATTCACAGTTCCTTGACACTGCATAAATTTCTAAAATGGTT
Organism: Calonectris borealis; assembly: GCF_964195595.1. NCBI lineage: Eukaryota > Metazoa > Chordata > Aves > Procellariiformes > Procellariidae > Calonectris > Calonectris borealis. The sequence continues at coordinate 157,439,041 of NC_134312.1, read as the reverse complement.
TTTAAGGAGTGTGAGAAGAAAGCAACATTTCCTCTTTTTGCCTGGTTTGCTAAGGAAAGGAGAACTATGTGGTCATGCTCTCTATAGACTTTCTTCAGTAACTTTTCGTTTCACTTACCCATTTTGAACACACTTGATGAGGCCTCAGAACTAATTCAATTTCTACACATTTTTTGATTATAGAAGGAAAAACCTAAATGAGTGGCTCACTGAAGGCAAGTCAAGCAGAACCCAACCCTTATAACTTTCTGTTTAGTGCAGCTGGCCCACGCAGCATATTTGCAAATTTGAACTCTCCCATAGACTTTGGTTTCTTGTATGCTGCCTTTCCTCAGAGACTGGTGAGGAAGAATGAGATACTCTGTGATGGTACAGAGTACTGAGAAATAGTTGCAAGGCCATAAGAAACCAGACTTTATGAGATAGCCAGTTGCAAATTTTTTTTTTTTTTTTTATGACTGGGAAAATAGCAATGTTATGCAGAAACTTTTCCCCAAGAGGCCTTATTACAATTTTGGGGGTTTTAATTCATGTAAACTTGATAAGCTTTTAATTTTCTTTTTTCTTTTTTTAAGTGTGCCATCACAAATAAGGCATGGTAAGAAATCATGATGTTTAATGGTATAAGAAAATAGTTAATGTTAAATATGCTGCTATACGTATGCATTGCTTAATTTCTTTGAACCTTTGGAAGCTGGACATATTATTTCAAATATTTTCTAAAACTCCTTATAACCTGTAAACATATTATATATCAATTATATGTGATAGAGAGTGAACAATAATATTACATTTATTTGTTTAACACTCAGACGTGATCTTCTGTTGGTCTGTTTTATGCAGGTTTTTTTCCCTTTGGAGTCTGAAAGAATTCTCACTAAAACAGAAACAAAGTGATTTATTTTTCTTTTTTGTTGTTGTTGGTTTTGTTTTGTTTTGTTTTGTTTTGAAGAGACTCAAAGGTTAGGCCCACAAGTGAAAAAGAAAAGAGAATCTCTTTGCCCACAGCGAGGCTGCCAAGTATGGCCAGCCAATATTATGGTAGATCATCATTCATAAAATTAATCCACTTGGACAAGATATGCAGAGGAGGAACATCCTGAGTGGACAGAAGACATATGAACTATACACTATATGAAAACCCCACAATTTTGGTTCATAATCACCCTCCTGTCTTGAGGCTGAATATGAGTTCTACAAAGACAAGCTGTTTTTTGAATCAAGACTGGGATAATGCATGTTCATGCTTAGAGAGTATGGGAAGAAATGGAAAAGAGGGAGAGCAGAGCCTGGAACCTGTCACTGAGACTGAACAGTAGATAACGTTATGCATGAAGGGTATGACTTGAAGAGTATCTGATACTCAGTCCTAAAGAGAAGCAATCTGAATCAGCCAAAAGCTAGTGAATGTAGTCATACATTTTATTTTAAAGTGAGGTGAACCAAAACATGAGTACGTCAACTATAAGCTCATAAAACCCGTGTCTGAGATACTTATCTAAGACTAACAGATATGCTCAGAAAGTCTATTAGGCATCACTTTCAAAGGACTGAATTATACAGTAGATTCTGCTTCATATTGCATCTCATGAATTTGAACTAATAACACGGTTTGATAGATTTGTCCAATTTTAAATTTCGGTTGAAAATTCCCACTCAAATTGATGCGCTCATTAGGATGTCTGTTTATATTCACAGAATGATCAGTGATTCAGATGAGTGAAAACCAGAAGAAAAGGCTGTGGAGCTAAGTCTGGAGCTAAAATCTTAAGGCACAAACAATTTTTTTTTCCTGACATTAAAATACATTGATGGGATAAATAAGAAGATTGTAATAAAAATATAGTACAACATTTTCAGAAAAAACAGAGAGAGGTAGCACGAGAAGACCTATGAAAGGTACAATATGCTTCTGCGTACGTGTTCTAAATATAGAGGAAGACAGGCTTCTTGGAGTTCACAGATAATGATCAATGTGGAAAGAATATGGGCATCCTCATCATAAGAGCAGTTGCTATCATTGTGAATAACTAACAAAATCATCAAAAGCATAAGACTTGTAAGCGATTGTAACTACTGCTTCCTGAGGGATCTCTGAATGTAACAAATGCAGATGATTCTTGACCCAGCAAATTCTTTGAATGACTGACTTAGTGATAAGATACGTTTCTGATTTTTTTTATATACAGAACATTAAAGGCAATTAGAAAGGAGACATTCTATCTATTCATGAATACCTAAATGAGAATAAGAAATGTCAAGAGAATGAACATGAAATAAGAATACGTTATATGATCTTCAAAAAATTAATAAATTTGAACATCAGAATTAAAAAAAAAAATCTGAGAAGATACTGTTACAGAGCACCAGAGAATTGCAGGGAAGCAGACATTAAAAGACCTCAAAAATATATTAGTAGCAGCAAAAGCACATATATTCCCCCAAAAGAAATAATATTCAGGTACCTGTTGATTAAATAATGAACACTTCATTGATCTGAAAAAGAACAAGGAAATATACATAGGGCAGAAACAAATTCAGATTCCTAATGGGTCTGAAGTAACAGTGCAGGTAAGCAGGGGGAAAAAAAACCAACAAAAAGTTCAAGACATGAAACAAAGTGCAAATAACATTTAAGAAATTAAAAGTAGCTTTTTGTAAATATGTCACTATTAATTGAAAGATTAATTGCTGATATATATTATTTCTGATAGACAAAAACCACAAAGTGTTTAATTTCCATTTTCCATCAGTCTTCTTTAGAAGAGCTTAATGTATTGCAGATGTTTAACCCAATTCATGTCACTATGAGGTTATGATCTTACAAGCTAGAGTTTGCTGAAATGAAATGGAAGTTTTACAATTGGCTGGTACTGTTAAGTTTGATTGTTGCCATTCTTAAAAATGTTTGAAACAATCTTTTCTTTGTGAAAAATGGTCAAGACATCTTGGAAAAGGGCAATCATAATTACTATCTTCAAAATGAAAGACATAAAGAAAGATATAATATTCAAAGAATTATAAATTAATCATTTTCAATTCAATACTACCAATAATCAATAACTCAACTTTTTGTGAACCCCTAGAAAATAACGGGCAATATCGCAAATGCAATTTCCTAAAAGAAAAAAATCATGTTAAACCAGCATATTTTTATTCTACAGCAGATAGAATACTTTTCAATGAAGAGTAAAGTAATAGGTCCATCATATCTTTGTTTTATAATATCTTACATGATATTTCCACAAGTCTGGGAGAGAATAGTAACATAATATTGATGGAACTCTTTTGACGTGGATAAAAAACTGTATGGTCATTATTTCTAACTACTGTCTTAGAACCATTTCATAGAATCATTTAGGTTGGAAAAGACCCTTAAGATCATCGAGTCCAACCGTAACTGTCTCAGTTTAGTTTGCTACCAAAATGGAAGAATGGTGCAAAGAGGGAATCTACAAGTATTTTCTCCTAAGTGATGGATCAGTGAATAGTTTTATTAAACTTGCAGATGGTATAGAGCTAAGAGGAACTGCAGATGTATTCAGGGGGTGGATTTGATCTCAGAATGATCTTGACAAACTGGAGGAATGACTTAGATTAAAAAAGAAAAAAAAAATGGTGAAGCTCAGTATAGGCAAGCACACTTTGTAAGAACATTACAATTTTGAATACACTATTTGGAACAGCTCATTAAGAAGTGGTTTTGTGGAAAAGAAGCAAATGGCCAACAATATGAGCAGGAACAAGGGAATAATATTGTTGTTAGAAGAGCAAATGATGTGGGAGGAACACATGGGAAGCCATTTACTAAGAATAAATAAATTTCCTTTAATATTTTATATATACATCAAGAGAGATGAATTTTGGACAGACTAGAGGAGAATGATCAGAGGTTTAGAAAACACTATCTGTCAGAAGATTGAAGTAAATGTATGGTTTAACATAAAAAAGGAAAACTAGAGAAGGGTATGAAGCACAGTTTAGATATGTAAAACACTGTTGAAAGATGAAAGGAAATAATTAGTTCTCTATTTCGTATTGGACAGGGCAAGTAGTAATTAACATAAATTAATTAAGAGATTGGTTTTGACTCCAGAAAAAACTAACTTTAGGGATAGTGAAGCACAAAGGTAGATTGCCTATAGGGATTGTAATATCTCCATAATTGGAGCTCTTTAAAAGTGACTTGGAAAAATCTGTCTTGGATGACACAGTATAGTTGATCCTACCCTAGGTCAGGGAACGGACTAGAAAACATATCAAGCCCTTCCAATCCTATATTCCTACGAGTCTAAAAGACCTGCTTGTTCTTTGTAAGGCAATTTTAGTTATATGCTCCTGCTCTACTTCACAGAACCAATGGATAGTTTAACACATCAGTCTGACATTGTCTGACAGTGAAATACACACTTGCACAATTAGAAACATTTGCATGTTAATATAATAAATTTCTTCATGAACAGCATATGATATTGATTATTTGTGTACTGTATGTTGTCTCTAAAATCTATTAAACCTTCTTGTTCAAAGCTCCTCTAAAAAACTTTTTTTTGGTGTGTTTTATCTAATTATCTAATAAATTAATACAACAAGGGAGCTCATTAAATTCAGAGCAAGGAAGAAGGAAAAGGTGTTGCTAGAACTTAATTAGCAAGATACAAAGATGCCAATTAACACCTCAAGAAAAGGAAAAACTTTTTCATGCACCATGCTAAAAAAATACATTCACAGCTGGTTACACATATTTAAGTGGCATACAACTAAATTTGGTGCTAGTGTTGATATTAAGTAAAAAGGATCATGTAAAGGAAAAAACAACTTCCCCAGGGTAGCAACCAAGATTTCTTTTCATGGGTATGAACACCATCTCTTTAGCTATTCAGATTAATGACAGAGTAATTAGGAAAAAATTGTGCTACAGAAATGGCTAAGAATGATATAATCTTTTTTCTACCAGACGTACCACACTAATGTGTGCCAATAATAATTTAAATATACAGTTTGTAATTAACACCTCTGACAAGCTAGAAAACAATTATTTTCTTTTTAAGATAATAAACTGACTGCTAAGAATAAGATCCTTCTTAAATATACATCCTTCTTCTTTTACTCTTGTTTTGAATGATGTTATCATGAGATCTAAATGTCACTGAATTTTAAGTAACACAGGGAATCATCTAACTCTATAGATTCAAAATGAGCATGAAGAAGAGCCATAACCTATAAAGGAAATGGTGCTTATTTTTCACATGCTTTCCAATCTGTTAGAGATTATTCTTCCTAAAATGAATAGACTTAAGTGTCTCCAAATTACAGTGCAAACTAAACCAAGAAAACTTTAGGATGGACAAGAAGCTGCAAATAGATAGCCAGCAAGAAGTATTGTCTTTAGGGTGCATGTGAAATGCAATATTTGTACACTGTAGAGGCATGGAGGCCTGCAGGGCATTTTATTATATCCATAAAGGATTTAGAATAAACCCATCCCTGAAGGAATAAGGAATCAATACGTTTTTTGAGGTCTGCAAAAGGCTTGCTTTTTCCTTTCAGGTGTGGAAGCATGTACACATTTCAACAATAAATAGTATTTGTCTATGGAAGAAGGAGGGCAATCTCTATTCCTTCTGTTGAAGTGGAATCCAAAATACCCCAAAACTTAAAATCCATAAAGTGTAAGAAAGAGCGCACAAGAAGAATCAAGATTACCTCAACTAATCTCACTTATTTAGGAACCAGAAGTTTAGTATGCTTTGGTATTCAAGAGCTGTGTGAATGAAGAGCAAGAGCAGAGACCATGTTCCAAAGTGACTGTCTAAGCACTGAGATATACAAAATACAGAGGTTAAGAGGGCACATTTACTTGCTCATTTGTGGACTCACACAGAGGATGCATTAGTTTCTTAATGTGCTTCAGGGTTTCTTTGAAGGTTTTTTTTTCAGTGCAAATTTAGTTTGCACTTGAAATCTTACAATACACACTTAAGCATGCTGCTGGTTTTCTCAAAGCAGTTTCCCTCCTGGTGGAACAAAATTTGAAGATGTCCAACAGGGAGCCACCTGTAGATCTCTCCTTGCAAATTGAATGCAAGGTCCTCCATCAGTTAGCAGTCTATACATGTGCAATTCATGCATAGAACCCGCAGCTGTCATTAAGTTCATTGGCTGTGAAAACACAATGTGGATGTGCACTCTTAGAACCACAAAGAACCATGCAGAATTAAGTTGTGGTCTTTCCTTCTTTGTGCAGCATTAGTCCGTGGTGTAGATGCATCTGACACCAAATTACCTCTGATATATTCAGAAATAGGCAGTTCTGGGTATGTACTACCAGATAGACTTTTATGACTATGGCTCCAAAAATTAGATTTTAACTGCTAATTTAACATATTGCATCTTTCTACTTAGCCAATTCAAAAAAACTACCTCATCAAACATTTCTAATCATGCAGTCTTAAACTTGGCTAAGCATCAGTCTCCAGTTTATTATACCTGGTTAAGCCCAGGTGTAGGATTCATATGCCTGGCTGTAGGCACCTGATGATATTTCTGACACTGTACAGTATCCTGCTGGCACTCTAATTGCTGCTCCAGAAGAGCATGAGTATTGTGTCACATTGGCCAGCCCTGCCAGCCCAGGCCACCTAAGCTGACACCAGGTGCTACCGTTCAAGCATCTTAATCTCTTCCTAAGTGTTCTTCCTGACTTCCTCAAAGAGGGATGAGAAGGGAGGTTTGACCCAATGAAAAATCGTATAGCAAATTTAATTCACAAGGACTAGCCTAGGATTCTCAGATAATACATAACTTAATGACTTTCCTTTAAAATGGAAGAAAAGGAGGACTTTATTTTAAAAGAGCAGTCTGGTGTTTAAAATCCTATAAATCCCAGAGCATTCAAAATTCACATCTGTCACCTCTCAGGAGAGCGTTGTTTGCATCAAGCACCTAAGCCATGTTCTTGTCTACTTTTTCTGGTTCTCTCCCTCCCTTTTCCTGAGCAAAGAGTTTTATGCTTGTTATAAAGTTGTGAAGCAGAGAGGGGTGAAAGCATCTTTCTCCTTGTGTAGCTGAGCAATTGGAGGAAAAGGACAGCTAAACCTTCACAAAGTAGTACACTTTGCACTATCCTGAATTGTTATGATATAATTTAGTAGTATTTTGATGAATTATTTTCAGAGAAACTTAGCAAACAGCAAATGATTATTCTGACAATATAAATAAAATCTGGATTTCCCTTTCTGCTTAAAGCGTGACTGTTTATTTGAATTTCTCTGAAATTTAGTGTGTCTCAAAGAGGTAACTAAGATGGAGAGTATTCAAAATGTATATGACTTTGGAACCAATTGAGCAATTTCAACTGTTCTGGGTGGTCAACATATGTAATTCTCTCACAGTGGGTAATTTTTCAGCCTTAGGTCATAGTAGAAAGTTTCATCATTGAATGACTCTCGATTTTTCAAAATCAGCTTAGTTAATTGCAGATCAGATGCTCTTCCAAAATTACAAAAGACAGGATGTGTCTTTGTTGGGAGGGTGATGATGTCAAATTTCTGGCTGAGGTAATAGTTGAAAGACCAACAATCGACAAATATCTTTTATAAATATATCTAATGACCCAATCAACACCTTCTCTCCATGCATGCATTTTTAATGGCAATTACTTCAGAGGCCTCAGCAGTTCTCAAGATATTTCAACAAAAACGTCTGAAAAGAATTGAAGAACTTATATAAATTCCTAACTTGACCTAATGGCTTTGAATGTTATTCAAAGTCTTCATTCTGAATAACAAAGGCAGATTTATCAGAATTAATTCTATTTATAAGCAAAGAAATAAATCTTTGAAAGACCTAAAGAAAATTTAGGAGATTTTCATCACAACAGGTTTCTCTACCTATTATCATCCCTTCTTTTTACTGTTTATTATAAGAAAACAAAACCCCCTACAATCTGCCTTCTTAGGCAGACTGTAGCCCAGTGACTTCCTTAGCTTATTCCTCTGCCTTCTTCTATGAACTTTTCCAAGCTTTTTTTTTTAAATGGCCAGTTGACTTGAAATTGATCTCAACAATGTCAATTTTAATGGCTACTACATGCTTTCTTACATAAACGAACATGAAATTTAGTAAGCTGCAGACATTTTGACCACTTCCTCTGCAGCATAAGCAATTCATGTTGTGAGTCTTGCATTCATGCCTATCCTCGGAGCCAAGTTTTATTTTGTTTGTTAAATAGTAGTTTTAAGTTTTATTCTCCCAAGGGTTCAAGGTGCTCTATCCACTAGCTAAGAAAATATAGATCAACTGACAGCTTACTAAAAATTACTGTCTTTTTGTATGATTTTTCTGGCAGCTCTGTTTAGTGATTCATAAGTACAAATATAAATAATGTAAAAGGTTTTAGAAGCTTTATGCTGTGGGCATGAATATAATCTTTTTATGTGGATTAAGAAATCCGCGTACTTTTCCAAATAGTGTAAAAAGAATGAAGTGGCATTTGTTCACCTTCATAAAAACACCAACTCGATGTGAGTTTTTGCAAAGTGTATTCCTTATATCCCTGCAATCACTGTATTTTAGGTAGCCTTAATTTCAATAAACTTCAGATATAAAATGTTTCTTGTTCACATTAATTATTAAGGACAGACAGGAGTTTCAGTTCTCCATATCTGTCTGTCTTTAATTTTACTGTACAGTTATAATTTTTTAAATTGATGGTTTTTTTTTCTTTGAATCATATCCTTAAATATGAAGAAAACTTTAAAAATATCTTTAAAAAAACCACTAGAGAAAAAGAATATTCTGTCATAGGAGCTGAAAGTATTGAACACTTAACAAAAAAAGCAATTAAATACACTGACTTCTTTCTTCAGGCAGGGATTTCTGATTATATAAGACTTGTCTTAGCCTTATAAAAGAACCGCCCTTCTCTGAATTTCCGTGAACTGTGGAACCATTTTGTCGAGCTGATTGACTTTTTTCAGATTTCTCTTCTTGGGACTACATGTTCCTTTCTCTGATTCTGGGGTGGGTTTTTTTTGTGTAGAAAACTATTTTCAACCCTGAAACAACATGCTTCACAATATACTGTTTGCTTATTCCTCAGACATTGCATGAGACATAGGCAAACAGGGAAAGTCTGTATCCCAAAAGAATATTTCAACTAAATAAATGATTGGCAAACTTTATTTCATTAAGAGATGTCACTAATAAAACATAAATTACTTTGGCTACCAGTGCCAAGCACCTTAAGTAGTTGTCAGGGATTATTTCTTCTAGACATAGTTAACATGAAAACTGAAGAATTTTCCACTGCTTGTGGTCTAGACAATATTTTCTTTTACAAAGATGTGGCCCTGACTTGAGAACAGACCTCAGACTCAGGAGATCCAAGGTCAAGTCCTGACATTAGTCAAAATTCCAATTCTAGTATTGGAACAAGTTTTATTGTGAATGTACTTTTATGTCCATAAGCAGATTTTTTTTCTTTAAACAGCCTCATAGGATTACTGTTAACCATAGGATGATGAAACTATTCTACTTTTTATAGTCATTTAAAGTCAGTTAAAAAAAGAACAAAATTCTACTCTCAAAGGACTTTCTAAGAAATGGTTGTTACAGGCTTCAAAATATACCACCAAAACAGGGGTATTAGCAATACATTCTGACCAGCATTATGTAAACAGCACACAGATGTTTACTAAAAATAAAATTTAGTAATAATAATAATGTGGAGTACTTCTACTGTCTCTTGAAAGAACTTAAAACAAATGCTAAAACTAATAAATAATTTTTAAAAATATATTATTTTCTTTTTATATTTTTTTCTTTTTTTTTTTTTCTCTTCTCCTTCCTCCCTAACCAGAAATTCAGGAATGCAGTACTATTACCACCTAACTTCGTGAAATTAAACTTTGGACAATAATTTAGGCTTTGTAATATAGTTTGGCATAGTATTTATGTTTCTTTATTTCACCACCATTGTGCACATATCTAAGACCACACTTTCTCCTTTGATGATAGAATCATTAAGGTTGGAAAAGACCTCTAAGATCAACAAGTCCAACCGTCAATCCAATACCACCATGCCCACTAAACCATGTCCCTAAGCGCCACATCTACATGTCTTTTAAATACCTCCAGGGATGGTGACTCAATCACTTCCCTGGGCAGCCTGTTCCAATGCTTGACCACTCTTTCAGTAAAGAAATTTTTCTTAATATCCAATCCCAACCTCCCTTGGCGCAACTTGAGACCATTTCCTCTCGTCCTATCGCCAGTTACTTGGGAGAAGAGACCGCGAGTCGCCAGCTTCTCTAGGACAATGCTGTGGGAAAGTGTCAAAGGCTTTACTAAAATCCAGGTAGACCACATCCACAGCCTTTCCCTCATTCATTAGGTGGGTCACCTGGTCATAGAAAGAGATCAGGTTGGTCAGGCAGGATCTGCCTTTCATGAACCCATGCTGGCTGGGCCTGATCCCCTGGTTGTCCTGCACACGCCTTGTGAGCGCCCTCAAGATGAACCGCTCCATAATCTTCCCCAGTACCGAGGTCAGGCTGACAGGCCTGTAGTTCCCGGATCCTCCTTCTGGCCCTTCTTGTAGATAAGCGTCACATTGGCAAGCCTCCAGTCGTCCAGGACCTCCCCTGTTAACCAGGACTGCTGGTAAATGATGGAGAGTGGCTTGGCAAGCTCCTTTCTTTCAGAACTTATTTAACTGGTTACATGGCCTGAAATGTACCACATCCCTCCTGAATTTCTTTAAAGCATGTAAAAAAAATTGCATATTTTTTTAGTAAAAAATCCAAATGCTTGTCTCTTATCAGCAAACAGAAACCTGGTGGCTTCTTGCTAGCTGCATTCACTTTTTCAGTTTCCAGATGCCTTGTTTCCTTAGCTCATGCTCAGACAAGAAATTGTAGCAAGAACCCATACTGTGCTATAGGTTCTCAAAATTTCCTATCCTTATCATAATCAGCTGCTTCCATACAGCCAACAATAATTCTAGCATATATTTATAGTATTATCTGCCCTTGAGTTTCAGTTGGCTCAACTCACAGTCTACAAGTCTACAGATGTTCATCTCTGCTGGACCACAGTGATGTCTCTTAGATAGCTTCAAGGGAACGGTTCAACAGACTATTAGGACATGGTTGTCTCCTGAGTAACTTCGGGCTCTCTTTCTAATTCTCCCAATCTTACTGTACGAGGCATAGATGGTTCAAATAAATCATATTTCCTTCCTACTATGTCCTGTTTTTTGGAAGGGGGTTATAGTCAGTATGTCTGTTATTAAATAGACAAAATAAAACGTACTACAAGAATGCCCGTTTTCTTCTCCCCAGCTTTCTTCTCCCTGAGGTAATATGACAAAGGCTTGTTTTCCTTGAACCTTATAAGATAGATAGACACAAAGCAAAAGAAAATTAAAAAGGTTGTAAGCTCTTCTTCGAATGTTGAATTTTTTTAAATGATAGTTTGGGAAGCTTGCATAACACTGGTCCTATAAAACTAACTAGCCTGACTGATCTGCTAACAAAACACAAGTTTCAACTCTGTATTTATACATCATTGTCATTGAAATGAAGCCAAAAAGTGATAGCAGTTACTTAGCTGCTCAAAACAAATTGCTTAAATTCTAGACATAAATTTTCAACTGTATGTATCTTAGCTTAATGTGATGGGAAATACAGCAAGTGGGATCCATCAATACCTAAATTACTTTTGTAGACAAAGGGAGAATATTTGTTCCTAATGTAACAATGTTCTTAATTTTATAATGTTGCCTGACATACTCTGCACTCTGACCAAGTACTGAAAACCGACTTTTATCATATTGGACCATATCTGTAAGAGATACTATAGAAAACTCTTGGGAGGTCTAGTGTTATATAAAGCTCAGTGGATATAATCTCTGTACTTACAAGATTGTAATGAAGAATTTAAGTGTTACCAAATTAAAAAAAATCTCCTGACTGATATTCAATTCTCCTGTTTAGATGAACGAACTCTGTATGATCTCCTGTATGAATAATCTCTGCAGCTACAGAATTCAAAAACATTAAAAAAATCTGCCAAATTTACATATACAAATGTTGCCTTTAAAGAATATTAATTGGAGATTTTTTTCTCTTATTCCTCTATGGCTGAATCCTTTATGGACCTTTAGAAGGGGCAAAAGTGTTAATTTTTGAGCTGCAAAACAAGAGGATGAGGAGGAAATCAGGACGAAAAAGAATGAGCTCTGTTAAGGTCTTATTACTTGGATTTAATACTTCAATAAATTCGTTAAGAACTTTAAACGGCAGGAAGGATAGTGGATTTTATTATTTCTTGATCGCTTAGCATCAATGTGGGGTGGGGGGGAGAAGAAATTCTGAGTCTTCAGTATTGCTGCCATAGTATTCCTAACATTGTGTGATGATTTCAAAATTGGTAAAAGGATGATTGATTCATTCAAACCACACCACCACCGTTGTATATAATTCTTGTATAACTCTTGTATATTTCTTACCTAAGGTCAAATGCAAAGTCCGTACCCAAGAAGGAATAACCTCTTGCAATATTACAAACTGGGATGGACAGACTGAGGAGCAGCTCCGGGGAAAGACGCTGGTAGTCTTGCCAGATTGCAAAGCCGGACATAAGCCTGTAGTGAGCCTTGTCTTGTAGCTTGAAGACAGTGATAGATCACACCTAGAGTACTGTGTCCATCCAGTTTTGGAAGGACAGGACAAACTTCAGTAGGTCCAGCAGACCAAGTTTGGGACTGAAGTGAGTGGTAGCCCCATGAGGAGAGGCTGGGGGAGCAGGGCTTGTCCAGCCTTGGGCAGAGTTGGCTTTAGGGACATCTCATAGCCACCCTAGTGCCTATGGGGAGGTCATCAAGAGATGGAGTCAGACTCTTCACAGAGATACATGGTTAGAGGAGAGAAAATGAGCATAAATTGAAACAACAGAAGTTTCTATTCGATATAAGGAGAAATGAGGATGGTAAAGAAGTGGGAATAGGTTGCCCAGAGAGGCTGGTCAGGCTCCGTCCTTGTTGCCAACCTTTCAAGACCCAGCTGGACAATAACTTGTGAAACCTGGTCTGATCTCATAGTTGACGCTGCCTTGAGTACTTTCTGAAGTCCCTTCCAACTTGAATCATTCAACTGGAATTATTCCATAATCATACTGGTTACTGCACACAGGATTTAATTCTATCAAATGAAGGTCTGTATTTTGAGCTGTCAAATATTGATAAACTGGAACACAGGACATGCCAGATAGCTGAAACAGAAATAAGGGAAAGAAAGTAGAATCTTTTAGGGTGGAAGACAGCATGGAGCAGATATCTTGAAATGTGTTTGTGAAAGGAAAGAAAAACAAACTCCAAACCTCAAAATTCTTTGATGCAATAAAGAGAATATTACAAGCAATTTACTAGTGAGAGACACCCTAAATCCACATTAACTTATAATAAAAAAACCTGTTTTTTAAAAATAATATTCAAGGAAACATGTGGTGTAGACCTCCAGGTCACTAGCCCAACTTGCGCAGTTGTCGGAGTCTGTTATTTTTAGAGAAGAAAGTACATAATTCGTGGGACACTTTCATAAAAGTCCTTCTGTACTCACTGTCTCTCTCATGAGAAATGCAGAATCAGTCAAGACTTCTTTTAAAGTTTTGAAATATATTCACCAGAATTTCATAGTTCTGGGCAGTGACAGCTGTTACACAGTTTTAAAGCAGTAAAAGAAAAAAAAATATCAGTGTTACTGATTTATATGGATTTATTAGTGTTGTTTAACAGACATCATACCAGTAAAGAAATGTTTATCATTCCACACATGCACATGAAATAATTATTTTAAGGTTTGTGTTTATTCTCTGCAATATAATCACTGCTAGTCTAGCTTTTATTCAGCAGAGAAGATCATTAATTGCTGCAGGATTATCATTCTTAACAGAAAGCTTAAGTGAGACTAAATGAAACGTATCAATTCCTCTTCTGGTAGCCAGTGGACTTTCCTGTCCAGAGGTTAAATATGTTCAGGGACAAAATCAAAAAGGTGGTGACTTGAAGTCAGGAAACATTATTCAAAAGAAGTTTTACTGGTCTTGAATGATTAAATCATCATCTCCTAGATTTAGTTACCATGTTACTGTGTTCCAACAACACTTTGGTTTCTAAAGACTTCAGAATAATTTGTTTTCTCAAAACCAATCTATCTCTTGTCAAAGTGAGATTGCAGTTTTACAGCCACCTGGGGAATAAGTGATCCCATTCCATAAATAAGATCCATCTGCATAATACGTACTATGATGTCCCTGTAGACATTAGAGTTATTATATATGAATAGAAAGATATAGACGCAGTTAAGAGATTTATGCAAGAGAGACTTCAGTTGATATGCCTAACATTTTCTAACACAAATGTTTTTATATCACCATACATACAAATCTATATAAGTTTGAGTAGTTGGAGTATTGCAGATGTAAAGATAGAAAAGTAAAAAAAAAAAAAAAAAAAGGATATTTAAATAATGGAAAACTCTTCTTCTTGGAATCAAAATGTCCAAAGTTGGGAACATCAAAACATTTTGTGATGGCAAAAGGCATCACAGCTATAGGAATAATGCAAATTTACCAGGAAAATACTCACAGTACATCTATATGTTTGTTGTCTGGTTCTGGTTGCATTCGAAAATATAATACTTTTTCATACACATAAAATACATTAAAGAATATTAAACGACATTCCCTGCAGAGTCACTAGACAATCTGAATTAGTCACTTAACAAATTAAAAGAGTGGATGAAAAAGACTATTGAGCTTACTCGAGCATGAGGATAAGGAGTAAAAGAAGATAGAAAGTACTTTTTAGCATCTTCATCAGGTTTGGAGAAACATGTCTCCTATTTTCTGGATATATGCAAAAAGAGAGTTCTGTTTTTCTCTTTGTGTCCTTGTTTTAGAGGAGTTTAATATGTAGAAGATATTTTCCAGTTTCTCAAACCTGTCATGATGATGCTTTACTCTGTCAAATCTGACAGAAAAGTAACTGGGAAGAAATCAGAAGCAGTAATGCTAGGTTCTTTCCCTAAACAGAATGTGACAAAGTGACCTCCAAATGCAATACACAGAGTAGCAACAGAGCTAAGAGAATGAGCACCAGAAAAAGAGAGTTTATCTCCTTCTTATTCTATCCTTTCAGGACCTCTGCAGGAGCAGAGAGAAGAGAGTGAATAGTTTACCTGAATATGAAATGTTCTGATTTAAGTACAACATGATCTCTGTAAAGATTTGCCTATTGACAGATATCATCTAATCGGCTGACTTAAGGTTTTCCATCTGTTTATGACTGAAAATTATCTGTGGATGGAGAGAAACACATGAAGTTGGAATAGATTTTAAAACCCCATCTTGTAAAAATTTTGGAGGAAAAAGATCTCAGACTTCAAAAATTACTGAGTTTTGGATCAAGTGCAAAATCAATTATGACCTCATCCTTTTTACAAATAACCCCACTACTTCTAAAAAATGAACTGGGAGTAAGTTCACACAACTCTAATGAAAGATTAGAGATTATCAGATAGACAACAGACTTCAGAAGCAGGAAGTATTTTTGGTTTTGAATAGATTCAGCAAACTACAAAGTGGCAAACTTAATGGTCAAGGTGAGAAATGGCATAACCTTGTAATTGTCAAGCAGTTATCAACAGTGTCATAAGGTTATGAATGTTTGTATAACTGTCAAACAACACTAAGTCCCAGTATTCTTACTTGTTACTCTTCCACAAAAAACCCCAACCAAACAAACAAAAAAATATTCCAGATTTGTTCTTTTAATTCTCTTAAAGGAGTATGGAATCTGTGATTTTGTTGTTTTGTTGTTAAACTATACCATAGTTGGGGAGAGGTTAGAGGAGAATAGAGGAGTATGACACATGATGTAGCAACATCAGTTAGAAACCCCAAATTTAAACCACTGAAGTTAATGAGAGTTTCTTCAAATGTGTCAATGAGTTCCGACTATGACAAATCAACTGTTGCAATATCCTTAAAGATTAACCAATCATTCTAAAATCATGTAAAATCCTCCCTTACACTTGCCTGAAAGAAACAGAACAAGTAATGAGCAAAATTTTTAAGCAAAGGAATGTAAAATAGAATTCTTTTAACAAGTCATTTAAAAAATAGGTAAATAAGAATAACTTGAAATAATTTCAAAAATACTATGACAAAGACACTTGATAAACTCTAAAAAGGCATGTGATAAGGGAACAGTGTGACTGGGAAATAGCAGGGACAGAGAAGTGTAAGAGTACTCAGAAAATTTTTGTCAGAAAAAGGGAAATAGTCTGGGGAAGAGAATTTACTGTAGCTTTTTTTAAATACAATGAGTTTTCTCTCTCCTCCCAAAGAAGGAAAAAGTAGCTAAACACTGACCCTGGTAGGTTTGGGATATTTTAGTTTTCAATTTCAATCTTAAGTATAGCCAGAATACATCTGGATTTCCTCACACATGTCCTCCCTTTTCTGCTGAGAAATTTTCTCTGTCTGGGAAGTGGAGAAGTTTGTGCCCCAGCTGGGATGTCCAAAATTTCTAGACGTTCACTATGCACGTACAGATTAACTTTGCAGCATAGGCATAAAGAGTCTGCTGCTTCTGGGAAACATCAATACACTGTGCATATGCAATACAGTTGCTGCACACACGCAGCAAGCCGAGTGTGCTCCAAACACATTGTATTTATGGCACACCCTGTGACAAGCATATGAGTTTCTATCCAGGATTTCCAAGACAGAAATAGTTTTGAATCATTTGTGGATTTTCTCCCACTTCCTGGAAAAAGCCATTCTTACCATAAGTATGAATGGCACTGAAAAAAGCCAGAGGAAGAAATCACCAAAGTTGAAGTGATAAGATCACAATAACCCTAAAGAATGCAGACTGCAGGGACAAGCATCAGAGACAGCTCACTGTAATTTATGGAATCGGCTCTAACCAAAAGCTGAACTCAGAGTAAAAGCTCTTCAGTGTCTATGGTATCACTATGCTCCTAATAAGGACAGTCGGAGTAAATGGATGAACAAGATTTTGTTTTGCTGAGTTTTCTGACCTCCATAGAAACAATATATGTTTCTGAAGAGCAGCTGTTGCATCTGCCTTAAGGCAACGAGTACATCCTGGTTCCCGAGAATGAGTTACATGTAATGGTAGACAGTTGCACTGAAAATCTAAGAGACGATGCCACTTTCCTTTAGTTGACCAAGATACTTCCCTCCTAAAAATACGCTTCAACTTCTTTTACCATTAACATTAAAAACAACAGGAAAAAATGGTCACTTTATGCTTTCAGGTAAATGGTGCTTGAACTGAATTAGGTGCAGTTGCATAAATAGAATTAAGGCGTAGATCTGGCCCACAAATTTATATGAACAAAATAAATTGGCCACAGTCAGCCGTTATACGTATTGTGAAGGAACTCAAAAACGGAATTAAAACACAAAGATACCAGTACTTCAGAGACAATTCTTCATCAGAAATTGCATAAATTTGTATTGGGAATACACCAGTTCCTACTACTTTATATCCATTTAAAGTCTTTGGTTAGAGTGATAAAGTGGACGAGTCATATTTCTCTGATAACATTGTGCCTGCAGGATGCTAGTGATAAGTAGCAGAATTCTCATTAACATAATATGACAATGCCAAATTAGTTCTAATTATCCTGATCGTTGAGCCTTTAAATGAAAATGAAGACAGTAAAGGTAACTAATTATTGAAGGCTACTTCTGAGAAAAAAATATGAAAGGTTTTTAAAAAAGACAGTACAAAACAATGGACCTGAACTGTCTAACATCTTGTAAGTTTATTTCTGATGAACCTGCTTGAAAAAACAGTATGATTTTGTTTTGCAAAAAGCTTGAAAAATGTAAAGTGTCATTCTGCTAATTACATATTTTATCATATCTCATCAAACATATGGACACTATTAATAAAATAACTGTTTCATTATCTGTAAATTCTCAGGCATAAATCATAGAATCATAGAATGGTTTGAGCTGGAAGGGACCTTAAAGATCATCTAGTTCCAACACCCCTGCCATGGGAAGGGACACCTTCCACTAGACTAGGTTGCTCAAAGCCCCACCCTGGCATTGAACACTTCCAGGGATGGGACATCCACAACTTCTCTGAGCAACATGTTCCAGTATTTATCTGTAAATAAAGGTTACAGTTCATAATGCAGCTGATTGATCACAAAGAATTTGCAAGGAAAAGATGAAAGTAATACATAGTAGAAATTCACTAATAATGAACTATGAAAAATATACTTCATGCAAAGCATTAAGCCTTCAGTGTTCAGTAAAATCTCACAAGGAAGATATATAACAATTTATATGATGAAAAATATTTTAAAGCAATTTATTTTGAAATTATATACAAAAATTAAAATACAAATTACTTAAGTGCATTACTACATTATTTTTATGTCAGTATCTGATCATGTTACTTTTTTTCTTTATTTCCA
This sequence comes from Calonectris borealis, assembly GCF_964195595.1. Lineage (NCBI taxonomy): Eukaryota > Metazoa > Chordata > Aves > Procellariiformes > Procellariidae > Calonectris > Calonectris borealis. The sequence continues at coordinate 157,420,514 of NC_134312.1, read as the reverse complement.
ATCTCTATTTCTCCAAATAGTAGAAGGTCTCAATAAAAAAACAAACAATCTTCCTCTAACACAAAAAAAAAAAAGTCATCGTCTTAGGGATTCCTTTTCCTTCTGTACTAGTAAAAAATTAAAATTAAGTGCCTTATTTAGTGTTGGGGGATGAAGAAGTTCTAGCAAATGAATATACTGCATACTCTCTTTCCCTACTGACAGACAGTAACTGTGACCTTTAAAAAAAAAATACATCTGGTCTACAGCAGCCAGCCTGTTAGGTGTGTGTCTGGGCCTCATTTTCAGCTCTGGCTATTTCACATTGCAACCTTATTCAATAATGTACTGCCAAGAACAGGATAACAAGAATTAGTGTCACAAGGGTGGCATCAACAGTTAAAGGAATTGCATTCACTTATTAGAAATGTTGACTTTCTACTCACATTTTATACAGTTTGCTGAATTGTAAAGGAGCTACAAAATCCCAGTTTAGTTTTGAAGTGTTTTCATTATGGTGCTTTCTTTTGGTTTTGGTTTTGTTTTGGTTTTGTTGTTTTTTTTTTCCCAGAAGTTTGCTTAAACTACTGGAACTTCTGTTCTGGTTAGGTCAGGTGCCTCAGCCAGGATAAGCAGCACTCCTCACCTTCCCCTGTTGAAAATACAGCTCTAGTGTCTTAGAATTCAGAAGGTACTCACTGAAAAAAAATGAGGGACAGACTGTATTAGTGCAACTTTGTTGAAATGCTTCTGCCCTCTTGTAAGTGCCACAATACAGTTCATAGGAAACTTGTGTGACTTTTTGCTCAGGGAGGCCTGAAGCTTACAATACTTTCTGAAAGAAGCAGGACTAGGTCCAATATGAGGTTTAGATGACCACTGTTGTATGGCATCACACTGTAGCTCCTGAGCCTCCAAAAACCCAGTCTAGAATTAAGCATCTAAACTTCCTCAGTAATCCAGAGGGAAAGCCATGCACCTCTGAAGAGCAATCAAAAAGCTCTTCTCCGAGCACAGATCCTGCCAAGAGGAAATGTCAAGCACAAGACCAAAGGGAAGCAACATTCTGTCCAAGCTGAGGAACCTGAACCAGGACTACAAGCACAAGTTTCTTTCCACTCCAAATCTAAGACCAGAGATCATCTTCTGAGAACAGACATCCACAATTACTCTGTTTTCCTATGAACAGTAAGTTAAAGAATGGATGAGGACAACTTTTCCATTTTACTAACCACCTCATCATAGCTATCAGTCATAACTAGTGTTGTAAGCTCCCCTTCTCTCCTCAGGATTTAGCTATCCAGGTACCAAGGCACCAAGACCAGCTCTGGTCTGGCCCAGCTGTATAAACTGTGCTCACATAGTGCTGAGAAAGGGCTATGAGAAAGGCTGTACAGAGATGAGAAAGGCCGTACAGAGATGAGAAAGGCCAGAATTAGACATGAGATTGCTTAGGTGGGATCATCGGTAACTCAAGAATTCAGGAGGGAAAATATCACCATGGAAAGATGTGAGACCTAACAGACAAAGCCAGGGAAAGTCAGGGTGATGAGATCCCAGCCAGGAGATGTTGATACCATCAATGGAGCTGTAGCTGGAGGCCTGAGGCAGCTCTCCGGCACTGTCGATCCTCTGGGGGAGCCACAGGGTTGACAGCTTTTTGGAGCCTCATCCATTAGGGTGGTGAACACACAAGTGCTTAACCTAATGTTTGGTAGTTCCTAGCTATTTTCTGTGCATGCTAGTCAGTGAATAACTATTTTATATCTTTTGGTTGTGTATATATTACTTGTAGAGTCACTTAGTGTCTGCCTAAAGACACCCAAACATACTAACATAAAAACAGGCATAACATAGATGGGTATCAAGAATCACAGGTTAATTTTTCCACCTTTGCAAGCAGTGATTCAGTCACCTCTCTTCCATATTGTATCTGTAACTGCAGTGCAAAAATAAAGTCAAGACTCTGTGACCTAAGGGAAACCTGAACATGAATGTCCCTAACTTCCCATACCATAGCAATCAATATGCTGCTAAAAACTATTCTGAAACCACTAGTTGGCTGGAGAAGTATAATTCCACACAATAGGGTGAGATTTTAGATGCATTTCTATCCTCACATGTTTTTTTTTCTTATTTCAGTTGCTCTTCCACTGAGATTGAGCCTCCTACCAGGGCTTTAGGTGACTTTTGGTTACTCTAGGTGTTATCATGAAGCACCTATAGAGTTCTGTTTCAGAGCTCACTGGAAACCTAAGTACCTAATAGGGAGTCCTAGATCTCACTCTATAAACCCAGCATCTAAAAATTCAAATTACCAAATGCTTAAGTCCTTGACTGAATCCATGCACTAACCTTGAGACCTTCAGAAATTTCTTGAGAATAGCCCTGAATTTATAAACAGTATTCAAATTGTCTCTTCAATACAAAATAAACTGGCATACACAGAACCATCTTATCCATAGGAAACATGGCAATATCACCATAGAATGTATTGTAATATACTCTGCAAGTTCATCATTGCAGTACCCATCTTTTAGGTCTTTTGCTGTCAAGTGGAATTTTTAGCAAGATAGAATTATGCAGCTAGCAATGAGATTTGGAAAAGAGAGCACTCTTTGAGGGAGCTGCCTTAACTAAGCAAAGAAAATATCAAGGGACAGCAAAATTCAGTTTCTCTTTATACTGTAAAGATACCTTAATTTGCCTCTGTTACTGATCATACACTTGTAAAAAAAAATGTTGTCGTGGTTTAACCTGGCAGGCAGCCAAATACCACACAGCTGCTTGCTTACTCTCCTCCCTCCCCAGTGGGACAGGGAGAGAATTGGAAGGGTAAGAGTGAGGAAAACTTGTGGGTTGAGATAAAGACAGTTTAATAGAACAGAAAAGGGAAAATAATAATGATAATGATAGAATATACAAAATGAGTGATGCACAATGCAATTGCTCACCACCCGCACTGACTAATAACTAAGTAGCAATCGCTACTTCCTGGAACACACCTACCATTTGTATACTGAGCATGATGTCACATGGTATGGAATACCCCGTTGGCCAGCTGGGCCAGCTGTCCCAGCTATGCTCCCTCCCAACACTTGTTGTTTTTTTTTAAGCTGAATGTCCTTGACTAGGAGGGTACTTAGCAACAACTGAAAACATCAGTGTGTTATCAATGTTATTCTCATAATGAATCCAAAACACAGCACTAGGAAGAAATTTAACTCTATCCCAGCCGAAACCAGGACAAATGTATACACTGATATGTGGAAAACTGCTACTAGCTTCAATCTTTCACTTCAGTGACAGAGTATTACACAGCTAAAGGTACCTTTTATTAAAATACCAGTGAAGGGAATGAATAATTCATACCTGGGGAAAGCAAAATTTGACTTAGGAGAATTCTTGTCTTTTAGTAGAAATAGTAATTCCAATATTGGTAAAATTTCCATCAAAAAAAGTGGTAGTTCAGTAGCCACTTGTCAGGAAATTGCATTGAAAGGATTACAAAGAAACAGGCCAATCGACATTAAAATTTTTAAATGGTTATCTGCAAAAAACTTTATCTTTGGGGAGCAAAAGGTGGGGGGAGAGATGGGAGAACAGACAAGAAAAGGGTTTTTTTCTCTTAAAAAAAAAAAAAATCCTTAGAGTACTTTCTATGGACTTTTTTGTTGTGCTCTTTTATTTTTTTTTTTAAGTATTCTAATTTACCAGTAATTGTAAGAGAATGGTAGTCCTCCATTTGCAACAGTTGGCACTCTATGCTCTTCCACATTGTGCTAGGCTGCTGCAGTTACAAGACCGTACAGTTCCCTGTTTTGTTTTGCAAATGTTAGTTAACTGTAACTGTAGTTATTTTAGGCAGTAAAATGTATATACATGCTAAGCAATGTTAAAAACTTTTATAAATATAATTTAAAATTTTTAAAGTATTACATGCATTAACAAATAGTTTTCCAGCATTGTGAAGAACTCACAGTTATTGAAGTTTCATAAGAAAAAAAAGCAAGTCTTGCACATTTTTGTCACATTTTTTACCCTCCAAATTAACCAGACACTTTTAATTATGGGGATTCTGCCTTTCTTTTCAGAAATAGTCATTCATTTGAAAACAACAAAAGGCCATTTTATGACTTGGATGCCTATCAGTTAGGTTCTAAAATGACTAACTGATGTACTGCTGAACCTGCAACTAGGCTCTGGTACATGAATTAGGTTCCCAAGATCTTTATTCGGAGCATGAGAAGAGTTGTGGCAGGAGGGAACATTTCAGCCACTTGTGGCACAGAAAGATGCTTGATCTACCTTCACCTGAACATACAGCAATAGGGTGTGAGTTGTATTGTATGATACATAAAGGACCTTACTGACACTTTTAATAGGCAAGACTTTACGACCCAAGCACAAAGCATTGTACTGCTTTCAGAACTGACCTGAGATCTCCCTTTCAGCTATTTCTATAGTCGAGAGCACGCCAGCCTGGTAGCTACTACATCTTTGTACGGTTAAGGCATATTCCAAGTGTCTCCAGAAAAACAAATATACACCCTCCGCTCATATGCACCATGAGGGCAAAGTCATTGCATTAACTCTAGAATTAACATCTTTCTTTAATCTCTGGAGTTTAGGCCTCTGAAACAGAGCCTCAAAGATTGAGAAAGGATGCCTTTGTTCACTTAGAATCCTGTTCCTGAAATTTCAGTTCCTGGAATCTGTTCCAAAAAACTGAAGAGATCACATCATATTTAGTCAGTTACTTCGAAAACTACATTTAAATGAAAGGCTTCTAAATAAATGTCTTCTGCTCTCATCTTTCACCTGAAACTGTACTGATATACAGTTGAGAATACATGTTTTAAGCCTCCCAAAGGAGAAAAGGAGGGAGGGGGGGGGAAGCATGAACCCATAACCCAGCAGTGGGGGAAAGAATTGGAATGCTGCATTTACTTTAATTCATCCTGTAATTATCCTAATTTTGGAATTAATCAGGGTTTGAAGTCAGGACTTCCCTTCCTCTAGCTAACAACTTTGAGATTAGTTTTATTTAAGCCTGTACCATCTGACTGTTACCCAGGGTTAAGCTTGTTATACTTTTAACAAGTAGTTGGATATAGTAGAACAGGTAGAAAATGTGGGTGTCTCATAGAAAAAACAAATCTGCAAAGGTTCATTTGAACTGCATTTCAGCCTGGCAGCATTTTTACCAGGTTAATAGAGAAGTCAATTATGTGATAAAATTACCTCTACATTGTTGCAGAATCCAATCCTCTCTCCAATTTATAACATCAGGAAGGAGAAAAATACACAACTTGCTTAAAAAAGCAAAATCACTAATATTACACTTTACTTACAGTTCACTACATATTTGATATCAGAATCACTACAGAAAATTATATCAAGCAGGTAACAAGCTTTCTGAGTACTAATCATATGAGACAATTTATAAAGCTTTAGTATAAAATAATGCACTACCTGTGATCTCATATTTACATTGTGCAGCTATAATCATTGGGGAGCAGAAAGCATCACTACTTAGAGGTAGTGATGAGGTCACTGCGTGCATAAAAAGGAAGTCATTCTATCAATACCATTATGGAAATAGACTGTAAGCAGAACTTTTTTCTTATTTACTTTTGCATTTCACAACTGAAAAATCATTTCAACAACTATGTCAGATTCCTCAGAAATCTATCTCCAATCTTCCTTACTTCACTAGAACCATTCTTAATCATTAGTTTTCTTGGTGAAGCCCTAATGAACACTCTCAGATCACATCATCCTCTAGGAATTTTGAGAGAAGGCTTATCAATTTATTATATTTGCATGGTAAATAAGGAAATCTCTCTGTCTGTCTGTCTGTCTGTCTGTCTCTCTTTCTTAGAGTTCATCTACCATATTCACACACATACATCGGTTGGAGAGCTAGCGGCATACCTTTTTGCATTTGCTTTTTGCAAGATTGATTTTAACCTCACCTACCTTTTCAAAATTTACTACTGCGCTTAAAAGTCCCTTGGTGTAGTCCATGGCTAGTGATAACTTTCTTTGGAAACCTGAGCAACAGCAATTTAACAGCAAGACTCATTGCGTAAGAGGCATGCAGGCAGTGGCTGGAGAGCCAGGTGACAGTTTGGATTCTTGGGTGGCCTTCCTTCTCCTTTTATATCCAGCTTTGTAGATAAAGAAATTTACTTTTCTGGTTTTGGTCAGAATATACTCTGGAAAAAATGTTTCACCAAATGCTTTTCCAAATTAATTGTATATGTCCAGAAAGAAGCAAATCAATATCTCCCACAGGAAGCCATTTTAATAATTAAAGAATATTTAAAGAAACAGATTCAATACATTCTCAGCAACAGCCTAGACAGCCTAGATAGGCATTTATCCTGTCACTCTGAGCCATATAAGAGTTCGAGGTCTTCCTTAAGTCACCTAGATTCTCTCTGTGGAGCTTAAAGAGAAATAGGTACCTTCAGAGAGCAATTCACTCTGTATTTTTGTTGTTGGTGGTGGTAGTTTAAGCACCATGTTACAATCAGTATTGTCAGACTAACTGTTTTTCAGTTCAAGGCCACCTCTCCTCCTACACAACATTATTTTTAAATGACAGAAATATTTGTTTCATTTTATTAAGCACATTTTGAATTATAAAGTGAGCATCTCCTGCTTAAAGCAATTCTCCACATTCAGCAAAAGCTGACCAGTACTTTGACTGATTCCAACTTGTATTTCTCATCCAATCAATAACCTGTTTGAGGGAAAAAAAAAATCATTCATTTTGAATTGCAGCAGTTAGATACAAAGTAGATGACTTTCCTTTCATTTACTGAAAGACCTCTAGATACAGCAAAGGAAAGGGGGAATCTCTGTTTCTGTCATATAAAAAGTTTCTATGCCTTACCTCTGCAAAGGTGTATTTGAAAACACAAATAATAGATCAGCACCATCAAAGCCTTTTCAAGGTTTTTTTGAGGTTTTTCTCCCTAAAGGCTGCATATTATTACAATCCTTCCCCTAATCCCCCCAATTCAGCAATGGATTTCACAGTCTGCATTCGCATCTGAATCATAAACCCAGAACAGGGACTAAAAACTTAATTTGTATCAAAATACCAAATGCAGAGCCCTGTTGAGATAGCTTAACATTTTATTAGAATCAGAAAAACTTGAGAGGAAAGGATCAGTGTGATGGGGTTTCATTTTGTTTCATCTCTGTATTAGACATCAAGTGCCTTATTTAAATAATGAACGCATGAAACAGTATGCATGTATAAATCTAAAAATCGGATTTTAACTTTTGCTCTTTTTTTTGTTTTGGTTTGGTTTTTTTTTTTGTTTTGTTTTGTGGGGCTTTTTTTCTGCTTTGGGAATCCTAGACCTAAGAGTATGGAAGGAATGACCCTTCTCCCACTTTAATAAAGTCTGCAAAGGAATTGTGAAACAAACCAATCAGAAATGCAGTATTCTTCTGCTTTGACACGTAAACCATTATTTTAGTAAAATTATCTTTATTACAGTGACAGAGAAGGTTAAATGGTAAGTTTCCTAGATACAGTACAACCAATGCTTTGGTGCTTCTTTTCATCTCCAGCAAATGATCTGACAAATGAACAATAAGTTCTTCCAGCAGGCACAGATTAAACCACAAGTAAGTAAATAAAAACAGCTGTTAGAAATAAGTAGTATTTTCCCTTAGCTGAGACTTTTAGCAGATTATTACAATGACCCATATGCACTTTGTAGCAAAGAAATGGTAATTCCTAACACTCACAAACACTGTTTAGCATCACAGGGAAAACAAGAGAGCAAGAATTCAGTTTTGGGCTTCTCTAGCTCAGTTCTAGTGTCTCTAACTGGTGTCCAAAACTGTGAAACTGTTCTTTAAAGTGCTTCAAATTCTTCTTACTGAAGTTCTAACATGCACTAAAAGATACCCACAATTTGCTCAAGTATTTTTCCAGTTGCCGTATCTCAAAGGGACTTAGATACCAAGAGAGTTTTCTAGATTTAAACTGAGCTGCGAATTTGTCCATTTTAATTTGTAGTGACACCATTCCAACACTACTTTTAGCCTGAATGAGCTGTTATACTGTCTCTGGAAGGGGTTGCATCTCACAGGTCCATCTTGTGTTCAGATCGTCATTGTCAGGTCTGTTACTATAATCATGATGATATTCATTACATCATCAGCTTGGCTCATATGGACGGTCTTTGACGATGTTTTCTTACAACTACCAAGCCTAGAACACAGGAATGGGAAGAGTAAATTCAAGTTGAGAACACCTGTAAAGCTCAATGACTTTTTTTATTAAACTCATCCATAGGTGAGAATTTTCTTATTTGGAATTTTGTCACAAAATTCTTTTGATTAAACACAGACTTACAAAAAGATATTTCTTTTTCAAGGTTCACAAACCTTTCAACAAACCTGAGCTGAGTTTTAAATGATCCAGGCTAATAAATGGTTTTGGATGGAAAGACTGTGATTTCACAAGGGTTGATTTGTAATCAGGCAAAACTTGGTGAGTTGGCTTAAAGTTTTGTGGCTTGTTTCATCTTAAATTTTGAAGTAAAACTCCAAGGATGCCAGCTCATATGAACTGAAACTTAAAATATTCATACAAAACCCACTGTAATAAAACTGCTTTAGTTTTAGGCCAACCCTGGGGAGGGGTGGGGGGAAGCTATTTTCACAGGCTTTATGTCTGTGTGGAGTTTTGAATCCTAGTGCTTGTTGTTTATTCATTTTTAAGCATCCATCAAGGAAAGACTTGGCTCATGTGACCTCCAATAAAGCCAGTGTTAGTAGGATTTTGTGGTTTGCATTGCTTAGAAGGTCACAGCTACTTAGAACAGGGCTTGGAATTTTTACAATGACAGATCAAAACACATGGTTTTGGGGGTTTTGCTGACATAATGGTAACAGTTATGAGAATTATAATGTATATAAAATTGGATAGGATATCATATCTGGGAATGATAGTATTATTTTAATACCCATGCCCTCAAGATAGTTTTAATGCTGAGGTAGGAGATGTTATAGAAAAAAAGCTTCTAAAATTAGAATTAGGTATACATTGTCTGATATATACCCACTCAGAGACTGTCAGAGATGCAAAGATTGTTTTGTGTTAAAAATAGAAATTGCATTTGCAATGTTGCTTAAAAGCAACATGTTGCTGTTACTTTCTCATTTAAGAAACAAGTAACAGCAAAACACAAGACACTTGAAGAAGGGCTACCCGGTTTCTCAAACTGTTTATTTAAAACATCAGAGAACTTAATGTTGGAATATCTATGTTTCTTTTCTGCAGGGGAAAAAAAAACCAAACCACACTTTTTTATATGTTTATTTTAGAAATACCATAGACCAGATTGCCAGTCTTTTTTGTTTCTTTTCCTCTTCTCATTTCCTTGTGTTGCTCCCTTTCCAGTGCAGCCAAAGGATGCTTAGCTAAATAGAACTGATGGGACTAGATGTCTCATTACAATATTGTCTTCTAGTCTTCCCCACCTGAAATCATGAGAGTTGGGCTGCTTATTTTTATCTTTGGAAGAAATAAAGAGAAAGGAAGTGGAAAGGAGGAAATCTTCCTAGTCTTGGAAATGAACTCCTGAAGGCAGAAATATTTTTGCCTCCTTTTTCATTGTTCCACTTAGTTAGCAGTGGAAAAGAAAATTATGCTGTTCTTTCAGCTATAGTTGAGAAGAACTGTCTTGGAAACACCAGAGTACCTTCCGTGGATGTGAATTAGAAAGGACTAGTTAGAAAGCAAGATAGACCTAGTTGTCTAACTGCCTATGTACCCACACATGTGTATGTGAAGAAATAAACAGCCTTGATTTCAGGAACACAGGAAGAAAAATTTCTTTCTGGATAAGAGACAGGAAGCAGTGCTAAATGCGAGGGCTTAAAAAAACAGACTGAGTTGAGATATATTCTTATTAGACTTCTATAAGTGAAGATATAATGCATGTACATGCGTTAGAATGAGCAGACAGGGATGAAAAATGAGTGCACAGCATGAGGAAAAGGGAGGAAAAATAAGAAGAAAAGAGAAAAAAGAGAAGAGAAGAGAAGAGAAGAGAAGAGAAGAGAAGAGAAGAGAAGAGAAGAGAAGAGAAGAGAAGAGAAGAGAAGAGAAGAGAAGAGAAGAGAAGAGAAGAGAAGAGAAGAGAAGAGAAGAGAAGAGAAGAGAAGAGAAGAGAAGAGAAGAGAAGAGAAGAGAAGAGAAGAGAAGAGGAGAAGAGAGAGTGCTAAAAAAGAAAGTGAACAAGAAGAAATGTAGGTTTTTTAAGTCTTCTTGCCTTAAAAAAATTCTTCCACGTGCCTTTCATAAGTCTACCCTTAATATTTAAATCCTGAAGTAAATGATGTTATTGAGGTATGTGTTTTCTACCAGTACTAACATCCCTGGTCCTAACATCCCTAACAAAGGTCTTAATATCCCTAGTCCTGGCCATCACAGCCGCAGTCTTTTCCACTAAGGTTAGTTTGCAAGCCAGGCCAGTTTTACTGGTCAGAAGCTATTGAATAACATCTTGAGGTTATTATTAGGTTGAACAGTCCTGAACATGTTTACCTCTGCACAATGAGCTGTTGTCTGTATAATCACTTCCTGTCCCTGACAAAGAGGGGAATGGATGACCAGAATTCAAAATCCCTGCATCCAAATCCCACCTACCATTAGCACAGCTTGTGAAAGCAAGTTTTACAGTTCCTTCTAATGGCAATGAAGGGGATAAAGGGCAGAGCGTTAATCCTTCCTTCTCCTGTACCCAGGAAAGCTGGGTATTGGCAATACTGTAAACCCAGATACATTTACAAAATTACTTATTTCTATTATTTAAGTAACTCAGAATTATAAAATATGCCTGAGCTCTGCAGATATATATAAAAATATTGCCAGAGGCAGGAATCACTTCTACAGTATCAGCATATCACTGCTTCACTGCTTCGCTGCACATAAACCTTATTTCCAATTAGTCTGAGCTCCCTGAGAATCAATCGGAGACTGTATAAACATTCTAAACACATACTGTGCATGCCACTTCAAATTTACCACTAACACTTTACTATATTTCTATCAATTATTCCCAGGAAATAGGCCATATTGCACCAAAGTCATGGTTTAATGGTGTTTGATTTTTTCCTCCAACCACCAAATATTTAAAAAGGCACACATACAAATCTACAGATAAATTATTTATTGTATTTTCTACTTTTTATCTAACAAATTACAACACAGAAGAAGTAATGCTAGCATTCTGATTATTAAGAAAAAGAAGAAAAATTTAATACTTTGGTGCCTATTCATGAGCAATGACATGCAAATGACATTCTTCAAGCCTCGTTCACACAGATTGAAATGGCAGGCCAAAAGCTTTCTAAAGTTTACCAGCTGCTTTCATTCCCCCGCAATACCACAGGCGACATTTGCTCCCCTAGCAGGTCTAAAGGCTTCTTTCTATATAATCAATAAATCCAGGTTGGGTCTTTTCCACATAATCTTTAGAACTCAGCCTACACACTAAATTCTCCTTCAGAAAGATTGCCTGAGAGAAAATTCAAAGGGGCAAAATCAGTCTGCTAAGGCTTACAGTCTTACTTCTCCCTAATGGCAAAGAACAGCACCTGTAAATTCCCAAGTGTTTTAATCATATTCAGCTCTGGGAGCTGACACCTTGCAGCTCTTAAATCGCAACTCAGTAGATATTCCTATGTATTATTTTCTCAGACAAAATTCTTGTGTTCATACGATCCTAACTAAAACTGGATCCTCATACCCTGACTAACCTGGAGCATGCTAGGTATCTCACTCAAAAGGTGAGGAGGGAGGGATAACATGTAAGCAAACAATATAGTTAGATGTAAAACAACAAAAAAAATCAGACCATTGTAGAAAGGCATCCAAGGATGCTAAAGATTTATGACACAAATATAAAAGTTTTAAGAATCAAATGACTTCTTCTCATCATCTTGGCTGGACAAGAGAAAACTGAAGGAGTTATTTACTTTGGTTTTGTTTTGTGTTAAAGATATTTAATATATACTCTTTATGTATAGGGTATATTCCTGAGCTCTTTCCCTTTCTTCAGAACCCATGGAGCTGGCTTTTACATTTCTTATTGAATGAATTTCTGGACCTCCAAAGAAATTTCTGTAAATCTAGCAACAGTAAACATTTCATATCATAACTGACAGAAAGAACAACAGATATCCCTCTAAAGGTATGGACAGGAATATGAACGGAAATTCTGCTGAAACTACTCTGGGATGCTACCTTTCTACAATTTCATATTTTCTTTTTCATATTTAAATCACTGGAAAAATGGTATTGGAGAACACTTACCTGTGTGATACACTGATGTTGACTCCAGATAGTTCAAATCTTTAAAGGGATTTTTTAATCCATTCTACTGACTTTTAAAAGTGTAATTTTAGAAATTTCAGGAACCAACTTACTATTCAGCTTTTTTGTTTCACTTACATTCATCATATTCCACCCTACTTCTGTATGATTTTGAATTGCTTTCCTTTCTTCTATTCCTAAAAAAGAAATCTGCTAAAGAAGTGCCATTCCAACTCCACAGCTCAATTAATTGTGCAGAAAGAGATGAATTTCACACAGTGTCAGAATTTGGCAATATTTTGACTCAGATTTTAACTACAGAAGGATAAAATACCCTGGGGAATGCAGTGATGAGGAGTTGACAATAACATTCTGTTCAGTCTTCATCAGAAAATACCATGCATCTGGTTGTGGGGTACGCTTCCATGCAAACTACTGGAAGCAGAACTTGTAGTTAACCTTCACAACAGCAATTGCTAAACATCCTTGGGTCCTTGGTACTTTTTTGCATTTTGGTGTTTGTTGTTTTTTTTTTTTTTTAACTTTTCTATTTTTTCCCCCTCCGTATACAGTTTCTGGAGGCACAAAATCAAGGTTTTGAACTCATTTGAGTCTAACTTTGTTTTGATCCTTCCTTCTTCTCAAAATGGACAAGCAAAATACATGTATTTAAATGATTAACTCTCAAAAACCTGATATCAATATTCTTCACTGTTAATTGATTTTTGAGTATCAGAACAAATAGAATGAAAATGGAAAATGAAGGTTTAGTAGTGTTCATTGTTTTACGTTAGACCTCATCCCATAAAACACTGAAGATGTCTATAGAGTGAAACCCTTAATTCATTTGAAGTTAGACAACTAAAAAATTACCCTGCAAGGCATGAGCAGGTTTTATTTTTACTGAGGGCAAGGGAATTGAAGATGATTATCTACATTATAGTAAACATAGGCTCAGTGACAAAAGCACCATAGTGAATTTCTTTTTATTTTCAGCAATCAGAACAATAATTTGTCCAAGATCCTTCTCCCCCAGACTAAGTGCCTTAATCGTTCTGCCTACTTTCCTTTTAGCTCCTTTATATCGTTGATGCTAACAAGCACAACTTTTTTTGCACCAATAGAGAACATCATGTACCTCACCAGGAGATGTTACTGAGATCTCCTCTTCAGGATGTGGGAGCTGTTGCATTATATTCCCTTGGGCTAAGGCAAGCCACATTTCTCACTTCCTCTGTAGATATCCTGTCTCAGAGCTCCTAAACTGGACATTATCATCTCAGGAGCCCAGTTCAGTTATGCATGGATTTCCTTATGAATTTCAGAAGACTAATGTTAGATGTACAGCCCAAATCAGTGCTTGACCTGTAGAGAAGCTCAGAATTTTACCTTGTATGTAGGGTTCCCTACAGGGAACTCTAGACAGCTCTCTTGATAGTGTAGAGAATTTATAAGCCATTATTCAGCATTTTTTACCTCTCTCATTAACTGTATAGGAAACCCATTGACTTAATATAGTGTATTTACACCGATGGTTATGGAACATCAATACTTAGATATTGTTTTTCCTAACTTAGGTGGTCTGAATCTTGTCTTGGATATTAAAAGATGAAAAAGAAGGCAAAAAAGTTTAAAATCCATTTGAAGCCTGATGGAATGACTTCCCCTGCCAATGCCTTAAGATGTTTTCTTATTAGATATGATAGTTTCTCAAGAAAAACTGTAAAAAAAAGTATAAAAAATATATTCAATATATAAAAATTTATTCGTGTAAATAATATTACAATACGAAAGCATTGGCTTAGCTTAAAAGTTTACTTTGTCAGATGTTTTCAATTTCAAACCATTGCTTTTTTTAATAATGCACGTTATACAAACAAATCAAAACCAACCTGAAAAGCAGTAACTTTGACGTCTTGTGAATGAGGTCATCCACATAAAAATAGACAATTACAGTGAATTCTTGCATCCTCAGCAGAAGAATGAAAGGAGAAAAAGGCAAAACAGCATTGCAATTTGTTGAAACTCCGCAATTTAAAGACACCTGAAATTTTTCTCCATTGCTTATTTTTAATTTCGGGTTACTTATTTTAGGTAGACTCATTCTGAAAAAAAAAAAAGAAAAATACCCAACACATGGGTTTTGGTTTAGTTTTTTAAATACATGTGGTCTAAAATAAAAAACAAAAAGTAAACAATAACAACCAAAAAGACTTCAGGAGGAAAAATACTAATTTCCAAAAAAACTTCAAAAAACATGTTTCAGTTACATTAGACCAGCTACTCTTTTGTTTTCTGATGAACTCTTCAACAAGTAGTTTCCCAAATATTTATAACTTAGTGGAATTATGTATTTTCAAAGCTGAATTTCATATAAACAGAAAAAATATGCTATAACATAGTAAAATAATAATAATGAAAACAGAAGTAAAAACCATGAGGAGGTGTCCATATATGTCATATTGAACCTGATTGTTCATTCAATGTAAATCACAAATCATTTATTTAATTTAGAAAGCATGACTGCAGGTTACAGTGGTATGAATGAAAGGTAAGGTATTTAGTAAGGAATTCAGTTTATTTGCCTTCTACTACAAGGCTACTTCTGCTGTCAAAGCCAATCGCTTCATATAGTAATTAAAAGAACAATTCAGCTACAGTATAGTACAAATCTTTTGTATTGTGAATTGTATGTAGTTATTTTTTTTCATAATGGAGGGCAATGTACAATATATGTGGTTACCCTTGAAATAGGAATGCTACTGAGAAGGTTCCATCCTATTGCAGCTTTGTTCCAATAACAAGCATAGCAAATGCAGCGATGACTATCTCTTTGTCTAGTGTAGCTCAACGCCTCAGGTTGTGATGCTTCCTTTAATCCTGCTAGAACTGTTGATTTTTTAATTACTTTGGTATGAAACTTTCAGATTTGTAGGAGTTGCATGGCAATCCGATTCCAGTTAAATTACTGTACATCATACATCTCTGAGATGTACAAGCAGCTGTATTATTAAATGAGACTTTAAGACATTTCATTACAAAGAACATAAAGTTTCATAGCATATATTACAATTCTCAGCAGAAAATCAGATCAGAGAGTCATATCATCAGAAAATGCTGTATTAAATAATTGTTTATAAGAAGCCTTTTAACTCTATCTCTGCAACAAGAAATCATACAAGGCTGGATGGCTGTAGAGACATATTGCAGACTAAGTGCAGACAATTTATTTGCTGTAACCCTGCATTCCTGTAATGTTTCTCTGTGTGCCTTTTAGAATAAAGTGGAAACACAAACGGGAAAGTGACTTGCTTTGTGATAAATGAATGTGTCTGAAAACATGAGACAGTGAGAACAGTCAAAATAAGTGATCCAGGCCGGTTGAGCACATGAAAGAAAATGAGAGAGAATTTCTTTATAATGCCAACTTAATCAGAGCTTCAGTCCCGATAGCCACAGAAGCCAATGGTCGAAATAAAGATATCATGCTGTTATTCATGACTGGAATGAGATAAGTTATTTGAAAGAAGGAGAGAAGTTCCTATTCATAATGTAGCTTTAGGTTTAGCAAGCTTTAAATAAAAATGCAGTATCTATTACTGTGTATCTGATCCACTAGCACTCCTGAATATCTCTTCCTACTATATTGATGCTAATCTCTACTATCATAAAGTTCTTCCTGCTCCTTCATGTTAGCTTTGCTGAAGAGTCAGATTTAATAAAAGGGGGTTAGCAAAAGCAGTAGGGATTATCACTGCAGTGGAGGATCTTGTAAAGCACAATCTGCCTTATTCTCTTTATTCTTTAGGTTTTATATTACATAATCTCTTCATCCTTTTCTTTCTACAAATATTTATCTATATGGGTAATTGTTTACATTTGGATCTAGGAATGACACAATGAATCCATATCTACTTGTCAATAATTGACATCCAATTACTCTTAAAAGGAAAGTATTACTTAACATTTCTTTTCCCTCTTTGTGTCAAAAATATTGATAGGTAAACTGTGGCCTTACCTTATGTGCTTTCATCACCAGGATTCCCTGAGAAAATATGGAAGCACTATGGAGCAGACAGGTGACAAGAGACTGAGCACTCAAACTACATTTCACCACATTGTTTTAAGATATCAAAGTGACAGCAACATCCATAATGACAGGTCACAACTTGTGACACAGAACGTAGCACAGACCCTTAGTCTGTGACCCACCTTTCCCAATTATTTTACTGAAACATACCCAAATGAACTTCAATGTGTTTATGGCGGGTGTTGTTATATGTAGCAGGTTCTTTATGTCAGCAAATTGGAGGCTTTCTGAAACTTCTCTGTTGACAACTTTTCTTTCTTAAAGGGCAGAAGTCATTGTCATCCTCAGAGCTTGCAGCCTTGAATGACAGAAGGATTCAATGACAAGATAGCTTGAATTGGTAACAAACAAATGTGAACTGGGGCTGGAATCTCCTCAGAACTGCAATCCAAATTATTATGCCATGGGACAGATACATAAAGAGACATTACAAGGCTTTGGGAGGAATTCCTAAATCCAAATGACATGGGTAGCAGTGAACCACCAGACCGACCAGATCTGAAAGTGCATGTAACAGAGGTAGCCAATATTCTTTCTGCAAGGCACCAGTGCCAGCCTGGTCTCCTGTGTACAGTGGCAATCCTAGAGGAGAACTGACATACACTAGTGAAATTAGGTTATTCTGCAACTATGGACTGATCAATCATGGCTTCCAAAGTTCTGCAAAAAGATGAGGATCAGTGCCAGTAGCTTCCTGAAACATTTGATACTTATCACAATGGAGGGCATTCATCGTATTTCCAGAACAAATTGTTTGGAGGTAATAATAATCTGCCAACTCTTGGGCTGCTACTGGTTTTAAATATTAGAGAATTTCTCCACTTGGGAATCATTGAAATTACAGACACACTAGAAATCAGATCTGATTTTCAAATGGAGGTTTCAGACTATGCTGGAGATGTTAAGGAAACTCTCTGTCTACAGTTTATATTATAGAAAATGTACACAATAGATTAGATAAACACAGTACTAGATTCTTATTTGGTCAAGGGAAGATGCAGGAAGATGAACATGGAGAAAACTGGGAAGATGTATAATGTCAGTGCCTTGGTGTTTGGCCAGGATAGGATCTCATTTCCTTTTGATGTTGTGGCCAGGACAGTGCTAACCCTCATAAGCATTGATTTATGAAGCCAGATATAGATAAGACAGGAGCATATGGAATATGCATTTCAGTATTAACAGGGACAGAACATTGTAGATAGAAACTTATCTGACTGGATGAAAATGGTTTATCTCAGGATGCCTCTGTGTGTGTGTGTGTATAGGCAAATTTCCCTGGAATTCTAATGTATTTGCATATATATACACATACATTATCTGAATACATTATTCATGTTCAAATTATCTTTAGTTATTTGAAAAAATAATGAAAATCATCCACTGAAGGAACATAGTTGTCCCAGAGATGCTCAAAGTAAGTGATGTGCCTAATAAAAAATAATCTGACAATATACTTTTGTTGAAAACATCAGGGCTTAAATTTCTTGTTGAAATCATTTTCTGAACTGCCTGTATGAAGTATTCTTGTGGCAGTTCGCCTTTCTGAAATTTATGGATTGGGTATGTGAAGACAAAAACCACTGATTTGTCTGTCGAAAAATGTATTGATTTAAATATGCCTTCCTGTATTTTCTGTGTGGCAATAATGTAGTGTCAATTTAGTGGTCTATATAAACTGTTTCATCTGTTTTTGAAGTTCAGTGAAATCCTTCTGGAAAGGCTTCTTCTATTGTAATTAGGCCAGTAGGAGTAACAGCTTCAACAGAGAGCTTTATTAAACTAAGAGGCATCATAGGCTTACTAGGAACAGTGCATCATAACCAAATAAATGAAAATTAATCTAATGGGAGTGGAAAGAAAAGTATATACACTATGGAAGGCCTAAATTTCAGGGGGAAAAAAGGAAGGAATACTTGTGGTATTTGTTGTCTGCTTTTCTTCTTTCTCCTCTCATGCTTTTGCTTTCTCAGCTCTATATCTCTGCTTGGTACAGTACCAAGTAAGAGTGGAATGAGTTTGCTCATCCTTCCACCCAGCCAGAGCTGCCTCTACAGAACAACACTGAAGTCTGGAGTGGTGCATTTGGGGACTGCACCTGAACTGGCACTTAAAACAAGATAAGGTCCTGCTCAGGTGATTCCACAAGCATCTTTAGCTCATCAGCAGTGTAAAAACTAAGCACAGTAAGAGTTTACAAGGAACATCTTTCCCCAGCATATCACTATGTGCTCCTCCTACCACCCATGCTCTGCCTGTTAACAGCAACTGTGCTTGGAAGTTGGCTTCTCTTTGCTGGAGCATTGTCAGCAGGTTGTCCCAGTTTCAGCATTCACAGATTCAGAATAAGAGAAAAGGGATAGATTATTTGGATTTGCCTCTCATAATCTTAACATATTTTGTCCCTAAAAATCCAGCCAAAAAAGGAAATTATTTCTTTCCTGCCAAGATCCATTAGCAAGGGCTGCTCACACTTTCAATGAGTCCAGAGTTAAAGCACCTCATTGGCCTTTGAAATTCTTATCTACACTTTAATTTGTCACTGACATATATGATTGTATATGTAAAAATAATTTTGGAACAATGCCTGCATGACAATGCAAGGTACTACAGTCATGGAGATAACCTTACTATATGTTGCTTAGTGTGGCACGTTTTTTTTTAACCATATGCTTCTTGGTTTTGCTTATTTTTCCCTCTGCTTCAGTGCCATATTTACAAGCAGAGATGAGGAGTAATCAGTGAGCATTATCACATTATCCCTACATAATTCCCACATTAAATTACGACTGATCAAATCCAAAGAAAGCAAAATCCTCCTTTGCTTTGCTCTCCACTGACTATATATCAGCTACTCTTTTTCTTTACACAAAACACGTAACAAAGGTGTTGAGCAACAGATTCTGTACATGAGAAGATCCAGGAATTTTGTGCTTAAGAGATGCCTCAAGGCTACTACTGTACCAGCCTGATCATAGGCTCAGGCTCTATATATCATCTGTACTGCTCACATCAGCCTTTGAGACCCATCAGGCTGCCTGGTCTTCTGCCAGACATTCCTAGGCAGAGTTTGAGATTTATCTCAATTCAGGGGCTCATCCCAACAGGCAGGCTAGATGCTGTTGCCCTGTTTTAGAAGCTAAATGGCTTGATAGCATACACCTGACCAGGCAACATCACTTGGCCTGAGTGCCAGAAACACTTTAGTAAAGAGTCCTCCTAGGCTACACAATGAAGAAGGGATGTCCTGGCTTGGCTGCCTGCAGGACCATTGTAGTATCACTTATTTAACAAAAGTCATGGCCTGAGATGACACAAAAGTAGCTCTCTTATCTCTTTTTCTCTATGTAAAATCCTTATGTTGTATGAAAGGAAGGCACTCAGACCATTGGCATGTTTCACTTCACGCTCCTTGTGAAAAACGCATAGCACTAAAAAAGAGAGTTTCCTCTTATAAAGAAATTTTCTTGTCCTAGCTGTCCTTCTGGGACTATAATATGATCAAAATCAAGCTTCAGTGGCGAGCTGACCATATGATAAAATTATGGTTCTTCCCAGTATTTATCAAATTGAGACCATGTTTTTCTGACCATGCTCCTCTAAAGGTCTCAAACTGACTGCAGTTCAAGGCAGGAGTGATGCTGCAAGCACTTTACAGTAGTCTGAAAAGCAAATGAAAGGCACAAACAAGAAGAAACGGGACAGAGCAAAAGTAGAGTAGGATAAAAGAGAAATTGTCTGAGCAGCCAGGGATCTGGTTGGAAAGTTAAAGCCCTGATAGAATTAAATCTGGCCGGGGACATCAAGGGCAACAAGAAAAGCTGCTATAGGTACATCGGAGATAAAAGGAAGACTAGGGAAAATGTGGGCCATCTCTGGAACAAAAGAGGAGACCTGGTTACCCGGGATATGGAGAAGGTGGAGGTATTCAATGACTTTTTTGCCTCAGTCTTCACTGGCAAGTGCTCCAGCCTCACTGCACAAGCTGCAGAAGACAAAGGCAGGGACTGGGAGAATGAAGAGCCGCCCACTGTCGGAGAAGATCAGGTTCGAGAGCATCTAAGGAACCTGAAGGAGCACAAGTCCATGGGACACGATGAGATCCATCCGTGGGTCCTGAGGGAACAGGCGGATGAAGTTGCTAAGACACTATCCATTGTATTTGAGAAGTCATGGCAGTCAGGTGAAGTTCCCGCTGACTGGAAAAGGGGAAACATAACCCCCATTTTTTAAAAGGGAAAAAAAGAAGACCCGGGGAACTACCGGCCAGTCAGTCTGACCTCTGTGCCTGGGAAGATCATGGAACAGATCCTGCTAGAAGCTATGCTAAGGCACATGGAGGACAGGGAGGTGATTCGAGACAGCCAGCATGGCTTCACCAAGGGCAAGTCCTGCCTGACCAACCTAGTGGCCTTCCATGATGGAGTGACTACATCAGTGGATGTGGGAAGAGCTACAGATGTCATCTAACTGGACTTCTGTAAGGCCTTTGACATGGTCCTTCACAACATCCTTCTCTGTAAACTGGAGAGATATGGGTTGGATGGGTGGACTATCCGGTGGATGAGGAATTGGATGGATAGTCACATCCAGAAGGTAGTGGTCAATGACTCAATGTTCAGATGGAGATCGGTGACGAGTGATGTCCTTCAGGGATCCATACTGGGAGCAGTTCTGTTTAATATCTTCATCAATGACATGGGCAGTGGGATCGAGTGCACCCTCAGCAAGTTTGCAGATGACACCAAGCTGAGTGGTGCAGTCGACACGCCTGAGGGACGGGATGCCATCCAGAGGGACCTGGACAAGCTCTAGAAGTGGGCCCATGTGAACCTCATGAGGTTCAACAAGGCCAAGTGCAAGGTCCTGCACCTGGGTTGGGGCAACCCCCAGTATCAATACAGGCTGGGGGATGAAGGGATTGAGAGCAGCCCTGCCAAAAAGGACTTGGGGGTACTGGTGGATGAAAAGCTGGACATGAGCTGACAATGTGCGCTTGCAGCCTAGAAGGCCAACCATATCCTGGGCTGCATCAAAAGAAGCGTGGCCAGCAGGTCAAGGGAGGTGATTCTGCCCCACTACTCTGCTCTGGTGAGACCCCATCTGGAGTACTGCATCCAGCTCTGGAGCCCTCAGCACAAGAAAGACATAGACCTGTTGGAGCGGGTCCAAAGGAGGACTACAAAAACAATCAGGAATGCCTCTCCTTTGAAGAAAGGCTGAGAGAGTTGGGGTTGTTCAGTCTGGAGAAGAGAAGGCTTTGGGGACACCTTATTGCAGCCTTTCAATACATAAAGGGGTCTTATAAGAAAGATGAGGACAGACTTTTTAGCGGGGCCTGTTGCAACATGACAAGAGGGAATGGTTTTAAACTAAAAGAGGGTAGATTGAGACTAGATAAAGGAAGAAATTTATTGCGATGAGGGTGGTGAGACACTGGAATAGGTTGCCTAGAAAGGTGGTAGATGCCCCATCCCTGGAAACATTCAAGGTCAGGTTGGATGGGGCTCTGAGCAACTTGATTTAGTTGAAGATGTCCCTGCCGATGGCAGGGGGGTTGGACTAGATGACCTTTAAAGGTCCCTTCCAATCCAAACTATTCCATGATTCTATGATTCTAAAAAGCCACTTAATGGAAAGGTGGTCTGTAGGAGAGGACTACAAATTGGGCAGTTTCAGAGACAGTA
The DNA here is from genome assembly GCF_964195595.1 of Calonectris borealis. Taxonomy (NCBI): domain Eukaryota; kingdom Metazoa; phylum Chordata; class Aves; order Procellariiformes; family Procellariidae; genus Calonectris; species Calonectris borealis. The sequence goes on along the minus strand of NC_134312.1, from coordinate 157,398,403 downwards.
AAAATTGAGCAGAGGTCCAGAACTGGCCTTTGGCTGGCTTTTGCTCTGCCTTTAGAGATGAATAGGCAAACTTTAAAAATATACACATAATGTAAGCTTAGATATAGGCACAGGCATATGTCTAACCGTCAGTGTAGATATCCTGTGAGAATTTAGACATGGTTATCTATTCTTTCCAAGCAGGCATTTCTTTGACTGTGGGACTCGCTTTACATGCACTGCTACTAACTAATATTTTGCTTGAACTTGTGAAATTACTTTAAAAAAATCAACAGATTTCTGAAATGATTATGTTGTTTATGAAAAGGCAAAATCTTTAACAGTGCATTATGGAATGGAAATTAAAATTGTACTTAGTTGGAAAAAATAATTTGTATTTGAAATGCCTAGAAGGGAAGAATACTTTTGTTATTGTTGTTCTATGTAAAAAAAAAGTATCATCTTGACACATTTATGAGTTTTTTCCGGTATTTTATGCATTCTGGCAAAACACAACTTAGTAAATACCAAGATAGCGAACAAATCTGTTGGAAAAAAGTATATATTCTTTTGAAAAATGTTGATGTTTTGAGACCTATGTTCCTTAAAGGGAATGAATATCTAATATGTGAAAAGTACATATAATACATAAAAACTAGTATTAATAAATTTATGAAAGGAATTCTAAGATGTGACTTATTAAATAATAGCAAATACTGTGCACATAATTTCCAGTAATATACTTTGGTTTCTGAAAATTTTTTGGATAGCATAGATTCCTGTGATTAGATATAAAAATCTTAATTTTATAATTTCTCAGTGAATAATTGAAAAAAATTATCTGGAAAATTAATCTATCTTCCAAGAAAATAATTCTATAATCCATAGCAAAATAACTGATGACTGTTGAGAAAATACTAACATTTTATAAACTTTTAAGAAAAAATGTTGCTCTTTTGCTGAAAATTGAATGTGTGGCCAATAAGAACTGCATGCAAATTTAGAAAGCAGCAGTGATTTTTTTTTGTTTTGCTTGAATAAGTGCTATAGCAGAAATGTAAAATACTAAAGTATTTAATTTCAACATTTTTTGTATTTCCTAATTCTATCTAAAAATGATATTTTGAAATTTGGCCATTTTGATAGATCAAACAAAAACTCAAAGATATGTTTCATTTTGTATTTAAATAAGGTTTTTGCATTATATTCTCAGATTTAATTTTTAGCTAGTAGCAAATACATGCTGTATCCATTTAAGCTTCAATGACTTTTTTCATGTTTTTTTCTGCTTCAAAACATCCTTAATTAATAATTATGTCTTCTCATGGCTAAATAGAACCCTAGGAACTTCCATCTTGCATCTGCTAAAAAGCTCATTTCATTGAATAGAATGTTACTATGTTTTCAAACATTTTTTAAAAATAAATCTTCATATAAATGTATTCTCTGATTCTAAGAAACTCTCATTTCTTCTTTCTTCCTTGCGTCATGTTTTTGTATGTCTTTCTACAGCAACTTGTGTTAGAGATTCACCATATTTTTCGCTCTCTCAAAAGAAACCAGAACTCAGTGAGAGATGAATCCTGCTTTGTGTGGGATGTGCTGTTTCTCTCTACATTCTTCTCTCGTGAATAATGCAGAACTGTCATCTCCTCTCTTATGCACCATTTTTGCCCTTCCCATTTTCCTAATCAATAGTTCTATGCAGTTTCTCAGCAGTGACTGTAACACATCAGAGGAATTGGTACATTTCTGAATTATGTTTCTCTTTGCTGTACATCACACATGGAAAAAATAGATTTTCAGGACCACCTCTTTCTTCCTCCTTTTCTAATTTGCTGTGTATATTATGTTTAAGTGAAAAGCACAGATGCAGCACAACAAAAAATTAACACTACCAAACACAAGAGAGGAACAAAATGTTAAAATTTATCCTACATTCTCGGCACAAGTGCTATTTGTGCCACAGCACAAGTGCTATTTGACCAAAGTCTCTTTTATGGAACTATGTCAGCTCTTCTTTTGCAACCCATATATGCTTTGTAAAACATGTGTTTGATAGTATGTGAAATATTTTATTTTATTGGGAATGTTCTTAATAACATCCACTATGGGGACTTCTCTTTAAAAAATGGTATTTATTTACAGTTGGTTCCCACATGCTAAGTATTTTCCATACACCTTCTTCAAAAGAAAAAGAAGAGTTAAAAATCACAGCACGAAACAAAATCCAAGAGAATTACTAAGTAGACCTCAACCTTTTACTTCTTTCATCCTTTTGAGGAACAAAAACAATATCATCTGAACAAATTAACTAATCCCAGTTTATAAAAGAATAAAATATTATATCAGAATAATAAAAACTGCCTCCTCCATAGTGCACCTGTCCTGGACTTGCAGGTGGGGGGGGGGGTTGTGTATTATAGGAATTGTAGCAGACAACAGTCAGCGGTATTAACTACATCTTGCCCATTCCTCCTTTCACCACTCTATGATCCTCACATGTTCAGGCCTTGGATAACCAAGCATAAAAGGACACAAACATCAGTAGCCCATGGGTTTAAGAAGATAAACCATTTAAAAAACATTCACAGATTGAAGACTTTATTTATTTTGAAATCTCTATATATTTAATATATGAAAAAAAAGTAAGAACTCCTACAAAATTACCTTTCATAAAAATTCTGCCTAGTTGATAAGTAGCTATAATTGAAATCGCATCTATGTGGCATGCATGTATGATATGACTCTTTAATATTAAGTTATATGCATATATTTGAAAATTGTCATGTGGGCTTAAAGTGTCACATACTGGGAATGACAGTGTGGTGCTATAATATTTCCTTGACAACACAAAGGTTATTCAAATGAAGAAAATGAAGTCTGATTACATGCCATGTATTTTATTTCCGAAAAACTACATTAATATCATCAAAATGGTGTTGTTAGAAGGACAAGATTTTATTCAATGAAGAATGATGGATAATTTCCCCTGAGTAACAGATATAATGGATGGAAGCCATTTTTCTAATGTGTATGAAGTCCACCGAACAAAAACAGTTGTAACAGTCTCTGAAAGCATTTAACTTTATGTATGCCTGTTTCTTTAAAACTTTAACTCTCTTGTGCCAATGTTTTTCAAAAAGGAAAGCACAGTACAACTGGGTACATAGTGCTGCAAGTTGCTGAGAATAGATTTTCTTAAATAGGTTTATATAGACATTTTATCGATTTACACAAATTTTTATATTGTTATCTATTTAGTTGTGATATTTACAACTTTAATGGTAATTTTGGCTTTAAGCAAAACATTGAAAACTTTCTATTCATTTTCTGCTTTATTGTTTTGATTTTATCCATTTGATTTACAAGAGCTCCAAAAGTACTTGAAACTACTTTAGAGATGTGAAGACCTTTTAATATGTCTTTGCTTACAGAACAAAGCCTCAGAGCAGAATTACCTAGCAAATAAGCAATCATAGCATTTAGGGACAGATAACTGTCTCAGATATGTGAAAAGCATTCAGGTGGATTGCTTTTAATAAAGAAATTTTCTGTAAGCAAATCAGTTTCTCTTATCTGATGACTTTTTCTCCAAGAGATTTTGACCTATGATGTAATTTATTTCCTTGTTGTGAAACAATACTATAGAGGTGTGTATGAGAAGTAAGTACTACTTTGAAACTGCAAGTATAAACATGCCTAGATATTCAAAATAAATGAAGCATATAATGATGATCATGGAAAGCATCATAAACATGTCTGGATTAAAAAAAAAAAAAAGGAATGACAAGAAGACATCTAAACACCATTTCCTTTGTGCTATCTGCCCCATGTTATTAAAACAGAGGGTGTTCAGAAATTATTAGGAAAAACTCAGGGCTGGGCTGGTGCTCAGTTCTATGAAGGAAAAACTGATGTCATTGAGTCTGAGAGCTCTTGGTACTTTCAGAATAAATTACAACATTGTGAGGATAAAAATTGATTGCTATTTATTTTGGATACATGGGGTAAGTTTTTCTCTTTTGTGTTTTATCATTTCAAACACTGGATGTTTTTGATTGCAGTGTAAATGCAGATAATGGTACTGACAATAACCATGTCCAGTAGATATTCTGTTCTTATACCATTATCTACAGAAATTCTTTTTTCTCAGTTTGTTTTTCATGTTCAATATTGAATAAGCAATGATAAAACTTTTTTCCTCCTTTTTCCCACCCCCAAATTTGTCATACTTTTAGAGACAACCCATAAGTACAGAGAGAGCAACAACCTGGACTCATACTCCCTCACTTGTGGCTCTAAATGGGCACATTGACTTAAGAAGCCTTATAATCCTAGAAAAATTTCTAAAAGCAATTGACAGCAGTCAAGATCTAAGTCTCTTTCGCAGGAGATTTTGAGTAACCTCACAGGATGTTTTTAGCAGCTAGATCATCAGTAGCTTCAACTAAGTGCCTAAAGCTGACCATAAACTGGAATGAAACCAAGCCATAAGTCAGGTTGTCAGAATCCAAAACAATAAGACCATTCTGAAGTTTGTAAATAAAAGAATTACTAAATATTATCTCTTCTTTCCAACAAAAACAAAAAAATCCTGAAAAATTTTTAAAGTGACACAATGACATAGCAGAAAAGTGTCTCAGGTATCACATTCCTTACTAATCTTAAAGTCTGTGGAATAACTGTGCATTACAGAATAACATTTGTCAAGTGGTGAAGAGTATAAACGTCCTTCCATAGGATGGGGCAATACCACTTAGGTATAGCTAATAGAATGCCAACTAAAGCTGCAGCAAAATGTTACAGTCCACCAGCTTAACAACACTATGTAGGCAACAATACTCCATGACCCTTAATTAACATTATAAAATAGCTTCACATGTTTTGGAGATTATAATTGCAAGATTTTACAAAGATTAAAGTGGTTAAAAAATACTGCGCATTGTTGTGTATTACATATATAGGTTAATAAGATCTAGCAGGAAAAACGTTGCAAGTTCCAATTACGGAACAAAAGCTACCTTTTCTGTTCAAGATGAGTGTTCTCTATAGGCCTTTAAATTTTATTTAAAGGCTAATTTCTGCTCAACAGCTTTTCTTAGGTTTTATAGCAGGCTGATATTCATGCATTATATAATGTTTTGAGACTTACAGGCATTATTTAAAATAAAATGAGTTTTTCTCCTGATTAATTTTTTCTGTTAAGATAAGGGGAATGTATTTATTATTAGGCTAAAATTTTTTTTAAATAATTTGAGATTTTGGTGTATGATTCCCTTACTGGAAATATTTATGTGAGTGTGAAATGATGAAAAGATGTTGTTCTTTGCATACAAGAGGATCAGCAAGCCACAAAACAGAAGAAACTAAGCTAACAAAATTAGTTTCATTATTTTCATAGGGATTCTCCCCGCCCCTGCCACTTCAATCCAGTCAGAAGCTCTGTTGTTTAAATTGATGACCACTATTCCTCTCTCTACTATTGTGCAGTGTAGTAAAAATCTTGGCTCTCTCTTCTCATCAACCTCCTCATAGGTATGGGAAGGTGACTGTGAGGTGCTTCTGAAGCTGTCTCTGGCCGGCTGAGAAAGACTTGCTCCCCCAGCCACTCCTCACAGGGCAACTGCTACAGCCCTGACCGTCCTGGTGGCCCAGGACTCGCCTCAGTTTATCAACAGCTTTCTTCTATTGACTTATTTCTCAGTGAGGGAACCATGGATATAAAAGATAATACATGGCTGTGGCACCAGCCTTACAATCAACTGTTAACTTGCAGGATCCAAACACTACTACTAGAGCCTTTCCCCATCATCTGTAGGATTGTGCTGGTTTTGGCTGGGATAAAGTTAATTTTCTTCATAGTAGCTAGTATGCGGCTATGTTTTGGATTTGTGCTGAAAACAGGGTTGATAACACAGGGATGTTTTCGTTATCGCTGAGCAGTGCTTACACAGAGTCAAGGCCTTTTCTGCTTCTCACACCACCTCACCAGTGAGTAGGCTGGGGGTGCGCAAGAAATTGGGAGGGGACACAGCTAGGATAGCTGACCCCAACTGACCAAAGGGATATTCCATACCATATGACGTCATGCTCAGCATATAAAGCTGGGTGAAGAAGAAGGAAGGGGGCGACGTTCGGAGTGATGGCGTTTGTCTTCGCAAGTAACCATTACACGTGATGGAGCCCTGCTTTCCTGGAGATGGCTGAACATCTGTCTGCCGATGAGAAGCAGTGAATGAATTCCTTGTTTTGCTTTGCTTGTTCATGCAGCTTTTGCTTTACCTGTTAAATTGTCTTTATCTCAACCCACAAGTTTTCTCACTTTTCTGATTCTCTCCCCCATCCCACAGAGGTGGGGAGTGAGCGAGTGAGCAAGTAGCTGTGTGGTGTTTAATTGCCAGCTGGGATTAAACCACAAGGATCAAGAAAAATAGCACCATTTTCAAGTTTAAAAGAAAATTGAAACAAACGTGACAACATGCTGGGTCCATGGAGAATCATATCCAAATATATGTTGCCTAGTGGACATACTAGATATTCATCATGTTTTATGTTTTGCAAGCAAAAAATTATTTATAAACTGTATTGAGGAGAGGTGTAACTGAGGCTGCAATTCCATCACAGCACAACTCTAAGTCAGTGTTGTTACAATCTCACACACCAGCCGCATGTTTCTTGTGCTAAGAAACTGCACAAGAATTTACCTGGTCTCACAGTGAGTCAGTCTGGGGATTTGGACTGGTCCTTCAAAAAAAAAAAAAGTTTCATAGTTTTGTAGTTTTCTCCACGTGTTGGTGCCTGAAATGGCTAGGAAAACAGAAAGCATGTGTCTGAGCACCAGAGTAGAAGATACCAGAGCCATGACAGTACAAATTAAGATCTCGCAAACCAAAATATAATTGAGTGAAAGAAAAATATTGTTATACAAAAGAAAAGAAATCAGGAAAAGGGTTAAAGCTAAAGGATTTTCTTTTCCAAATACATTCTCAAATGACCGTAGAAACTGTTGACAGAGCCTTCTTATACCTCCACTATTATCTGTTACTCATACAGTGGCCAAGAGACATATAAGCAGAGTGAAGTAAGAAAACTCAGATCCGTATTCTGTCCAGATGAAAAGAAAACCAGCTCTAACTTTTCTCCCTAAGGCAGTTATCATTTATCTCTCTCCTTACAAAATGGATATACTGCCTCAATATGAATCTGCTTCTGACATGAAAAAATAAAAATCTTAGAAAAAAAACTTTAAAACCCCCCACTATTTTTATATTAAAATGTCCTCTTTTTTCATAAGTTAACTGGATTTGTAGTTGGCTGAGGCAATTTTTTATCAAATTTCAACATTTAACAGGGTCAAGGTGAATGTTAAGGTTTAGAATGGCCCAGGCACAAATTTGAGACACAGAGTTTTAATTTATTTTATACATAGGATGATATCCTGGCTGAGGTTACACCTCTAACCTCATAGTTAATGCAGAGATGCTTGTGTCTAACCACTGCACACTATTATCAAGATTTAGACTGCTCAGAAATTTATTATTTGCTGTGTCCTAAGAGTTTAAGAGTTAGATTATCGAAGGCTTACTAAGAAATACTTCTAAAAGGCAATTCAACCCAAAATGGATGTCTCAGGCCTGATGAATCTCCTTTCTAGGTTCTTGTATTTCTGATATCCTAAAGAAAGCCTAGACTGCATAGTTTAGATTTACAGGCATAGCTCTTAGACATCACAGGCTAGCCCAAATGAAGATCAATTTCCATGCAAAAGGAATTTGATGTTTTCAGGCACTAAGAGGCACATGCTAACCCATTAGTGCAGGAGATCTGCCTCAACAAATCCCAGATCCATTGGACCTCCTGAGTATGCACTACTCAGAAGATACATACTTATTTTTTCTGATTAGTACTAATCAAAGTGATACCAGTCTGTACTCTTTACAGGTTTATATGCACAAGAACCAATGCCCAAAAATGGCGCTTAGGAATAAGACAATAAAAATAATAGCTTTAAGAAGTAGTTATTGTAGAAAAATGAATAATAATATCTGATTCACTATCTGTTTTCTGTTGGATACATCCCAATCTTTTCTGTAGCAGCTGGAGACCAGTATGCTGCAGTACTGTTTTCTTTTGCAGACATTTTGTCTGAGTAACAAATAGATATTTTACATGTTATATTACTAGTTAATAGATTGCCAATAATAGCAGGCCTTTTTCTAACAAGTAGTGGTTTTAATCACAATTTTAGCACTTGTACGTGTTGCAATAGTGCCCACAAAGTTATAGGTCTTAACAACACTTTATATTTGCTCTTTAAGGCTTTGCAGAGGGACCTGGACAGGCTTGATGGGCTGAGGCCAACTGTATGAGATTCAACATCCTGCACTTCGGCCACAACAACCCCATGCAACGCTACAGGCTTGGGCAAGAGTGGCTGGAAAGCCTCCCAGAGGAAAAGGACCTGGGGGTGCTGGCTGACAGCCGGCTGAACATGAGCTGGCAGTGTGCCCATGTGGCCAAGAAGGCCAACGGCATCCTGGCCTGTATCAGAAATAGTGTGGCCAGCAGGAGCAGGGAAGTGATCGTGCCCCTGTCCTCGGCACTGGTGAGGCCGCACCTCGAATACTGTGTTCAGTTTTGGGCCCCTCACTACAAGAAGGACATTGAGGTGCTAGAGCATGTCCAGAGAAGGGCAATGAAGCTGGTGAAGGGTCTAGAGAACAAGTCTTATGAGGTGCGGCTGAAGGAACTGGGACTGTTTAGTCTGGAGAAGAGGAGGCTGAGAGGAGACCTTATCATGCTCTACAACTATCTGAAAGGAGGTTGTAGTGAGGTGGGTGTTGGTCTCTTCTGCCAAGTAACTAGCGATAGGACGAGAGGAAATGGCCTCAAGTTGCGCCAAGGGAGGTCTAGATTGGACATTAGGAAAAATTTCTTTACTGAAAGAGTGGTCAAGCATTGGAACCATCCCTGGAAGTATTTAAAAGACATGTAGATGAGGCGCTTAGGGACATGGTTTAGTGGGCACGGTGGTATTGGGTTGATGGTTGGACTCGATGATCTTAGAGGTCTTTTCCAATCTTAATGATTCTATGATTCTATGATTCTATAAAATGTACTAGTTTCATGTATTGTACCTTTACCTCTCCAGCACTTTGCCTCACCATTTCAATATTTTAAATTGCGTTAACTAGGGAATTATTTCTGGAGGTACCTGCGCAGTCATTAGGAACATAAGGACTAGCAGTACTGTAAGATCTAAACTTAAATATACAAGACTGAAGCCCATGAACAAGAGCCTCTCTGGTCTCTTTTCTCAGGGGCTGTAACACAGCCATGGAAGAGTGCTGGACCTCTCAGCTGGGCACAGGAGTCCAGCACCACGAGAACACCCCACACCAAGCCAGACAGCTGGTTGCTATACGAGATGAGCTCAGATGGGTCTATACCTGTCTGTGAAAACAGTTTGGAGCTTCTGTGGATAACTGATTTCTTTTTCCGCTAACTTAACAGGCACTGAATGAGGTCCCATATTGTTAAATCAGTGCCATCTGTGTTGTATTTCCTCCCATCCTCCTCAGCATAGGCATGTTTTGATATTATTCTAGTCTGGTGCACACATTTTTCTTTTTAGTTTTAATTTCTTTATTCTGTTTGCCATATGAGAAAAAGAATCAACACATCTTACAGAGATGATGCTTAGGACATATTAAAGTTTAAATATATTGATTTTTTATAGATCTTCAGTCTGGAAACTTTACATCAGTACAAAGATGCTGCTAATAAACCTTAACATTTTTCTTAATAATCTGTTAATCAGCTGCCTGGAAAATCCTAAATCATAAATGTATTATAAATGTTGGAAGATTATCTAGATTAAATTATTGCTTTATTAATCTAACCAGCCTTACATTATGGATATAGAAGTGTTATATTTTAGAGGTAAAATATGGTTATGGACTGGTACACTGTAAGAGAGATATGATATTTCTGTCTGGTTTTGTAGATGTTCATATCGTTAATCACAGATTTTCTTCAACTTATCCTACAGCCACTATATAAATCCCAGCCCCAGAGCTACCCTTGTCCAAAAGAAATCAGTCCATTAGTGATGTTTAAAATCAATAGGAGACTGAGCTAAGTGACAGTTTGCCTGCACGTGCTCTTTACAGCACACATTTATAATGTGTTTATAGGTAATTAACTTCCTATTTGCTCTGCTTGGGACAAAGATATGTGATGGCATGTGATTGTGCAGAAACAGTTTATTAGAGGGAGAAAATTTTGACTGATCACTAAAGGAAAGTAATTATTTCAATGATTTTTGAAGGAATGTGAAAAGATAGGAGCACTTTTAAGCAAGGTCCTCCTGTTTAATCGTAGAGAATGAGCTGAAAGAGCTTGTCTCAATCTATGGAAGAGAGAAGGGGTTTAACCTTATGTCTTGCAGATTTCCAGAAGTGTAGGAAGATAAAGTACCTCTGCACAGCCCCAGCAGGTCATTCCATGAAGCTGACATTCTTTTGGATTTTTCTCTAAAAGGATGAATCTGGATAAGTTAGTGATAACTGTGCAATAAATGAAATCTCTGTTAGAAGGGTTCAAGGTGTTCCCAAAAGGAAGCAGTTACAATTCTTCTGTCCTGCTCTTTCCCTCCACTGTACAAACCTAACTTCCGCAATGATGAATAATGCAATGATGAATAAACATGACAGAAAGAAGGTTAAAAGGATGGAATAAGGTGATTCAAAATGTTCAGCTATGACATAGTTCTTAAACAGGCAGGTTAGAAAACACCCTTCCACACGTCTGGAATTCACATTAGGTCTGACACTGGTTTTACCATATTAGAAGTCTTTACATACTAAAATAAGTAAATAGTTTATCTGGATAAACCTTTATACTAAACCATTATTAAGCTGTATAATTTTTCTATTAATTCTAGCCCATAATTTATTTTTAGGGAATGATTTTAGCCACTAGTAAGAATTTTAATTCTATTTAATGAGCATTTTTAATCAAGAGCAATATGTTATTATGGCAGCAGGATCTTTATTTTTAGCCAAGAAGGCCAGATTGCTTAGAGGAAGAGATTTAGCTGGAAAGTCTTCAAGTTTTTAAAATCTAAACATTATGTGCTTCAATATATGCAACAACTGGCCCATTTCCTTCCTCCCTTCCATCCTCCCTTCCCTCTTTCCCTCTTTCTCCCTTTCCTTCCTTCCTTCTGCCTTTTTGCCTTCCTCCCTTCTTTTCACATAATGTAGCCCAGTAATACCCTTTTCCCATCTTACAGAATCACAAACATACATAATACTTAAAAATACAAGAATTGGCAAGTACAATACTTGTAAAATCTTTGTAGGATGATTTTATTTCAAACTCTAAGTCAAGTGCATTAATCTACATCCTGGTTTTAAAGCCATGCAAAAATACGAGAAGGGTTCTTTTCTCCTGTTCCCTTCCCTTCTCCCCAGAGCATGAAATTATTGTGAAATGTTTCATAAACTGGAGAGAAATTTTCCATTAAGTGCAGTATGGCTAAATATAGAGGTAACTCAAGTTTGTGCTGCACCAGAAACACACACTTAAGTTCATCAAACTCTGGCCAAAACTTAAAAAAATTGAACAACATATATGATGCCAAAATGTATCTTAATATGCAATCTAAATTCACATTTCCCGTTCTTGTAGTTCCGCGGTCACTAAACATATGCAGGCATTGACTTTTCCAGACAGAAAACAGTTCCTCTCTTCCTCTCGAGAGTTCATTCCTAAGTGTCCCATAAGTGTAATAGCTTAATAAACAGAAAGGAAAAGTTCAAGGAGATGTTCATTCTTCTTTCCTACTGTTTGAGCTAACTGTCTACAGAAAAATATAAAGCTATATGGTGGTGGTGGTGGGCAAAAACTTTTCAATTTCCAGAGCTTCCCAATAGCCAAGAAAGAAGATATTGATTTATGTATCGTTAATGTGCCCCTCAGTAGACTGGATGCCTCCTGGTCTAACTAAGGGAAACCAATAAACCACAGTTAGTTCCTGAAAACTTAGTTCACCTGTACCTCATATCTACTATGTAAATTTGTAATTCTCTATAAACCTTGTGTACTGGGACCTAATGCTAATTTTAGTCTTGATCTTGATCTCTTCTTATTTTCCATCCTTTTACTGTTATTACTTTCACAGCTTGGCTGCATTTCCTACTAGGCCTAGGAATGGGACAGCTTTGATTCTGAGATTTGTTGATGAATCCATTTATGTCCTGATCTTTGTGAAGCAATCAACCAATATAATTAGAAATCTTTCTTCATTCAGTTATCTGAATGCACTCTCCTTCTCCTAGCAATTATTTCTCATGCCTAAATAAACTCATGCCTCTGACAGTAGGATTTTATATAATTTATTTTATTTTTCAATCTGTGATGTATGTTTCTTAAACATGGGTTTTCCTATTTTTATACAATATCTAAAACAAAATTCAACAGTACAAGCAAATTCATTAATAACACTGTTATTAACAATTCCAACCATTTTTTTACAAGTATCTTGATGCTTGTATTGGCCTGAGGTGTGAAATTCCTCATATTCTCATTATTTAGATTTCAAAATTATTGTGTGCAGGCATATAAGAAAAAACATTACTACAGATAAGTACAGTGCATATCTACAATGGAAAATTGTAAATGGGAATTTCTATCAGTGTAACATGAGAACTTTAAAAAGCATATTTTCACTTCCACATTAAAGAAAGGCAACTGAAGCATACTGAAATTTTTTTTAATTTCGTATAATCAACAATAAATTTCCATTTTGAACACTACACTTAATATTAGGCAGTACTTGTAATTCATTTCTGCAAAGTATGATCTTTTATAATGACATCTCATTGAGAAACAGAGTGGTGAGAGAGAAAGTAAATGAATTAAAGCATTGAAAGGCAAAAATAGAATCAATCTATCACACAATTTTCTGGCTATCAAAGACACCCTCAGAAAATGCGTAAGAATAACTGCCTAAAAGTGCCAGGAATCTTTTCTTTGCGAGGTTTGCACACCAAAAATACCAAACTATTGGTGAGGTTACCAGAGAAACAACTTCATAGCAAGGTAAAGAATCAGACTATATGGTGCCTTTTCATTAATGGATTATGTAAAATGGTACAATATGAAAATACAAGATGAACTTTTATCAAATGTATTTGGTCTCAAGAAAACATAGTGCCATAATATTTTTTTTTCTTATTTTGCTTTATAGATGACCTGTTTATGAGCAACAACAGCAACAAAAGCTGTTAATACCTGATTTTCATGTTATAAAATAATACAGACCGTCTATTTATCATGCAACTTGTGCTCTTAAAGACTGGTAATTTTCTGTCCTGGTTTCAGCTGGGATAGAGTTAAATTTCTTCCTAGTGCTGTGTTTTGGATTTAGTATGAGAAGAATGTTGATAACACACTCATCATGTTTTTAATTGTTGCTAAGTACCCTATGTCAGCTTCCATGCTCTGCCAAGTGCACAAGAGACTGGGAGGGAGCATAGCCAGAACAGCTAACCCAGCTGGCCAATGGGGTATTCCATACCATGTAATGTCATGCTCAGTATATGAATGGGAGCGTGATCCAGGAAGTAGCGATTGCCACTTGGTTATCGGTCAGCGCGGGTGCTGAGCAATTGCATTGTGCATCACTCATTTTGTATATTTTATCATTATCATTATCATTATTATTTTCCCTTTTTTTTTCCCTGTTCTATTAAACTGTCTTTATCTCAACCCACGAGTTTTTCTCACTCTTACCCTTCTGATTCTCTCCCCATCCCACCGGGGTGGAGGGGAGTGAGCGAGCGGCTGCTTGGTGTTTGGCTGCCTGCCAGGTTAAACCACAACATTGTCATCCTGCTATATACCATTTAAATCTGTGCTTTTCCTAATATAATCTCAGGAAAATATTGTGTACACCATGCATAAAAGGAGTAAATTTACATTTTCTATCATCACACTGATAAATTACGCAACTGCCTTTACTGTGTTTATAAAATAAAGCAAATTTCATATAGCACTGATTTAAAAAATAGGATTAAATGTCGAAGTAAAGAGATAAATGAAAATTTGATCTATAAAAAATTTCCCAGTATGTAGTGCCTCTGACTTTGTTCAGCAAGGTAGTTTAGCATATGTGTATGATTGCCTTCCAATCAAGGTGTCAAAGATAGCCAAACATTTTCACAGGGATTTAGCAGACAACAAAAGCAGCATGACTATTAGCAGGTTATGATCAGGCAGAGGATATGGAGGTGCATGATGGATAGTGAATTACATTCTGTGAATGAATTTGAAATTTCTACCATGTACTGTTTTCTCTACTCTGCTCTCATGAGACCTCACCTGAAATACTGCGTCCAGTTCTGGGGCCCCAGGTACAAGAAAGACATGGACCTGTTGGAGTGGATCCAGAGGAGGGCCACAAAAATGATCAGAAGGATGGAACACCTCTCCTGTGAAGACAGGCTGAGAGTTGGGGTTGTTCAGCCTGGAGAAGAGTAGACTCTGGGGAGACCTTATTGCAGCCTTTCAATACTTAAAGAAGGCTTATAAGAAAGGTGGAGAAAGACTTTTTACTAAGGTCTGTGGAGAGAGACTTTTTACCAAGGTCTGTAGTGACAGGACAAGCGGCAAGAGTTTTAAACTAAAAGAGGGTAGATTTAGAATGGATATAAGGAAGAAATTTTTTACGATGAGGGTAGTGAGACACTGGAACAGGTTGCCCAGAGAAGTTGTGGATGCCCATCATTGGAAGTGTTCAAAGTCATGTTGGATGGGGCTTTGAGGAACCTGATCTAGTGAAAGATGTCCCTGCCCATATCAGGGGGTAGGACTAGGTGATCTTTAAAGGTCCCTTCCAACACAAACCAGTCTGAATTCTATGATTCTAAAGTAGATACTAGTAAAAGAACATTTTATATTCCCCTCCTCTTAGACAAATATATAAACTTAAGTGAATCCAACTAAAGTTTCCTCTTTATAGTTGGTGAAACTGGTAAAATGAATCTCAACACATCTAGATATCAAGGTTTTTTCCAAATGTATTTTTAATCTGAACTCTGTGGCTTAAGTCTGTATTTAAATCATTCAGAATAGATACTCAGTAAAAAATTCTGATGGTCTAATGAGAGATGTCTCGTTCATTTCAGCCAGACTGTTCATGTAAGTTCAGATTTATGCATATATACAAACAGCAAAAAAATTCCACATAATAAAGAGCATAACTCATTTGTTATTAACATTTTTCTGATAGGAGAAAACAAGTATGGAACAGCTGCTCATTTTGACCCTTTCATCCCTGTAGAAGCTCGATCAAATATTTTAATTACACTTTTCAGATTTCCTTGTCCCAATGAAGATCCATTTTGCAATATTTTTATGACCATTTATGATAATTTAATGTCTAGAATTAATTTGCATTATTTTATAGTGTCATACTGTGCCTTGAACTGAAATTATTAATAAAACATAAAGAACTTTTGTGACTATTTTTCCAGCAATCAGTGAGAAGACAGTTGATATTGATTTCCACAGGAAAAAAATATGCTTCTTTTAAGTATATTTCATCTGACCAAAATTTGAAAGAAGATGAAGCAATCTAAGAGCAGGAAAGTTGACTAATCGTCCTCATGACTTTTTGACAGAGTAAGATTTCCACTTCTTTTTTTTAATACTTCTCCTTTTTATCCCTATTTCCTTGAGTAAGAATGATGTTTAGCAGGAAGTTAGATTTTGCCTTTTTATTTTGAAAAATGTGTCCACATACTTGAATGATAAAAACAGCCATGCCACATTTTATGACTGTGTTTTTTTAGCAAACGAGGTACATGTCAGTACATGCATCTGTATATGTGCACACAGGCATCTGTATGGAAAACTAGTGAATGCATACATGCAGTGAAAATTTTTAGAAAGGTTTTATGCTTTGTCCTACTGTATTTCAGCAATTTTGTGGGAATCTTGTTCTTTATGGGAGTCAGCAATTCTGTCTCACTTATCTGTTAGATACTGAAAGAAACCATTGCCTTCCTTTGCCTTGTGCTTGACTTGTCCCAGATGCAAGAATGAATTAGAAACCAAATGTTTTTCTCTATTACACTCATAGTTCTCAGGATGTTTTCCAAAAATTTCTTCCATTAATTTTAAGAAAGGTCTGAAGAACATTTGCCAAATCTCACTTGGGTTCAATTAACGATGAACAGTGGAAGGACACAATTAATTTTATACTCTCATGTTTTGTTGGCCATTTTTATAGACAAATGGGTGTCAAAAGTCATAAATAAGGCAAACTTTATATTGACACTCTGTGAGTTCCTTTACTTGCTAATAAAGCTTTCAGAAACTGCCATTCTGAAATAAATAGTATTCAATGTTAGACCTATCCAGTGGAAGATAGAGACTTTTTTTATTTGTTGGTTGGTTGGTGTTGTTGGTTTTGGGTTTGGGTTTGGGTTTTTTTCCACATATGTGCAAATATCGAGCACTTTCAAAGATTTCTGAGAGGTTGAGCTCAAGGGTACTGAGAAGCCTACAAATACTAAGATATTTGTATGAAAAGTGGCAGAGACATTTAAATTTCAGCTTTGAATCTGTTAGTTTTGGATCTGTTAGTATCTGTGTGGATACTTTTCCCTGTTACACTTCCTTTTTGGTAAACTGGCATTTTTCTGAGTGGATTATAGAAAATGAAAAATTTTGTCTATACTTCAAGAAATGAAGAGGGGTTGGAATAAATGCTTATTTGGAATAAATGCTTATTTGAAATAAATTGTGAGTATCCATCGACTACGGCATAGCTAAATGATTTTTATTTCTCCAATCTCTTTTTCTAGTGGAGCGTACATTAAGTTCAATTCAACTTATCTCAGCTTAAATTATTTGTTAGTTTTAAACCATTGCAACATTAAAAAGCAGCTTCAAAAGACAGTCCTCCTTCATGTCTTTTGTTAAATTTCATCTCCACTTAAATTACATAAACAGTCAACCAACAACCTAATCATGACTATCTTGAGTGAGACACTTGCTTTTCTACTGAGGAAGAACACACTTTTCATATTATATTGAACTGTTAATCTACGCATATAGCTGATCCAGGTAGCTACACTTTTCTCATCATTTTTATTTTATACTTTTTTTCTCTTTCCAACAGTTAATTATACTTGCTTGGTTTATAGTGTCTTTTATTAAACTGTAATGTGAGTTTTCAAAGACATGGTTAGTACTTAAGCATCTAATCATCATCAAAAAACAAAGGTGGTAGGTTCTTGGATGTTACCTTTCACTGGTACCTTTAAATTTTGATCGTCCTGTGTTTTCTACAGTAATCTACCCACATTTTTACAGAGCATCCAGAGCACCTAGCAAATAGAACCTGGAACAGAGCTACTAAACAAAAATCCATTCTCACAATGTTTATCCTCCTTTTCTTTTTTTATTTCTTTTTTTTTTTCTTCTTTACTGAGTCATTTCAGATAGTTTTACCTCTTTATTTCTTAAAGTAAATTTATTAAAAACAACAACAAAAAGGGTTGTCATAACTTTTTCACTAAACCAGCCCTTTCCCTTTTCTCTCATTCCCTCAGAAAAGGACAAGAGTTCAAACTGGGGGCATTGATGATGAATTTTTTTTTTTTAATAACAGATTTATTTCTTTAGATCTTTGATACAGTTTTACTGTTTTTTCAAGGTGGTTTTTTCCCTCCTTTTCTTTGAATACTTACTCTTTTCAGCTTCATTTTTATTAAATTGGGTTTTTGGGGGGTTTTGTGAACATTTTAATGCACAAAGTTTCACTAAAAAGAGAAAGAGTTATGATGGTATTTTTGCTGGAAATGGGTTTATTCCGTTAAACTACCATAGAGCTATACCAGATTTGCATGATGTTCACTGAGAAATAATCACTAGTGATTATCCTGATCCCCTTACACAATTTGGCCTACAGTGACTGTCAACCATTTGTCAAGAAACAGGTATCTACAAGGAGAGAGCAGAAAGCTGCATAATTAAGCAAAACCTGAATAATTATGGTTCATTCTTCTGGGGTTTCTGAATGCTCTACAGCTGACACATTAATAAACTTCCATTGTAAAGCAAAAGAGGGCAAAGATGTACTTTTTCAATATTTCAGTACTGTAGTGAACCTGTACGCATTTGTAGTGATATCAGGTTTGAAATTCTTGTAAGCTTCAGTTGCCTGGCACAAGATCAGCTTCTCAACAGCCCCTGTTAAATTCTGCAGCCCTTGGTACTAATGCAATGCATGTATAGCATCTGTGTTTACAAAAGCAACATACTAATTTGTGGAATTTTTATTCTTGAACCTTAGTTATTATCATCATTGCTATAGTTCCAGTCTATTCTTTCTCACAGAGTGGCATTCCTTGCCTAAATTCACTATCTTTGATAGATGTTTCTTACCAATATTTCATGCAAAATCCTCTTGGTTACTTTTAGCCATACTGTGGATCATAAAATCATTTTCACTTTTGACATTTGTTTTTAGAAAATGTAAATGACAGTCACAAGAATGAAAACTTGGCCCACTCCTTTTTCCCACAACAACTCTAGAATTTCTTTTTTCTTTCATTGCTCCAGGCCATAAATACTGAAAATCCTAATTAAAACACAAAGTTTGACTCTGTTCTCTTCAGGGAATATGGGAACTAAGTAAATGAAAGAAATGTGAACTAAAAAATTATACTGGTCCCAACAAAGACACCCTCAGAGTTTTAAATTGTTAACTTTTCTTTGCTCTGGGATCATGTACCTTGTAAGGGAAATAGTTACTGTGGAAAAACTAATGAATGTAGACATCATTCAAACCAGTTTCACACATACATGAACTGTCAATGTGAATAGAATTTCAAACAAAAACATCTAAGCAATTACGCAAGGAGGAAAGAATTATATTTGCTAGATACAAAGACAGCTTTGTTGCATCTGACTTCATAGAAATAAGCGCACTTGTGTTTGTGTGCGTATGTAAAGTATGCCTTTACAGTAGTAGTAAGGCTTCACCACTTGAACAAACCAGGCAAGAAAACTGACACATGTTCCAGAGCTGATGTCAAGAGTTGTAGGTCAAGGTCAGGCTGAACATAATACCTTCTCTCTGTACAAGGCAACTTTGTTTGATTGTTGCCTCTCTTCTTCTCCTTCCCTCCCGCCCCCGCCCAGAGGTAACACACTCAAGTTGAAAAGGGGAAAAAGCAGCCCTATTTGCCAGAATCTTGCCTGGCTGCAGCCTCCCTGTTGATAAGAAAACCAATTCAACAGCGTGGCTGGATTATTCTTACCACAGATGAAGGGAGAAAGGATAGCTAGTTTGTTTCATAGGGTATTTTTGCTTTGTCTGTTGTATTGAAAATAAATGCTAAAATGAACTCTGGATACAGATAATGAACCAGATTCTGTCTCTAATATTGTATCAAAATAAATTAGGAATCAAATGAGTGAAATTTGCCAAATGAACAATGATTTTCCATGGTACATGATTTGGCTGATCTTATGGTGTTTGATAAGTGATCTTACAGTGTTTATACAAAACTGAATTGGGCTTTTTAAGGCTATCAAAATACTTATAGAAAGATTAGAATAGAATAGAATAGAATAGAATAGAATAGAATAGAATAGAATATTTCAGTTGGAAGGGACCTACTAGTCCAACTGCCTGACCAATTCAGGGCTGACCAAAAGTTAAAGCATGTTGTTAAGGGCATTGTCCAAATGCCTCTTAAACACTGACAGGCTTGGGGCATCGACCACCTCTCTAGGAAGCCTGTTCCAGTGTTTGACCACCCTCTCGGTAAAGAAATGCTTCCTAACGTCCAGGCTAAACCTCCCCTGGCTCAGCTTTGAACCATTAATTGGCTGCCTTTGATAATTTTTGTTATTTCCTCCAGGGAAGGTGTTCTTGATTTACATATAATGTAGATGGTTAATAGAATCCAATAGCTTTCAACTCCAAAAATACTTTATATCCCACCTACATTTAAAATGCCAATGGGAAATAATATGCAAATTCAGGGTTTTTTTGACTTTTTCAAAACAGTGAAAGATTTTACAAGTAATAAACTTATATGTTATTATATTTCATCCATACTTTTTTAGCTAAATCTGGAGAACATTATTGAGCTTTTTTTAGGTCTATTGCAATACCCAAAACAAACATGATATTTTGGTTTTTTTGTTATTTGGTGTGTGTTCTTGGTTAACCACAGCCACAGTGACCTTAGTCAAAAATGTAAGACTACTTGTTGGACAATCAGTTCAGGCCTTAACTATACACCGAATTCTTATAGAAGAAAATGATGTTTATTTAGTAATTAGATCATTAGCATATCATTAAGAAAGTGATTCAGATCTGAACTCTTACATAAACAAATACTAGTTTCTGTAAAACACTGATTTTCTTTTCTCTTCTGGATCGTCTCTGCAGTACTGCAGAAAAAATTTGGTCTTTTCCAGAGAGGTCTAATATCCCAGAAACATACAGAACTGCTATATGTATCCAGCTATGAGTTGCATGCACGTGCAATCTGTTCATTGTGTTCAACAGCATGCTCCATTAATGTAACATATCTAAATACAAAAGCACTGCAGAAAGAAAACACATTTTAAAGCACAGATTCACTGCATCTAAGTCAAGGGGCCCTTCAGTTAGCAACCTACATTCTCTAGACAGTGATTAGGGAGAAAAAAGTATTCCGGATGGGAGATTCAGCTCATGAAAGGTCTGAACTATGATTCTCTCTTTCTTGAAAATACTGCATTATGACAGCTAGCTGGCCTGGACACTCTCAGCAGTGTCACAAAGCTAACCGCAGTTTCATATACGCTTAGGTGTTCAACTTATTTCATAAAATATACTGGGAATCTAAGCACTAAACTCAGGTTTTTTTGGTTGTGCTCTATTACCACGGACTGGTTTAATCTTATTTAATTTTAAGAATGTTAGAATAGAATAGAATAGAATAGAATAGAATAGAATAGAATAGAATAGAATAGAATAGAATAGGAGTAATTAAGTTGGAAGGGACCTACAACAACCTTCTAGTCCAACTGCCTGACCACTTCAGGGTTGACCAAAAGTTAAAACATGTTATTAAGGGCATTGTCCAAATGCCTCTTAAAGACTGACAGGCACAGGCCATCGACCACCTCTCTAGGAAGCCTGTTCCAGTGTTTGACTACCCTCTCGGTAAAGAAATGCTTCCTAATATTAAGTCTGACCCTCCCCTGGCACAGCTTTGAACCATTTTCTCCAAGGTGCTTCAGATGAGGTCCTAATAATCAAAGGAAAGGGATAAGAAGACAATTCAGCCTTCTCAAAATTTAAATAACCAAGTAAAGGTACATATCTTTGTAATGACTATAAAGGCAGTCTAAGTTGATTAGGCTTCTAAATCAGCCATCTGAATTTAGCATGTAATATGGGATATACAGTACAGGACCAGGTGCCTAGAAGATAGGTATTGGCTCTTGTGGCTCTTGTGGCTCTTGTTCAGATGTCAAAGTCTTTCATTAAAAGTAATCTTGACACCTCAAATAAAACAGGCCTTAAATTGGGAAACAAATATAGAGTATATAAGCAAAAAACAGATAATGGAGTGTGGCTGGCTTGCTTGTTTGTTTGTTTGTTTGCTTGTTTTGCCTTTGTGTTCTCTATATGTGTATTTTCCAAAGATTTCTCTCCTGATGTACAAGAATTCTTTAAATCCAAAATACATTCTTTTATTTTTTCTTACTAGGTTGGTAGCTAAAGAATGCAATGAAGACTAATGTCTCACCTAGCTAAACAAACATTTATGAAGAGATGGGACATTCCTCAAAATACCTGCAAGTAGCTCAAATATAACTCATCTGAGCTGATTGGAACTATTTGTTCCCAAATTCTCCTCTTGTAAGTGAAGACACCATCCTAAATTCTGATCAGTTAAAAATAAAAATAAAAAAGTACTAATTCCTCTTGTCTGCTATGCATATGCAGCACACAAACAAGAGCACTTACTTCCTTGCAAATGGGTGACACTTCCATAATAATATAGCAAGGACAATTGCATTCTGCAACATCTATGTTTGCTTCTCAAATCAACATAGATTTACTTAGTCAACACAGATCATCATAGGAACATCAAGATATCCCTACATAGATTTCTTCACCTCTCAGCAAAGTTGACACTTGGGGAAAAAAACTAAACTAAACTAAATTAAACTAAACTAAATTAAAATCTTAGCTGAGACAAATGAGGGAAACCACAACAGAAATGCATGCAAACTGCAGGGAAAAGAAGAAAAGAAGTAATAACATTAAAAAAGAAAAAAAATAAAAGGAGGAGAGGAGAGGAGAAGAGAGGAGAGGAGAGGAGAGGAGAGGAGAGGAGAGGAGAGGAGAGGAGAGGAGAGGAGAGGAGAGGAGAATATGAATATATGTCCTTTCATCTTCCTGTGATTATTTCCTCAGCTATAAGAGACAAGGAAGGCTTTTTGCAAATGACAGGTTCAGAATTTGCAAGGATTTGGACTGTGGAATTGATCTGAACTCCTTCCTCCCTTGAGCAAGGAAAATGAAGAAGCATAACTCAGATTCTGAATATTGAAAAATACACAGTTAACTACATGCCCAGTATTCTTTCAGGATGACTTTTCAGAGCTATTTATGGAACCTGTTCTTAAAGACTTCCACTACTGGAAATTATACTACCACACCAAGCAACCTACCTCCTAAAAGGTACTACCATTCTCCCATTTATTAAACATTTTTTTCCTGCTGAAATTTAAATTCATCAGAGACATGGATAATTAGTTATTTCTGTACTGCTAATTCTTATATAATGAATATATCCTTTTTTTCTTTTTTTTTCCTTAGACTATACAAACTTTCTTCATTCTTTCTTCATTTACTGTTTTTTCTACATCTCTGATTATCCTACTTGCTCTCCTCTGGTCTGCTTCTACAGGACCACGTTAACATGGAACTGGGTACTTCACAGTCTGTAGTGTTCATATATTCACAACTTTCCATTTTATACAGGAGGAACGTACAGACAGAAAATTCAGGGTTCAAAACTACAAAAAGACTTAGCTGCGACATGATTTAGAATCACTCTGTGGTTTTTTTCCTCTGTTTTAGGCATCTTACTCCCAAAAAGGAACTCACAGCCACTAAATTCCTAGTGTGAGATGAATCTGTGTTAAGCACTAATTTTTGACTTTTAACTTATATTAGTTTATTCATGTTAGACTTTCACAAGAGTTGTTATCCAATCAAGAATCTAATTTGCACAAATAAATGAGACTGATTCACAACCCATCACTTCTGAATTAAAGTATGTAAGACATATAATATAATGCACTTTAAAGTGTTAAAAGCAGAAATGATCAACAAAATAATTGCAGGATATCTGATGTGTACTTGCAATAAAAACCTTTAAGTTACTGATCTATGGATGATAAGAGGAAAAAGCAGAACTCGTGAATGGTAAATCCTGTCACGGAGTTGAAACAATTCAAATGAAATAAAAAGCAGTGAAAAGGGAAAAAAAAAGTTAACAATTAATATAGATTTAGGTTAGAAGTAGACCTACAAAAGTTCCAAGTTATTTTTAGTACTAAGATTGTTATTAACATAATATATATTTTTTAAGCAGAAATCCAGAACATGAGGTAAGTTAAATATTTGGTTGACAAGACTGTTTTCAGTCTTCAGAAGGTTATGAGGAGCTTCAGAAGTGGAGATAATACATGTAGCTGGGCATTGAAAGCAAAGGAAAATCACTGTAGAGAAATGCAAGCTTATGTACAATAGAAGGAACAATTTCAACTTGCACAAACTGGTGGATCCTAAATTAAGTGTAGCCATCCTAGAAAAAGTAAAATAACAAATAAGTATAATTTTTAAAAGCTCAGGGGAAACATCTGTTCAATGCCCACTGTCTGTCAATAAAAGAAAGCAAGTGGTAGAATATTATGAAATGAATAAATTAAAATACTGAAAATATTATGTCAGAAGGATAGCTTCTCCTTGATATAAGAAAAACAAGTACAAAATTCAGAGAAAGACAGCAAAAAACTTCAGAGTTATTTTACTGTATTACTGTAAGGAGATATTAAATATAACAGAACTCTGAAAACAGATGAACAGCTGATTAAAATTGGTGTAGTGCCTTTGATTTTATTAGTATTTTGCAATTTACAGCAGCTGAAAACTCGGCCACTAAGTTTAAAGAAGAGATGAATACCAGATGACGTGACTGAGAAGTATAAAATAACAAATAGTTTAAAAGCAATTATATGTTCTTGTTTTCCCCTTTAGTTACAAGAATAAAAGATCAAACATTTCAATTAAAAAAAGAAAAAAAAAAAAGTAGTCACAGTTAAAAAAAACATACAGATTGAGGGTAGGGCTAAAAGCATTTTATTAGAAATTGATACTGCAAAGCAGCGAGGCATGCATTTTATTCTCTGATACTTACCCCATACATACCAGTTTTGAGTTCAGCTTCTGTGATAATCATTCTTTCCTCTTGATTTGGAGTCTTTTTTCATTCTCATGTCTTTTCCTCACACCTTTCTTAGCATGGCCTACACTAAAATATATTTTTTGCAATCAATGTTAAAATAGATAACTACTGAAAGAAGAAAAATCCATTAGTCCTAAAATAAACAAACAGGCAGAAGATCCAAATAAATTTCTGAGAATGGTAATGCACGTAGAACTACATAACTAAACTCATGGAAAATGTCATCTGGGCTACAGCCCTGAAAACAACTCAGGAGTGTCTGATTTCTTGTGAAGTTATGTGTATATCAATTACCTTCTCTATTTATCATTTAAAAATAAAATTAATAACACTTTTTCATCTCAAAAAAATATTGTCGGTTACATTTATAATGTGAGGCTATCTTATCTTTTATTTGCTCTAAAGAGACAAAATTCTCCCCAGATGAGATTATTTAAAATTAACCTGTGTTTCATTGTTTAGTGAACCAGTCCTAACAATGTAAATGACAAGTCAGTCAGTCAGAGACAGGTGAATTAGGAATTCAGTTCAATGCTAGGTAGCTAAATTCTGGTAGATAGCATCTTCCTCCAGAGGTCTGCAACATTACCTGTTTTTCTCTGTTCACTAGATAAGAGAGGCAAGCACTTATAGCATGTAAAATTCAGTAAACATCCAAGCAGTACATGAAAACACATTATTCAAGTGAACAGGGTATAAATCTACAGAAAAGAAATTATCACTTGTTTCTAAACCAAGTCTTTCTTTCACACATTATTCATACCTTTCTGTGCCTATGATTCTCTCAGATTTACTGGCCTTTGAGAAAAGAACTGTTTCATTTGTCTATAGATATTTTACTATGCTTTTACACAAAGTTATTATTATTGCTATTGCTATTGTTATTTATAAAAAAGAATTCATAGAAAAAATATGATGTTATATAAGGTCAAAATTCTCTCCTCTGATCCACATTAGTAAAGTAAAAATTGCATTATGAATTACAGATCTATTGTGGTGATTATACAGCAGAAATTTTCCAGTGTTACTGGATTTGGAAATGAAAGATGATCCAGGTAGGCTTTACATGAGAATTAATATCAGTGCTCCAGGTCCATTTTTGTTTCTGAAACGTTGGAAGTTATTTAATTGAAATAATACTGTGCTACTTTAGAAATGTACAGGACTGTTCTCTTTTATTTTTTTTAATTATAAGGGGGAACATACTTCAGTGGAAAACAGTAGAACACCTTAAGTTTTGCTCATGGTAGAAATTTCTCTTACTCTGGAAAGGACAGAAATCGCCACTCCATATAACAATCTTGAAACCGTTATTAAGAGAGTTCATCTTTATCGGAACACACAATTTGATCAATATAAGTTGCTGCTGTTAAAGTTCTGTATTATATCATTTTACTAAATAACAGAAGATAAATGGAGCTGAAGTCAGACGTTGATAAATTCTCCCTGCAGGAAATGTTTTCACAACAGATGGTCTCTAAATATGTAAATATGTAACTTACATCAAATATATCTCTTGGTAGCCATTTTTATAATAAAAAAATTAAGTAAAGAAAAAATAGACACATTACAATTATGGACCTTAATTGCCTGAGTAGTTAGAATAAAAAATCCTTTGAATGTAAGCAGAACAAAGCAGAGAAATGTTAATGATCTATACCTAAGTAAATGGTGCATGACATAGAGTAATTGCATGTTTTCCAAGATCCCTTCCAAGTACCACATTTTTTTTCCTTTGGTATGGCTGAAATGACTAAATAACTAAAGAAGACTAAAATGTTTTCTATTTAAGACCTCATTTTTCTTTTTTTTTAATTTGTTTTGTTCACGTGGGCTTTTCCCTGCAACAAACAACACTATACATTTGTTAACGTAGCCAAAAAAAATCACAGCACACACAGACTTAGATTTTTCAGCTGTCTTAAATATTTAATAAGTGTTTTGTTTCCATTATGAAGAAAAGGGGTGAGGCCCAAAGCTTTGAAGAAGAGATCACATAACCTGTAATGAGGTTTCTCAGTGTTCCAGAAGGAGGGAGGATAAAGATGCCTTCAACATTCCTATGGTTTGGAATAGTTTCACTGTTGGCATCACATTTGTGAGACATTTACAAATATTTATTTACTCTCTGCAGAGTGAAACTGTTTATGTATCACCCACTCCCATTGTGGTAGAAATGGCTGTATTTCTTTAGTAGCTCACCTAAAATCAACTGTTTAAACTTTAGGCTTCAAGTCTAAGCTAGACATCTGGGCTCTGTCTCCAGTCAATGAAGGCAAAAGGAAGAGCCTCTCAAGGTATGTGTTTAAGACACTGGTAGAGACTCAAATTCTGAACCCACCTCTCCCTCTCAATCTCCCTTTCCCTCTCCTCACCCCTACCCCATGACCTCAGAGGTAGCTTAATTAGGGTCCAGACAGATTCCTGCCGTAAACAGAATTTGTCTCCTCCTATCCAAGATGTCTTTCTTCAACACCTTGCATGCTCACAATATCTGAGTTTTCTTCTCAGGGCAGAGTCAGTTTTGTATTAAGCATTTTTGCTGTGCTCAGTAGAACACTTACTGAGAGGTGTGGTTGATATACTAGACCTAATAGCATGTGGTATGTTGTTACTCTAATCACCTCGTTACTCATTGCATTTCATCTATTGTTTTAATGTATCATATTTGGCTCAGTGAAAAGTTGTGGTAAGCTGTCAAATATGGAGATATTAAGATGTTTATATAGTTAATGTTTCCTTTGATATATGATTTCTAAACAAATGTTATAAACTAGAAAGACAATGCATTAACAAGAAAGACTAACCAAAAATCAGAATACAAGTCTGAATTTCAAGCCAAAACTCTGTGATAATTGGTGAAAAAAAAACAACCCACCTTACAGCATTTGCACTATACCATAACTTGGTCCAGATATCAGAATTATTATAATGCAGTAATAAAGAACATGTAATACAAGGAGTCCTCCACATATCAGGATAGTTGTGTCTGAATTAATGTACAATAGTATCTCCCACTTTAAGTTAAAGGGAAAAGTCACTTATTTAGAAGAAATTATTTGAAAGTTTCACTTGCATGCTGGAGTTATTTAATGATCTCAAGGTGGAAGTGGGAGACAGTGACCAAGGAAGTCGGTTCTGAGGAAAAGCATGCAGGGTGGCACAAAATAAAATGGGGTCATTTCCCCAACATAAACAAACAAGAACTACAACACAGAAGAAATTTTTATGTGGCAGCAAGGAATGCCTTGAAAGGGAAGCATTGTCTTGATAACATGTTTTTTCATGTTTCCTCATTCTGCAACTCTATTATCCCACTTTGCTAAAAAATAAACTGCTTTTAATTTCACACATACAAAAAAAAAAAAATCCACACAAAAAAAAAAACCACACACAAAAAAAAAATCCACACAAAAAAAAAACAACCCAACCAAAAAACACCTTTCACACTTTATTAGAACAGAAGTAGAAAACTGTTCAGATAAGCCATGTCAGAAAGATTCAAACTGAGGTCTGAAAATGTATCACTCTTGGAATTTTTTATGTCTTCCAGAGTTGTAACAAACTCTGTGTAATTCTACCATCTCCATCCCTAGGAAAGCTTCTTTATTTCTTAAATTAAATTTCTTTCTTTCTTAAAGCTTCTGTATTTCAAGAGGCCTTGTTGTCTGCATGCTCCTTGCTGTTTTCAAGAATCAAGTCTCTAGTCTAGCTACAGGTTGTCTGCTTGCTGTGTGTCCCAAGGTTTGCTGCCCCATCACATGCCCTGATGCTTCCCCAAAGGATCATATCCATGTGCTCTGATATAAAGAATATGCCGTCCATTTCTCCATTCAGAAAGTTTCAGCAAACATGAATGTAACAGCCAGGGAAAGACAAATGTTCAAGCTTCCTCCCACCTGCTAAACCATTCCACCTAAAAAAGCATATTTGGTAATATACTTTAAATAGTAAATAAACACAAAGAAACAGTTGATATGTTACCTAATGCTGAGGACTTATCATTTTATTTTGTAGAGCATACTTGTCCTATTCTTACCCTTAATCTTTCTGGGGTTGGTCAGACTACTCCTTAGAGATCACGACACCTCAATACCATGATGAATAGACACTTCCGAGGGTTTTGCAGAGAAATCTTTTGCCCACGGCTTCTTTAGCAGGCAAAAAAAAGTGCACCTATGCAAGCATCAGACTGTAGAGACATGATATCTGGTACTGGGGAAGGTGCTGTAAGCCTCACAAACTATTAGTTATTACCATAATAAAAAACACAGATAGCATGCATGTCAACCCTTTTGGAACAGCAACAAACAGCACAGTCATAACTTTAGAACTAGTCATTGTGTATTTCCTTTTATATATGCATATTAGATTCATTTGTGCAAACTATAGGAATCCGCTCCTTTAAAACAAATAAGGAATAAATCATAGTCTGAATAACATGATCTAATAGCTGGCACATTTGGCAAGATTATATTCAAATCTCCCAATAGACAACAAAAGCAATGAAACTTGTTTTTAACAGATTTCAAAGCATAAATTTAAAAGCATTTTCTGTATTTTTAACTTTTTTATTGTGATGCTCTTCTCACTATATTAAGATTTACTTTGCAGTCATGTTAGTTTACTGTTTAAAATGACATTGATGTGGGAATTTTGTATGTATATATGCAATATAGAACTGTTGTCTTCTGAAAAACAACTTACAAATGGAAAAACAAAACTCCCTTGAGAATTAATAAATATATGTAAAATGAATCAGATCAAGGATTTTCCAGGACTTTTTGATTAAGACAGAGTTAGGGCCTCATCTACCTACTTTTCGTCTAATTTCATGTGCCTAGTGCATTGGTCCCCCTAAACAGATTAAGTTCTACAGTCAGTGGAAAGTGGCTTTTAAAGGCTGCCAGAAGAAAATAATTTTAATCTAACATGGAGGCCTTTTCTATTGACTACGAGTCTTTATCAAATGGCAGGACTGTAGATGGTGGATCCCTTTGTCAATAGTAGAATGTGCCACAGTTCCCACCCAGTCTGTGCATTAGGACAAACAATTCACCATTGATGTTCTATATTCTTCATTCACACGTAATCCCAATAGACATGGACACTATAACCATGGTCTTGGGGGAACAAATGGATGAATGGTCCCCATAATCACTGCCCTGGGACTATCATTATGACTAAATAATAATAGTTTGACACAGAATGATTGGCCAAATCATGGAATCCAGTATTTTGATGGGATTTTATGGCGCAGGATAAAAGATCTCATGTCTTCTTGGCCTGCTTCCTAAACTAACAATATTAGAAGAAAAAATACATATTGTTCTACTTCTGCTAAGTGCTGTGCATCCATGTCGTGGTTTAACCTGGCAGGCAGCCAAATACCACGCAGCCGCTCACTCACTCCCCCCACCCCCAGCGGGACGGGGAGAGAATCGGAAGGGTAAGAGTGAGAAAAACTCGTGGGTTGAGATAAAGACAGTTTAATAGAACAGGGGAAAAAAAAGGGAAAATAATAATGATAATGATAATGATAAAATATACAAAATGAGTGATGCACAATGCAATTGCTCACCACCCGCGCTGACCGATAACCAAGTAGCGATCGGTACTTCCTGGATCACGCCTACCCTTCATATACTGAGCATGACGTCACATGGTATGGAATACCCCATTAGCCAGCTGGGCTGGCTGTCCTGATTATGTTCCCTCCCACCTTGTGTACCTAGCTCAGTCAGTAGGCACGGGAGCTGTCCTTGGACTAGGAGGGCACTTAGCAACAACTGAAAACATCAGTGTGTTATCAACATTCTCCTCATACTAAATCCAAAACACAGCACTAGGAAGAAATTTAACCCTATCCCAGCCGAAACCAGGACAGTATCCACCCCTTATTCCATACCATTTACGTCGTGCTTAGGTCTCACATCTTTTTTAAAACATTTCAATTAACCACCACTATCTTTCTTTATATATACACACATATATATATATGCACACACAGATATCATTCCCTCGGTCTATGGACTATCCCTCTAAAATGTCCACTGAGTTCATTTAGTCCATGACTTTGGGCTCCATCTGTTATAACAGTCTTTCAGGGCCGAAGAGATGGTGTGCGGTGTTGGGCCGTTGCATCCTGAAGCCAGTTCTCATTTCGGTATTGTTGCGCTCGTCCAGTTCTATCATCGTTGCACTTCGCTCGGTTTCATTGGAGTTAGTTCATTCTTCACTAATCTGGGTGATTTTCACTGCTATACCACTGCTATATCATAGAAATAATGACATACAATATCATGTAACAGTTGACATCAAAATTCAGTTCATTGGCTATTTTCACCCAAAATCAAATCCCCTTGAGGTACACACCGGACCTCCCCATCCTTTCGCATCACCCACCAAGTGTACCCAGGTCCTTGAGCAAAAGCAATCCCACGGATGGGTTTTCCCTTGCCAGAGGCAGGAGTAACCCAGACTGTCTTCCCCAGCATATTTCTCATATGCACGACAGGGACTTTATCTCCATCTACAGTACGTAAGAGTCTTGACTGGGCAGGGCCAGCTTGATTGGCAGATCCCCTGGTATTGACTAACCAGGTGGCCTTTGCTAAATGTGTGTCCCAATGCTTGAATGTCCCACCACCCATTGCTCTCAGCGTAGTCTTTAGCAGTCCATTGTATCGTTCGATTTTCCCGGAGGCTGGTGCATGGTAGGGGATGTGATAGACCCACTCAATGCCATGCTCTTTGGCCCAGGTGTCTATGAGAGCGTTTCGGAAGTGAGTACCGTTGTCTGACTCAATTCTTTCTGGGGTACCATGTCGCCATAGGACTTGCTTTTCAAGGCCCAGGATGGTGTTCCGGGCAGTGGCATGGGGCACATGATATGTTTCCAGCCATCGGGTGGTTGCTTCCACCATGGTGAGCACATAGCGTTTTCTGGTAGTTTATTATACAGTGGGGCTTCTTCAGCACGTATCTCCTCCTCCTCTGGGGATATGTCAAAATCTTTGCCTTCTGGCCAGTTCGTGATCACCTCCCAGATTCCTGGACGACTGGGGTTTCCTATTCGGGCCCGTTGTGTGATCAGTGCGACCCACTTACTCCACGTAGCATCGGTTGCATGATGTGTAGAGGGGACCCTCCCTTTGAACATCC
Source organism: Calonectris borealis (assembly GCF_964195595.1). Taxonomy (NCBI): domain Eukaryota; kingdom Metazoa; phylum Chordata; class Aves; order Procellariiformes; family Procellariidae; genus Calonectris; species Calonectris borealis. The sequence continues at coordinate 157,366,691 of NC_134312.1, read as the reverse complement.
AGCCCAGCACCGGCAGTCGGGGTGCCAGGAGGAGCTGTGCTTCAGTACCAACCACTTCCGAAGCAGCTCGAACCCCTTCATATGCTGCCAATATCTCCTTCTCAGTTGGAGTGTAGCGGGCCTCGGATCCTCTGTATCCCCGACTCCAGAACCCTAAGGGTCGACCTCGAGTCTCCCCTGGTGCTTTCTGCCAGAGGCTCCAGGTAGGACCATTCTCACCGGCTGCGGTGTAGAGCACATTCTTTACATCTTGTCCTGCCCGGACTGGCCCAAGGGCTACTGCATGAACTATCTCCTGTTTAATTTGTTCAAAGGCTTGTCGTTGCTCAGGGCCCCATTTGAAGTCGTTCTTCTTCCTGGTCACTTGATAGAGAGGGCTTACGATCTGACTGTAATTTGGAATATGCATTCTCCAAAAACCCACCACGCCTAAGAAAGCTTGTGTTTCCTTTTTGTTAGTTGGTGGAGACATGGCTGTTATTTTATTGATCACATCTGTTGGGATCTGACGACGTCCATCTTGCCATTTTATTCCTAAAACCTGGATGTCCTGTGCAGGTCCCTTGACCTTACTTTGTTTTATGGCAAAACGAGATTTCAGAAGGATTTGAATTATTTTCTTCCCTTTCTCAAAAACTTCTTCTGCTGTGTTGCCCCATACGATGATGTCGTCAATGTACTGCAGGTGTTCTGGAGCCTCACCCTGTTCCAGTGCGGTGTGGATCAGTCCATGGCAAATGGTAGGGCTGTGTTTCCACCCCTGGGGCAGTTGGTTCCAGGTGTACTGGACGCCCCTCCAAGTGAAAGCAAACTGTGGCCTGCACTCTGCCGCCAAAGGGATGGAGAAGAAGGCATTAGCAATGTCAATTGTGGCGTACCACTTGGCTGCCTTTGACTCCAGTTCGTATTGAAGTTCTAGCATGTCCAGCACGGCAGCACTCAGTGGCGGCGTGACATCGTTCAGGCCACGGTAGTCTACTGTCAGTCTCCACTCTCCATTAGACTTTCACACTGGCCATATGGGACTGTTGAAGGGTGAGCGAGTCTTGCTGATCACTCCTTGGCACTCCAATCGACAAATCAGCTCATGGATGGGGATCAGAGAGTCTCGGTTGGTGCGGTATTGCCGCCGGTGCACTGTTGTGGTAGCGATTGGTACCTGTTGTTCTTCAACCCTCAGCAACCCCACAACAGAAGGATCCTGTGAGAGACCGGGCAAGGTGGACAGCTGTTTAATTTCCTCCGTCTCCAGGGCAGCTATACCAAAAGCCCACCGGTACCCTTTTGGGTCCTTGAAATACCCTCTCCTGAGGTAGTCTATGCCAAGGATGCACGGAGCCTCTGGGCCAGTCACAATGGGGTGCTTCTGCCACTCATTCCCGGTCAGGCTCACTTCGGCCTCCAATACAGTTAACTCTTGGGATCCCCCTGTCACTCCAGAAATACAAATGGGTTCTGCCCCTTTATAGCCTGATGGCATCAGGGTACACTGTGCACCAGTGTCTACTAGAGCCTTATACTCCTGTGGGTCTGACGTGCCAGGCCATCGAATCCACACAGTCCAGTAAACCCGGTTGTCCCTTTCCTCCACCTGGCTGGAGGCAGGGCCCCTCTAGTTCTGGTCATAGTATCCATCTCTCACTTCTTGCAAACGTGAGTCAAGAATTTCTTCATTGCAATTACAATCCAAAGTAAGATCAGCCCTTCTACTCTGTCTGGGGAACTGTTCACTGGAAACTGGACCGTCGTGAGACAGGTTTTTCCTGACAACTGGAGCAGCATTTTTCCTGGGAGAACCCCCTTGTGTGATTGTTTTTCCTTGCAACTCACGTACACGTGCCTCTAGGATGAAGGTAGGTTTTCCATCCCACTGCCTCATGTCCTCTCCATGGTCACACAGGTAAAACCACAGGGTGCCCCGTGGTGTGTACTTTCTATATCCTCTCTCTTGAGGAGAAAAACGCTGACTCCTAATGGCTGAGATACTGGTCCGTACAGGTGGAGAATAAGACATATCCTCTTTGAGTTGCTGGACCTCCCGGGACAGTTTCTCCACAGCCGAGACAAGGGAGGAGGAGATAGTTTCTTTGAAATCCCGAAGTCTGCTAACCACCTCATCCACCGTTGGTGCTTCTTCCTCTGCCCAGGACAGTACTGCCAACGAACTGGCATACGATGCTGGTGCGCTCCGTACCAACTTCCGCCACATGGGTCGCGTGCACTGGACGTCATCTGGATCTTTGGGTGTTCGGGCGTCATCCAGGTCACTATAAACCACCTCCAGCACGCCTAGTTCTCTCAGGTACTGGATACCTCTCTCCATAGTGGTCCATTTGCCTAGGCGATATATAACATCTTCCTTGAAGGGATACCTTTCCTTTACGCCTGACAGCAGTCGCCTCCAGAGGCTGAGGACCTGTGTCCCTTTTCCAATTGCTTTGTCAATACCCGCTTCCCTAGCAAGGGATCCCAGCTGTTTGGCCTCCTTCCCCTCTAATTCCAGGCTATTGGCCCCATTATCCCAGCATCGGAGCAGCCAGGTAACAATATGCTCGCCTGGACGACGGCCGAAATCTTTCCGCATATCTCGCAACTCATTCAGGGATAAGGATCGGGTGGTTTCCGTCTCGTTTATGAGTTCTTCCTCTTCCTCCTCCCCTCCTCGTGATGACCCTGCTTTTCCATCATCCTTTTCTAAATGACCTGACTTCCGCTTCAAAGATTTCTTCTTCTGTACAGGGGCGACGGATACCAGCGACGGTTGGTCCTCTGGTTCAGCTGTAGTACCCGTCGCGAGGGTTTGGGTAGCTGCAGTGCCTGTCGCGGGGGTTGGAGTAATTGTAGTGACTGTTGCCGGGGTTTGAGTGGCTGCAGTGCCTGTTGCGGGGGTTGGAGTAACTGTAGTGACTGTTGCCGGAGTCTGAGTAGCCATAGTGGTTGTTGTGGGGGTTGAAGTAGCCACGGTGCCTGTCGCAGGGGTTTGAGTAGCCACAGTGGTTGTCGTGCGGGTTGAAGGAGCTACAGTGCCTGTCATGGGGGTTTGAGTAGTCTGTTGCTGGGGTTGATCTCTGGACAGTATTCCTGAATAGTTGTTTAACTCTAAACAAGGCCTGAACCACATTCAGAAGACATAGCAATATGAATATGCTCGTTTGAACATCCCAAGGATATTCAAAATTCTCAGGGAATATTGTAGACGTCTTCATGAAGAGGATAGAAGAAAAAGGAGTTTCTGAAGATATGGAGGGGAAGGTGAACAAGTGGGAGAAAGTGTCCCATCCTGTCTCCCCCCTAAATTCATCCTCTGAGGTGAAGACGTAAGAAGTGTTATTATTAATAGTTTCCAAAAGATAGCTCCTGAAGAACAGGAAAGATGGCAGTGCTGAGTACAGGCTCGTGACCAATAATTTTATCATAACATAAAGCCAGGTCACACAGTATAGCAAAGCAATGACCTTAATCCATTTCCCAGAGATGACCAACCCCACATACAAAGTGATAATCAGCAGTATAGACAGCCAGTAAGGTGCTATATACCACAACTGCAAGAACAGATCCAAAAACTCTGAGAGCAAATAAATCAACATTGTGAACATCGAGTACTAAACTGATATAATGAATGCTTATAACAAATTTGTTTTAACCCGTTCGGGTCAGATGTGTCGTTATCTCAACCCTTCGAGCCCCACGTTGGGCGCCAAAAAAGGACTGTCGTGGTTTAACCTGGCAGGCAGCCAAATACCACGCAGCCGCTCACTCACTCCCCCCACCCCCAGCGGGACAGGGAGAGAATCGGAAGGGTAAGAGTGAGAAAAACTCGTGGGTTGAGATAAAGACAGTTTAATAGAACAGGGGAAAAAAAAGGGAAAATAATAATGATAATGATAATGATAAAATATACAAAATGAGTGATGCACAATGCAATTGCTCACCACCCGCGCTGACCGATAACCAAGTAGCGATCGGTACTTCCTGGATCACGCCTACCCTTCATATACTGAGCATGACGTCACATGGTATGGAATACCCCATTAGCCAGCTGGGCTGGCTGTCCTGATTATGTTCCCTCCCACCTTGTGTACCTAGCTCAGTCAGTAGGCACGGGAGCTGTCCTTGGACTAGGAGGGCACTTAGCAACAACTGAAAACATCAGTGTGTTATCAACATTCTCCTCATACTAAATCCAAAACACAGCACTAGGAAGAAATTTAACCCTATCCCAGCCGAAACCAGGACAATCCACCAGATGGATGTCTCAAGTACTGAACTCTAGCTTAGAGGGAAAAGAGCCAATAACATAGTCGAGGCAAGAATGGTGGGATTACCGTCCATGTGTCCGTTTCAAATATGGAGCTGTCACACATGCAGAAAAGTTTAAAATAAGTAATGAAAACAAAGCTCAGAAGCACATATTCTACTAAATTATTTGCTTAGCATTATTCTTTTAGTTGAAGTTCAATCATCTTCTCTTATAAATTTGTGATAAGTAAGAGTTGCAGATGCTGGAAAGTAATCTATCCTCTAATGTCTTTCCTGTATCTCTACAATAAGAGTTATTATCACATTACTATTATTACTTTAGAAAAGACTGGTAATTTTGGTGACAGTGAGTAGATTATAACAGCCTTTCTGGCTTTGCTACACAGAAAGGGGTCCAAAAGAAACTGAAGCCAGCAGTGAGGCTTTATCGTAGCCTGCCATACTGGGACAATAATTTTCCATGGTTTACGTTAACCATTACAACTGTCTTTCTTAAAACATGCCATTTATTTGTTTCTTACTGGAAAACATTTTAAGAATAATATTCACTGTGCATGACTTTGAGATCTGGCTTTGCATGGATTTCTAGATAATCATGCCCTTCAGGCCAGACAGCATGGAGGGGTTCATGTCCCCAGTGCTTAGGAATAACCTTTCTTGGATCAGACTTGCTGCATTTGTGCTAGAAACCATTTGGCCCTGCAGCTTCTCTGACTCCATATAGTATCCCTGAAACATGACTGTTATTTTGTGCAGGCTTTTTTCAGTTCAAGGAGTGCAACATAACATGAAGGCTGTATTCACCGTCTTTTAATGGATGAAACAAGGGTTTGGCGTGAAGATATGAGGAGGCTTCGGAAGATGCACAGACTGCTGGGATAAGTTTTGGAGGACTTGGAAGCGGGAACAAAACCACAGTTGCTACAAGCCCATCATGAACAGATCTGGAGTGAACCGTCCCTAGACCATGCCCAGATATTGTCTTGGAGAGCGTATTTTGAGCAACCCAAATCGTTCAGGGAGTAAAGCAACAGCTAAGTGGTGTGAGGCAAGGATTTCAAGCTTGTGCTTGTTTTCTGGCTCTTTTATTTATCACAATAGTACTCAGACTCCCTCGCTGTGTTAACATAATTCACAACAAAAAAGGTTGAAAAAATAACTCTGTATTTCAACAAATCCAGATACTGAAGGTATTCTTTACTTATCTTTTAAAAAAGGATATTTCTGGAGACAAATTAACCAGAAAAATATATTTTGTCCAGAAAAACAAGTGATACAAATATCACAATTAGCCATGGTGCTAATACATGAGTACACTCAAGTAAAATGACTGTAATTGCTGGCAGTTATGTATGTCATACTCTCATTTAAAACATTCTAATTATTTGTCATTGTAACAATGGAGTGAGGAGTAAGGCAAAAAGAGACTGAATGTACATGATGTTGTGACATGGACAGCATTTTTTTTGTCCTTTATGAATTAACACGACATCAACATGTTCACCACATTTTTATGAAAAACCAAACTGATTGAAGTCTAAGACGGGAACTGAAAAATACCAAAGGAAACTTATGGGGTGGTACTTTACATTTATGTTTGTTGCTTTGTCAAATCAGGTTTTTCAAGTCTTTGTCTACAGGTAGTAAAGTACATTCATTTGCAATCATAACAGCCATCAATTACTATTACCTTTACGTGATTATTCATCTTTGTTTTTTCTTGCAAATGCCACTATAAGCATTAACATTAAGTTCAGCTGTGCTGTCATTATTCTTAGGAATGGCACTTGTCAGAAAGTGGTCCCATATACTAGTTTCTGAATAATACAGAATACCAAAGTTTCTACATGACTGTATTTTATTAAGTGAGCTTCTAACTTTGCACATGCCTTGAAACTCAGTATTAAATTGTATAGTTTTCTTACTGTCCTTTAAACCCTATTCCCATATATTATGAATCTCACAATGGAAAATGTTAATCATACCTGAAGCAGTCTATAATGAAATCTTAATCATCTATCACTAGTATATCTGTGTTAAGCACAGACACAGTTGGAAATATGGAAAAAAAGCCTGTATTTCTGTGTTGGTTTTTTTTTTTTTCCTCATCATGAGACACTGACATGGTCTATCAGTGATATTCAATGGAGAAACTGGTGAATATTAAATAGCAATAAGCTCTCTAGGTTTTGAAATAACATAATAAAATAAAGCTACATCACAGTTAAAACCTGCAGGATTATTCTTAACTGTTGATATTTTTCTGTGAGCATAAAATAGGTTTGACTTGAATGGCTATGTCATATGCATTGAACACAGGTTTAGGTGCTTTGGTGGGCTAGGGCTGATATCAGAATAGTAAATTTTCCAGGAACTACTGGAGGCAATTTGAAAAGTAAAGCTCCTAGTTTTTTCCTTATTTTAAAAAGCAAACTTCCTGAGGAATGGATAGTGAAGATGATATGTCTCAAATACATACAGCACTGGAAAAAGCTTATTGCATCCCTAGGAGATTGAAAATTTTATAACTATGGCCTTCATATGAGGTATTGAAAGAGAACATATACTGCCCTGAGACTATGGGGTTTTGAGGTGATAATTGTAAAGATACAAAGATATTCTAGGAGTTGAAGGCAAGAAAAAATGAATATTCTCATCTGCCATGTTCATTTGGAGCAATGGACAAGGCTGGGACTATGAAACAACGATGCTGTGGAGAGTACTTTTTTAAACAAAAAAAATAACCTGGGGCTCCTGTTTTCCTGAGCATTCTGCTGTTTTTCTGCAGAGAATGTGTTACTACAGGTGTTCATCAGAATACTTACAGGAAAGATTTTAATTAGTAAACAAAATTCCCCCTTCTGCTGCTTGTGCCCAGCTGCAGTTCTGCTACAGAATTTGCCAGAGTTGTGCCTGTTTCTGCTGAAAGACAGAGAAAGGAGACTGGCAAAGAATATATCTTTTCTTTAGATTTGGTGTCCCCTTGGTAATACACAGGGAAAAGACGTTAATGTTTAATCGTTATCACTAGCACACAAGCACAGACGTTTGATTGTTGGGTGAGCTTAATGACTTTCATTTAAGAATGTGACTTAAGGAATTACTCCAAAACATATAAAAGAAGATGTGACAATTTAGGCTGGTAATATAGTGCTGACTGAACATAACAGTATGTTTTTAGGCAGTTGTGTTAAATACATACTCCTACAGAATGGTTGATCAAAAGTAATTCATAGTTTTAAGAGCAGGTAAAGAATACTTACTGGTTAATCTCAGACAGCTGTGCCTGTCGTGCCATTTTAACTTCTTTTTACAGATTATTAATGAACTAGCAGTTCATTTTAATCTGCACTATAGACCTAGTTACAGCGTGATAAAATGAATACCCCAGGCCATCCACAAAGTGAGATGATTTATGATTCTAATGTAATCAATAGGATAAATTAATATGCAGGTATTGCTTATGATTGCACACTAGAATAACTGTTCAAAATCACATTTAACCTATGTATTTAGCACAAACAGGAATGCCACCTACTTGTTTTTCTCTTTAATTCCTCATTGGCATGGGGGAAAGCAAAGCAAATGGCATCTTAAAATAATTTTAGTTGGAGATCACTTGCTCTTCTTTTCCCAAAAGTTTTCCCATTATTCACCTGTTTTTAAACATGCTTAGCAAATAAATGTGTCCACGTGTTTAAAAATACAGACAACTCCTATCACTGCTAAGAGATGTCCTGGGTTGCAGAGCTAGGGATTTTAGAGCTTAGCGTGTGCTATCAGATTGTACGATATGTTTTTTTCCTGCTGGTCCTAGAATCACTTTCTACTTGGTCATTCCTCTTTTCATGACCAATGAAGATAGTTTAGCAAGTCTTTGAGGAAAATTAATTTCATAGATCCCTAAAACCCTTTCATGTCTCTGTGTTTGTTACTGGGTTGGGGTTTTTTTGTCTCTATTACCAGAAGCTGTCTGTCCTGGTTTTGGCTGGGATGGAATTGATTTTCTTCGTATTAACTGGTATAGTGCTGTGTTTTGGGTGTAGTATGAGAATAATGTTGATAACACAGTGATGTTTTGGTTGTTGCTAGGTATTGTTTACGCTAGTCAAGGACTTTTCATCTTCCCATGCCCTGCCAGATGTGCAGGGGGCTGGGAGGGAGCGTGGCCAGGATGGCTGGCCCAGCTGGCCAACGGGCTATTCCATACCATATGACGTCATGCTCAGCATATAAGGCTGGGTGAAGAAGAAGGAGGGGGGGCGTTCAGAGTGATGGCGTTTGTCTTCCCAAGTCACCATTAGGCGTGATGGAGCCCTGCTTTCCTGGCGATGGCTGAACACCTGCCTGCTGATGGGAAGGAGTGAATGAATTCCTTGTTTTGTTTTGCTTGCGTGCGCAGCTTTTGCTTTCCCTATTAAACTGTCTTTATCTCAACCCACAAGTTTTCTCACTTTTACCCTTCTGATTCTCTCCCCCATCCCACCCGGCGGGGGAGTGAGCGAGCGGCTGTGTGGTGCTCAGTGGCCGGCTGGGGTTAAACCACGACGCTGTCAAAGAAAAGAGTCTTGCACAGTAAAAAGATTAAAGACAGCCCAGCATTGTAATTCTAACAAAATGCCAATGCATTTTAAAGATAGCACATATGTCAACAATTTATAATTAAAATATAAAGAAAATCTAAATATAAATTGGAAAGTAAAAATTTGAATACTCATAATTCTAGTTCTTAAAAAAAAATTAAATATTGCTATTGCAAACCCTAATGCACTGTTTTCTTACTTTCAAAAGTTCAATTCTTATTGAAAGTGATTTGTTCAAGTAAAAAAAAGAAGAAAGAAGAGTACATTTTCATTACTATCTATCTACTTTAATCCTATGAAAAATAAATTAAGGTGTCCACAGAGATGGATGTTTTTCTGCATTCTGGCTATAGCATGCACAGTCCAATAGTCAACTCAAGTTGCAACTCTACTTTTTATTTTCTATGGGACAAAACTCCACAATAATTCAGAAAGGATAAGATAATGAAAAATCTATGTGAAAAGAATGTGAGTATTTTTATGTTTAATCTCTGGTTTTATGTTCCATGAGTAATTAATTGACATGGACATTTTGCTTGCTATTTTAGTAGACACAAACCAAGATAATTATAAGATAATATATATATTGGGCAGACCAATAAAGATATAAATTAAAAAAAAAAAAGAAAAGACAAAAGAAAACAGACATCTAGGGCAGAAGATAGATTAGCTACTTCCTTAACAAACCAATTACCAATCAAAAAATTATGAGATCTCAATGGAGTTTATAAGAAGATAAAGCTCAACTTTGGACAGTAGATGCGTACATGTGGAATTTTAATTTACATACATTCTAAGAATGTATGTAAATTCAGTTTGTCTAGAAATTATTATTATTTTTCTTAAAACACCTCCAGTGAGAGAAATTTAATGTTAAAATATTTTAAGATTTATATACATTAGCATTTTAAAATACTTCTTAACATCTAGGTGTGTTTTCCTACTGAACAGTTTGAAAGATCCTGTGTTATTGACTCTTCCCTCCTAAGAAATCATATGAGCAAGAACATTGCTGCCACGTATATTCCTGCTGGTGGAATAAATCTCCAAATTTGATTCAAATGCACAGTCTATTTTATTGTAAACTTTAACTTCTTCAGTACTAACATGGGAGAAAGTACAAGAATTCCATTATACAGAGATACACTTCCCAATATCCTTCTCCTCTTTATAGGTCCAAACAGAGTTCTTACTAATTAAAATGACAACTAGCCATGAAAGCTGATATCAAGTTTCCCTTTTGGAAGCTTTTAACTGTATAAGACTTATACCCTTAATTGTTACTTTTCTTACAAACATCCAGTTGTCTTTGAGTCTAGTTAACCACTTGACTTTAAAACCATGATGTGACAACACGTTCTACAGCTACATTGAGTTACCATCTTTTGATATTTTTGAATTCACAGTTCTTAATTTCTCATTAAACTTCCAAAGTGTTTACAGACAAGAAAATGGAATATACTGTTCTGCCTTCTATATATAGTTTGTTGTTATTATGAGTATATCATCAGGAAACCCAATGACAGGTGCTTAGAACAAAAAAACACTCTCTGCCTGAAACAGTTTATAATCCCACTGTAATCAATAAGAATTATTTTATCTGATTTACACCTTCTCCAGCTCCAAAAACACCCTCGGAATTTTCTGTCTTTCTTGATGTGTGATTTTTCCCCCCATTTCCTCATCATTCTTTTTACTCTTCTCTGAACGCCCTGAAATTCTGTAATACCATTTCTGAAAAGAGGTGATGAGGGCTAAATAACTGGTATTGTGGAAGGAGGCACATCACTGGGTTGTATAATCACATAATTGTATCTCATTCTGAATGAACATTTACAGTTTTGGTCCCTTCTTGGAGCTGTATTGAGGGGTCTCCAAAAAATGCCTGTCAGGGGGAAGGTGTATGCAATGAATTGGCACAGTCTTTCGGTGCTACACTTGCACCACTTTCCTAATCAATACACTCGATTTTTTAGGTCAATGTGGCTGAATGTAGGTTGCTGGCAGAGCTCTGCAAGCTCTCTGGGGCAAAGGTGCAGCTGGATTCAGCCCTTCCCACCCAGCATCCACGTAATCCTAGCAGAAATCACCGTGTGAGGTGGGCTAAAGGAAGCCCGTAAAGGACAGCAAACAAAAGCATGTACTAATGGCTGTCGAAAGCCACTCAAAAGTATGGTTCGTTTCAGCAGAGCTGAAAAGAGAAAGAATGGTTTATTTCTTTGTGACTTTTCCACCAGCAGTATTTTTTTGCATGATTAAATGTAACAATATTTTCTAAAACTGCCATACGGCAACTATTGCTTGTGTATCTCAGACACAGACAGGACTATAAATATATTTCTGATTCTTATAGTCTGATAATATTTATAGTATGTATAAAACCCCACTGCTCTACACGTAGAAAAAAAATAAGAATTACAATTTCTTCTTACACGTAAGTGTTTTTTAATATATTTTGTTCTATCTCTCCAAATTGACCCTCAGTCTGTAATAATCAGACCAGTTATCCTCAGGGTATTCAGCCCCCTGAGCTGGAAGACAGGGATGGCGAGCAGGATAAGCCCCCCCATAATCCAAGAGGAAGCAGTTAACGACCTGCTACGCCACCTGGACGCTCACAAGTCTATGGGGCCGGATGGGATCCACCCGAGGGTACTGAGGGAGCTGGTGGAGGAGCTTGCCAAGCCGTTCTCCATCATTTACCATCACTCCTGGCTAACAGGGGAGGTCCCGGACGACTGGAGGCTTGCCAATGTGACGCCCATCTACAAGAAGGGCCGGAAGGAGGATCCGGGGAACTACAGGCCGGTCAGCCTGACCTCGGTGCTGGGGAAGATTATGGAGCGGTTTATCTTGAGGGCGCTCACAAGCGGGACAACCAGGGTATCAGGCCCAGCCAGCACCAGTTCATGAAAGGCAGGTCCTGCTTGACCAACATGATCTCCTTCTATGACCAGGTGACCCGCCTAATGGATGAGGGAAAGGCTGTGGATGTGGTCTACCTGGACTTCAGTAAAGCCTTTGACACTGTCTCCCACAGCATTCTCCTAGAGAAGCTGGCGACTCGCGGCTTAGACAGGTGCACTCTTCGCTGGATAAAAAACTGGCTGGACGGCCAAGCCCAGAGAGTTGTGATGAATGGAGTTAAATCCAGCTGGCGGCTGGAGTGGTGCTCCCCAGGGCTCAATTTTGGGGCCGGTCTTGTTCAATATCTTTATCAATGATCTGGACGAGGGGATTGAGTGCTCCCTCAGTAAGTTTGCAGACGACACCAAGATCTGCTCGAGGGTAGGAAGGGTCTGCAGGGGGACCTGGATAGGCTGGATCGATGGGCCGAGGTCAACTGTATGAGACTCAACAAGGCCAAGTCCCAGGTCCTGCACTTGGATCACAACAACCCCATGCAATGCTACAGGCTTGGGGAAGAGTGGCTGGAAAGCTGCCCAGAGGAAAAGGACCTGGGGGTGCTGGTTGACAGCTGGCTGAACATGAATCAGCAGTGTGCCCAGGAGGCCAAGAAGGCCATCAGCATCCTGGCCTGTATCAGAAATAGTGTGGCTAGCAGGAGCAGGGAAGTGATCATGCTTGACACTGGTGAGGCCACACCTCGAATACTGTGTTCAGTTTTGGGCCCCTCACTACAAGAAAGACATTGAGGTGCTGGAGCATGTCCAGAGAAGGGCAACGAAGCTGGTGAAGGGCCTGGAGCACAAGTCTTATGAGGAGCGGCTGAGGGAACTGGGGTTGTTTAATCTGGAGAAGAGGAGGCTGAGGGGAGACCTTATCATGCTCTACAACTACCTGAAGGGAGGTTGTAGTGAGGTGGGTGTTGGTCTCTTCTCCCAAGTAACTAGCAATAGGATGAGAGGAAATGGCGTCAAGTTGCGCCAAGGGAGGTTTAGACTGGACATTAGGAGAAATTTCTTTACTGAAAGAGTGGTCAGGCCTTGGAACAGGCTGCCCAGGGAAGTGGTTGAGTCACCAACCCTGGAAGTATTTAAAAGACATGCAGATGAGGCGCTTAGGGACATGGTTTAGTGGGCATGGTGCTGTTGAGTTGATGGTTGGACTCGATGATCTTAGAGATCTTTTCCAACCTAATGATTCTATGATTCTATGATTCCATCTTTCTGAATCAATAACAACAAAAAAATAGAAATATATAGTCAGATTGTTTTTTTTCAAGTTTCCCTATTTCAATTTTTTATATAGGTTTATACTGTTTTATTTTTAATAAGAATGCATCAGACTTAGGCCAACTCTTTGAAACCCATATGAGACAAGTTTTGCTTTCAAAGCAAGTTGATGAAGCTTTTAATGCACAAAATTCACTTCCGTTATCACCCTATTGCTTTCTGCAATGTTGTGTCTTCTCACTGAAATGCCTGTATCCAACAGCATACCTGATACTATGATAGCTTATCTCAGGTAAAATCTCAGACTAACCCACTTTCATTCTGAAGCAGGATCCCTCTGTGCAGTAGGGATAGTTACCTTCCATCCATCACATTTGTCTCTGAGCTAGTTAAGAGTTTTTACCCTCTTTGCATTTGAAGTTCTTCTTGTCTAATCCTGGAATGATGCAGGCTGAGCAAACTGAGACTGTTGCCATCATATGAACCCAATGAGCTTTGTGGCCAGGGGAGCTGAGAAATGTTACTCTTACAGGATATCAGTAACATATAATCACGTTTCCAGCAGCAAGTTTAAGCTTTTGAATGAAAGCTTAAGCTAATGTTTGACTCAAAGAGAATCAACACACATAATTATTTTACGGCAGATCACTATTCAGTGATCATGTATCATTTTTTAACGTTGCATGTTATTTGAATCTATGTTCTCAGGCAATGGAGACTGTGCATTTTATTGCTGTTTAACATGTTGTGATATTGTGACATCCAAAGTATGACCAGATTATAACATTGTTTATATATGATAATTATTTGCGGTGGGTTGACCCTAGCTGGATGCCAGGTGTCCACCAAAGCCTCTCTATCACTCCCCTCCTCAGCTGTACAGGGGAGAGAAAAGAACGAAAGGCTCATGGGTCGAGATAAGGGCACGGAGAGATCAAATCAGAGTAGGATAATGAGAAATAAAAACTAAATCTTAAAACACCTTCTCCCTCCCCTCCCTTCTTCCCAGGCTTAACTTTACTCCCAAATTCTCTACCTCCTCCCCGAGTGGCACAGGGGGATGGGGAATGGGGATTGCAGTCAGTTCATCACGTGTTGTCTCTGCCACTCCTTCCTCCTCAGGGGGAGGACTCTGCACACTCTCCCCCTGCTCCAGCGTGGGGTCCTTCCCACAGGAGACAGTTCTCCATGAACTTCTCCAGCGTGAGTCCTTCCCATGGGCTGCAGTTCTTCATGAACTGCTCCAGCATGGGTGCCTTCCACGGGGTGCAGACCTTCAGGAACAGACTGCTCCAGCGTGGGTCCCCCACAGGGTCACAAGTCTTGCCAGCAAACGTGCTCCAGCGTGGGCTCCTCTCTCCATGGGTCCACAGGTCCTGCCAGAGCCTGCTCCAGCACGGGTTTCCCACGGGGTCACAACCTCCTTCGGGTACATCCACCTGCTCCGGCGTGGGGTCCTCCACAGGCTGCAGGTGGATATCTGCTCCACCGTGGACCCCCATGGGCTGCAGGGTGACAGCCTGCCTCACCATGGTCTTCACCACGGGCCGCAGGGGAATCTCTGCTCCGGCACCTGGAGCACCTCCTCCCCCTCCTTCTTCACTGACCTTGGTGTCTGCAGAGTTGTTTCTCTCACATCTTCTCACTCCTCTCTTCTGCCTGCAGTTCCAGTTGTGCAGCAACTTTTGCCCCTTCTTAAATATGTTATCCCAGAGGTGCTACCACCATCACTGATGGGCTCAGCCTTGGCCAGCAGTGGGTCCGTCTTGGAGTCGGCTGGCATTGGCTCTATCAGAGATAGCGAATGCTTCTAGCAGCTTCTCTCAAAAACCACCCCTGTAGCCCCCCTGCTTCCGAAACCTTGCCACGTAAGCCCAATACATTACTATATATAAATATTAATTATTATGTTGATTATTTAAATCATGGTATAAATAATTAATCTAATAAGTGACAGAAGATGAGTATAAAGTGAAATGAAAAGCTTAGTGAAAAAATAATGAGATGCCAAAAATCTAGACATTTACTTTTTAAAGGAAGGAGAAAGAGATTGGCAAAAATAAGAAAAGGACAAAAAATTCAGCTGTCCAAAAGCTACTAAAAGGAAAGAGATTTATTTCTGTTTTTAAAAAAGTATTTCTGATTTCTTATGGTTGGACAAAGGTTGATTTCAGGTGCAGATGTTATACCCTCTTATTGCAATAGAAGCAATTTACAAATCTATTCCTGGGAAATGGTTTTCAGGAATTTGCATTATTTGAACACATGGAGACATTTTAGTATGTAAATCCTTCACTTTCATGGCTACAGAGCGCAAAGGCAGGTTTTTGCCTAAGTTTACGAGCTTTCTCTGTTTACTTGTTTTTAAACACAAATCACATGGAATATTCATTGAAAGCTGAGAACAGAAATTCAGACTAAACAAATTGGGAATGTGGAAAAAGCATTCACTTTATGGGTTAAGGTAAGCAAAGAATCAGAAAGGGATCATGGGTATTACAGAAGCAGGTTTTTACACCAGACCTGTCTGTCACTAGGTTGATCTTTGGTTTTCATTTAATTTTTATAGACTTCTTAAAACATTTATGCTTGCAGATAGAATAAAGTTGATGTCAGAAAACTTGGTCTTGTTGCATATAATTGTGAAAGGGGGAAAAAAAAGTTAGTTTTTATATAGCAAGGAAGAGAAACACTGAAATTAATATTCAAAAAATTAAGAAAAAAATGCTTTCATAGTTATGCACTCTAGCAAAAAAACAAAAACAAAAACAAAAACAAACCAAAACCCACACCAAACAAAACCAAAGTAGACTGAGTTTTATAGCTTAGGCTACCCACAGGCTCCTATAGCAGTGTAATGGATTGTCTTTAAACTGTGTGGGAAGGGTCAAAGTATACTGAGTTTAATTATGCGAATAGCAGAGTAGATGGGCATTAGCAAGGTTGGCAGCTGCAGCAATCTCAGAGAATCAGACAACATTTTGGGAAAGATAAAAAAACCTGAAGTTTTTTCTTGTCTTTATTGATTATGATAGTTTTGTATATATTTATCTTCCTGAAATTAAATGAATCAAAGAATGATCAAATTGCTAGTTGGTGGTAGGACTTTTGCTTTGTTCTGTGGATAATGTTGCATAAAAGCTCAAAAATGTCAGGTTTTTAGCCAATAGTTGTGGAACGTCTAACACAAAACTTCAGTGAACTCCGTCAGAATAGTTACTGACCAGAAAAGGCTAAAGTATTTCTAAGTGCAATTGAAATGCCTTTGGGTCAGTTTGAATATATAAGGCCACAAAAAAATTACATTCATTGCCTAGACAAAAACTGGAGACATAGCTTTGCTCAAGTTAAGAAATATTCTTTGTGTTGTGACACAGGAGTGGTAGGACATGTCAATAACATAGGTTTAATGAACATGGTGCACATACCCTGTCAAATGTTTTCTTAGGAACAAGGAGACTTTAATTGCTTTTAATTAGTTTTCTGATTTAAATGTTCCCTAAGAAGCAAAGTTGAAGCTTAATCCCATAAACCAGCATCTTTACCTAAAACTTTCTAGAGATGATGGAAAAGGACTAATACCTGGCAGTAGATTTCCTATGCCCATCTATATGATGTGTGACATACAGAAGTTTGCCTTTCAACTGATTCCCTTGTTTCCTTGCATACCCTAGGAAGTCTGCAAAGAAAATCTATTCAGAAGCTTAGTGTCAAGCTTTTGAGCAGATGTTCTTTCCACCTATACACCTATGTCTGGCTTTTTCTCTCCAGTCATCAGCTAAAAGAAAGATATTCAATATCTATACTCCTTCTCCTGCCAGCTATTAAGCTTAAGCCCCATCCTACTCCTTCTCTCCAGGGGCAGATGAGCAAAGACTTAGAAGAGTAGCCAAAGGCAATGAATTCCTGGAAGGGAACTGAAGTGTCAATATCAAATCAGGGAAAAAAAAAAAAAGGAATGGGAAAAGGGAAAAGAAAAACTTAAGGATAAATGTCTAGAGAAAGAGATAGTGAAGATGGACAGGACTGAAGAGGTAATAGAGAAAGATTATTTTCAATGCTGGAGAGTATAAGAGACAGAGTTTAAGTAAAAAAGCAATTAGAAGTTAGTGAAATAAATTAATAGAGCATAATTATGACCTCAAGAGAAACATGGATTTTGGACAATTACACTGACAGTTGCATAAAGCTACCAGTAGGGTATTTGAATGAAATTACATGTTAATTGTGTGAAATGTTTGTGTGTTTGCAGGAAGTATTGTTTCTGATCCCGAATCCTTTCAGCCACAAATCCCAGCTTTGCAAAAGGAACTTTTCTGTCTCAAATACAGCTGCACCACCTAATTGTTAGGGGTCAGGCTCTGGCAGTGAAATTTACTTTGCTGAGACAGTTTCTCATTCATTGGAAAGGGCAAGAATCAGGCTTCTGACTCTAGAATCAGAACAGCTGATACGAAGGGAAACTGAGTGGCAAAGGGAATGTGTGCATGAGTTTGGGTATCCATCTCATAGCCTTTAAAAGTGGGATGCAGAGCTATCTAGATCAACTCCATCCAGAAATACAGTGCACTTAGAGAAGGAGATGCTGGCAAAGGATGGTTCAAGAATGCAGCACTGGGGGAGGTCCGCTTAGAAAATGCTAGTAACAAGGGTATCCTAAAGCACGCTTTCTCCAAAGATTTGAGGAGCTGCTTATGCACCAGTTCAGGCTCTTGAGCTGGAGAACTCCTGTAAAGCTAGACATCTATGAGGAACACAGTAGATTGGAGGGGGGGGGAGGAATGTAGGGAGGGATGTAGGTGGTGTGGGAAGTGTACTTTCATAATGACGTGGTAATTACCAAAAAAGTGGGAGGTCAATGTTCAGTTCTCTCTTGAGCCTGAGGAGATTCAAACTCACATCTGCAGCAGCTTTAGATAATTCCTTAATCACTACGCTGGAGAATAATTAGATGACATATGCATTTTACATTATGCAGTGAAAGACTGAGGCAGCTTACCACCATGTATCTCAGTGCTCAAGCCCCAAAAGTAACATATTCAGGATTTTTCTTGCTTGTGTTCTCTCTGACCATGAAACTGTTCTCCTTTGTATGAAGAAAAAGAATATCTGATAGCAATGGATTTAAAGTTTTCGTTCTCTTACTGATGTGTATGTTACTCAAACAAGTGTAGAAAAGTGTCTTGACACTTTCATGATTTTAATTGAATCCCACTTGAAGTCAGGGGGATTAATCATGAACTAGTCTGAGGTTTAACAAATAATACTTATCTCTACAGGTTCCAACCAATGGTAGGGAGACTCTACCTTCAGTTGCAAATGGATTAAGATGAAATGTTTTCAGAAATTCCATACTGATTCCTTTTGTGGCAAGCTAATGAGCTCAGCCCTCACAAAGTGATCTCAGGACATGATTTTTAAGTCAGGAACTCAGCGGTGTCTGAGCATTATATGGGCAGCTGTTGTTAAGGGGTCACAAAGCTCTGTCAAAACCGCGGTCTTCATCCTCTCTTTTGGAAACCATAAATTGAACAGAATTCACTCCTAAAAAGTCCACAGGCAAGGATCTCACAGACTGTGTCATTTAAATATCAGTATATTTGGGGATAGAGTCACGCAATCATTTTCTTGTCTGTCTTCACCCTTTAAAGTGCTCCACTTTATTACTGGCAAAGTGGCGTGCTCTGTGACGAACTATACTTTTGCTTCTATTTTTCCCTCAAAATTACCATTCAAATTACAGAATTTAATTCGATAGGAAGGCATTGGAAAATTTCTACCATCACTTCTTTGCCTTTCTTGTACGGTGTTGATGTGGTAAACATATCCCATTAGAGGGCTGACAAAATACGATATATTTGAGAGGAAATTAAAATGCCATAGTTAGCATTAGAAACCATTTACCAATTAAATATGAGAAAGATTTAGTTATTTCAAAACACGAGTGAAATAGCATGGAGGTGATTTTCAAAAATGCTTAAGAACATCTAAGCAGACAACCTCCATTAAACACCTCTCTGGAAATTTGGCTTAATTCCCAGAAGACTTTTTAAAAATTAATTTTTACTCTCTCAGTGTCGTCTCCTGGCATGCCAAGCCTTTGCCCTTAACCTGTGTCTCTCCTGTTGCTTGCCACTTAGTCTCATACTATTTTTCCTTCCCACTCCTCCCTTTTAGAGTTTTTTTTTTGTTGCTCTAGTTCTCACTTCATTCTCACCATCTGCTTACTGAATGTTTTTCTGTTCGTATAGTCTAAGTAACCTTTTGCTTTTTGAGAATTTCTGCATGGTTCTTCTTTTCTCCTTTCCAAGAAGTCTTTTTCTTCTTTTTGTATTTTTTCTGTTCCCATTGCTGTCTCACCCTTACCCTCAACTTTTCATTTCTTCCATTTCTGTCTTGTTGAGGCCCCAGTTTTAAATTTTCTTAATACTTGTAGGCTATAACCTCCCTGGAAACCATCTAAATGACCATTTAGATTTCTAAGTTTATGAGTATATATCTGACATACCAGCTAATTTGAAGCATACTGGCATCACACTGATGGTTATAGCATGGGAAAGGCAAGAGCAAAATATATTTAAATTCTATGCAAAATGCAGGTCCTCCTGTGAGATTTTTGTATGTAGCCTTCACCTTTTTGGACTGCAAAATTAGCCTTCACCACAGCTTGTCTTCCAGACAAAACACTGTGTGAAAGAGCTACTGATCTGTCTTTTAAATGAACCTTTCTGGTGATTCTACTGTTATATTTTTATTCTTTTTTAAATGTATGTAGAAAGATTTCTGAGATTAAATTTCTGCGTTCCCCATCATATAGTTGTGTACATTATATCAGGACCCTGAGCTATCTCTCAATAAACTGGCATAATGTAGAACTAGGCTGGATATTAGAAAGCAATACACTGTGTTAGGACAAGCTGTGCTCTTCCTCAGAGTCACTCAGAGACATGGAAGTAATTAAGAAATTTCAGTGCCAGCCAGAGGCTACTGCACTGCTTTTGTTGGCATTAGTGGGATGTCAAAAAACAGTTCTTCATTCTGAACTGTAGATAAGTTAGTAACTTCTCAGAAAATGATTTCCTCACCATCTGCCAAGCTTTATTTGGGATTTTCTTATACCTTTCCAACTGAATAATATAATAAATAACTTCAATATAAGTTTTTTCAACCTAAGGAGAGATAGCTTTAAACCTGACACTGTACAGAAACTCCCCTCAAGCGTGCTCAGTATCCAGCTTCTGAGAATCAAGTCTTTTCTAATTGTCTCATATTTGCACCCAAAATTGCTGATAGGTTTGAAAAAATCTTTGTCTTTTAAGACAGAAGAATATTATGATCATTAATTTTGTCATATGCACTTACACCTGTTAGACACCAAATTATCCACATGCTCAGTTGGACATGTACGCAGTCCCTGTGCGTCCACACAACATAGAAGTATTCCAGTGACACTGAAAAGTGCAAGACCAAACAAATAAAGTAACTCTCTGGAATAAGTCTTTTTTTGGTAGTAATATAAATTAAATAAATAAATAGGCATTAAAATTCTCAGAGAGTGCCTGCAATCTGTCAAATGAGGTGAAAGTCACAAAGATCTTACAATGCCCACTAATAAAATAGAAAAATGCTAGTAATAGTGTTGTAAACCATTCTCTCAATCATTTAAAGGCTGTGAACAAGACCATATGCATTAATTTGTGGACTTAAGCATGCATTTTGTGCTGGGAAGTTAAAAAAGCTATCACAATATTAGAAGCAGGAAGGTATCTACTCGAATAATTCCCTTGCTCTGTTACTGCTGGTCAGAATGAGATCAGCGTTTGCATTTATGACCAAAATTTCTTTAAAGATTATATTTCCACCAAATATATTTCAAGAATCCATTGAAATATAATAGAGCCCATTTATGCCTGCACACAAGAAATAGCATCAGACTTTTCCAAACCAAAAATGAGTTTAGGGCATGCAGCTGCAGGTACATCAGCTGTTTTCTTCATCATTTGCACAAAAATCCTCTCCTACTTGCACTATCATTTATAAGCAGCCTCTAAATATTATTTTCCCATTTTTGCTCAGTTATGGGGTCTTTGTATTGCAGGAAAGTGAATGCTTATATTTTGTGAATTTGTGGCCAAAGGGATAATCACCTTTAAGATCCGTCTTTCTGTTAGTCATCCTAATTTCCTTGTGGGAAAAGGCTGCATTTCTCAAGTTTGTTTGTTGGTGTATTTTATCTGTTTGTTGGTGAATTTTATGGAAATACTTGAGAACTCACCCAGTCAAGGAGGCTTTTCACTCCTGTATAAACAAAAACAAACTTAAAGAAAAAGTCAGAAAAATAAACCAAAAAACACTGGGAGTCATAGATTGCCTATGGCAGAAGATTGTTCCTGGACACAGAAAGCATCTTGTTTTTTCCAGAGAGAATCTTGAGTCCAGCTGTTTTAAGAGCTTGAAGAACTCAGTGAAAGGAGCTCAAAATTGAAACTGAGCTCTCGCAAAAGACAGCTGCTATTATTAATGCAAATATTAAAACCATTGAAAGTTGAAAAATGATAGATGGAGTTCTAGGCATTATCTTTATGCAAGGCAGATTTGGCAGACAGTCTATGTTTACTTGAAGAGTGATATATAATTTCATTGTGACGCTGATTCCTTCTAAGAATGAAAATAAAGTTCAATCTGAATAATTGCTTGTTAATTGAGCTGTCATATATCTAATGGAAGACATTTGTTTGCTTATTTTTAAGTACACGTATCTCTGCAAGCATAAATTTGGGCACATGCCTTCTGCGGAAGCCATGGGAAAATACGAGAATGCTTGGAACTGAAATACAGTTCACTTTCTATGGGATCTGTAATAGAGGGAGGGCAACCCTAGAAGCTCAACCAGCTATTAACCTGGCAAAAAATATAATGAAGATTACAAAGATGCAGAGTGAGGAAGTACAGACAAAACACAGATAAAATACAGATAAAGTCCAGGCAAAAATACCAAAAAATTAAAGAAAGAGGATCTGAAAGAGAGGTCCAAATTGAAAGTAGAGGACAGTGACATGGAAAAAAAAAGTTATATTGATTTTATTCACAAAAGTGCAAGGACTAGAGAAAAACATGAACAGCTTGATAAGGCTGGAAGCCAAAGAAAAATAATTTTTAAAAATTAGGTAAAAAGAATAGAAAAAATCATGTCTGTCTGCCAAAATATATTTTATACACAGATACCTAAAATAAATGGTCAAAGATTGTTCAGCTGAATGGCAACTTGACATTACAAGCTTTACACAACTTTTCATTTAGCTTAAACAGCACCTTAATTTCATCCTTCTTGTAACACACATATGGAATTGGTACATGGAGTTATTCATGGAAGTCCATGTTTTCTTCTATTTTCAGATTACACATGTGGAAGCATAGATTTTTGTTGTGTCCTGCACTACTGATCCAAACACCTAATCAGTTGCTGTTGCTTCTTAATAATCCAAGATCCAGCAAAGAGTTAGGCTAATGATTTCCTAATGATTTCCTGTCATTATACAGTTCTGCCTAAAATGCACATTGCTTGACAACATTTCATTATAGCTGCTGTGACCACACTCCTGATAATGCTCCTAATCTGCCTTTCTGTCAAAGATGGAGTAAATCTTGTCTTAATATGCATGATCAGCTATGCACAGTCTTCCAGATGAGGTATTATGAATATCTTGTCTAACAGCACCAATATTTTCCTACTGTATTGGAAATGCATTTTGTTTTCCATAGCTACATTCTCTCACAGGCTAATATCATTAAATACATTAAGGTTTTTGTTTTTCTCAAGGGAAGGTTCCCAGTGGATAGCATATGGCTTACCAGTGACATTTCTATCAGTATCCAACTGGAGAGTCTTGTAGTTTTTCATGTAAATTTAATTTCCTTTGCATTTCTTCAAAGTTCATCATATTCTTCTGTTATTTTCTATATAAAAAAGATTCCCAGTCTCAAGTTACAAGAAAATGTTATCTGTCCCCTTTCTTTCTGTACGCAACCAGCTTTCTTTTAGGTTCACTCACTAGCCTCTGCCTAAGTCCATCTATTACCAACTTAAAAACTTGCCTATTAATCTGCCAGATTGTATAATTTTAAGGATACCTGTGAGGCGTTATGTCTTCCTAGAGCAGGTCACCAAGAAAGCAATTTCCTGTTTCTGACCATATATCCCCACCTGGGAGACTTTTTTTTTTTAAAGAGGAAGAGGAGACAGGAAGAACTTATTACAGTTTGTTTTTAAAAATCTTTCAATATTATTTTTAGGGCACTAACTCTGAGGGGAATCAAAGGTTTAGCATATCCTGGTGTAAGTGTTTGGATACAAACGTGATTGGAACCATGTTTGTTAAATGAAAATTTAGAGCAGTGTTTACACCTATTGAAATATAATCAGAGGAAGTGTTATAATAAACTTCTGCCTCCTTCAGGTCATGAAAATTTTGTTTCCAAGATCATGACTTCAGAACAAGCACATATATGAATATAAATGCACAAAACCAATAAGGAAACCATCAGAATTTCTGGGGTTTATTATTTTTAGATGCTTTCTCACTAGACAAACTATGAATAAGTATATATAAATGCAGGGACTATTCAGGAAGAAAAAAAAATGATTCAGCACAAGCAGTAATCGAGGCTAGTTATATCTTTTATTTGACTGACATTTGCAGATTTTAGAATGTATCTCCATCAACACAGGTTTGCAGAGGGCTGCACAGAGGACTGTGGGTGGGCTGCATTTGTAGCTGTTCTTACCTGCTTTAATGGAAACGTGATAAAGATGAAAATGAAAACAATGAATGTTTACATAAAAAATATCTTAAAAGTTATTAGCAAAATCTCTTTGAAACCTAGTCCTTCCAAAACTATTGTGATAAACCAGAAATCTATTACAGACAATGTAGTTGTAGTGGATAGAATGGGAGAAGAACCGTTGGTGATTATGGGGTCTTAATTTAGGACTTTCAGCTAGGAAACCACACAATAGTGCTAAGCAGAGGGGAGTTAAGTACAGAGCACTTTTATGGAATGTCTCTCTCAATATTAAATTACTTCCTCTTTTTTCTTTTTTTTTTTTAAACCTTTCATTTGCTGCTATACGTCTAGCACCAAACATTTCTTGTTAAGGTTGCTGTTCACCTGTGCATTCTCTAGTGTAAGCACATGCCATCCTCACACCATAGGTATCATTGAGGGTAAAGAATAATCATGAATTTTAAGAAGCTATCTTGATATTGTCTACTTATTCACCATTTGTTACTGCAGGTAATATATATGTTCCTGTTTTGTAATGTATCTTCCATGATTAGTGGCATGCATGTTTTCACCAACAAGATGAAAAAATGTGTGGTTTATGCGAAAAACAGTATTGCTCCATGAGGAAGAATAGTAATACTACAATCATGTAGTGAAATTCTACATCACAGTGTTCTGAAAGTTTGATTTTGCATCACTCAGTAAACTTTTAACCTATACACATGAAGACCTCCACAGTGCTATTTTTTGCTGTGTTCAAATTTAGTCTTTTAGGCATGAAGTACTAGTAGACTACACAAAGTGGAAGAAGTTTGTTCAGATAGAATTTTTAATGTGAATACGAGCTATCACCTAAAATAGGATCAGCAGTGCTTAATTCTATGCTTATGTGATGTTATATTTATTTTACAAAAATAAATACACCTTTATGTTTAAATGTGTGGTAAATAATATAATGCTAAGGATACACATCTTTTTGATTTTACAGTAAGATACTTTAAACTTGCTTAGTTAACTCCACCTCTAAACGGAGGAAATTAGCAATCAGTCCATGAGTTTCAACAGAGAGTGATATGGCAAAATAAACTCAAAACACAGTCTGATATTACAAATTACAAGGCACAAGATAGTCAGCTCTGCCTGTCATTTTGCTTTGGTTTATTTTTTTTCCTTGCTTGCTTCATCATTTTCTTCACATGGTGAGCCTTTATGACTTAGCCTTTGCTGAGTTTCAACTGAAAACAAAGTGGAAAAAAGAAAAAAAATCTTTTTTTTAAGGGGTTTACTTGCACTCCTCCCCAGGAGGCAACACTCCTAGGTTGCGAAATACTTCTCCAAAGAAATGGGAATTGAGTATTCTTAATCCACTAGAGCATACAATGACCAACTCTCCAAGGAGCTGTCTTGTTTCCATTATAACTTGCTTTTTATTGTGTGAAAATATTTGATTTTGTGTATGTGTGTGAGTGTGTGCCTAAAGAACAAAGCAAAGACAATGTAAGTTTAAAGTCTGGCACAGGAGGAGTTTTAGCTATGTGTGTGGTTCATGTAGATAAATCATTCCCTTTCAGATTATTCATTAAACTAGCTAGAATTATTCTCCTTGGACTGTTGTACTAATGTGAGCTGCAGAATGCAGAAAAAAAAAACCTAATTGGACTATTTCTCTTTTTTTTTTTCATTACAATAATTAACAATTAATTTAATGATGAAGTTAAAATAAAAAATCTTAAAATTAAAGCTGCAAAGAATGGCAATCTTATTTTTTAGTGTCTTTTTATAAATCATTCTTTTATATAACATTTAAAGGAAACTATACAAAAATAAATTGCATCGTGTTTCATTTTACTTGTTTTGAATTGGTTTGATCTAACACTCTCATATTATTTCAGAATGTGGTAAATGCCACTCAAAACCCGTGGATCAAACAGTTTTTCAAAATTACTTTTAGGTGTGTGAGGGCAAATGACAAATTCAATTATACCTTTGGCAGAGCACATACAAGATATAAGACTGAATTTCAGTGTACAGTGTCCTTGCAAAGGAGAAAGAAGGATCTTTTTTGCCACCTAATCATTTAGTTCCCCAAACCAGAGCATTCTCAGCTACCACTGAGGTCAACAGACATGGAAGGTGAATATCATCATTCAACATCCTCCTATTGTTCAACATCCATCATCCCATCCTTTGGAGATATGTCACTCGGTACCAGAAGGAATCCAGGATTCATGCGGGTTACAAAAAGTAGAGAGTACAAAGAAGCCTGACTCCATATCATGCCATGAAGAAGCTCATGTGAGTGATGGAAGCTCTGCTTTCCAATTCTTGCTCATTACAAAGTTTCTGTGGTTTTCTCCATGGTAGTTCAACACAGGCTTTAGAGATCTGGGAGTCCACGACACTCAGTTATGGACTCACACACCTGACTGATTCCTCTCCTTGATCCATGAATCTCATTTCTTTCTCCATATTGGTACAACTGATGCTTCTCCTAGGTCACCACAGCTTTGCCTAATTTATTTCCCTCTGATATCTGTGTGACAACACCAGTTTGATACCACTCACCCCAAAGTGGTGTTTTGTTAAATATAGCTAGAAACACTCGTTTTGAAAATAATGAATAAGTTAAATGTCTACACCCAAGGTTATTATTTGGTTTAGAGCTGTGATCCAAGTCTCACAAGGCCATCACACTCAGGATTGCAATCTGCAGTTAATCACAGGAAAAAAAATGGGATTTTAAACAAATTGTATTGTATTTTGTGCTTTTGTTAAACTTATGCATCCGCCATGCACATTGCTCTTGCTCTTCTGACCAATATTTGTATGTGCCAAACTCTCCCTGTGCATTGCACATAAAACTTGAACTTTGAATCCCTAGTTAAGCACAAAAATGCCTTTGTTTCCTTGGCCTAAATGAATTAGCCAAATTGTCAAAAGATGGCTTTGGAAGAACAGAAATAAATCAGATTAAGGCTTAAACCATTGGATTATCCCTTCTGTAGCTAGTTGCAGCATGGAATAAATGTAGAGACTATAAATATTGAATTTAAAATATCAATAACTTGTATTATGCAAAAAAATTCCTGTTTTGAAGATTAGATGTTGAATATTCATCCATGATTATTTTTACTCCATTATACATGGTCCTGGTTTTGTCTGGGATAGAGTTAATTTTCATCTTACTAACTGCCATAATGCTGTGTTTTGGATTTAATACGAGAATAATGTTGATAACACACTGATGTTTTAGTTGTTGCTAAGCAGTGCTTTCACTAGTCAAGGACTTTTCAGCTTCCCATGCTCTGCCAAGTGCACAAGAAGCTGGGAGGGAGCACAGCCAGGACAGCTGACCCAACTGACCAACGGGATATTCCATACCATATGACGTCATGCTCGGTATATAAGTTGGGGGGTTGGCCAGGGAGCAGTGACTGCTGCTTGGGAACTGGCTGGGCATCGGTCGGCGGGTGGTGAGCAATTGCATTGTGCATCACTTATTTTGTATATTCTATCATCATTATCATCATCATCATCATCATCATAATTATTATTGTTGTTGTTGTTATTATTATTATTATTATTATTATTTTCCCTCTCTTTTCTGTTTTATTAAACCGTCTTTACCTCAATCCACGAATCTTACTTTTTTTTTCAATTCTTTCCCACATCCCGCTGTGGGACACCCATCCTTTTGAGGCAGGGTCTTCTGGATATGAAGTCAGGCCAAATGTGGACCACAGTAATAGAAAATATGGTAGCAGGAGAGGTTAGTTTCTATCGGGGCTCTTAATTGAGAGAAAAAAAGCATTACTCTTGAGCAACTTACTTGTTCTAAGAGAAGCCAAATGTATAAACAAGCTCAGATGAATCCTTGAAGTTTACAAAACTTCTGACTGTGAGTTTCAGAAATAAAGAAATAAAGTAAAAATATTGCAAGCCTGCAAGACGCCTCATGCATACAACATCACCTTTAAAATATCACCTTTGAAATAAAATACACACTCACAAAAATACCCCACAGTATAAAACATGAACTTATTTTCATTAAATACCTTAGATAATGGTTTTCTGAGATGTAAAGAACCTTTTGATCAGGACAAGCATTTAACAGACTCTATCAACTGATATTGAATCAGTTTTACTCCATTATATACTGGAAATTATTAGTATTTCAAATATTAAGAAAATACAGACATATAGTCAAAGCTTTCACATTAACACTAATATATCTGATTATGATAGAAAATGAAAAGAGCTATTGCAGGTAGCAACATAAGATTATAAACTCTGTGTAATTTTTCCTTAATTGTTCATGTTTGTTTACATGCCTTATCAACATTTTAAAGGGTAACAGCTTGTGTTCAGTAAGAATATAAATACTTATTAGATCAAATGGAAACATAAATAGTGTTAGCCAAAGAAAGCATCACCAGAGTTCCTATTCTTTGACCTAGGTT
The DNA here is from genome assembly GCF_964195595.1 of Calonectris borealis. Classification (NCBI taxonomy): domain Eukaryota; kingdom Metazoa; phylum Chordata; class Aves; order Procellariiformes; family Procellariidae; genus Calonectris; species Calonectris borealis. Next base: position 157,338,467 of record NC_134312.1, on the reverse strand, counting down.
TCTTAGCTTAAAGCTGTAGGAATTCCCACAGCTGTTGCAAAATTTGAACCCCAGAATCAATAATAAAATATAAATTTTATTCTCCCAACATTTCAGTTATTTACCTATTGAACATCACAAAAAAAAGTGTGTTTCGTCGCATTTTTATATTGATCTAGCTCTTATGAAATAAGAAGTTCATTCAGAAAAATATAAATCTCCCTAAATAAGCTGGATTCCTTTTACAGTCTGGGAAAGAAATAGGCACTTCTATGGAGTGGTTCACTTCAGGTTTTGGACTTCTTCTTTAGCATCAGATGAAGTGTGCCTTGGAAATGTATATTTCTTTCAGCTGTCTGAAAAGGCTCCCTAAGTTGGCCAGATTTCTAAAATGAGGTAAAATGAATCCCACTCAGACTTTCTACTGTTTGAAATTGTTCTATCAGCTGGTAAAAAAATCAGACTCTTTTTTTTTAGCACTTTAGAAAGAATGGTGTATTTTTAACACCCAATTCACTTCTGGCTTCTTTGCTTCTACTCTCACTACTGCCTGTATTATTTCATACCAGCAACCCCTTAGTATTTCACTTCATTTTATTCCTCTTGTTACTGATATTTGATAGGTGACTTTCAGTCAGCCCAAGGGAAGAAGGGGACAAATTGAGAAGAAAATCATTTATTCCAATGAAGACTCAAAATGCTTGCATTTATTTGCCACACTGGATATTCTATTATCTTGTAGTGAACCTATAAGAGACAGTTGTAGAAATGTGCTAGAAAACTTCTGGCTGATCCTGCAGAAATTATTTTAGTACATATCTAGTTTAGTACATATCCAGGTATTTATTGAGCTTAAGTAACAGCAGTAAGAAGGCTGAAGTAAAAAATGGGTTTAAGTGTGTTTAGTTCTTCCTAATTTTAAGCACTTACTTCCTTTATTGAATATAGTTTAAAAAAGTTGAACAACTGTACTGGTGTTGGCTGGGATAGAGTTAATTTTCTTCATAGTAGCTAGTATGGGGCTGTGTTTTGGATTTGTGCTGAAACAGTGTTGATAACACAGGGATGTTTTAGTTATTGCTAAGCAGTGCTTACACAGAGCCAAGGCCTTTTCTGCTTCTCACACCACCCCACCAACGAGGAGGCTAGGGGTGCACAAGAAGTCGGGAGGGGACACAGCTGGGACAGCTGACCCCAACTGACCAAAGGGATATTCCATACCATACGTTGCACTCAGCAATAAAAGCTGGAGGAAGAAGAAAGAAAGGGGGGGACATTTGGAGTTATGGCATTTACCTTCCCAAGTAATTGTTACGCGTGATAGAGCCCTGCTTTCCTGGAGATGGCTGAACACCTGTCTGCCAATGGAAAGTACTGAATGAATTCCTTATTTTGCTTTGCTTGCGTGCGCAGCTTTTGCTCTACCTACTAAACTGTCTTTATCTCAACCCACAAGTTTTTGCACTTTTACCCTTCTGATTCTCTCCCCCCTATCCCACTGCTTTTGCTCATTGTTGGTACTGCTTTTCTAAACACTTCTTACAATTTTTACTTTTTCCTCTAGAATAAGAATCTTCATGGATGGTAATTTTTAGAAAAACAAGAGAGAATTAATTCCATACTTCTCCTCCCCCTCCCTTTTTTTTTCCCTGAGTTTGGAAGCTAACTTCTGCAAAAAGTGCCCTTTCACTTATACTTCAGTTTTGCGTTTTATGGAGGTACATATTTTGCTTATCCATCAAAACAAGTTTTGCTACCTGTTTTCTTCCCCCTGACTCCCCAGAACTCTCTGAAGTCCTCTCCAAGGAACAGCACAACATTCATCAGGGAACATGACTCATTCACTGTTACTGCTACTCTTAAGAACCAACATTCTTTAAGAGTTGAAGAAGCCTTGTTGGACTCACCTGGAAAAGCAAGAACCTGAGTAAGAGAAAGCTGTTGAAAAGATATCTTCAGATAAGCTATACCAAAGACAGGCAATTTCCTTTACTTGATGAATGTACTATTTCACTAAATTGCTTTAAGTTTTTTGTTTTGGTTTTGAGGGTTCTTTTTTTAAGCAGAAATTAATATTTATACTGTCAAAATAAATCTCAAATAGTAAATCAAATATAACCCAACCTCACGTGAAAAGTGCTGAAGTTGAGTATTCTTTCTACGCCTTGCAAACAACAAATAAGCATTTAATTCAGTAAGAACAGATTTATTTGTGGCAACAATTATATATTAAGACGTGGGCAACAGAGCAGACTTTTTTTTTCCTTAGTGATATACTACTGTGTCACTTTTTTGAACAAATTATTTTATTCTTTCATGCTACTTAACCATTAATAAAGATATCTCTATCTTTGTGATAATTCTAACAAATATTGTCTCCTCTTAGATATGGCAACTCTAGCAATACATCAGTTCTTCCTATTTCCATGACCTTCACCTGGTTTTAAAATATATTTCTAAACGTGATATAATCAGTGTATCTGGAGTTTATGCCAAGATTTAGTGTCCATACTTATTATTTAGCTATTAGCTGCAATTAGTGTCCTTGATCATTGTGTGAAGTAGCATCTGAGAAGAACAGATGGAGTTTATTGTTATAAGTCTCTAGAACCCTGTGGAGAACCTGGGCAATGCTATTAGCTGGTTGCTCATACTACCAGCACCTTCATTATCATATGACATATGATTTGGGAATAACCAACCAAACAAGTAGCTCATGTTTCCAGGCCCTGGGGGTAGAATAGCTAATGATATTACATAAGGTAATAGTTTATGTGATCCCAGAAAGTAATCCACAACTGATCTAAGATAAGCATCAGGCTCCTACTGCTGATCAGTCAGCACAGCTGACCAGTACACATTTTCAGATGGATTTGTTTGCTGTTCTGAAAAAATCTTTTGACGTCCTGTATAATAGCAACAGTAGTACACAGGATAATGTTATAATGCAGCAATGAGGTTTGAGATGACATATATTAGTAAAACTGCTCTGAATTCTGCCCTAGAAACTTTTTGGAGGGGAGGAGAAGGGTAAAGGCAGAGAGTGGAAGAAGTTAGGAATATTCAAAGATAAAAGGCAATAATGGATGCTTTAGACTTCTTTACCTTTACTATAACTTAAATTTCTCTTTATTCCTTTTTTGCTTTATCAGTTTCCTATCACCCACTGTTGAAATAGATGAATATTTAATTATGAACCTGTGTACTCAGGGGAATCACAGGTAGAGAAAGAACCCTTCTAATTACTAATTCACTCTGTTTCCGTGACAATGAAATATTGCTTCCCACAGTGTCTTTGCCCAGATGAGTTTTAAGTGCCTTACACACTTTGGCCTCTACACTTTTCTTAGCAGTCATTTTGACAATGTAATCACACCTCATTGTCAGAAAGTTTATACAGACATTCAAACAAATTATGCCTCCTGAACTTTCATTCTTACCATCTTATACCACTGATACCACTCAGAGTAATTCTTGCTCTGTTGTTGGTGCATGTAGCTTCCAAAGGCTTCACATGGCAATATCTCCTCTTTTACAAGCTGAAAAGCTAATTATGTGTATAATGCTCCAGTGAATGAATCACTGCTTAATCCCTAAATTTATTTTTTCTTGGAACTCTGGCCAAGAGTCAATATTTCTGCAACAATGTCTGCATTAGCTGGTGGAGTGGCACAACAGGAATTAACCTGTACAGCAAAACCATTGATGTTGAGGACCTGATGTTCACACTGGATTTCTTCTAAAGCATAACTTCAGAATGACTCTGGTTATGCAGACGCAAAACCCTTGAGTTTGAATCCATCTTCCTGTCCAGAGTTATGTGACAGGAACCTAGTTGTGTGTTCTGATATTGCTCTGCTATGCAAACTAAAGAGAATTAAGCAGGGATGAGAGAGATATTACTTTCAAAGCACACTCCTGTCCAATCTAAAACAGCAATGTAGATGCAGCTGGTTCCAAAGTACCTAAATTTGAATTCAAACAGTGACTGCAACAAAACTATACATCACAAATGAGATTGTATATTTGCTCTATGACTTATTATCTCTGCAGCTCAAAGTGCCCTTGTCACGATTCACGGTGGCCACTGGAAAAGCCAAATTCCAATTGAAGTTTCTATTCCCAAGGGCTTTTTCATTTTAGTTTTTTGTAAGATTTCCTTTTCATTTAATACCCTGCTATAGGTTATATATTCTCAAATGTATTCAGTTGCAACTTCTCTGTTCTGAATCACGTATAAGGTGCAATTTTTTTTAGTAATGCTAAAGATAATTAGCCATTGAAACAATGTACTTAAGGTCATGATAAATTCTCTAAAATGTGAAGTTTTAAAATTGAGATTAGATTTATTTCTCAAATAGAGAGCCTTGCTCATCCTAAAGTTACATAGAAATCACCTGTTAAAATTCTATGGTCTGTGTTATGCAGGAGGTCAGACTAGATGATCATTATGGTTCCTGCTGGTCTTAAAATTTATGGAACTGCAAAACATTTTGATATTTTATGTCCATATTACTAATTCTTGGTCTCTTTCTGTACAATTTCTCTTTTCTTGGAGGTTTTCATAACACCTCCCAAATGAATTTAGTATTATCTCCGAATTTCATTTACATGCTGTAAATTCAACCGAATATATTGCCATTTATCAGTGCACTGTTTGCAGTCCTTCAGCAAGTTTTCATTCTGTGTAACAGTGTTCATATCCATACCAATGTGAATTAATTTTGTGAGTAGAATTTCATTTGACACTATATCACATGCTTTAATAAAAGCTAGATATATCACATCTCCTCCATTCCCCTCATAAACTGGTTTTGTCACTTTATCAAAACAAAGTATTCTTGTTTGTCTGGAATGATTTGTACTTTGCAAAGCTATTTCTGATTTTGATCATGGATCACCAAGTGAGAGGTGCTAAAGGGTGTTATAGATGTTTTCTTTACAAATTGAAGCCTTTAAAAATGTAACAGGAGATGAACCTCACACTAATTTGTAAATTTGGAATATATTCATACTTCCTTCCTACTCACCTCCCACAGCTGACAAACATACGTATTTCTCTGAGTTTCTAAGATTCTGGTCATTGTTCATAAACATGGTCAGAGCTCTACTTTGATTCAGTTTGCCTAATAAAGTAGTATGAGTAATATATACATTTTCTTTTAGCTTGTGCACAAATAAACATGGGGCTAATGTTGAATATGGCTGCCTTATGAGAATATTTTTAGGCATAAATTCCATCTCTCACATCTCTGAATGCTTAATAAACCTGAGGACTGGTCACTCCATGATTCTCTGCCTATCTCCCAAAGACTGAAGCTAACTGTATAAAAACTGTTACTAAGAACGTATATATACAAAAATACAAACTCTCACATATCTGCATTCAGAAGAAGAGAAAGAAAGAGAAAATGAGGGGATCCATCTGCTAAAAGTTAGACATCTAAATCTGGACTCTTCATCCCTTCATAGTCATAGAGGCCAGGTCTGAGATATAAGTTAGCTCAGGAGTACTTTGTTCAAGGCTTTGTTCTGCCTCATTCAGAGTGAAATAAAATCAGCTAAAGATGAGACTCTTAGATCATTCATACCCCATGCCAGTATACAGGCACATAAAAGTTCTCTCTTGAAAAAAGTAGATTTTTGAACTGAAAAGGAATGGTATGGCAAAAATCTATGCTCACCACTTTGCTAAAATATCTTTTTGTTTTGTTCTGCTCTGGAATTTAAGCATATTTTTAAAATAATAATAATGGCTCCAAAATTGAATTGTCATCAGCTGAATAGATTTATAAAATGGACAACTCGGTAAGTAATCATTTTCTTCTAATCATGCATGTGAATATTTGTAAAACCACTGGCTGCTGGCAGCTATGAAATCTTGCAGTTTATTTGCCTATATAGAATTTATTACAGAGAGTGTTAGCAGCCTGTCGGGGTGCCAATTTTCTGAAATAGTCTGCTGCACAAAGGCACTTCCAAAAATTCATTGAGTAGAGTCTGCTAATGGAAATTAATTAGCAGAAAGGAATTAAATGTGGGGATAAAACTAGGTATCACATCAGCAACCCCTATATTTATTTGAAATGACTGGCTTCTTCAGCCTTAGAACCAATATAAGGTATTTATTCTTACCTACAATCCCTTACAAGGATATATGCTTCTCGTGATATCAAGCTCTTACTTATTTGCAAGAAGTTTTGAGAGAAGCTCAATGAAATATGACAGAATACAAACCAAGTGTCATATTGCATCATTGATTTACACAAAAACATTGTGGTTCTTCAATTGTACTGGATATAAAGTTTTCACCTTCACGAATAAGTGAAAAAAACCCTGTGTTTCATAAAATCTTATGAGTGCCTTCTTCCTGTCCTTTCCATTTGCCTCCCCCCTGATAATTTGCAATACTTAAATACACTGTATTTACTTCCTTATTTGGTTCATTATTAACTAGTAAAGGACACTGTCTTGTGCTGAATTATGGGATTTCATAAATTATCTCATAAATCGTGAGTTGTCATAGATCATAAGTCACCACAAGTAAGATTTTTCTGTAATTCAAAAATAAGTGAGACTATATTTCATGTTTTGGCTTAGGCTCTTGTGAACTATTTTCTTAAGTAAAATAATTGAATTTCTTGAATAGTTTCTTAAGTAAAATAATTGAATGCATTCAAAATTCATCATGCAATTTTTTTACTTAATAACTGTGTAAGATCATTCTCACATTCTCATAATATCTTTCAGTTATTTATTCTGCTTTTATTTGAGATGTGCTCATTATGTCACTCTGATACCCCATCATAATCTCTTAATTTCCTTGGCCTTTCTCATCTCTGCCTTGTTTGCTTAGTTCGCTTGGCTGTTTCTGCAAGATTTGTTGGTCATGTATCTAATCTCCTGCAGGGCCTGTCCATTCATCAGACTCTTCAACGTCATACATAAAAAATGCCCAAGTTAACTAGTGAACTGAATTTTCTTTTTCGGTTTCTATTTATAGAACAGCATTCAAAATAAGAATCTGCTTGGTGCTGAGTTCTTAAGCCTTTAATAGGCTGGGCAGAATATAGGAAATTATCTTTCCAAAGTATTTTTTTCTGTCCAGTTTGTAACTATTTCAGTGAGTCTGTTACCGTATGTAGGCACAGTTCCAGAAAAAGGATAAGGTGATATTTTGCACATCACAAGTTTCTACCAGGTTCAGATCAGTAAATATCCAGGTGAATATTTACTTTGGCTGGATTTTGTTCTTGGTAATAGCAATGGGAAAATTCTATTGATTTCAAGGATACAAGAACAGACCTAATTTTTGTATAATTTAATGAAACAAGAAAACATTCTTTCTTTAAAATATGATAGGGCACACTCCTTACAAAAGCAAATATAAGCTGTAACTCCTCACTGCTGATGTCCCCTGGTACATTTTGGTTCAACATATCTCTCTCCTGTGTTTTCATCCCATACTTTTCCCAGGTCAAAGGGAGCTGAGGGATAAAGGAGGGGTTTCAGTTACTGCAATAGGTCCAAGCTTCCTTGGAATTCACGGTTTTAGTATTTAAAATTAGAAATACTTTGTTAGTAATCTTGTGTGCTTGGGGGGGGGTAGGGAGGAGGGTGTCTATACAAAAATATATACAGTCCTGTGACAAAATAGCCATCTGTTTTAGTATTTATTTGTGACATGAGACTAAACATCTCAAAATAGACAAAAGTGATTCTTCTCGCACTCTCTTCTACCTCTTTACCAGAAATGTTGAGGGGAAATATTTTCAAAGCAAAAGAAAGACATAAGCATAGCCACTCTTGTAAATCCTGGTCTATCTATCTGCAGCCATATGCAAACTATAGAGAGAAAGGATCAACAGTCTCAAAATTAGGTGCGTGATCTAACGTGTACCATGCTCTGCAGATCTCTGCTCACACTGGTATCCCTCTTCACATACTTGGCACTCGAACTTGCAAGAGGTTTCTGAGTAACAACAGAGAGGATAATTTCTGCAATGTCATACCTCCTGGGAGAAAAAAAAAAAGTCCAGAAGAATACTACTCTTAAGGGATAATAATATATGCAATGCTCATAAGTATCATGGATTCAGTGTAGGAAGAAGGGGAAAGCAAACAATAGTAGGTGTTGAAGAGGTTTATCATTTAGATCCAACTGTACTATTTCTTAAAATATATTATTAACAGGTTGTGAATGCCCTGTATTATTTTAAAGATAATGGTTACCATGTCATTCAATGAAATTATGCTATTAAATATAGATTTTACAGAAGAAAATTCAGTGAGATCTGCAAGTTTCACAAAGAGGCAATTAGCTATAATTTAACTGCGAAATATTGATTGCCAACATTTGTAGACATCTGCAGCATATGAGAATGGCCACCTCTACCTTACACAGTATCATTAAACCTGAGGATCACTGTGTGCATGTAGAAGGACTATGCCCAATGAGCTGTTTTACATAAAGTGAGCCCATCTTAACTGGCATAAGTTCAAGGGAGAAATACAAAAATTATTATAAGGGATGCCATATGCACCCACAAATGAGTGTGCAGTTAAAGTTTATGAGTAAGAATGCAGCTTGAAGTTTTCTTGATTGCATTTGGCTGTGGGACCTGCTTTTTCAGTTTGTTTGTTTTTTTTTTTTTTAAGTTGCTTGGTTTTCCGTTTGAGGTAAAAACGGAGAGAGAGCAGAGAGAAAGTCTGGTATTTTTTATATTCTTGTAAATTATTTTTCTGAATTGGCTCAGTACCTGTATCTTGTTTTTTTATGAGACTTACTTTCCAAACAGCATTTCATTTTAAATAGAAACTGTGTTTGTCAGCTAGTTCTCCAGGGTCTTTTCCAGTTAGTTCCTTGAAGTCCTCAGACCTTCCAGAACCAATTCCAGGAAAGCTTTCTCAGCAGAGTTTTCCTTGGGGTGCAATTTGTTGACTTCCATCTTAGAACCTTTCCTGCTTAAAGTCTTTCCTTTCCCTACAACAGCTCTCTCCGGTACCTGTGTGTTGCTGCATCCTCAGAGTACAAACTCTTCCTCTAGCTTTGCACTATGGAGGTATCTAAGAGATGACCACCTAATATGACCAAAGCTTTACAACTGTTTATTCCAGTTTTGGTATCAGAGTATACAGGTGCCTTGAGATCACTTTTGGCATGCACTTTTGGCATCCCAGTTAAAATTTCATTATTAGGACTCCCTCTATATATTTACAAGAATCCAAAACTGGATAATTGAGTTAACTGGGAATGGCTGGAATCCTCTGTACTATCTGTGCTAAAGTTAACCCGTTTGTGGAAAGACACATTTCTGCTAAAATGTATGTGAATGAAGTGATAAGCTATAGCCTAGTGTAGAAAGGTATCTCATGGACTTGAGCTGAAATGATCCCTCAGTGTGAGGAATAGGTTTGTCAGCAGACAATAAGGTAGCATGAACAGAGTGAAGCATGCAGACCTGAGGTACTGACCTACCAGCTAGACATCTAAACTACGTTTCCAAAGTGGATTTCTTCAGAGCTGTTTCGGAAACATGGCACTCAGTCCTGCTAAGAGGTACTTTTCTTCAAACCGCTGGCATTTCCCTGTTCATGTTGTGATTGCAGTCAGGAGTGGGAATGCTACTAATCCTCTGACACAGAAGCCAGCAGAAGTAAGATCAAGTCGAGGTCATCCACATACTAGCTGAAGGAGCAAGACAAACAGCACAATGAGAAGGATAAGGAGGAGTAAAATTATTTACTGTCCCTTCTGCTCCCTCTCCAAGGCAAGGAGAAAAGGGCAAAAGAGAAGCTGTGAAAGAGTGGCCATCCTCTTCAGTCTGCTCCTGGGACAGTGCTGCTGTGTGCTGCCTCTCCTCCCCCCTCCCAACCCCTCAGTTTTGGCTGGCCCCAGGATTAGGAGCAAGACCCTTGCAACCAGGGCTTCTATTGGAAACAGAAGTTCCATGTGCTGAGGGTTTATAGGACTGGACCCACAATTTGCTCAATTACTAGTGTAAAGAAAACCATAGGGAACCTGAGTAACAGCAACTCCTAACCAAGCACATTTGCACTTCATCTGAAACCCCGTATGATTTATCAGGAATCACACCCCCTCCTTCTCCAGGATCTAAAGCAATTTGTGTAGCTTAAATCAACTATTAAATGTATAACTAGGAGATAAAATCACAAACCCAGATCTAATTGGTATAGCTTAAATTAAGTTTTACATTTATTGCTGGGAGATAAAATTTGGATAGAATAACTATTACAACAGAATTAAGGAAAAGAAAATAGATACGGTGCAGGACCTATGGTAACTTTTATTTAAAACACATGTCTGATGGAGGCAGGAGTCTGCAGAAAACATCTGATACTACTGCACTGTAATCCCCATTTGCCAGAGCAACACCATTCTGGGTAGTGAGCGTAAAATATTAAATCTTAAACACGATGCTGATTTTGGAAAATATATAAAGACATAGGAGGTTCATTTGACAATGCATGCAGCTTATGTGTACAGAACACTACAAGAATTAATCTCCCATGGAAGATTTTTTTAACAGCAAGTTTTTTATAAAGGTTTAAAAGGTAGAGTTTAATAGAAACAAAACTGGTGAAGATAATTACTTTACAGAATACTAACATCCAAGGAGAAAGTAAAAAGAAAACAAACCCAGAAATTCCAACTTAAAAGAGTGTAGTTTGTTTTTATTTCCAGTATAATAGATATTGCCCTAGTTTTTTCATTCTCTCATCCTCAATATTTTCTTTTTATCTCCTTCTACAATTTTATAATAGGAAATATTGAATCATGTTTGTGTATCAGGTATCTTGTTGAAAAGTATAACAATTCTCTTCAATAGATGTGATTTGTTAGTTTTAGAATTAGAGAATAATTTAGGTTGGTATGGACCTCTGGACATCACCTGGTATTGTGCTGACTGAAGAGAAGGCATACCTCAAAGTTAAATGGTGTTACTCAGGGCCTTGTCTAGTCAAATATTTAATCTCTTCAAAGAGACAATCTCTCTGAGCAAGCTGTTTGCAACTTATTCCACTGCTTGACCATTGTCACTGTGGATTTCTTTCCTAATATCTAAAATGAAATTCCTTTGCTGCAGCTTGTGCCCATTGTCTTTCATCCTTTCAGTGTACCCTTCTGAGAATAGTCTGGTTTTGACTTCTCCATCACCACTGATTAGGTAGTTGAAGACCGTGATTAGATACCTCCTTTTAGCCTTCTCTTTCATATTTCAATGCAAATTCTATCACATCTTAAACGTAAAATTGTTTTGGTCACTCAGAATTTGCAGAAGGTCTGAAGGAGAGCAGAGCTATACAAACAAGGAGACAATCAAAGGTGATGTAACAACTTTCACCAAGTTCTTTTTCCTTGGTTTGTCATAATAAAAACAAAAAAACAAACCACAAAAACTGTGTTTTGCCAGACCTTTGCAAGCAAATCTGCCAGGAAAATGCCTTTCTCAGTCCTCCAAAGCAAGGTGAAATATCAACGTGAGCTGCAGGGGTCTGAGGAGAAAGGCACAGGAGACAGGTTCAGGCAAAAAAATACATGTTCAAAATTTCCCAGCTCTTCACACAAATGAAAACAACTCTTAAGTGAGCACTTTAATCTCTGGAAAACAGCAATCTTAATTGCACAGGAGAGTTTGTGCTCAAAAGATCATACAATGAACTCCAGCTGAAAAACTCCAGTCTGAGTTGCTCTGTTTAATAAAGATCATGCCTGTTCAGTGACCTCTGTCACTGTGTATTTCTTATCCTCATATTGCCCGACAGAGCTTTAAGTGTTTGCACTTGTGCAAATACTGTCAGTTTCCTGGTAGATCTGGCTGAAAGTGTGGAATAGTTAATATTTTTAAACCTCTTTTTTTTGTTTTTAATAAACTCCTGTTTTTTCTAGTGCTTCAGATATTCTCCATTCTGCCATCTCCAGCATAATTTAGGCCAGGAGCTCGGAGGGATTTCCAGAAGACTATTTTAGTGGTACCTTTCTCTCTTTCCATCGAGAAAGTTTTAGGTAATCAGAATATTCTCCATATGGAAGGGAGATATACTACAGGCAGGTAAAGTCAGCTGAGATTAAACCTAGTTTTAGGATTAGCCTTTGCCACCCTTATTTCCATTAAGAGACTTCCAAAAGAGGTTTGTAGTAGAGAAAGATGTTAATCTCCTGAGCTGAGGCCAATAACTACGGCAATTCCTGTGAATGACAGCCACTCCCAAACATTTGTTGCACGGCATCTGGAGCAGGTTATCACCAGGGAAAAAGAAATAAAATTTGGATGTTTTGCATTATATTCTGAACTTCTGCAGCAGTTACTGCTTTTTCCAGTGGACGCATGGTTAGTATCACTCGTGTACGCCTGCTCCAATACAGCTTTACTTGCAATTCAGTTGCTGTGCAAAAATGTAATGCCATTGCTGCTGCTGCTTTTCATAACACTGAAACTGTATCTTTCAAAAACGGCCTTTAAAGACACAGTTCTAAGCAAAAGCCTAATTTTTAATGCCCTTTTCATCTCCCTTTAATGTCTCTGCTTGACAAACCTTCACTCCTCCCTAACAGGTGTCTTACATCCATACAGCCATTACTCATCTTCAGCTCCCTGTACCTGTATACAGGTACATTAAAATCAATTGGCCCACTTGGTTTAACCTCTACACCTTTTTTCCCAAAAGGCTTGTAACAACAGACAGTCAAAGGGATACACTGAAAAACTTCTTTAAAACAAAACATAGGCACTGCAAATTACAACCTGTAAAAGAGAGGATTATAAGGAAGCCTACACCTACATATACAGTGGTCTATATAAATTCCATTGAACTGAGATTATTTTCTGTCAGGACAGGAAACAGTGGGTGCACTTATTAAAACAAAACAACAACAAAAAACCAAACCCTGAACCTCCCCCCAAAAAACCTCTTTGTCATTCTCTCTTTGAGAACTTTTGCTGACCACCCATTTCTTTCTAAGTCTAGAGTCTTTATCCGCCTGATGGCAAATAGACGAACTGAAAGGAACAAGTAAAGCCCCCAGTCACTGTCTACAAATTCAGTTTCAAAGCTAAATACTTTATCTACAGAACAAGCAATTCACAAATCAAACAGGTCTACTCTAAAGTACATAGAGTGTGGCAAAAGAAGAAATTATGTACTGATTAGCTGACACAAGTTAGTACAGTTCTGTTGAATTCAGCAGAGATGTATACATTTAGTAATATTGCTCAAACTACTTTCTTTTTCCTTTGTTATCCACAGAAGTAAAATACTTGCTACTTGAGTCAAGGTTCTTCATATGGTCCCTTTTTAATTTTTCCCCTTTCCTTAATTCTTATTAGCTTGTAAAGCCTTTGACTCAATCTCTGTAACTCTTCTAAAGTACTGCAATAAATTGGGATATCACAATATACAGAAAGTAATATTCAGGCTTTCCCCCCACTTGACCAAAGAGTGATTCAAACTAAGCTTATATACACACCTAGGAAATAATATTATTTCAGATGCATCAGTTCAAAAACATTCAAAAATAGACAAATACAACTAATTCTCCCCAGAAATATAGCTGAGCAGTTATATTGCTTTTAGGAATTAACATTAGGAGATTTAGCCAAGTACTGTTTCATCTCCTTTGCCATCAATATGATCTGTCCTTTGGGTCAACAATGATTTAATAGGTTACATTGAATATTGTGGTGATTTTTTTAATTGTTTATTTATAATAGTCGTCAGTTACCTACTCTTCCACTTATATTTTCATGTCAGGAGGACTTATAAACAAGATGCAATTGTAGAATTTTACTAAGAAAACATTTTTATCTTTTTTTACATAATTTGAATCATTATTTGACTTGAACCATGTTTTAAACTTGTTTTTCCGTTATTTTCGTGTTAAATAACATACCAATTTATAACAAATTGTTCCCTTACCTTTTTTAACTGTAAAACTAAACAAATAGCAAGAACTCTGTGTAATATCTTATCTGATTTTCAAGATAAAAAAAAATATTTCTCTTAAATTCTGATTGCCTTTAAGACTGCAGTGAGAAGAGATTGTGCAATAGGAAATTCAGGAAAACTCTGATAATATGACAAACTAAGCTGAGTAATTGAAATAGATTTTAAAAGTCTATGGAGAAGGACAGAAAAGAGGAAAAGCTATCACAAATATTTGTAACAGTAGCCAATTATAATAAATATTATATGTGTGATAATGGAAATTCCATGGGTTGGGCTTTAATGATTAGATACATAAGATACATGTAGAGGCCTTAACATAAATATTTGCTTTACTGTATAAAAGAGTTTTTTAAATTAGCTATAAAGAAAATTATCTTTTCTCTTCCCACTAAAAAAAAAGATAATCAGCCACATAAGCATACATCTACACATTTTCACTTATCTAAGTATGTAAAGAACTGAGTGATCATAAAAAATAGCTGGTAAGTGATCTGCAGCTATTGCAAGATGGCATAGGGAGAAATGTCTTCCAGAACTGCTGTAGAAGGACTATATTTCAGGACAGCAATTTTAATGGAATTAAAACATGTAATGAGTTAAAGTGAAATGGGAAAAAAAGTTAAGTACAGGATTTTTCAGTTATTTCTTTTTGCCTTAACAGTGGGATAACTTTTCAGGATACAATTTCTCTAGTGCGGAAAAAAAAAAAAAGAGTGAAATAAATGTTAGGAATGTAATACAAAGAAAAAATACAAGATGACAGAAAATTAGAACAATCACAGTCCCTGCTTTCCTCTCACCAGACCCGCAGATAATAAACTCATGAAGGTACTGAAAATGTAATAAAGAGACTAAAAGCTATCTAAATAGCAGTTTTCAGTTATATCTAATGGAAATTGAGAAAAATTCAAAATTCAACGGCATGTCCATATCTCATTGCTAATATTTTATAACACTTATCCCTCTTCCTCTTTTAGCACTCCTATATATTAACACATTTTGTTTCTTATTGAGAAGTTATAGCTATAACCTTTGATAACAAAAAATGAGAGAAGGCATAGCAAAACAGAGCTGTCAGTAAAATCAAAACAGTATACTATTGATTATTAAAGGTAAAAAAATATTCTTTACTAATGATCTTTTTTGACAGCCGTCACAAAGTTGAGAGCTCTTCTAAAGAGCAAGCTTTTTCTTTATTTTTTTAAAGACCAGAGGAAAGAAAGGAGAAAGGTATTTATTATAATAGAATAATGGAACTAATATTAAGAGGAAAAATCAATTATGATGGAAAAATAATAAATTGATGTGAAATAAGCAATGAAGTCTTTTGCAAAACTAATGGAAATTGTTTGACATTGGTAGGAGAAGAAGCAGGTGAACCTCACAGTTTGAAATGTATTTGGATTCTGTTACAGAATTAGATACATTTTATAATAGCATATTTACGATAGGTATTTTTGTCAAATATTCACTAAATTGTTTCTCAATCCTGATGTCTTTCAAATGAATTAAATTAATTTTTTTTTCTCTCAACACTGTTCACAGAATATGGAAATAATTTGTCCATGTAGAATGATTCACTGATTTGAATCAAGTATTCTTAATTTATCTTTCATAATTCAGCCAGCAGTAATTCAGACTTGCTTGGAACAGAAATTGATTGAAAGATTGTAAACAGGAGCAGAATATACTGCAAAGCATAAGTTTGAGAGAAAGCCCTCAGTAGTGTATTGCTAAGATTTGTGCTCTCTGATTCCAATACAGTTCCAGTGAGTGACCGACCTGCACTGAGACCCTCTGAAAGGGAGAGATCGAGGCTCGTCTGGGGTCTTAATACCCCTTAACCACCATTGCAGTGACACAGGTAGTGTGGTGAGTAAACATACTTACTCTCATAGCTTTTAATCATACCAAGTGAACATAAAAATTTCTTCAGTGGTCGATTCTGCCTTTTACTGAAAGGAATAATATGACTTCTTCAAAATCTGAATGTAAGGCCAGCTCTTCAGCAGTCATAAGCCCATTATTCCTTTTGATTTTGGTTCAGCTATGCTGATTTATACTAATGGTCTTTCCCTATCAGAGGCAAAGCTGAAAGTAAAAATCCACCCTATGAATAACAATGTATGAGTGTATACATGTATACATACACATTTACGTATATACGTTTATATACACTCAGAGATACAAATATACATGAATCAACAGAGACATATGTACACATTCATGCATTTGAAAGCATCATTCAAAGCAGGTGGAACATTTAAAGATTTATTTGGCAATCCTAATGAATACTAGAAAAGAAAAGAAAAGAAAAGAAGCTCTAAAAGACTTTATTGTTTTTGCATTATAGATTATGCTTAAACTCGCGTGCACATAATGCTGTGGAACCCTCTGTGTGGTAGGTACAGCAGATTGATCAGTTGTGATGCTGTGACTTCAGAGTGAGTGAAGTATCATAAAACTGATTAGCAGATGGCTCGGAAGGGCAATGCGAAGAATGTATAAACTGAATATATCATGGACTACCTGGTCGGAAATGTAAAGTACAGTGGTGTGCTAAAAACCCCACCCTGATGGTAAGCTTTTATATGAGAGCTAAATTAATTAAACAGCCAGAGTTGAGCCATACCTCCGCTAGCAAAAGGGAGCAAATGACTAAATGTAGGACAAGTGGGTTTGGGCATTTTAGAAGTAACCTGCAGTTTGTACAACTCTGCTGTTGGCAAAAAATACATCCAGAGTCCAGGCTTGTAGGCAAGTACATCTGGCCATGATCTGGTACCTGGAATTTTCTGTAGAGAGCTGGTGCCTTGTTTCAGCAAGAACTGAAGAGACCTTGCTGTTTACTTTAACATTATTGTATTGCTGAAACAGGAGAGATGGTGAGACCATTGCACAACTTCTATATCATCCAGAAAGCAGAGATTTCTGCTTTCAGTGTTTCGCTGGAGTGAAAGTGTTCGAATCTTCATAATCTCTCTCTCAAATGTCCACATGGATATGATGAAGTCTTCTGTTCCTCTGCTGTGTCTAACTTTAGAGATGTTTTCATTTTTAAGTTTTATTTGAAGTTACACATAAAATTATCCATAAAACATCATTTTCCCCTAAATACATTGTATTTTTCTGCTTCAGAATGCATTTTGTCTGTATACATAAGTGTGTGCCATAGTTTTCAACCTATGTCCAAGATTGCTTTTATTTCTCATTTTGAACACTCATTGGCCTGCAATGATGTTTTTGAAGAATGAACTCTAGCCCCAGTCTTTATGTAAAAAGTATAGCTACTGTGTGGAAGAAGGTTACTCACAAATAGTCACCAGTCTGGAGTAAAGAGCAGGGTTGGGATTTATGTCCTGACAAAAAACTATGACCAACAGAGACTAGTGTATTCAGGCTTGTTTTTGAAGGTCTGGCATTCTGACTTTTCCTACATCCTGAGGGGAATCTTGTAACTCATGCTTTTGTACTCCTGTGAGAGTGCCTAAAAGTTAAACACTGCACTGTGTAATCTTTCAGTGTCTAGCATTTACAGTCCTCCTCTGCCTCTCCCAGTTGTGCCTTTGAATTAACCTCCCATTTGACAAGAAAAGACTCTGGCTTGTGAGGGGTCTTTTTTTGCAAGTAATCATTGTTTTAGCACCACAGCTTTTTCAGGGTTACTGTGTGCATAAGAGGAAATTTCATTTCATTTATCCTTCTGTTTACCCTTTCTTGCTTTAGGAAGAATTTTAAGAAAGCTCTTCCTTCTCTCTCTGCTCAGCATAAAAATTGATGGGAGAAAAAAGAAAAATCCCTGCCTGCTTTATACCAATTCTTTTGCAGCTTTCATTATTTTAATCTTGTCATTTCGGTATTTTCATGTATAAGGTATTACTTATCACCAGCTCAACTGACTAGTGTATGTGCTGTCTAACACCCAATAGATAACCAATACTTTCAGGCATTTCTGCAGGACTTCTGGTTGTGTTTTCAGGTTAGTGGCAGCAAGTTGCTAAATGTCTAAGTATCCTGGAATAGTAGCTACTGTGAATGACTACAACGTACTCTGAGCAGCTAGTCTGGTGTATTCTGGCACTGAATTTACTGTGCTCAAACTGCATGGAAATACAGCTCTACTCAGGAAATCTTGGGAATAAATCTGGAACAACCACTTTAATTTCAAAAGTTGGAAAGTATTTCTCAAGCTGCATTTTTTTCCTTCTCTAGGCTGAACCCCAGGTCTGGCTTAAGTACTGGGCCCTGAAAGCAATAACTGAAGGCTATAGGACACAATGAATGATAGCATTGCAGAGATACCCTGCTTCACAATTAAGTGCAGCACATTGTCCCAGAATTAATATGGCTACATTGCTTCTGATTAGCTAACTTGCTAACTTCACATTGCTAACTTGATTAGCTCTGTGCTAGTCTCTGTGGTGTAACACAAATGTATCCTGCATATGGTGAGCTGCAGAAATGCAATTTAAGTTTGAAGACTTCTACATTATGAATCCACTGAGAGGCAGAAAAGTCAGCACCAGATTACTGTTGTACTGGTATTCTTTTCCCCTGAAGTTCTGTCTAGACATATAGGAGTACACACATTGCAAGATTTAGAAATACATAGGAAAGTATTTAAGAACATAAATCCAAAATTAAGATTAGAATTATTAGAAATAAAAGTAGGTGTCACAAGCTTCCTTATTTCAAAACCAACTTTGGATTCAATTCCTTACCTTCTTGTCCCTTCCTGAAAATATTTTCCAGAATAAACTATAATTTTATTAAGGAATTTTCATAATTTGAACATACTATCCAATAACTTGTCCAATTATGTCAAATGTCTGATGAAATTCAGTGAAATTGATATAGGAGTTCAAAAAAATCCCCCAACCAAACCTGTAGTTTCAGAAAAAAAATAATTCTGACATTCTTAGACATATATTTCAGTAAGATTTCTACCTTAAGATCAAAATATTTATGTACACTAAATATTTCAGATAGTATTTATGGAACGTAATTTCCCATTAGAAAAGAAATTCAGCTGATGTGATCTCTATTAATTTCCCATATAACATGCTGATTTTAGACTACTGTATTATGTTGTGTCTTTTAATTTTTTTGTTCTATTTCATACTGTGTGTTTTAATGGGTTTTCAGAGCATTCCTTTTTCTTTCCCTGCTAAGCCGAATTTGTATTTAGTGAAAGGTTTGCTTATGGGTTTTTCCTTCAGTGTTTCCAGCTGTGTCATAGTTTAGTAAATTATATCAAAGGTCATTAATATTTTTTTGTTTGTTTGTTATCTGCTGTAAGTCTACAGATATTTAGTTTTAATATTTGTTTTTGGAAGCCTGTTTTCCCTTCTTTATTTCCTGCTGCGTATGTGAGCAACTGAATACTATTTCAAATGAAAGCCGTTGAAATAGTGGAGGGGGTTTCTTCTACTTTTAAGCTGTCAGTCTGAAAGTATTGTCTGTAACTCTGACAATGTTCTGTGAATTTGAATATTCCCTAATAAATAGAACCAAAATCTTTCACTATCGCTAGCATTTCTTTAACTTTCTGCCCAATTGTTTTAGAAAAATTGTTAAATATGCAGCCTCATTGTCTACAAAATAATCTGATACCTTGTGTCTGCGGAGTTCGCTGGTGGAAGGAAGGATTAGAAGAGAAAGGAAGGGAGAAGGCACAGAAAAGCCGGAGTAAAAAGTTAGTTCTGGTTTGGATAATATACCTTTGTGCTAAATTTGAATTTACTAAATTGTAAACATTTCTCGGACATGTTTTCTTCAAACACAAAAGCCAAATGAGAGAATTCTAACTACTATTAAACTAAACCAAGTAAGTCTAGAGGGAACTAACAGTAAAACAAACAACTGAGTTATTATTTGAGCACAGGAAAGACATTTGAAATACTACTGAGAGAAATTCATTTCAACGAGATTATTTATGATACAGTGGGTAGGTTGGCAACTACCTGCTGTCTAAGGATTACTAGAATAAATATAGTCTTTCAGAATTTAAAGTCAATTGGCTTTATGTGTTTCTCAATTCCACTTCCATTGTAAATCTAAACTAAAATCACTGCAACAGCAACACGAAAGGAAAACAATATAGCCAGTATTTTGCCACACCACAGCCAAACATTACAATCCAAGCACCATGTCCGAATACAATGTGCATGTACAAATGCAAGCACGGTAGACTCAGAAGAAACTCTATGGAGGGAGGGAACTTCTGCAAAAAATGATGGGCAAAGAGTTCTAGCCCAGGATTCAGGATAGGTTTATTCTTTAATTTTTTTAAATGTTATGCTTAAGTAGAGCTAATTTATAGATTTTCTTTACAAAATGAACATTCTGGGTTTTGTTTAAGTTAAATCCTATTAATTGAAAAATAATACCTTTTGAAGGGGTAAACTCATACACAGTGCAAAAGGGCTTTTACTTGTCACTGTTTATTATTCTTGCAATTGTACCCTTTCCCTACACAGTAATATAGTTCTGCAAACAGCTCCTCAAAAACGTTAGTTCAATCCATTTGAACAGAATTCAAGCACGTTTATTATATGATGCACTTTCTTTAAATTTAAAAAAAAAAAAAGGTATCTTTTAATGGATCTGTGATATCTAGTATTGTGTATCTTAAATAAAGCTTCTCTTTTTCTCAAGCTTAGAAGTACTATATTCAACTATTTGTTGTGAAGGGAGGGGAAAAGAAGAGTACATAGGTTGTTGGGCCACCGGGTTCTGGAGAAAAATCAATTTATGTCTAGGGAAACCAGTAATGGATATTTTTTCCAGTGGTGTGACTCTCTCAGTTCTAACATGTGCCCTCTTATGCATGCAGGTATATTGCTTTCTGGAAATTGAAATAAGGAAAGCAAAGTTTTTTGTGAGCAAACATGGAGTTCAGCCTGAGTGTAAAAAAGAGACAATTAGAGATACTACACTGAAAGTATTATGTTTATGTCCCTTTTTAATACATCAAAGAGAAAAGCAAAACCAAAACACTTCTTACAACTGAGGAAAATTATTAGATAAACATCTAGTTCCCATGACTGATAGCAGCCCATGTGGCTGGGTCATGTTGGCTTGGCCTGACCTGTGGACACTTACGTAGAAAGTTCCAATCTAGAGATCTTTCCTTTTTAAGAACATATTTGGTTCTGTACAGATATAATGGGATTTCACTCCGAGTGAAGCAGGCAATATATACAGTTTAACACAGCTTGTAGTATCAAATTATGTCTTAAGTAAAAAAAAAAAAAAAGGCAAATGAAATTCAACTTCCTGGGAAAATATATTTATTTGCTTGATGAGTAACTGTGTCATAATCATGCAATAGAACCAAAACAGACTACTAATAAACAAAATTATTATGCTATGAGTCTTTAACTTCCATTTAAAGCCTCACACTTTAGTGTTGTGTTTGCCTCCATGTTTAAAAACAAAATATATTGCACATTGAAGAGTTGTGTAAAAAGATTCTCATAACTCTTTCTTCGCAACATCACTCTGAAATTCATCTCATTTACTGTCCAAATATATCATATAAATGCTTATCACAATCCTATTTTTATACTTCTATTATTATTGTGATAATTTTTGTGCATCAGAATATAATTATGCTCTTATTTAGATGAATGTTTTAAATCTACGGTTGTTACAAAGGTTTAAATCCTTGCCTTAATTTGAATCCGTAGCCTCTAGTTCATTTATATTTTTGAAAGAATTTAGTTTATAAAGTCTATAGTAAGCTAATATGATATGCATGGAAAATGAATTTGTTCATTCAAGTAGAATTCTCTGCTGAGTTGAGCCCTTTATTTTTCACTGAGTTAACCTTCCATTAAAATAAAACATCTGAAAACTAGCCAGCAATTCTGTAAGGCCAACATCAAATATATTTAGAGACCTCAATGCCAGAAAACCCCAATCAAAACAAAACAAAAAGCCACAGTTCTGTATTATTTCTTGTTACATACCTAATTTTTAAGCAGTGCAACTGATACTGAATCTACTTTAGGACAAGTCTGAACATTTTATCACATAGTTTAAAGATGACTGATACACAATAGCAACTGTTACATGAAAGGAACAGATACAGTAGAGATACAGTTAAAACTTTGCTTTCTAAAGTATTTAGCAGTATTTGCATTTTTATTAAAAAAAAAGACAAAAATATTAATTTACAAATTAATAACCCAACAGTAGAAAATCCAGATTTTATATTTTGCTTTTTTTTTTTTTTTAACAGATCCAGAGGGCCAGATTCCTCTTACCTAATTTAGATACATAAACTTACCCTTTTAGTTCTGAGCCTAGTCACCCTAGGAATTTCTGTTATCAATAGGGAGATATAGGTGTCTTCAATAAGCAGTGACATATATCATCCTCTGGATGTACCTGCCTCCCTATATCCATTTTTTTAATGAAAAGAGAATGAAATCTTTAGGCATACCATATAACTGCCTAAGATTAGGAGAATAAATGCATCTTTAGTAAAGTTTCTGGGGTAATCATTACCCCAACATGCATTAAATACAAAAGGTACCCATGAAGGAGTAATTACTTGCCAATCCTAGTTTATTGCTCAGAACATTTGTAACCTTATAAGAACTGTAAAGAGAAAGCAGTATTCAATGAAATAGTTTTTCAGGAAATTGTCTTCTCCTCTTTCTCCTCCTCCTAGATAGTAAGGAAAAAAAACTTGTCACAGCTAAAAATACCTAGGCCAACAAGTAAGTTTTCAGAACTCTGCTGCATTCTTACTGAACTCTTCAATGACTATGGATAAGAGGGAACAGGTTTCAACCCCAGCCGTAGTGGGGCTGGAAGACATTTTCAAAACTGCATATGAGAACCAAGGACATTGATTCTACGAGAAATTACATTTCAGATACCTGTACACCTTTTTTGGATCTAAGTACTGCAGCTTCATATCTAGTATTTATTGCATTCCAATGTCTCCCAAACCTCAAATAACTAAAAGAAACTGTGGTGGGGTTTTTGTTGTTGTTGTTGTTTGGTTTTTGGTTGGGGGAAGGGTTGCTGGGGGTGTGAGGGTGTGTGTATGTGTGTATTTCTTGTTCTAGGAGGATCTGAAATGGCTTGAACATGCCTCTGAAAGCTCCTAATGAACTGCCTTGGTGCTGCAACCTGACCTTTGCAAAGGCAAGGCCTACTGTTTGACAGAGTGGCACTTTGTTAATGGAAACTCCAAAAAGGCCTGTTACCTGCAGTTTGCTTGTGAGGATCCAATTTCAGAATCCAGGATTAAATTTGCACCCCCTAAAAGGTTCAGAAAGATCAGATGGCATTTTGTATTGTTAATGCGTTTCTGAATGACACCATTTTTATGGCTCATCCATCACTTCTGTTTTCAAAATACTAAATTCTCTTTTCCTCCTCATAACTTGGTTGCAGCCTGTAGGATTAGTTAAAGCTTGAGCTATAAAATCTTCCACCTGTCTTAACCTGTTTCCAGGTACTATATTAATAAGAATAATAAATAATAATAAGGAAAAGCAGCAAACATGAGTTAAGCTGAAGACTTTTAAAATTAAAGTGTCTGGCTTTGTAATATTGTGAAGATAAAAATGTGTACATTGGTGATCACTGGAAAATAGCTCAGAACTGCTGTAGGGTCTCTTAAGGCAAAAATAAAAGTATGAAATACATTGGCAACACCTGAAACGGATTAGGGATAACAACAAAGTACAACAAAGAAAAAAGACTGTGTTCAACAACTCATTTATTAATGCAGTGCAATTACAATGCAGAATAATGCCACAACTAGCATGGGGTTAATAAAACAGAATTAAATATCCTTTATTGATTCCAAACTAAATTATGATCACAGTTAATTTAAATAGCAACTCTATATGTCAGAGGAGGGGACTCATCTTCCAGTTGATTCTGAGACACGGTACTACAGCAAGGTGTAGACACCTTGTGAGATTATTATCTCTGAAACAAACCTAAAGTTCTTTTCTTTCTGATTTAGAGCTGGTTAAGGAAATGGGGTCAGCATAGCAAGTTTCATTGACTTCACTGACACCTACAAATACCAAAAATAGTTCAAATTAAGTTCAAAGAGGTCAACGGAGAAAGGGGAAAGTTGTCAAAAATTAACACCCATTTAAAATAATGTAAAAACATATTACAAATGTCACAAACACATTAGAAATCAGAATATTTCTAATGAACTCTCCTGATTCTGCAACCTGATCTTTGCAAGGCAAAGAACTGCAAAACGATGGCTTTACTTAACGTTTATGTTCTCCACTGTTTCTTTGATTGTTTTTGTTATGGACTTTTTGTGTAAAGACTTAGTAAAATTTAAATGTCTTCAGTTGAAGAATCCAGAAGAATTTGAGTAATTTTAGGAAAAATTTAAAAATTTCAACATAGTTTCTGGTACTAAGAATTTTGTTCTAAATTCTAATTTAGACTCTTTTGCCCTCTTTTGCTTCTAGTCCATATACTTATATCTGTTTTCCTACTTTTAATAAGCTCTCTTGAGAAAAAGAGAGAAAAATTGTCAATACAAAAGAATTAACACATTTTCTGTTCAGAAGTTACATAGCATAGGAAGAGTCATATCCACGAACCTTGCTTCTAAGCTTCTGTTCCTAAGCTAAACTCCTGTTCATGGCTCTTGAACCACGTATTTTGTAATATATACATCTTACCTTCCTTCTTGCCTACCTTAATTATTAGATAATAATTGCTTCTCAGCATTTAACAATAAAAATATTAATTTTCTTATTAACTGTAACTTACCTTGTTGCAAAAATGAGTGGCTGAACCAACAATGGAAATGATTTTTAAAACATTCCTGGATGTGCTAAGACAAATGTGACATTCAGTTCTCAATATGTCTAACAAGGGATTTGAAATGAATGCTGATAGTGCCAAACACCCGCTTGCAGGTGTGAAAGAATACTGGCCAGACATTTGAATAATCTCTGTCCTATAGTTGGCAAAAAACCCCAAACAACCAGACAAACAAACAAATAAATAAAACCAACAATAATAAAAAACCAAGACAAAATATAAAAATAGGTTTATCCTGAAGAAAAAGACACGAATGTGGACATGCAACATTATTGTCCTGTATACCTTTTTGAAGAAACATGCAGTACCAAGGGCACACAATGCTACAACTGACTCCAACTCTGCGGGGAAAGAAAAGGATTGTTCATGTACATAAAACAAAAGCCTTGACTTTTCCAATATTTCACAGAATTACAGAATGGTTGAGATTGGACGGGACCTCTAGAGGTCATCTCGTCCAAAGCTTCTGCTCAAAAAGGGCCACCTAGAGCCAGCTGCCTAGGACCATGTCTAATGGATTTGAATATCTTTAAGGAGGGAGACTCCAGAAGCTCTCTGGACAACTTGTTCTAGTGTTCAGTCACCCTCACAGTAAAAAAGGTTTTCCTGATGTTCAGGTGGAACCTCCTGTGTTTCATTTTGTGCCCATTGCCTCTTGTCCTGTCACTGGGCTCCACTGAAAAGAGCCTGGCTCCATCCTCTTTGCACCCTCCCTTCAGGTATTTATATACATTAGTAAGATCCCCTCTGAGCCTTCTCTCTCCAGGTTGAACAGTCCCAGCTCTCTCAGACTTTCCTCAGCTGTGAGGTGCTCCAGTCCCTTTCTGTGAGTCCACAGGTTAAACACTTTTTTTGTTAAAGAATGAATTATGTATATGTTCTAAATAGTATTTTAAAGTACTTTGGACCACCTAGATGATTTAGTTCTTCAATACAAAGAAAATACACTCCAGCAAGGATCTTATACGTAAAAAGAAAAAAAAAAAAAAGCCCTTTATATCCCAAGTTTCTAAGTTATGAGTGGCAAATCTTTCACTGTCTAAGACAGATTTCTTATTTTTATAAAAGAAATAATCTTTTAAACCTGACTCTATGAGGTCTCATAATTTTAAAACATGGTAGTACTCAACATATATTTAACACCTAATTCTGTCTTGTAAGTATGGAACAATGGACAAATGTTAGAACTAATCTGAACTGCAATTCATTTAGAGTTGGGCTTCTTGGCAGTAATTACAGTAGCTCAGATATGCATTTTGAACTTGTCCCTCAATAACTACCTGACTTTACACTGATGGTGTGAAACTTCAGTTCCACTGGCAAAAGCCCTATTAACACAGCAAGGTCATCATTTCATGCATCAAGTTTTGGGGGTTTGGTTGGCTTTGGTTTGGTTTGGGGTTTTTTTTCACAGGAGTTGAATTCCAAATTTCTCATTTGTTTTAGCTGTAGGTATTACTTACCGCTGAAATCAGACTTTTCACAGGAGTTGAATTCCAAATTTCTCATTTGTTTTAGCTGTAGGTATTACTTACCGCTGAAATCAGGCTTTTATTGTTAATGTCTTCAAAACCAGGAATCCTAAATCAGAGGTCACTTTTTGAAAACTGGGCTATAAACACTCTCTACTTCAGTATATTTCGAATTCTGAAAAAGTTACTATATGAAAGAAAAGTTGGTATGATGACTTTTATTATACACTTGGCACAAAGGAGTTTTTGCATAGTCATCTGGGTTTATATCATGAAAAGTGAATAATTTGATCTTTTCCTTCTCTTCCTCTTTAAAACTATCTTTTGGGCTTTCACCTTCTTCTGAAATCCTATAATAACAAATTAAAGAAATCAATGGAATATTGTAGTGCAAATTTCTCCCTAAGAAATAAGATAAACAATTGTGTAGGTACTGAGCAGGACATTGGGGAAAAAACATGGTAAAATCAATTTAACCACTCTCATTCTCCCTTCTTAATATCTAAGTACACAAACTGGCTAATGTAACAGCTTTTTGGTACAATACGGCCTTCAAAATACTGCTTATACATTGATCACAAAGGATACTTACACAATGAATTTTTTCAGATAGATAAATTAATGTGTCTTGCTTATATGGACTCCAAGGTGAACCAAAGAAAATGGCATGCATGAAGACTGAGCTGCCCAGATGGTCCATCAACAGTTAATTAAGTGACAAACACAGAAGTATCTCTGATGCTGCCAACAAAACTGCCTGCAGAGTCTGCCATGGGCTCAAATTTAGATTGTTGGAGGAAAATCTACAGATTGGCATCAGTCTCTTGTGATGCTCATCTGAAAAGCAGACAGAGTAAATTTCACAAGCTATATCTGAAAATGAAAACAAGAGTAAAGGGAGGGCTGTCTGAACATATTGCTAATAATGGGGTATGAGTTTGCCATGCCTGTGCTACCAAAGTAAAGCCAGACCAGATCAGTAGTGACCAAAGGGGACCAACAGTTTTCACCCTCTCTCCATGTGAAACAATTTGGTAATGTCAGAGTCTCTGTCCATTTCTTGTTGTACTCATATCAAAAGAAACTGGTATTCTTTCCATCAGGCTTGCAGTCAAAGAGTTGAATGAACATGTGAACTCTGCTATCTACCCATTCCTTGGGACAGTCTTTCCAGTGAAAGAGCAGTAGGGTTACATGTTAAAGTTTTTACCTTTGCAGCCAGCACTGCCAGACAATTCTGCTCCCTAGAGCTGTCAGACAAACACCAACCTGTGTTTTCTCTGTTTCTCTGTTCTTGCAATTTCCAATTTTTGTTGACTCCTTCTGCTTTCATTGCCCACCCCTACTTTACCTGTACTGTCCTGCAAATTCTTACCCTTCCTGACCCAATTTGTATCCAAAGGGGGAAATAGTCTGCGTTTCTTGAGGGTCCTTCACTGCTAAAACCTCTAGAATAGCGTTCCAATATTTTCTATTAAAAGAGATTAAAGCATGTTTTTGGAGGGTAGAAGTAAGCTTTGAATATGTGTTTCAGATAAACTTTAACTCTTTGCAATTTCTTTTCCCTGAAAATACTTCTTTTCTGAGTCATGTAATTCCATTGTCAATAAGAAAGCTGAAAATATTTATTGTCACACTACCAAATGTAAATCTAACTCAGATTCATTGCTAAAATCACTAAAAATTGTTTAGGCAAGTGAGAAGACGTGAATTGGTTAATAAGAGAATTAGGGATTCCTCCTCTGAAATTTGTTTCACATAAAAGAGCAGCAATCATGAATATTTTAAAAGCAAGAACTCTTTAGGCTTCTTTAAATATTAAAGTAGCAAAGAAACAACATTAAATATCAGTTAGGAACATATAATATTTCAAATATTAAGATATGAAGCTACAAGAAAACCAAACCAAAAACATTGATATGAAATATCATGTCATTTCTCATATTTTGCCATTTAATTTCTTGTATATTCAATCAGATGTTAATTATTTTTGTCTAAATTTTTTCCCTGGAAACTACTTGTTTCCCAAGGATTTGTTCTATTATGTAATCTTACAGAAATTAGTTGGAAAGATGAAAAGAAGACAGAAGGCTGAAGGTCTGACACCAAGTAACCCTTTCAAGTTATTATGGAGTAGCTGGAAAAAAGTACAAAACAGGCCATAACTCTTTCAAAAAGAAAAATAAAACAGCTTAAACCACTTAATTTTGGTCATGAATTTGAATGAGAGAATCAATTAAAGATTTAATTCTTGTAAAATAGAAAACCATCAATGATCAGTATTCCCAAAAACTCTTCAAGGCATGCAAAATCAGCTGGTGTCCCATTGCCACAGAGGTATGCTCAGCAAGAGTTCAAATGGATATTGCTGTTCTCGAGTTAGAAAAATATGCTTCCACTCTTTCTACTGCTGCTGTGTCTGGGGGAACTCATATAGGCAATGCACATGTTCTGAAGGAAACCACAGTATTGGCTACAATACTAAAAGAAACAAAGGTGTCCCAGAACAGCATCAAAAAATAATCTTGTTTCATTGAAAGTGCAGTTGTACATGGAGATTCAACTGTTCCCCAAAAGCAATCTTTTATATATGGCACTTTTTCAACCTCGACTTGGATGATCCAGGGAAAGCTATTTGCTCTATTTACAATAAAAGAGTGAAGACTCACAAACCTGGAGTCTATGCTGGCACATCTGTACTTAGTTTCCATCTGCAAGTACTGCAGCCAATGTATTCTAGTGACTGCAGCCAAAATAAAATTTAAAAAAGAATCTAACACGGAAACCACTGATACTATTAGACATCGTACATTACATTCTACATAACTTTTTTCTTCGTCTTCTTTTACTTCCCTGTGGAACAAAAGGCAATTTAAAGCCAATAACAACTACAGAACTTGCACACAGATCTACACTCTGTATTTATTTTCTTCAAAGCCAAACCTCACAGTTATCACAGTTGGACAAAAAAAGGTAGACCCTTTTTCAGATAAAATATACTTCTGTCTGATAAAACCTAATTCAAGTAGAATATGAATTACCACAGGAAGGATTGTTAACACAGGGATTGACACAGGCAATATTCAGGCTCAAATAACTAATACAGATCTGAACTGTGCAGAATATTATCTTTTTCATTTCTGACCATACCACACCTCCAAGCACAAACAATGAATCATCTTTTAAAAATTAAACTAATACTAAATTTAATTTGATATATAATACTTTATTTGTACTGTTTTTCTTTTTATTATTTTTAAATTTAGAAAGCCTTCCAAACAAAACAATGTTAAATAAAACCAGATTTTTTTTTTTTTTTAATTACTTAGCTATTATACTAAAGTCTTCTGTCTGGGGATGTTGAATTCTCAGGACTATACACCATCCTATGACTTAGAAGGTCCTCCAGCAGGTAACCAGAGAGAATCACTAACTCAGTAGTGAAAGCATTCATTTGGAGACTAAGTTTTAAAAAGAGCAGAAATTTGTACATTGACCAGACATATGACTTCACTTTAGAAGTAGGAAGCACCTCTGATTTTTTCCTTTTTTTTTTTTTCACTGTGATTATTGTTCTAGATGGATGAAATACCTTAGTCAGAATTTTTGTTTGTTTACTTACTTGCATTTATTTGTTTATGCATCTTTAAATTAAATAGAACATTTTTTTCTAAACAGCCATTTTTCAATGATGTGAAAAAGTTTGGTCCTTATAGATAGTTGATAGTGCTGTTACACAACCATTCAATTCTTAGGAGAGTATGTTTCTCTGCAATTAATTTTAAAAGTTCCTTGAAATCCCCCAGTGGCAATTAAAAATCTCTGAGGCATATGGGTGCATACCAGATTGATTGCTTTCATATGCTTCGTCTTTTAATTTTTCCATCATATGCTTAATTTGCACCTCAAAATCACCAAGGCGGTAATGGTCAGCACAGAGCAGAACGGGAACCAAGAACCAGCTCTTCACTCAGCAGTGAGAATTTTAAACAGGAAGGCAATCAGGATATTTGTAATATCGCTCCTGTAACTCATCATTTCAGTATTGTCTTGTTTGCTAAACTCATATAAGATATGGACCCACGAATAACCTGTGTATCATGAATTCAGTGTGTTTCCTGGAATGTTCGAAAATATTGTCAATGAACTAAGAAGGAATAACTTTTGCAGTTCCTTTCAAAAAAACCCAATGCTGATAAGATATGAGTAAGTATGCTGATTTGTGCGGCGATGTATAAAGGCTAATAAACCCTTCACTGTTGGTCTGCACAACATATGGCAAATGAAGCCATTTCTTTGGCTTGCAGCACTGCAGTGCATTCACAAAGCAATTTGCTTGGCTTGGGTTTGTGCTGGTTGAGAGGAGTAGCGGTGACTTACAGCTGCTGTTCCTTCCCTTCCACGTGTTTGGCAGAAAGCTTCAAAGGGACCTGACAAACTATATATGGAATAAAAATGCAATATGGAGGAGATGTAAGAGGGAAATGGGGGGCAGATGGAAGAGGAGTGAAGTTATTATAGTGGAAAAGGAGAAAGGTAGGAATCTTGGCAACCTGCTTTAACAAAAAAATAAAAATCAAAGTTTTAGAAGCTCAGCCACTCGTTTGAATTGCTCCCCCATGTGTCAGCTGATAGGAGGCTGCCAATATGCGGTAACGCTACACAGCTCCCACTCCTTGTTCTGCATCCTAATGCTATCAATAGGCCAGGAGCATGCTTGGAAGCTGTGTGAGAAGCGAGCGTTGCCCTCTCTCAGCTCCCTTACTCACCCCGCACACGTCGACTGTTGTTTACCTCACTTTTTGGTCTAGACACCTTTGCTGAAACAAATGCTCTCTGGCTCTTGATATCACTTCAGATGTCAGTAACACCATGGAGCTCAAACAAGGGCTTTCTAATAACTTCTTTTTTTCCTCCTCCTTAAGTTAAATTTATGGTTGAAGAGAAAATTGTGATTGTGTTGGGTGAAGACACGGGGATGTGAGGGGTAGGAATCATTGGCATTCTTACCTTAATCCAGCTTTCATTCCCAAATTGGATTCTGAGATGTGTCCTCCTTTGTTTTTGTAGAGCTAATGTGTTTGTCTGTTTGTTTGTTTTTTCTCAGAGGTTATTTTCTTTTACTTGTGTGTTGCTTAATGGAAATGCATCAAATTCTTAGCAGAGGCAGTCAGTGAATAAAACAAAGGTCTAAATGCTAATATGAATAATGAAATTTCCATGGTGGCACACATAAAAAAGAGTAGAAATTGCTAAGGCATAAGCAAATAAATTATATTTCATTAAAATCTCCCTACTGAACAGATATTACGTACAAATAATTTTTCTAAAATATATCAATGTATAGTTTCATTCATGAACAAAAAGCTTGAAATGTCAGTTTTATATTCATGTATACATAAAAAAGTATATCTGGAAGCACTTTATTATACAAAGTCATTTAGTTGCAAAGGAGAATAAGAATATTGTTCAGGAAATGAACAAGCACATAAAGAATTTGTATACTTTCAAAGTCAGCTGCAGAACTATCCTAGCTTTATGTTAGTGTCAGATGAACCTACATTGCTTCCTGTTTATTTCTGACATCCAGTACAAGTGCAGGTCTGTAATGCTTCTTTTAAATGAAAAACAAATTAAAATAAAATAAAAAAATAAAACCACTTTGCAATGTGAACTTCCGAATGTGTAGTTTATTGATTTATCTTGGGAGTACATTTAGGGGATTTTATCTACTGCTCTGTGGGTTGAGCTGAAAGATATTTAAGTTGACAAAATTGGCATTCAGACTGTATTTTACATATTTTTTTTTAATATTCAAATATTTATTTATAGATTAACCACTCAGACATTCCCTATCTTGCAATTTCAGTTCCTCTTGTTATGAGTGAGAAGGAGACTGAGAACTGGAATTTAGAGAAGAAAATGAAAACTTTTTTTGCACTTTTGTTAGCTAAACCTTCTCTTTGCTGTTTCCAAGGGTATTAGGAAAAGAAAGATGTCTGACTTGAGTACAGTGGGAAGAGCACCAGACTGGAATGGGAGAAGAAAAAGAGATAAGGATAAGGAATCAGGGTGGAAGCAGAGATGGTGCCTGGGAATGAGGGAGGGAGAGTCTGGGAATTCAAATCTCAGAGGGAAATTGTGAAGAAAACGGTGAGGTAGTTGGAGAAGGAAAAGAGCCCACCTTTGGATAAGGATTTGGGGAGACTGTCAAGATTACAATGGTACAACTGGGAGTTATGTGCAGAAAGTCTTGAAATAAGTGAATCTGTCAATGTGATAGTATGCACAGTGATAAATGAGACTATATGAGCAAAGACGAGAATACAAGGACATTACTCAAGCTTAGCAAGTTACAAACCATCAGCCAAGATGAAGTAATTATCTGTATGTTTGCTCTTCACCAGTTTTGTTAGGTAAAACATGTAAGCTCATTGAAAAAAATAACACTTTTTGATCTTACTTTGATAATTTTGTATGAATGCATTTAATTTAATTATAAAAAAAAATCACTTCTACAAAATATTTAGATATAATGGATCAGGATTTTGTAATAAAAATGTTTTATTCTAATTTTTGATGATTTTGCATGTATTTCTAGGTTTCAAGAGATGAAAATTACACAGCAAGATGGGGAATACATAAAATGTGTTTGCTTCCAATGCACTTGCTCAAACTTGCTCTAAATTTTGTCCATTTGTGAGTAAAATATCAAACCATTTGAATAAAAATTAATCTCTATTGTAATGAGTACCTGTCCTGGTTTTGGCTGGGATAGAGTTAATTTTCTTCCTAGTAGCTGGTATAGTGCTGTGTTTTGGATTTAGTATGAGAAGAATGTTGATAACACACTGATGTTTTAGTCGTTGCTAAGTAGCGTTTGTATAGTCAAGGACTTTTCAGCTTCCCACGCTCTGCCAGGTGCACAAGAAGCTGAGAGGGAGCATAGCCAGGACAGCTAACCCAACTGACCAATGGGGTCATGCTCAGTATATAAACTGGAGGAGGGAGCTGGGGAGTGGCAATCGCTGGGGACTGGTGATTAGCAGTTGCATAGTGCATCGTTTGCTTTGTATATTCTAGTAGTAGTAGTAGTAGTAGTAGTAGTGGTAGTAGTATATTTCAATTATTAAACTGTTCTTATCTCAACCCACAAGTTTTCTTACTTTTGCTCTTCTGATTCTCTCCCCCATCCCACCGGAGAAGGGGGGAGTGAGCGAGCGGCTGTGTGGTGTTTGGTTGCTGGCTAGGGTTAAACCACGACAGTACCCATAAGTCTTTTCAATAAAATTGAAAAGCATTTTTATCTTCTTTTGGCCTTTTTTATTTTAGTTTTCTTACAAGGTTTTATATAAGCTTTATTAAATATTGGAAAGAACCTTATGAAGTTACCCCTATATTTTTCAACACATTGGTCCCAGAAATGTGTTGTTTAAAATTAATCTTAAAGAATCTGACTGATCATGAGCTCATTCAGCAAAGAATGTCAACAAGTAAGGAGTCCTATTGACTTCAATATAATTGTGAGCTTGAAGTTAAAGCTCATACTTAAGTACTTGGCAGACCAGCTCCATAATATTAGCTTCAGAATATTGCTAAATAAAGCTTGAAATCATTTAAACACTGACTAACTTTATTGATGTCACTCAGATATAAACCAAAAAAAAACCTCAGTGGAACAGAGCTGTTTGCTACTATTTTTTTTCCAGCAGCTTCTGGATTGTGTTTCAGGATCAAAAGGCATCACTGATTTTTCACCCAGTTATGTGTGCATAACACACATGACTCATATTTTTCTAGACTTTACCTAAGTTGCTAACAATAGAACATTCGCTTTGGGGCCTCTTTAATTAGTTCTCACTGAACAGTCCTTAAAATGTCTAAATGTTACAAGCCTTTCTCTGTGTCATCAGCAGATTATTCTCCTTAGCACATTCCTTTAGTTTTAAAGAATAATGATATTTTATACCTATTTTAATCGCTGGTATTTCTTGGTTTTATGTTACTTTGGTAAGTAGGTCAACAAAAAAAAAGAGATTATCCAGCCAATACAGATCAGTCATTGGTTAGTCTAATCCTTGAGACTTTTTTAATATTTTACACAATGTATGCAGACAGACGTTGTCCAGGAGAACACTCTGATAATAATCAGATGTGCCTTTTGAGTTAGACACAGAGAGGAAGATATGTCAGATCTGTAAACTTGAGAATTAAAAGTTCTAGGTTGATCTTCAGATACTACAGAAAATGAACCTTCATCAATAAATGAAATCAGTATAATACAAAATTATAAATCCTACATTTTATTTACAGTCTGAGACAGTGCATCTCAAATTTAGATTTTCAAGAAATTTCCACTGTTAGAAAGCTGAGGTTGTCAAGCTCCCAATTACAATGTAAATTGTAATAAAAAATAACTCCTTTATATCATACATCTTGTGATAATACATATCTTTGATTTCAAGTTGAAATAATAGAAAAGGTGGCCAGTATCACAACTCATACCTTTTATATTTTGTTTTATTGAAAACAAAATACATTTGTTTTTTTTTTCCCCTGTCTTTTTCATATTCAGAATACATTTAGAAAATGACATATGTGAACAGTGGAGCCTTCTCCAGGAATGACTCACTTCTTTGCATTGCACTTCTCCCAGGTAAATTACCTTTAACAGCACTAAAAATGAGAAGAACTGGTTTGACAAGTTGTGAGCATGTAAGCTTGCAAGTGTATTAAGAATCTGATCTCCTTATTACTTCTAAAGGAAATAGGCACTGTTTTCCATTACTTCAAATGGCATATTCCTCAGAAACTATACTTAAGGGAAATATGCTGTAATCTCATAAAATGCCTTTTGGTCAATCCTGGACCAAGGGCTGAAAAAGAATAACTATTCACAGGCAGTACTTCAAGGGAGGATATCAAACCAGGGTCTCAGGCCTGAACCCAGCAAACAGCCCTTTGAAATGGGTAGTTTCTACTGAAAACTGATTCTCAGAAGGCTAAGTTTTAATTTTCACTTGGAATCATTTGTGCTTCTTTTACAAAGAAACCATTCTCTCATTTCCACAGTGATCGTAATCTTGTTGATCTGAAAGCATTAATTTACTAATAATCCCACCCCAGGCAGCTGTACCTCTGTCCAAGAAGAACTCGGTATAGTAGCCATTTTGCCACCATGCTTCATTGGCAATAAATAATAAAGTTTATAAACTGAAAAATCCAGATTCATGGTCATAGCATTTGTCAGTTTATTCCTTACTCTAAGTGATCATTCAGGTGATGATTGACAATAAGGTTTATCTTTAGAAAAAGATTTAAGTTCGACAGGATTAAAAGACCATATAACATTTGGCTTCAAGATTGCTTTTCGCACTGCATAATTCAAGATTCTACCAAAACATAAATATTGGAAAAGTAACACCTCCCCAGAAAAATAAGGTATAGACAGTTTTCTTCCCTGAGAATCTTTTCATCTGTGTCAGGGTTTGGGGTCCTTGGATAAGGTTCAGCCTGTGTCCAGGTTTATAGTCAGGCTTAGGTTTAAGCCCTTTAGTGTAAAGGTTGGGAGAGAGACAAAGCCTGCAGTGCCAGTTGGTATGGGGCTGCCAAGGGGAGAGTTATACTGCAGAAAGATTTATCCCCTGAGAACATTTTCATGTGGGCCACAGGTGGGTCTCCACAGTCAAGTGGGGAATTGGCTGACTGGGTTTGCAAGCAAACAGTGCAGGGCGATGTGGACAAAAGACACCTCAAAATCAAGAAAACAAGGTGGAAGGAGGCCTGTTTGTATACATATAAATGAGTGAATATTAAGAGGACAACATTATGGGGGAAGCTCTTGCCCTTTTCCCTGGGAAGTCCACAGAGCTGGGTGCCTACTTGAAGTGCCTGTAGGCTAATGCACACAGCATGGGGACAATGCAGGAATTAGAGTTGTGCCTGCATCTGCAGGGCTGTGATATCATTGAGATCACAGAGACATGGTGGGATAGCTCACAGGAGTGTTGCAACAGATGTGTACAGCTCTTTAGGAGGGATGGCCAGGAAGGTGAGGAGAGGGAACTGTTCTTTATGTGAGGCAGAAGCAGGACTGCCTGGAGCTTTGCCTAGGAATGGATAATGAGCCAGCTGAGAATTTATGGGTGAAGATTAGCAGACAGATCAAGGTGGGTAATATCATGGTGGGTGTTCACTGCAGACTACCTGATCAGGAAAAGTAGATAAGAGCTCTTTCAAATAACTGTTAGAACCCTTATGTTTTCAGGCCATGGTCCTCACTGGGGACTTGAACCACCCTGATATCTGCTAGTGGGACAACACAGCAACCCAGGAGGTTTCTGGAATGCACTGATAACAACTTCCTGACACAGGCAGTTAAGCAGCTGTTGTGGTTTAACCCCAGCCGACAACTGAGCACCACAGAGCTGCTCGCTCATCCACAGTGGGATGGGGGAGAGAATCGGAAGAGTAAAAGTGAGAAAACTCATGGGTTGAGATAAAGACCATTTAATAGGGAAAGCAAAAGCCACACATGCAAGTAAAGCAAACCAAGGAATTCATTCCCTACTTCCCATCGGCAGGCAGGTGTTCAGCCATCTCCAGGAAAGCAGGGCTCCATCACGCGTAGCGGTTACTTGCGAAGACAAACGCAATCACTCCAAACTTCCCCCCCTTCCTTCTTCTTCCCCCAGCTTTATACACTGAGCATGACATCATATGGTATGGAATACCCCATTGGCCAGTTGGGTTAGCTGTCCTGGCTATGCTCCCTCCCAGCTTCTTGTGCACGTGGCCGAGCATGGGAAGCTGAAAAGTTCTTGACTAGCGTAAACACTACTTAGCAACGACTAAAACATCAGTGTGTTATCAACATTCTTCTCTTACAAAACATAGAACTATACCAACTACTAGAAAGAAAATTAACTCTATCCCATCCGAAACCAGGACAGGAGCCAATGAGGGGAGACACTCTCCTGGACCTGATTCTTAGAGGAAAAAAAGCACCTGCTTCTTGCTTTGAAGAATCTCATGGGATATGGTCCTGCCTGATCAACCTGACAACCTTATACGATGAGAAGACTGGCTTGGTGGATGCTGGGAGAGCAGTGGATGCTGTTTGTCTTGAATTTAGAAAAGACTGTCAACATTTTGTCCAATAATATCCTCATAGATAAACTGAGGAAGTACAGATTAGACAAATAGACAGTAAGGTGTACTGAAAACTGGCTGAATGGCCGGGCCCAGAGGGTGGTAATTAGTGGTACAAAGTCCATCTGGAGGCCAGTCACAGTAGAGTATCTCAGGGTTAGTAATGGGGCCAATACAGTTTAACATCTTCATTAATGACCGGGATGATAGGGCAGAGAGAACCCCCAGCAAGCTTGCAAATAACACAAAATTGGGAGGAGTGGCTGATACACCAGAAGGTTGTGGGGCCATCCAGAGGGACCTCAACAGGCTCAAGAACTGGGCTGACAGGAACCTCATGAAATTCAACAAGAAGTGCAAAGTCCTGCAGCTGGTGAGGAACAACCCCAGGCACCACTACATGCTGGGGCTGACTGGATGGAAAATGGCTTTGCAAAAAAGGACCTAGGGGTGCTGTGGACAAACGAAATTGAACATGAGCCAGCAAGCTGTCCTTGTGGCAAATGAGGCCAATGGCATCCTGCATTGTATGGGTAATATCATTGTCAGCAGGTCAAGGGAGGTGATCGTTCCCTGGATGAGACCATATCTAGAGTGCTGTGTCTTCATGCCATGAAGATGATGAAGCAACTGGAGCATCTGTCATATGAGGAGAGTCTGAGAGAGCTGTGACTGTTCAGCCTGGAAAAGAGAAGGCTCAGGGGGGATCTCATCAATAAATATATTGATGAGATATAAAAATATAAATATCTAATGGCAAAGTGTAAAGAAGATGGAGCCAAACTCTTTTCAGTGGTCCCCAGTGACAGGACAGTGTCAATGGGCACAAACTGGAACACCGGAGGTTCCTGTCTGAACATGAGGAAATACTTTTTTATTCTGAGAGTGACAGCACTGGAATAAGTTGCCCAGGAAGGTTGTGGAGTCTCTGTTCTAGAAGGTATTAAAAATGCAATTGAACAAGGTTCTGAGCAACAGGCTTAATTTGACACTGTAATGAGCAGTAGGGATAAACTACATGATCTCCAGAGATCCTTTCCAACCTCAGAGATTCTGTGATTCTGCCCTTGGATTATATTTAACCTTGAGTTGGGATTAGTATTGATAGACAGAACATGGAGCTCTAGTTGGTGTGAGGCTGCTAAAAGAAGGGGAAGGCCACAGAAAGATTTCTTCTCTGTGAAATTGTTCAGGTGGATCTTGGCTGGAGGTCATTGGCTAAGCCTCAGGCCACCCCTAGGGTTAGGATTAGGAGAAAGACAAAGCCTGTAGCTCCACGTGGTGTGGGACTTGAAAGGATCTGCCAAGGGAAAGGTGATGATGGAGAAACCTTTATCGCCTGAGTACTCTACAATGTGGGTCACGGCTGGGGGTCCTTGGCTAAGACTCAGCTCATGCCTAGATTTCAAGTTAGGGCTGGAAGAGAGACAGAACCCATAGCTCCTGTTGGTGAGGGACTGCAAAGACACTGCCAAAAGGATCAATATATTACAGAAGGCAAAACCTCATGCTCCAGTGCTCTTTGGGCTGCACAGGGACTGTCAATGGAACTTATCACATCAAGGTGTAGTTCTACAATTAGAATTACAGCCTGAAGAGAGCCTGAACATGGAGATCTATTTTTCATGAGTCTCCTAATCGGTTCCCAATGAAAGGCGTAGGCTGCAAAAAGATTTCTCCCCTGAGTACTTTTTCATCTGGGCAATGGCTGGAGGTCCAGCAACTGAGAACAAATCTTAGTTTTTGTTAAGTTTAAGGCTGTGGTTGGGAGAGAGCCAAACATTATTCTCCACTTGTTGCGTGGCTTTCAAGGGCCTTCTGCAGGATTCTCCCCCCCCTTATTAGAGTAAGCATTCTGAGATACATTTCAAATTACTGGCATGAAATGCTAAATAGTTAAGAAAGAATGACGACCAATAAGGTGTCGACATCAGTCTTCCATTATCACCATGCAATTCTGAACAACATAAGAGATACATGGCATAATGCTCTACCAGGATGGGGCAATGTTATAGAGAAACTTTTAGCTATAAATGGACTCTGTACTACATTAATATACTTTTCCCTTAACTTACTACAAGAATCAAACTGCCCTTGGCTGTTTTGTGTTGATAGTAGTCCTTTTTCTCTAATGAATAAATGTCGAGATAAACAGAAGTCACTAGCACGTGTTGAAAGTGTGGAAGATTTCTGATCTTCAGAATCTGAATATATTTTAATGCAATTAACAATTAATAAATGACTTTGGATAGTTACAGGACAGATTATGAAAAAGTTTTTGTAGTCAGTGTCATGGTTTAACCCCACTCAACAACCAAGCACCACACAGCTGCTCGCTCACCCTCCCCTCCTTGATGGGATGGGGGAGAGAATCGGAAGAGCAAAAGTAAGAAAACTTGTGGGTTGAGACAAGAACAGTTTAGGAAATGAAATATAATAATAATAATAATAATAATAATAATAATAATAATGATGATGATGATGATGATGATGATGATGATGATGATGATGATGATGATGTAATGAAAAGGAAAACAACAAGAGAGAGAGAGATGAACAAAACCCAAATAAGTGATGCAAGCGCTCACCAACCACTGATTGATGTCCAACCAGTCCCTGAGCAGTGGGTACTGCCCCCCTAACCAACTCCCTCCCAGCTTATATACTGAGCATGATGTCATATGGTACGGAATATTCCTTTGGCCAATTTGGGTCAGCTGTCCTGGCTGTGCTCCCTCCCAGCTTCTTGTGCACCTCCTCTCTTGCAGAGTATGGGAAGTTGAAAAGTCCTTGAGGTAATATAAACACTGCCTAGCAGCAACTAAAACATCAGCATGTTATCACATTCTTCTCATGCTAAATCCAAAATACAGCACTATAGCAGCTACTAGGAAGAAAATTATCCCAGCTGAAACCAGGACAGTCAGTTATGGTTAAATAACTAATAAATGTGCTGGAGTAGGTATGAGCTTTTTAAAACCCTATACGTGAGACAAGCCTTTCTCCTTACTATGAGAAACTAGAAATTGCCAGAGAAAATGGCCATAAGCATTAAAATGTATTGAATACTGTGAAAAGTTGGGGAGCTGTCCAAGCAGTGGCAGCAACCATTAAAGGGGGAGACCTTTCAGGGAGTTAATCTCACCTGCTCAAACATATTTAAATATCTGGATCTTTGGGGATCCAGAGCTTTATTCAGGACTCCAATTACAGTGCTAGGAAAGACCTGGGC
Source organism: Calonectris borealis (assembly GCF_964195595.1). NCBI lineage: Eukaryota > Metazoa > Chordata > Aves > Procellariiformes > Procellariidae > Calonectris > Calonectris borealis. The sequence continues at coordinate 157,297,838 of NC_134312.1, read as the reverse complement.
ATCTCTTAATTTAGACAACATAACATGTGTCCACAGTCATCTCAGGTCCCATAGTGTCTGAAGAAAAATCTTCCTCCTCAAAAGTGTTTAAGCTCTAAATGAGGATCTTGAGCCCAACTCTTTGTTAGTCTCTATCAACTGCCATTGATATAGGATGGATATTATTTCTAAGGGATAGTTTTTTTCATTAAAACTTTTGCCAAAAGTGAATTGTATTTGCTTTGGGAATCCGGGCTAGCCCAGACTCTGATAAAGTGAGTGGGTTAATTCAAAGAGAGACAAATAACAGCTATGTCCTGAGGTTTAAAAATGCCTTCACAAATTGTGAAGTCAGAATAACAGTTCATCGCATAATAACAAATGACATCACTTTCCCGATCCCAAATGTACTACTTATTTATAGAACAGATATTGCTTGAAGTTCATATTCTTTTGCAGTGGCTGACTTGAAAATATCCTCTATAGTCAGGCAAATTACAAAAATCAACTTTTCTGAAACTTCTGTAGTTATTCTCAGTAGTAGAAATACCTGGCGGGGTGCGAGGCGGTGGGGGGAGGGGAGGGGAGCATAATGTACAAATGCAGAAGTTACTATGCAATTCCAGTTTTCTGCCAAACGAAAGCTAACAGTACCATAGTGATATAAAATATGTGACTAGGAAAAATTATGCTTTCCTGGTGGCAGAAGCTTCTATATGGTAAGTAGGACAAATTCTCTAACATTTATGGTTTTCACTGTAAATAATGAGAACTTGAAGTATTTGTTATGCTTTTTATTGAAACAATTTTTCTATAAAAAAATGCTATCCTAAATGTCAAAATATTAACAAATATTATTTGAATAACAAGCTGCAATATTAAAGCATTTGCCCCTTTGTAAGAAAATTATTTTTCTATAGTAAGTTTCACATCTGCCGATCACATAGAAAAGCTAGGGAAGGAAGGTTTTTTCCCTATATTTACGTGTTTGATAGTTGTCCATACAAAGTCAATGGGAAGAACTCAACTGGTTTCAGTGATGCACAGTGATTTTTCCACTTGTAAACATTATTTATGCATACAATTCCATTTCCAATTTTTTTTTATACACTTGTGTTATCTCTGATTGTTTTTTCTCACTAATCACCTAAATATCTGCAAAAGTTAAGTAAGTTATATAATTGTATTTAATAACAATGAGATCATATCTATATATTAATCATAATTACACATTTCAGGTAGCTCCCAATGTGGTTCATATATAATACATACCCTGATACTGCAAATGTATCTATCTTAAGACAAAAAATTGAATTTCACAAAATTATGAGAACGTATGGTTGGAAAAGATCTCACAGGACATCAGTCAAGTCTCTAGTATGACAGGGACTCTGTGATATAATCCCTCTTGTAAATATGTCATATTTAAAAAAGATTAGAGAGGCTGTGAAAATACGAAGTATGAATGAGAGGGTCCCATTGCCAGTGTATAAACTGATAAATGTCCCTCCATAGTGCAACAAATTTTAGACACACTACATGATTGTTTCTTGGATCAAGTGGTTAGATAATCTACAGTTATTTTATTCAGTATCATTCTTGATCTTTAATTCTTGATCTTGATATTTTGGTTCAAGATGTAGCTACCCCCCAAAAAAAATCTGTATCACTGGTCACAATACACTCTAAATGAAGATCTTCTCAGCAACCAAAAAAAAACAAACTACGCTGAACCCCAAAACGCTATAACAACATCTAGGAAAGAGAAACTAAATACAATGAGAGTGTTATTTGACAGGAACTAAATGAAGCATTTAAAGGGCAAGATTATTTCATGCAGGCTGTAGAGTTTTTAAAAATGTCAGTAGTAGATACTTAAAATAATACATGTTGCTGATCAAAAGTATTCTGAAAGAAGGAAAAAGTCACTGTGGCTGAAAGTCAGCTTAAACAGCTGAATAAGTGCTCTTGGTACACAAAAAAAAACTTCAAGTGGAAGATATATACAAATTAAGAAAATTAAAAGAGTATATAAAACATAACAAATTACATGTAAGTGTAAATTAGAATAATGCTGAGAAAAAAAATTGTAAGAATTTTTTAAACCCATAAAAATTAATTGTTTTAAAATTTATAACTCATCAGGAACAGAAACTTACTGCAGAGGGGAGTAATGTCTTAGTGTGAGTGGCTGAGACTTAACAAGTATATGAATAAATTGATCTGGTACACGTGCATGGCTTTTCAAAAAACTTTTTCACAAAGTGACTCACAAGGGCTTTAAATGCCCACAAGACTTTGAAATAAAAGAATAGAAAACAAACAGTGGAAGAACATGAGCTATTTCCACCATGAACAGAGAAAGCTAGCAGAAAGCTTGCCAGAAACTTTCCCTGGGTTCTAGTCAGCTCAAGATATTCATGTATGTTCTGGAAAAATATCGTGATGAACAGTGATGTTAGCAAATTTTCAGATGATAGCAGTTGTTCAAGATAACCAAATCTAAAGCTGTTTGCAAGATACTATAGAAAGTTGTGAAGTGAGGTCTGTCACTCCCGTGATGTCTAGGTTTTGTAGTTTAATGTTTGATGGGCAGTCTGTCATCTAAATTACTTTTTTTTTTTTTTTAATAGTACTGTAACTTATCTTCTCTGGACAGAACTTGCTTCTCTCATAAGGTGCAGGGGTAACAACCATATTATTGTTCTGCACAGTAACTTTCCATCAAAACTTAAACACAATAGAGTTTTTCTGTTAGCCAATACACAAAATGTTTTTTAAATAATTTGTCAAATTATGGCATTAACTTCAATCTTGAACTGCATAGTAAAATTAATAAATGCTAGTGGAATTTTGAGAGACTATAAAAATGTTTTATCCCAGTAAAAAATGTCAATGAGGTTGGTGAAACTGATTTTTTACCTACAATGAGTTCTGAGTGCTCTTACAGAACTCCACTGAAATCAGGTTTTAAAATATAAATATCAGCTGTTTCAGTGGTAGTAGGTGGGAAGGGTTTCTGTCTATGTAAATTAGAATCTTCTGTGGTCTCTCATGAGAACTAAAAGGATTTGTTACTGCAGATTCTCATACTTTCTGTTAGTAACATAGGTGTCTTGTTAAAAAACAATTTTATTAAGTCCACTTTTGAAGAACTATGTTTTAATCACAGGTAAAATAACGCACAAGTACTATGTGCAATAAGGCTTTCTAACTTCTGAATATCCAGATTACTTGATGCTACTACATGTTTATCTCTCTCTCTCTAGCACTCCTCTCTTCTTGAAGGTAACTCATGACTACATTATCCAATTTCAATCAAATTTGACAGAAGGATAGAATTCTCAAAGCTGTTACCAAACCAACAGTTTAATGAAAATAAGTAGCTAAAACAAGACAAACTGATGAAAGGGAGCATTCATCAGCATTCCAGTGAGGAATTAGCTATTCATCTGGCCAACCATCAACTGAGTGGCAGCACTCAGAAGACCAATAAGCATAAGCATGTTAAAGAGCCAAAGACACTGCATATAGCTCCAAAAAAAATGCATTTCCTGCCTTTATTTTGAGTTGCAGGCAAAGTAGCTGTAGTGAGAGACATGGAAAAAGCTGAGAATATGATGATGTGAGGACCTAAGGAGCATTAGGGAGAACCTGGAGGAGCAGAGACCATGGGAATGAACTCTTGGTATTGCAGGGAGATGTCTTTGGAAGTGGGAACAACCTGGATATGCTATAGCATGTAGGTTCTTGGAAGAACTAAGGGCACTGTCATTGAGTTGGTGGGGGAAGAGCAGATATTATAAATGGAAGTGGTGGGCGGTTGGGAGGGACAGCTGGAGGTCACAAAGCCATTCATGCAAGACCACTGTTGACAGAACAATTTGTCTTAAATACCTCAATTTGATTTGAACACTCTTTAACAAACCAAGTTAGGGAAAAAAAAAAAAGGCTGAATTTACTATGATCAAAACAGATAACCACAAACTGAAATGTCATTCGGAAAATAAAATTTTACAGATTTCTCTAGAAACCAAATACAAGACATAAAATTATTACTTGAAAAATATGACAAGCTGTTTAAAGGTACAGTTCAAGTTGTGTTGAATCAAACTCTGGCTAGGCTTGTACATTGTTAGGAAGAAAACATTTCCAATTTGTTTCAGTTTGTTGTGACAACACACAAATGTTGCTTCCTTAAGCAGTATATCTTTGTCTTCAAGGCACTGCTGTGTTTCTGAAATGCCTCACAAAGTTTGGAATTCATAAACCAATGTAGTTTAAGTGATCAGCTTTTGAAAGAATGGAAGCTGTAAGCTATAAGTGTGAGATTTCTTCCAATATTTTGTTAGTATTAGAAGTAAAAATCACTGTGCCAAGATCATGTTTATGGATGTTAAAGATACTAAAGTATATATGGAAGTCTTTTTCAAAAACAGAAATTATATGGTTCTTGCAAGTCTTTACTAGGAAAGTTTATCTGTGATATCTGGCATTTAAATTAACAATATCAGATAGCCCAAAGAAATGTTGTGTTTGTTTTATTTTTAATATACCACAGGCTTATGTTCCTTTATTAGCAATACCATTCATTCTTATAAATAGTGGCCCGACAACTTAACATGATGGATTATGTCTACTCTTTGAAGAAACACACAGTTATAACTTCTGCTGGTACTCAAGTGGATGGAAAGTAATGAATTGAAAAGAAGGAAACTGAAAATACCAGATGCTAACAGAAACATGGGGAATTTTTGGTAGTTTTACAAAATATTTTTTAAAAAGTTTTACTGAAGATCCTATTGAAAAAGTAAGAAGAAATTAAGCATTTTAATGAAAGACAAGGGGTTTGCTTTTGCCACAGTATCACATTTTTACCTGCAAACCTTCCATTGCTTCATTTCTGAATTTGAAGTAAAAGGTGACCAACCATTTAAACACTTGGAATCAAATCAATCCCTACTGTAAATATGTTAACAGGAACTCACCCCAACATAAATAAATTTTTAAGAGGAATACAAACACAAGAATTCTTATACATAGTAAGCTGACTATTTATAGTAATGCTTAAGTAATTTTTTAGGGAAAATTTTTCACTTTTTAACAGCCCCAAAAATGGTTGGTTTGAAATATGTCTGCTTGCTTATTTTTCTTCCTTGGAAAAAGTGTTCCATTCAACATGACAGATTGTTAAACCCCAAATTAAGTATTTGGTCCAGATTTATCCCACAAGCTTTAGAGATACAATATGAAGAGTGAAGGGCTTTTACAGCTGGTTATTTCAGTCAACTAAGGTCTTAATTGCTCTCAGGAGGCAAATTTCTTTCCATTAACTTTAGGATAAGCCTAGAATGATTAGGATCTCAACATAGGATCCTCAGTTAAGTGCTTACACTTAGCTGGGATGAATCTGTAATTTTAGCTTTTTAATCCTCTCTACTTGAGCTAAAAAAGGGAAGGGAAAGGAAGGGAAGGCAAGACAAGACAAAGCAAGGCAAGGCAAGGCAAGGCAAGGCAAGGGAGAATAAATTACACATGTATTAGAAAAGAAAAATTGTCATATCCACCTTCAGTCTCCCCTGTAGCTGGGATATTCACCTTGGACATAATTTTCCTAGGCAAATGTGAAAGATGAGAATTCAACTTTGTCATCTCCTATCTGTGTTTTATCTAGAGCTGCAGTGAATCATTCTGGCATTTAAGATACACCTCTTCTTTCTCACTGCTCCTTAGAGTTGCTGAGTGATTCTTCTAGGCAACACAATGGACAAACACCATTCTTTCTGGGTTGCAGTAGCAACTATAATTATGGCAAAGAGATTTGGATAGTTTTGTTGACAGTTGAAATACCATTCTTGTTCCACCTTTTCAATGTGCTGGCTCTTAACTAAACTACATGGTATCTGGGGTACAGTTATATCAATCCTTCCTTATAATGTTCAGTTTTTCCCTTATATAATTAAACATCTGCTAAAGCATTAGCAGGACCCGAGTTATTCCATTTCAGAATTACTTTAACTCATAGTGGGAAGGATGTTCTGCCAAGAAGTGGAAAGTCATTTCAGATCCACTGTATTCCTGATGTATCTAAATCAACACATGTCATCTCCCAGGTGCATGTGCTTAAAGATTTTTTCACTAATGTCAGAGGACTAATGAAGACATAAGCCTAGCAGGACAACTTTAGGATTAGGTAGGGTGTCTTCAAATGTTTGGGAAAAAAAAAAAAAACGGCAGAGAAATGATGAATGTCTACCATTTTAACAATAAATACTGTAGGAAACTAAAGGATGCGTTCTAATTAAAACTGCCAAAAGGCAATAGGAAATTGAACTCCCAAATTCAATTTAAACTGTTGCTACATAAACCAGACCATTCTATGGCATGTTCTGAATGCTATTCAATGACAGGGCATTCAGAAGTCTAGAAAACTTTAATAAAATGGAAGAAGTAGATTACCAGATGGATCAAAGTTTTCCCATAATTTTGGAATTACCTACCCTTCACAAATACTTACACTCATTCATTAACCAACACTTAGAGCAGTAGACCAGCAGTCAGAAGAAAATTCGGTATGAATAGTATGGTTGGACTCCTTATTAGTTTTAGGAAATCAACTCTCAGCGAGTCAGTTTGATTAGCAGTACACAACTGGAAAGGAAGGCTGAATCACAGGATTCTTTAATCTTATGTTTTCTTTTCCTGATCATAAAGAAATCATTTATACTTTCATAAACACTACCTTCTGTTGCTAAGAACAATATAACCTGAAAAACATATTAAAATATAATACAAAGAAATAAAGAAAACCAGTAATTTTTCTGCTTGATTTTCCTTGACTGTCAGCAGATTCAGTAACGCACAGGAAAAGAAAAAGAAATTAAAAAAAAACTTTAAAAATTTGTATAAAAACAATTTGAGAATTGAGAGACAAAATTATGTGTTTCACCTCAGAGTCAAAGGTCAATTCCCTGAGGTCGAGTGACATACTTACATTACACATCTTCATGATTTCATGATAGAGAGCAGCAAAACAGAAGGAAAACAAATGACAGACCATGATTATTAATTCTTACTGAATCTACATGAAAATTCCAACAAATTTTGGCAAAGATTAGAGAGCAGAAATCTAAGACCAAGAATTGTTATAGAAGTTAAGATCAAATCTTTCTTCCTGAGTCTCTTTCCTCATAAAAAAAAAAAAGAAATAAAGAAAAACAACCAACCTAGAATAGTTAATGATTGCATATTATCCTCTTTACATGTAATTGCTTGCTCATGCAGAGATGATGCTTTTGAAGTGGATACCGCAGTGTTATTTAATGGAACTCCATAGCAGTCTATTAGAAAATAAGTAATGGCAAATATTGCCATACAGCCTCCTTCACCAAAATTTAATCTGAGTTGGGTCAGAGCAAATACAATTGATGTATAAAAGTTTGTAACTTATAATTCTCATCATGTATTCTTCTTCTTGACTTTACGTCTGCAATTAAAGCAAAAGAAGCATTGTGGTGACAGTTCTGAGTCTAACCAAGGATAAAGGTACAAGAAAAATCTTATGTGAAAGCAAATAAAAGCCTTACAAGACAATTTGCAGTCATTTTTAAATAAACTTCATTTTCTGTATCTACAGTGTGGTGACCAAAATAACTTTAGTTACTTCTCCATTTTTTAATGTAAATATTATTTAAGAATTAAAATAAGGTGATAAAATACAGGTCATGCAAGTTAAATTCATTAATATGAGAATATTCATGCAAGGTCTTTTGGAATTCACTCAAATCCATTGAAAAAAGTTTCATTCTGCTTTGTTGTTGTTAATGGTATTGTTTTTAAAACAAAGTTTTAATTTTAATTAAATGACAATCCTCTCTCAAATATCTGCCATTAATTAAGGCAGGAAAAGTGCTACATGGGAAAATTTCAAAGCTCAATTAGTATTCTTCACAAAAGTTTCTTTTCTCTGTGGGTAAAATTAGTAAGCAACACGTACTTATGTCCTGTTGTTAATGACAAAGGAATACGTTCAAAATATTTCCTCAAATACAGTGAATTGTTATACTACTATTAAAATTTTTTTAATTTTTCTAGCCATACACTCATTCAATTTCTTTTTACTTTACATTAACTGTCTTTAAAAAACACTATGAATGTGCAGATTTGTTAATAATTGTTTATAAGTAATTATACTGAGAAATTATTATGAACTTCAGTGCTTAGCTCCAAGCACTTTCTTTCCAATATTTTACAGAGTGAAGCAATAAAAAATGAAAAATCATATAAATAATGAATAAATACCGGGTGCTGACATTATTCAATGCTGTAAGAATAAGATAGCATCAACAGAAAAAAATTAGTCTTTCACACATAAGATAAATAAGAATATATTAAAAGTCCAAACAGAGATATACATCAAAGTCTAGATCAACCTATTTTTTGAGCTTTATATCTTGTTTTCAACAAATTATATAATATTTTACATTTATATAGGTACTTGTATATATACTCGAACATGTGTGCAATAAATTAATGCAAAGCTGTTTTTGACTATTGTAGGGATATTTTATATTTTATATGTATGATATGGGTCAAAATAGATTTCGCCCATAGACTCATTAATTCCAATGGATATAAGATTCTATTGCCTATAAAGGAAAGTAGATAAAATACTGACAATGCTGATTGCCAAGAACATGATCGAGAAACTACAAGACTATACCTGACATGAGCAATAGGTACAGGACACCTATTGTCTTGGTTTCAGGAAGGCTTTTAATGTGTGGCAGGCACTGAATTGTTCTGCTTGACTGAAACTGAAGAACTTCTGCTTATGCCTGGAAACAGAATTTCAAGCACGAGAGGACCTTTGAGGCCAATAAAGATCTAAAGTTACTGTTTGCTGTGCATAGAATTTTTACAGTTTGCAGGATGGAGGCCTTAATGATATTTAATGAATAAGCAATAATATAACAACATAGGAACATTAAAAGCAAAATTTTAATTGACCCTGTGTTAGGTAGTTTCCCTTTATATGCCATTATTCTGCTTCTGGTATGATGAATACTTCACTAAATTTAAAACTTTCTTTGTATAATTAAGTAAGATCTGAAATTCAATGACTGGTTGCACTTCAATGCTATACTTTTATGCCAAAAACCAGGATAAACCCTCTCATTTCTCTATATATTATTTTGACTTTTGATATAAAGCGATATGTGACGTCTCTTGATGATACAGATACAAAAATCTCTATGGCTCTGTTATTTTGTTACCAGCTAAATATTATAAGAACGATTACATTTACAGGATTACGCAGGAAAATTTATAATATTTTACTAGAATAATAACCATGGTAATACATACAGAATGGAAATATGTGATGCAGAAGTTTTCTTAAAAATGCATGTTACAGTTTGCTTCAGAGATCAGTCTTGCCTCAAGAGCTATTAAAAAAGTGAGATTTAATTTACCCTAATTTTACAGAATAATGTCTGTGACTGAAAGAAGAGGGAGTTTGGCTGATTTTTGTTTTTCAAACACAGAGGACAACAATTTTTTTTTATTAATGTTACTTCCAGATACTTCCTGTCGTGGTTTAACCTGGCAGGCAGCCAAATACCACGCAGCCGCTCACTCACTCCCCCCCACCCCCAGTGGGACGGGGAGAGAATCGGAAGGCTTAGAGTGAGAAAAACTCATGGGTTGAGATAAAGACAGTTTAATAGAACAGAGAAAGGGAAAATAATAATGATAATGATAGAATATACAAAATGAGTGATGCACAATGCAATTGCTCACCACCCGCGCTGACCGATAACCAAGTAGCAATCGGTACTTCCTGGATCACGCTTACCAGTCATATACTGAGCATGACGTCACATGGTATGGAATACCCCATTAGCCAGCTGGGCTGGCTGTCCTGATTATGTTCCCTCCCACCTTGTGTACCTAGCTCAGTCAGAAGGCTAACTGAGCTGTCCTTGGGAGCTGTCCTTGGACTAGGAGGGCACTTAGCAACAACTGAAAACATCAGTGTGTTATCAACATTCTCCTCATACTAAATCCAAAACACAGCACTAGGAAGAAATTTAACCCTATCCCAGCCGAAACCAGGACAGTATCCACCCCTTATTCCATACCATTTACGTCGTGCTTAGGTCTCACATCTTTTTTTAATACATTTCAATTAACCACCACTATCCTTCTTTATATATACACACATATATATATATGCACACACAGATATCATTCCCTTGGTCTATGGACTATCCCTCTAAAATGTCCACTGAGTTCATTTAGTTCATGACTTTGGGCTCCATCTGTTATAACAGTCTTTCAGGGCTGAAGAGATGGTGTGTGGTGTTGGGCTGTTGCATCCTGAAGCCAGTTCTCATTTCGGTACTGCTGCGCTCGTCCAGTTCTATCATCGTTGCACTTCGCTCGGTTTCATCGGAGTTAGTTCATTCTTCACTAATCTGGGTGATTTTCACTGCTATACCACTGCTATATCATAGAAATAATGATATACAATATCATGTAACAGTTCACATCAAAATTCAGTTCATTGGCTATTTTCACCCAAAATCAAATCCCCTTGAGGTACACACCGGACCTCCCCATCCTTTCGCATCACCCACCAAGTGTACCCAGGTCCTTGAGCAAAAGCAATCCCACGAATGGGTTTTCCCTCGATAGAGGCAGGAGTAACCCAGACTGTCTTCCCCAGCATATTTCTCATATGCACAACAGGGACTTTATCCCCCTCTACAGTACGTAAGAGTCTTGACTGGGCAGGGCCAGCTCGATTGGCAGATCCCCTGGTATTGACTAACCAGGTGGCCTTTGCTAAATGTGTGTCCCAATGCTTGAATGTCCCACCACCCATTGCTCTCAGCGTAGTCTTTAGCAGTCCATTGTATCGTTCGATTTTCCCGGAGGCTGGTGCATGGTAGGGGATGTGATAATGCCATGTTCTTTGGCCCAGGTGTCTATGAGGGCATTTCGGAAGTGAGTCCCATTGCCTGACTCAATTCTTTCTGGGGTGCCGTGTCGCCATAGGACTTGCTTTTCAAGGCCCAGGATGGTGTCATGGGCCCACCGAGCGATAAATAATTCACCTTTATGTTGCCAGTCCAAATCCACCTGAGCCACTTCAATCTTAGCAGCCTGGTCCACCTGCTGGTTATTTTGATGTTCCTCAGTGGCCCGACTCTTGGGTACGTGAGCATCTACGTGACGTACTTTTACAGTCAAGTTCTCTACCCGGGCAGCAATATCTTGCCACAATGCGGCAGCCCAGATGGGTTTACCTCTGCGCTGCCAGTTGTTCTGCTTCCACTGCTGCAACCACCCCCACAGGGCATTTGCCACCATCCATGAATCAGTATAGAGATGAAGTACTGGCCATTTTTCTCATTCAGCAATGTCCAAGGTCAGCTAGATGGCTTTCACCTCTGCAAACTGGCTCGACTCACCTTCTCCTTCAGCAGTTTCTGCAACTTGGCGTATAGGACTCCATATAGCAGCTTTCCACCTCCGATGTTTTCCCACAAGGCGACAGGACCCATCAGTGAACAGGGCATATTGCTTCTCATTTTCTGGTAGTTTATTATACAGTGGGGCTTCTTCAGCACGTGTCACCTCCTCCTCTGGGGATATTCCAAAATCTTTGCCTTCTGGCCAGTTCGTGATCACCTCCAAGATTCCTGGGCGACTGGGGTTTCCTATTCGGGCCCGTTGTTTGATCAGTGCGACCCACTTACTCCACGTAGCATCGGTTGCATGATGTGTAGAGGGGACCCTCCCCTTGAACATCCAGCCTAGCACCAGCAGTCGGGGTGCCAGGAGGAGCTGTGCTTCAGTACCAACCACTTCCGAAGCAGCTTGAACCCCTTCATATGCTGCCAATATCTCCTTCTCAGTTGGAGTGTAGCGGGCCTCGGATCCTCTGTATCCCCGACTCCAGAACCCTAAGGGTCGACCTCGAGTCTCCCCTGGTGCTTTCTGCCAGAGGCTCCAAGTAGGACCATTCTCACCGGCTGCGGTGTAGAGCACATTCTTTACATCTTGTCCTGCCTGGACTGGCCCAAGGGCTACTGCATGAACTATCTCCTGTTTAATTTGTTCAAAGGCTTGTCGCTGCTCAGGGCCCCATTTGAAGTCGTTCTTCTTCCTGGTCACGTGATAGAGAGGGCTTACAATCAGGCTGTAATCTGGAATATGCATTCTCCAAAAACCCACCACACCTAAGAAAGCTTGTGTTTCCTTTTTGCTAGTTGGTGGGGACATGGCTGTTATTTTGTTGATCACATCCATTGGGATCTGACGACGTCCATCTTGCCATTTTATTCCTAAAAACTGGATCTCCTGTGCAGGTCCCTTGACCTTACTTTGTTTTATGGCAAAACCAGATTTCAGAAGGATTTGAATTATTTTCTTCGCTTTCTCAAAAACTTCTTCTGCTGTGTTGCCCCATACGATGATGACATCAATGTACTGCAGGTGTTCCAGAGCCTGACCCTGTTCCAGTGCGGTGTGGATCAGTCCATGGCAAATGGTAGGGCTGTGTTTCCACCCCTGGGGCAGTCGGTTCCAGGTGTATTGGACACCCCTCCAAGTGAAAGCAAACTGTGGCCTGCACTCCGCCGCCAAAGGGATGGAGAAGAAGGCATTAGCGATGTCAATTGTGGTGTACCACTTGGCTGCCTTTGACTCCAGTTCGTATTGAAGTTCTAGCATGTCCGGCACAGCAGCACTCAGTGGCGGCGTGACTTCGTTCAGGCCACGGTAGTCTACTGTCAGTCTCCACTCTCCATTAGACTTTCGCACTGGCCATATAGGACTGTTAAAAGGTGAGCGAGTCTTACTGATCACTCCTTGGCTCTCCAGTCGACAAATCAGCTCATGGATGGGGATCAGGGAGTCTCGGTTGGTGCGATATTGCCGCCGGTGCACTGTTGTGGTAGCGATTGGTACCTGCTGTTCTTCAACCCTCAGCAACCCCACAACAGAAGGGTCCTCCGAGAGACCAGGCAAGGTGGACAGCTGTTTAATTTCCTCCATCTCCAGGGCAGCTATACCAAAAGCCCACCGGTACCCTTTTGGGTCTTTGAAATACCCTCTCCTGAGGTAGTCTATGCCAAGGATGCACGGAGCTTCTGGGCCAGTCACAATGGGGTGCTTCTGCCACTCATTCCCGGTCAGGCTCACTTCGGCCTCCAATACAGTTAACTCTTGGGATCCCCCTGTCACTCCAGAAATACAAATGCGCTCTGCCCCTTTATAGTTTGATGGCATCAGGGTACACTGTGCACCAGTGTCTACTAGAGCCTTATACTCCTGTGGCTCTGATGTGCCAGGCCATCGAATCCAAACAGTCCAGTAAACCCGGTTGTCCCTTTCCTCCACCTGGCTGGAGGCAGGGCCCCTCTAGTTCTGGTCATAGTATCCATCTCTCACTTCTTGCAAACATGAGTCAAGAATTTCTTCATTGCAATTACAATCCAAAGTAAGATCAGCCCTTCTACTCTGTCTGGGGAACTGTTCACTGGAAACTGGACCGTCGTGAGACAGGTTTTTCCTGACAACTGGAGCAGCATTTTTCCTGGGAGAACCCCCTTGTGTGATTGTTTTTCCTTGCAACTCACGTACACGTGCCTCTAGGATGAAGGTAGGTTTTCCATCCCACTGCCTCATGTCCTCTCCGTGGTCACGCAGGTAAAACCACAGGGTGCCCCGTGGTGTGCACTTTCTATATCCTCTCTCTTGAGGAGAAAAACGCTGACTTCTAATGGCTGAGATACTGGTCCGTACAGGTGGGGAATAGGACATACTCTCTTCGAGTTGCTGGACCTTCCGGGACAGCTTCTCCACAGCCTAGACAAGGGAGGAGGAGATAGTTTCTTCAAAATCCCGAAATCTACTAAGTAAGACATCCACCGTTGGTGCTTCTTCCTCTGCCCAGGACAGTACTGCCAATGAGCTGGCATACGATGCTGGTGCGCTCCGTACCAACTTCTGCCACATGGGTCGCGTGCACTGGACGTCATCTGGATCTTTGGGTGTTCGGACATCGTCCAGGACACTATAAACCACCTCCAGCATGCCTAATTCTCTCAGGTACTGGATACCTCTCTCCATAGTGGTCCACTTGCCTAGGCGATATATAACATCTTCCTTGAAGGGATACCTTTCCTTCATGCCTGACAGCAGTCGCCTCCAGAGGCTGAGGACCTGTGTCCCTTTTCCAATTGCTTTGTCAATACCCGCTTCCCTAGCAAGGGATCCCAGCTGTTTGGCTTCCTTCCCCTCCAATTCCAGGCTACTGGCCCCATTATCCCAGCATCGGAGCAGCCAGGTAACAATATGCTCGCCTGGACGACGGCCGAAATCTTTCCGCATATCTCGCAACTCGTTCAGGGATAGGGATCGGGTTCCGTCTCATTTATGAGTTCTTCCTCTTCCTCCTCCCCTCCTTGTGATGGCCCTGCTTTTCCATCATCCTTTTCTAAATGACCTGACTTCCGCTTCAAAGATTTCTTCTTCTGTACAGGGGCGACGGATACCAGCGACAGTTGGTCCTCTGGTTCAGCTGTAGTACCCGTCGCGAGGGTTTGGGTAGCTGCAGTGCCTGTCGCGGGGGTTGGAGTAATTGTAGTGACTGTTGCCGGGGTTTGAGTGGCTGCAGTGCCTGTTGCGGGTGTTGGAGTAATTGTAGTGACTGTTGGCGGAGTTTGAGTAGCTGCAGTGTCTGTTGTGGGGGTTGAAGTAACTGTAATGACTGTTGCCGGGGTCTGAGTAGCCATAGTGGTTGTTGTGGGGGTTGAAGTAGCCACAGTGCCTGTCGTGGGGGTTGAAGTAGCCACAGTGCCTGTCATGGGGGTTTGAGTAGTCACCGTATCTGTTGCTGGGGTTGATCTCTGGACAGTATTCCTGAATAGTTGTTTAACTCTAAACAAGGCCTGAACCACATTCAGGAGACATAGCAATATGAATATGCTTGTTTGAACATCCTAAGGATATTCAAAATTCTCAGGGAATATTGTGGACGTCTTCATGAAGAGGATAGAAGAAAAAGGAGTTTCTGAAGATATGGAGGGGAAGGTGAACAAGTGGGAGAAAGTGTCCCATCCTGTCTCCCCCCTAAATTCATCCTCTGAGGTGAAGACGTAAGAAGTGTTATTATTAATAGTTTCCAAAAGATAGCTCCTGAAGAACAGGAAAGATGGCAGTGCTGAGTACAGGCTCGTGACCAATAATTTCATCATAACATAAAGCCAGGTCACACAGTATAGCAAAGCAATGACCTTAATCCATTTCCCAGAGATGACCAACCCCACATACAAAGTGATAATCAGCAGTATAGACAGCCAGTAAGGTGCTACATACCACAACTCCAAAAACAGATCCAAAAACTCTGAGAGCAAATAAACCAACATTGTGAACATCAAGTACTAAACTGATATAATGAATGCTTATAACAAATTTGTTTTAACCCGTTCGGGTCAGATGTGTCGTTATCTCAACCCTTCAAGCCCCACGTTGGGCGCCAAAAAGGACTGTCGTGGTTTAACCTGGCAGGCAGCCAAATACCACGCAGCCGCTCACTCACTCCCCCCCACCCCCAGCGGGACGGGGAGAGAATCGGAAGGCTTAGAGTGAGAAAAACTCATGGGTTGAGATAAAGACAGTTTAATAGAACAGAGAAAGGGAAAATAATAATGATAATGATAGAATATACAAAATGAGTGATGCACAATGCAATTGCTCACCACCCGCGCTGACCGATAACCAAGTAGCAATCGGTACTTCCTGGATCACGCCTACCCTTCATATACTGAGCATGACATCACATGGTATGGAATACCCCATTAGCCAGCTGGGCTGGCTGTCCTGATTATGTTCCCTCCCATCTCGTGTACCTAGCTCAGTCAGTAGGCACGGGAGCTGTCCTTGGACTAGGAGGGCACTTAGCAACAACTGAAAACATCAGTGTGTTATCAACATTCTCCTCATACTAAATCCAAAACACAGCACTAGGAAGAAATTTAACCCTATCCCAGCCGAAACCAGGACACTTCCTAATTCAGTCTTTATTAGAAATTATTCATGTGGACCACATTTTTAAATTCAGACCAAAAAGCTATACATCAGCTGAGTGAAGTCATGACTCAGTGATCCTTTTGGCATATTGACTGGCTTTTGCCATTATCACAAGTAGACACTATAGTGATATTGGTGCTACAGTCTCTTTATGGTATTATTAAAAGGGGAATTGGTACATGTGAACTTACTCCAGTTATCATTCCAGCTGCTTGTCAGTGTCACTTTTGTTAGGACAGCTGAGCCTCACATTAAATTCCATGCTGTAATCAGATTATTATTTAGTGTTTTCCTTGTAATCAGCAATTGGCTTGCTTATGACAAAATACTCTGTAAATTTGTTTATTCTTTTCTTACTAAAAATTATCTCCCTAGGTATGTTTGTGTATAAAAAAGGCATTCTAATGCTGCTCAAGTTTGTAAATTTGACTTAGGTAACATTCACATGACATGAAGTAGATGTAGCCAAATAGCATATAATGTTTCCAGTTAAACCCACACTAGATAATGAGAAATATGGCAGTGTTCCTAAAACTACTGCCTTTCTCTACAATCTGTTACTATAGTACCAGAATAACATTACAGCTAATAGCTTTCAACCTCTGTGCCACACCTGCCAATGCATTTCTGGCTCAAAACTCTATAGAAATATGTTAGATAACTTATTAATGTGTGCTTAATTAATTTTAGTGAATTGTTTATTAAAAACTGGAAGAAAATACAGAGGCAAGTACAATAAAACCAGGAGTACTAGATGTAGCTAATCATAGATAAAATATCAAATATCATACATAGCAAAAAATATTTTTTGATACAGAGATATTATTTTTTTCCAAAATGAATATATATATATATAAAGATCACACAAACACATAGTTTTACAGAGGTGATGCCAAATTCAATATGTATCTTAAAGAATTATATTTCTTGATATTTTCCAAACAAGAAATAAAAATAAGTATTGGAAAAGCCAGATTTACAGCTCAGAATTTCATCTAAACTGCAGTACCTGCTCCATTCCATCTTTAGAGAATAGTGTTTTAGGGGTAATATGAAATTAGAAATTCAGGAGAAAAATGAGTAGCTCTTTGAGAAGCAGAACTAATGAAGTTTGGTTCTCTGTAGATTTGTTTGTGGATGATTGACATGGATGCCTGATAAAGTATGAGATCTGACTGGAGTTTTACCAGTTTGGGAATATCTGTAGGTTTTCATTCTGTCCCTCCCTCACATATATATGAATATAAATGGAGGAACACAGAAAACTCATGAAATAACTTCACTAAGAACCTTGCACATCTCTATAGTTTAATAATAATTGAGTGGAAGTGGCCGGGGAGAATAAAAAAGGTCATATTTTGGTTGCTTGCAGGTAACTTATCTAACTTTAATTTTAGTACTTAGCACCTCCAGCCCAACTCAGGGTATTTGTCTAAGTAGCAGCTCTTGTTCCTGAAGCAGTTGGTACAGGCTGGTTCACTCCCTCTTTCCTCAGGGAAAATCTCACATACATCAGTCTCATCCATGCTGCATTAGTCCAAATATCCTCCAGACTCTGTGTGATGCCTTGGTGGCCCCAAGACAGGATTAATCATCATCATTATAGATAGCACTTCTTTTTAATTGTGCTAAAATTAAATCCCTGTTCAAATGCTCTGAAAAAATATAGGTCTCTGTCACAGTCCACTGAGTTCTGTTTCTATGAGTATAGTGCTGCAGATATGAGCTACATTCGGAAATCTTGGGAGACTGGCAATAAAATCACAGGTTTTCCTTAAAAAAGATAATTCACAGTTTTAAAACTCTACTGAAGAGAGCTGTCTGCAGCTCTTGACCCCCTTCCAGCGGGATATAGCAGAAGAATGACTGTTGATAATAATCTGATATAATAAATAATGAGATCCATGACAAAGAAGAGAGAACTATTATTGACGTATGCAATGTATTAGACTCTGTTAGGTTATATGTCTGTCATTTTATACACAGTACAGATGTAAAGAGAATAACACTTTTCTCCAAAGAATATAAGACTAGAATAGCTGGGAAAAACAAACAAGTGAATAGAAGAAACTGGACAGAGTAGATAAGATTGTGAACAAAGCCAACAAAAACAATTAAATGTTTAATTACAGGCTAACTATGTGATCACTATTTAATCAGTCAGCTCTGGGCAAGAGCTATACAAATAATGCATTTATCTCATTGGATGATCAAGTCCCTGTTTTTAAATTTACAACAATTTGACCAAAAACACCCAAGATTTGCTTCCACCCAAAATATTTAAATGAAACAAAATGAGAAGAAATATTTCTTTCCATTTTTTTTTTTAATTTTTCATTTTAATTTAGATTCATTTCAAAATAAAATTACCACTTTAGAAAATAATAAGTATGATTGGAAGGAAGCAGTAGGAATCATACTTACTGTTTTTCTTCTTCTACATTTCCTTTTT
Source organism: Calonectris borealis (assembly GCF_964195595.1). Taxonomy (NCBI): domain Eukaryota; kingdom Metazoa; phylum Chordata; class Aves; order Procellariiformes; family Procellariidae; genus Calonectris; species Calonectris borealis. Next base: position 157,279,303 of record NC_134312.1, on the reverse strand, counting down.
TTTTCTGAAAATACTTCTTTGCTTTGACCTGAATCTGTGAACATTTACTGTCATTGCAATACTGATTTTTTTCAGTAAATAGTATATATTTAGGAAGAGATGAGAGGAAGAATCATCAAGAAATGCACATAACCTGCCTAACTGTAATCAAACTACCAGACCTTTTTAAAATAAGACTGGAAGGCTGCAAGGAGATGGCTTTATTAAGTATTTTGTTCTTGCATTTTTCCTCAGATTAAAAGTTGAACGTGGTGTGAAAACAGTTGTGGAAATAAAAAGAAAGTAGGGCAATCAAGATGACATAATTTGTAAATAAAAGCAGTAAATTATTGGTACAGTAAAATGACACAACAGAAGGTTTGGAAGATGATGACAATGATTACAGTTACTTTGTGTTTGTTACAGCAAAACTGGTGGAACTGGTGGAGATATTCATATAAGATTATAATAGAAGAACATTTAAGCATGAGTGGCCTAGTGAAATCGATTAATCCATTTACATTTTTTAAGAGAAACAAATACTTACCTAGTGATATAATCAGAGGACCTGAAAGATACGTTCTGAGTGAACAAATCCAGAGATCAAAATAAAGGAGAAGTTGTGTTGTTCAACTTCTCCAGAGATTTCCACTCTGTTAATTTTAGATCAGTAATCATACTATTTTTCACTCTTTTAAGTGAAAAAAACCTGTGTTCCAAGAAACTTAGAAACAGTAAATTCTTTACATTCTCCTGTTTCTGACAGGTAGTAATGAAAACTTTAAATGATGTCATTAGAAAGGTAACACAAATTGATGTAGGTACACTCAGAATTTTTAATGTCAAGCATTGGTTAATTAAAACATGACTAGTACTTCTGGCTTAGATACAATTGCATGCTATTTAAAACATTGTGTTTCATATTTTGTATTTACTGTGTCACATAAATTTATTTTTTCCCAGTAAACAGTAATTAGAAATAAAGGAGCACAGTGAAGGAAATTCAGCTATATGTTACAGACCAGCATGTCTTCTAATGTCATTTGGTACTCGATACACCAATACTGCAAAGAGTGACCTTATTACAGGTCACATAGGAGTACAAAAAATTTCTTCTGCAGAGGCAGTATTTTTATTAACTTAGAAAAGAAAAAGGTGGGAGATGTGTTATTCTAGTTCAGCATCCTTTATGTGGTGGGCAGGAAAGTGCATATCAACCTAGGAAGCATTAGGGTGGAACACAGGTTTAGATAGAGCCACAGCTGGTCAAAGCAAAAGGTTGAAACAGCATATGCTCTAGAAAGCAGATGAGAAATATAACACCTGTGAAATAAGAACATTGGATAATCCCACATTTTCCAAAACTATTTCTAATGCTTCCATTTGTTTAGAAAAAGGAAGGGAATATTCAGGATACATTAAGAATACCCAAGATAGAAACGTATGTGGGCCATTCATCTTCAGCAACAAAGTTATCCAGTACTGCTACAATAGCAGATTTAAAGTGTAGTTTGCATTGGCTAAACCTTTAAGAAAATTTCAGACAGTAAAATGGTAGTGAAAAGTTAAAGGTTGACAGTAAATTGTGGTTCCATGGATCAGTCTTGGATGGAGGCAGCTGGATGACACATTTCATCTCATCAGACTCTACCCACAGGGTATCCTAAAGAATCAACACACAGGTACAGAATTTTACAAAAATAAAATATAACAGGGAAATACACTAATCTTTTCTTAAATGTCAGTTCAAATCCATGGTGATTTTTTGCACACATTGCTTTTTCGTCTGGCTTGCTTTGTTCTTCCGAGGTGTGCCTTAATTATTTTACAATTGTGAGGTGAAGGAATAACAGATGTTTTCGTTCAGTGGTAGCGAAGTAAAAGCAGTTTATAGAGAGACTATTTAAAAGATTAACAGAATTCCTTTCTCACCCTCCATGAAAAATACAGCAAGAACCGAAATAGAAATATAATGCATGTTACAATATTCACTCTGTGGGAAAGCCTGAAATCCCAGGTCCCTTAATCATCTATCAAACATCTGCCTTGCGAATGAAAGAATATTAATAGAACTAGTATTTGAATGTTGTTACATGATGATGAAGGGTCCAAAGATGAACAGAAATAGAAAGAGGCTGTAACAGTCCTTGCTAAAATGCAAATTATATTAAAATATTTGATCAACAATATGCCTCAATCTGCCCTGAAATACTTACTGTAGAGATTAGGATTTATTGGTCATCTTACCTAGGAAATAAGTGACAAAAATAAGATGATGATGGAAAGAATCAAAGAAGTTAAAGCTTTGTAATGAAAATTGTTATTGGCTAAAGAACTAAAACTAATAATCAAAACACAGAAAAGTAATTTAACTGAAGAAAGAAAGCATAGATAAAGAAAAGCAAAATGAGCCAAAACGAATGAGCTACAGACAAATAACCAGCAGAATTTAAATAAAGAAATGGCATTTCAAACAAATAGAAGCTTTTTATATTCTTAGCCTTTGGAGGGAGGGCAAGAACAAAAGGAAAGAATAGTATGAATAACTTAGCAAAAGTTATGATGAAAAACTTGGGGACCTCTTCAGAATAGGAACTCCTCCTCAAAGCATGAGTACCTGTGCAGCTGAATTACATTAAAATATAATTACACTTGCTTGAAGAGTGTAAATAAATATAATTATACTTGTCTTTTGTATGACTTTGAGAAGATAACTATATGAAGAACAAAGGAGAATATGCATAAGAGATGGTGTAAAATGAGGAAGACTTTAAGGGTTTAGATTGTACAGAAGAACTGGTGACAGCCAACATGGCTTCACTAAGGGTAAATTGTGCCTGACAAATTTGGAGACCTTCTACAAGGGGGTTACAGTGTTGGTGTGTAAAGGAAGAGCAGCTGACATATCTACTGGGACTTGTGCAAAACATTTGACACTGCCCTGCATGACATCCTTGCCTCTAAATTGGAGAGACATGGATTTGACGGATAGACCACTCAGTGGATAAGGAATTGGCTGGATGGTCACATTTAAATAGTTGCAGTCAACAGCTCGATATGGAGACCAAGTGGCGTTCCTCAGGGGTCAGTATTGGGACCAGTGCTGTTTAACATCTTTGCCAGCGACATGAACAGTGGGATTGAGAGCACCCTCAGCAAGTTTCCCAACAACACCAAACTGTGTGGTGTGGTCGACATGCTGGAGGGAAGGGATGCCATCCAGAGGGACCTTGACAGGCTTGAGAGTTGGGCTGGTGCAGACTTCATAAAGTTCAACAATGTCAAGTGCAAGATCCTGCACTTGGGTCAGGACAATCTCAAGCACAAATACAGACTGGGCAGAGAATGGATTGAGAGCAGCCCTGAGGAGAAGGACTTGGGGGTGGTGGTTGATAAGAAGCTCAACATGACCTGGCAATGTGCGCTTGCAGCCCAGAAGGCCAGCTGTATCCTGGGCTGCATCAAAAGAAGTGTGACCAGCAGGTCAAGGGAGATGATTCTCCCCCTCTACTCCACTCTTGTGAGACTCCACCTGGAGTACTGCATCCAGCTCTGGGGCCCCCAATATAAGAAGGACATGGACATGTTGGAGCGAGTCCAGAGGAGGGCCACGAAGGTGATCCACGAAGGCTGGAGCACCTCTCCTATGAAGACAGGTTGAGACAGTTGGGGTTGTTCAGCCTGGAGAAGAGAAGTTTCCAGGGAGACCTTATAGCAGCCTTCCAGTACCTGAAGGGAGCCTACAAGAAAGCTGGAGAGGGACTTTTTACAAGGGCATGTAATGATAGGACAACGGGTAACGGTTTTAAACTGAAAGAGGGTAGGTTTAGATTAAGTATAAGGAAGAAATTCTTCACTATGAGGGTGGTGAGGCACTGGAACAGGTTGCCCAGAGAAGTTGTGGATGTCCCATCCCCAGAAGTGTTCAAGGCCAAGTTAAATGGGGCTTTGAGCAACCTGGTCTAGTGGAAGGTGTCCCTGCCCATGGCAGGGGGGTTGGATATTTAAGGTCCCTTCCAACCCAAACCATTCTACGATTCTATGAGTCTAAAAACTAAAACATTACAACAAACTTCCTCCCAGCCCTGTGGCTATTTGGATGATTCCAACATTTCAAAATTGGATCATGTTTCCGTAATTATTATGTGTTTAGATTTAAAAAATAATATTGACTTCTATCCTCCTCTACGGCTGTGACAACAAATTTCAATAAAGAACTGGAAATTTATTTTAATTGATTTCTCAGATTCTCTAAAGAAACAAAAATGTATGAATCATAACAAAAAGTAATTTCAACCTCTTTTTTACTGTAACTGTGTGATTCAAGTGTATTGGCCTTTTGCCACTGATTTTCTTTTATTTTTATTTTTTATTTAAGGATTTACATTAATGTTATTTTAAATTTCTAGTATAACATAAGAGAATCATGAAACCAATTATGTAAAGCAATAACCTAAAATCATGACTTAGAATAAAGCTTTCAGTTTGCCAACTAACAAAATGGCCTTCAAGATTGTTGCTCGAAGTATTCAAACATAAGTATAACATAAGAATAAGTATTCAAACATAAAAAACAACAGCAAGGAATATATGAATGGATGCTTAATCCCATTTTGTCACATAATTCTGTAGTTTTCTTAACAATGCTGGCCTCTTTTCTAAATGACATATTACAAACTCAGCAAAAAAAAATTGCGGTTAGGGACACGGGGCAAAGCAGGATTACCTGTTCTGTCACTAGCTTTGTAAAGCTCCCAAGTATCTAATAATTTCATTCTCAGACAGGGAGTGATGAAAATGGCAAGACGGAATGGTGGAAAGGGGAGGAAAAGAGTGTAGTTACAGTTTACCCTTTTTTACTCATTATAGCACCTTCAAAAAAATGGCTGAGTTGAAGCTAGTAAGGAGAAGTTATCATTTCATGTGGACCAGTAATAGATGATTTTCTGGTTTTAGAGTAAAGGAGGAAAACTGGAAGTCTAGGGTATGAAGTAGAAACAATCAGAAAAACAAATTTCTTACTCTCTCTGGAAAATTCTACTTCTTTATTCTTTTGGGGAATGAATGTAAGCTTTAAAAGACAAAACATGGAAAAAAGCTTATAAAATTATTATATTCCAAATAAAATAGATGAATAGTAGTTTTTTTGCTTCCATAACAGAATATTGAACCCATAATATATGCTATGTTATACCTACCATGACACATAATATGAAATTAACTTTTAGAATAATATGAATTGTCAATAATGTTATTTTATTTTAAATTAAATAATAAAAAGTGTAATAAAATATTACATTAATGTATAACAAAAAATAGAGGTGAAAAGATTCAAAATCAAAGTTTTTCCTTACTGAAATGAAACATTTGTGTATTATCAATTATAAAAGCAACAATGCATATCTTTAGGTGAATGATATTTTCACTCCACACTCTGGTTATAATTATAGCCAAATTATTTAGTTATACTATATTATACAGCACAATTACACCTGAGACTAAAACATAGTATTGATCTTAAAGGATAGTTTAGCTCTTAAACTTATCTTTAAAGATGGGGCAAAAATTAGACAGAAGGAAAGGCAATCAGACACATACCAGACACACTTCATATCTGTTAAGGGGGTCTATGATAAAGTCCAAAATAATGACTAGGAAAAGGCATAATACTATAGTTTCCACTGCTGCTAGTAGCCCATGGCTGAACTTGATTTTTCCTTTCTAACCTTCTACTTCACTTGTTTTAAGACAAACACTTCTGACCCATCACACTATAAAATAAATGATAAGGTGCGTAAGTAGCTCTTACAGTATGAATACAATTCCAACACTGTTACTCTTTCAAATACGTATTTAAAAGGTGACCCACTCCAGCTTTGTTAGCTCTGAACATATTTTCAGAGATAGATTCCCACTTATAACTCTCTTGATGTGGAAAAGTGAAACAAACTGGAGAAATCCTTCCAAGCAGTTTTTCTTGTAGTAAATTTGCCTGTAGCTATTACACCCCAGGCACTTATCTGTACTTGCTAAACTATGCAAGGCTAGACTGGATCAACATAAAAACTTATAGCGATACTGATGAGGTATCAAAAGTGGCAGGGAGACAGCAGGTGGCATTCTGAAGTAACACAGATCTAATAATAATAGGAGCACATTACATATTTTGAAAATCATAAAAATAATCCAACGACCATGCACGAAGGTCAGAGATTTTTGTTGTTCTGAGATTGTTTTGGGATTTTTTTATGAGACTTGAAACAGAACACCTACCCACCTGTGGTCATTAAAAACATAATGGCACATTCTGCAAATGTTATACTGAAAATGTGCAATTATATTCTAACTACATGTCTACTGCACTTCTGTTTAGACAAGTCTGTTCATTTAATTACCTTTTTCTCTTTGACAGCTAAGTAATGGTCATACGTAAAATTTGAGGTGTCTGTCTTTCCTTTTTTGAAAACAACAATATTTTGTATAACATTGCTTATCTATTCATTATAATTAAAAGATTTTTTTATGATAAACAATATTTTACAAGGTAATTATTTTCCAAAGTCAATCCTTAAGCGTATTTTTAAGGAAGAACTAGTTTACCCAGAACCTTTCACTATCCTTTCATTTTTGAAGACTAAAATTTGGCCCTCAATGCAACAGCAACAATGATTTACGATGAATAAAACACAGACCCATCTAAATATTAGATGACACTTCCACATCACACCACCATGCCTCAGGTTTACACAACCACACCTCAGAGGTAGCCTAAGGAGAGGAATAACATAGAAGGCCAAAACTGAAGGACTGACCTGCAAACACCTGTCTGAAGTATACTTAGCCTTAGCAAGTAGTATTAATACTTCATTTTCAAGAGCTCTAAGTTCATATAATTGCTTTAACTGTTGTTCTAACTTTTCAAAATGAACACATGAAGTAATAGACCTTTTCTAGAATCTGCCAGCCTAAAACTACACACCATTGGCTTTAAAATAAGATTCCTACAAACCTCAAAATCAACTCCAGTTCAGCCTGCAAATGGATGCAATTTATCTCTTGCCTTTGCTTTCCTTTGCAAAATGAAACATGAATTATGGGTACTCATTGTATTGCATTTGGTAAGAAAAAACTGTTTCTGGATTGACAAAATAATTATGTAAAAACCTGTCAACTTTGTGGCGAAAGTAATGGATGGAAATACTTCATGGAACTATAATGTCCCCTCACTACAAGAAGGACATGGAGGTGCTGGAGCGTGTCCAGAGGAGGACAACGAAACTGGTGAAATCCCTGGAGCACAAGCCTTATGAGGAGCGGCTGAGGGAACTGGGGTTGTTTAACCTGGAGAAGAGGAGGCTGAGGGGAGACCTCATCGCGCTCTACAGCTACCGGAAAGGAGGTTGTAGGGAGGTGGGTGTTGGTCTCTTCTCCCAAGTAACTAGCGATAGAACAAGAGGAAATGGCCTCAAGTTGCGCCAAGGGAGGTTTAGATTGGATATTAGGAGAAATTTCTTTACTGAAAGAGTGATCAGGCCTTGGAACAGGCTGCCCAGGGAAGTGGTGGAGTCACCATCCCTGGAAGTATTTAAAAGACGTGTAAATGAGGCCCTTAGGGACATGGTTTAGTGAACATGGTGTGTTGGGTTGACGGTTGGACACGATGATCTTAGAGGTCTTTTCCAACCTTAATGATTCTATGATTCTATAATGTTACTGTATTTAATGTTACTCTCCACAGATTCTTGTAATACTACAAACACAACAGGATATTTTAGAAATAAATTTGTAACATTGGGAAAAAACTCTGTTAGTTTTCTAAAATTAAAATGACATCAAATTTATATGTGGATACAATTTTAAGAAAATCAGTCCATGCAATTCCACTGATGTCAAAGGCATAATAAGAATTTGCTGCAACAGAGGATTTTGCCTTATACTTTCCATGACTCACAATCTAAATTCCAGAGAAAAGCAGTTATATTAAGTATATTCTTAAAAAAAAAAAAAAAATTATTTTGGATATTTTATAGCCCCTTAGATTTTGTCCTTAGTTTCCCCACCATTCCAGAGTGGCAAATAATAATTTTATTGAAGGAGGATTTTCCCAGGTTTTTCCTTTTGTTCTCCTTTTCTTGTATAATCAAGAAGTCACTATCCCTTACCTTCTCACTAACTCCTGAACTGTGCATACTACTAAGTCTGTCTTGGTTTAGAGAGTCAGTGAAGATTCAAAGGGAGCATATAAAGCAGCTTCTAGGGTACCTTCTCCTGCTTTCTATCTTGGAAAAATATATGTGAAAATAAGAAAAATAATGAAGAAAGTCATACTAATTCCAGGCTTGACATCATTTGCATAGGAAGATGGTCTTAACCTGATCAAAAATATTATAGTGATTTTATCAAAATATAATCTTATTTTTCCATTAACCAGGTAAAATACAAAGAGACACAGCAAAGTATCAGCCCAGACATTGTAATGTAAATTTACATTGCCTTACCTACAGTTATGACATCCCAACACTGGAAGGCAAACCACACTGGAATAAAGAATTGAAAAAATGCTAAAGATAATGTTTCACAATGACCAGAGCAGGTGTCTACAGATTATTTATGTTACATAGCCTGCTTTATCACTTATCATGACACAGATTTATAGCAGTGGATCTGTAGAATTTCTACTAAGGTCCCAACATTTACATTTGATGTGTTTTGGATTTGCTGCACCTTGGACCAATGGACTGACCATTTATCAGTGCTTGAAGTGCACTAGATACATTCCTGAAGGACATCTTCCAAATCTGTTTCATAAGAAAGGAATCTAACACTCACACTCCAAGATTGCTTCTCAATGTGAACCAAAGCATGATAAGTCAGAACATTTGGGAGATCCCCTTCAAAAATGCAACCCTGATCTGAAGCAAAACACTGATACAGATACACTCAAAGTCAATCGATTTGAGTAAGACCAAAAGACAAACGCTGAGCAGTTATGTAATGTATGTATGTGTTTGTGTGTGCTGGTCTTAAATCCTCCTACCCAATATTATGCATCTACTGTGGCATCTACATTGAAAACTTAATAATCCGTGGGAAGGAGTTAACAATTCCATAGGCTGATTCAGCCTTATACCTGAATTGCCCTTTGGAGATGCAACTCTGGCTATAAACTATCATCTAAGTCAAAACCTCCTCTAACTCCTCTCTTGAGCACCTTTTTTGCACATCTGAAGTTAAATACCACTCCCAGTGCCAGTAGTATGCAAGGTAGATACTGTAAAAGCTGTGTGGGGAGTTGTCCAGTGTATACTTGGCCTTTGCTAGAAAAAAGTCTGTGGTCCGCTATGGGAGAGAATTTGTTTTTTTGAACTACCCTTATTCCATCATCACTGAACTTCATTGAATATTTTTGCTTGCTCATTCTGCTTGGATATAACTTGTATTCTGTTTCAAAGTGACTCAGAAATGAACATCAGCAGTGTGTTTACCCCTCTGCTTTCCATAGACATCATTCTTCACCAATACATTTATTCATAATAAAAAATTTGAGATTCACAAAAAAACCACCCAGAAGCTAGAAGCTAGAACAAAGAAGTTCCTTGCATTACTTCAGTTATCATAATCTAATAATAAAGACATTATCATATAGATTAGTAACCCTAATCTATATTAGGGAAAAAAGCCCAAGGCTATTAAAATGATTGCTGGCAAAATTGTGTACTGAAGCAGTAGCACATTCTCTTGCCATAGCGTATCTAACATAATCACATGACTATAAAATGCTCAACTTTCAAAGGTTTATTGTAACTCCACTGTTTTGATTTTTTTTAAAATTCTAATTAAAAATCTCAAAGAGTTGGGTCCATTCCTCAGGGTAACCAGCACTAACATTTTCCTTTAATGGATTAGCAAAGCAAATCACCAGACATCTGTCTTTCTGTATTTCTTCTATCCTGAATATAATGAATCACCCACCCTTCTCCTGCATGCATTTTGTGCAGAGAACTGTGATACAGTCTTGTTCCCAGTGTATCATACAGATACTGTCTTTAACTGAAGAAATCTTTAGTTATGTGTTCAGAGATATTGCTTCTGATCCCTAACATGTCACCATAAGGAAAAGGTTGACAAAGATCAAAGATAAAGAACAGTCTTAAACTGGTAAATGAAGACTCTCTTGAGAGGCAAGTATGGAGAGGCAGTGACAGTCCTGAGTGCTTAGAAGTTAGGTCCTTATTCCCCTTGTGTCAGAAAAGGAATAAAAAACAGCCAGTAAGTTCCATTAATGCACTCAGTATAAAAGCACAGGTTTGTCTTAAATCTGCATACCTTGTCTGGGACTTATAACCTTATTCAATTACAGTGGGTGACTCCACCAATCAGACCCAATGTTTAGTTATTTTTTCCCCATGGAAGAGCTTCGTCAGGGAAGGGGGGAAGGTGAAACTCTTACTTCAGTTACTTTCCCTCTGGTTTTTAGGAAACACTCCTGAGAAGTTAAAGGTGTGCGTCTGAACTCTTTTAGCTCAAGAAGGCAAAATAACCTAGGAAGTTGAACCTTTGGGCACCCAACTGTCATCCTTCTCCACTTCCAGAAAAGTTGAGCCTTCTCCTCTGCTGGCTGTTGTAGATGCCATGCTAAGCTCTTCTTTCTGTGTAGAGTCAGGATGTCTAACACAGAATTCAACTTTAGCACCAAATGCTCAAAAGGTAGACATTGCAAAATACCTAAGCCCTCAGCCCAAGTCCTTTATTAGATGGGACAGCCGGAGTCTGTTAGTACATGGCTGCTATTATTTTCACAAAGATTTTTCCTCGAAGCTAGGTTGCAGGTGTTTCATTTCTTCAAAGCCTTACTTACGCCCTTTTCAGACCAATTTAGTGAAAACGTTTTTACCATATGCTAACACCTACTCCTGCATACCCATACCCAACCATTTTGGTTCTTCTTCAAAATGTCCACTTACATTCTGTGTATTATGAACAATTAATTGATAGAGGCTGTATTGTTTTGTGAACATTTACAGATATTATGGTCTCAGCAGTAGTCTCAGCTAGTCTCTCTAGCTCTTTGTGCTGAATCTTTATATTCTAGCAATTTTTTCGTGAGATTCTCGGTTGCTAGAGGGCATATTTAAATGGGATTGAACAAGTATTTTATCAACTGGTTTCCACAAAGAAAGAAGTTGTCTGGTTTATTTTTTGCTTCAAATTTATATCAAGGCTCATGTTCTCACAGTTTTTCAATTTTGTGCACTTTCATAGAATACTGGATGAACAGCTTGAGAACCCTTTATTGTCTTCACATAGAGCATAGAAAACAGACATGATTTCCAAATGTTGTTAATATGCCTGGAGCCTGACCTTGAAGGAAACACCTCTAAGATAAGAGTCAATATCTCAGAAGCTTGTTTCATGGCCCAGGCATGTTCAGATAAGATATTTTATAGGATTTATTTTTATTTGTGTGTTCCTGTGTGAGCTTTAATTTTGCTGATGGCGACAGGAACCATTTTAGTTGTCAGGTGAGATCAGGACTGTAGCTATGCCTGTCAGTGCAGTAATTATGTTGAAAACAGTGAATTTACTCCATGTGCAGTTACGGAAACAAAACATACCTGCTCACACCTTACCCTGCTGCAATGGCAATCACTAACAACAGAAATATAGCCATTTTCAGTAATAAATATATCATTTGTGTTAAATAAATAGTTTTCTGTTCCTGTAGTATGTATTCATATGTATGAAATGAAGTACACAAGTAACTATTAAGATTATATTCACATCTATCTATCTTGAGAATCACAACCTTCATTTTGCATTATTAACTTGAGTCTGTGATGAAAAGAGAATTTGGGAGGGAAAAAAAAAAAGGAGCCTTACAGAATAAACTTTGGAAAAGCAGGAAAATATGGAAAAAAGCAGGAAACTATGGAAAGCAGGTGTTGAAAATGAATGATAACTACAACATAGAAAGCTCTTACAAGATTCCAGAATCTCCTTTGCTGCTGTTCTGTTTGGACTACTGCAAGAACATAACATCTTTTTTATTTGTTTATTTGTTTGTTTTTCCCTTTTTTTTTTCCTAATGTCAAAGGATAAAAGAAACATTAAAGTTAATCTTTCATATCAAGTTATTATTCTTCTTTTCTCTGCATCCTTAGGTTTGTATTCAAAAGCGACTAACAATTGCAGATGATCATATTCTCCAAAATTTTGAGATACTGTGAAAATTCATTCTATTTAAGGATTTCCAAGCTGGACATCGGTACTCACATCTCAGGCATATGTCCTCTGGGTCATCTCATTTCTTGTTGTTGAGTACAGTAAAATCACACATGGAAATATCAGAATAAGCATGCCAAAATTACTATTAAATAAATAAATATAACATTTTACTCTGAAAACATGACCACTAGTAATTTTGTTAAGTTTCCACCATTGATTTTGAGCCTTCAAGTCATATAAAAGTATTAAGACTATTAAAGGAGAAGTATGGGCTGGCATTACAAAAAAACCTCTTGCATCTTCACAGTGTTTCCATTGTTTCTGTAAATATTTTCCTCATTTTTTGATTTAAAGCTGTTTTCTTACAAAGAATCTTGTCTTCTACCTTGCCTGTAATCATGTAGTTTCATGTTGGCAGCTAACAAAGCCAAATGAAAAATGCTGATGATAAATAAAATAATATTTTACATAAGAACTTAATTATGTGAAAGAAAAAAAAAAAATTACAAAGAGCAGATAGCAATGCCAAAATCTACATCTGTGCACTGTATCAATGCAACAATAGCTAATATAGAGAGAAAGAAGTCATAGGGCAAAATCAAGAAAGAAAGAGAGTATTGTAATATTTAGATCTGGACATATTTAGGAGTACAGAGCCAGTAAGATCCACCTGGGATTTTCCACAACAGCAGTAGAGCACAGCAAGAATTGTAAACTCCTTTTCAAAAATTTTGTTTCTGAGGATCCTGAATGGAGAAGGGCTAGAAATGACTAGTTTTTTTTAAAAAAAAGATAAGAACTTCAGATGTACGTTATTTTATTTATGTTTAACATCTGGTAAACTGCTGGAGAAAATTTTAGTGTAACTTAATTTATTACTTATTTACACGAAATTTAACTTATTTACACGAAAATACAGCCAGAAAGAGACAGTAAAGGAAACATGATAGAGCTCACTAAGCCAAAATGATTTCATACTGTCACTATCTGGAATAAATCCTGATTATTTTATAAGTAATGCAATCAAGCCTTTCTTTTATTTAACAATTTTAATCATAATAGGTATCAAGCTTAACAGATAAAGAAAATACATCATCCCATTCTTTTTTTTTTTTTGCTTCTGATAAAGGGGCACAGGCTGGTGAAATGAACTTTCATTTTACCTGAAAAGGGGATTAGATAAGATGAGTTTAGAAGAATAGCCATTCCACCTCTTCTGTTCTCCTTGCCTATGGGTTATAGTGAGAATGAAACCTTGCAACTCAGTTCCAACTGAGATTAGATTTAAATTCCTACCACGATTCTTACTGTCCTATAAGAAATATCCCACAAATAGGAATCCCATGATTCCTATAAGCAATGTCCATATTTTTGACTGATTGGTAACACTCAGATTGCAGCCAGACCTATAGTCCTGAAGATAAAGCATTTGTCCAAGACTAAAAAAACTACTTTCAAAGGGTTGAAGTCACTTCAGCTCAATCTATTACTTTCAGTGCCTGATGTTTGAAAAAGTTCAAGAATGAGAAACAAAAGATTAATATGGCTGTCATTATCACTTCAGTACAAAAAAAGTTGTTTGGGGGGACCTATGGAAACCTACCTGCAAATGGAAATTATTAGCTCTTTTGGCAAGTCTGAGGTGCCTGAAGATTCACACCCCTGATCTCTTCCTCCTGCCACCAACCAATCCCTCAGCAACAAATAGAACCATAAATAAACAAAATCCAGGGTTTTATATCTTCCCCTTGTCATTATTGCTAAATCAAATATGAGATCACTATGGAAAACATGAAGCGAGTCAACACTAACCAGCACACTAAAATGGTGTTCCATAGAAAAATAGCGGTAAATCAGATTATTGATCTCTTATTTTTTAACCGGTCATGGCCACTGGTGTCAAGGCACAAAGAGCATCTTTGATCATTTACTTGCCAAAAGAAACATTTCTTTGGCTTCTCTGCTTAATATGATAAATTGATTTTCAGCACCTATGCTGACATACTACAGTGAACCTGTACAGTAAAGGAAAGGGAAAGCCATTCTTTGGTCAGGATCTACCCTCTGTGTTCTTACAGAACACGCAAAAAAAAAATAGAAGATGTGACCTATTCTCAGTCCGTGGATCTATTAACGCATTTGCTGGGAACCTGGGGAAGAAATTGTGAAGAATACCTTTAGTACATTACATTTTATTTAATCAAAGATTTGACAAAAATAAACATTAAAAAAATAAGAATTTGTTTACATTTCTGAAGGTGCATACACAGAAAGACATATTTTACTAAAAGAAAAAAAAGAAGGAAAGATATCAACATAAAAATATTAAGGTTCCCATTGTCATAAATCAAAGTAAGTAGAAAATAATAATAAGATTCTTCTAACAAAAAGATAGCATATTCTGTGTCAGCATTTATCTTGGGATTACTTGATGGTAGACAAGATATAAAGGGAGGATTTATGAGATAATCAAGTGAACACTTGTGTGTGGAAGGCATGACTGAAAAGATGAAGTCTGTGACTGATTCTTAAAGAGATCTGATACGGTAATGCTAGACAGGAGGATGAATGAAAGGAGTCTAGGGACAAGCAGGATTTCAGGCTTGGGAACTACCCAAGCTAGGGACAGTAAAAGAAAATAGATTTAAAAACTAAGTTTTGAAAATAAATAGCTTTTTTTCAAGATATACCTATCTGGGTAACCAATGGATATCTTAAATTTATTTGACTGGTTATTGATTTTGTGTGTTCAGTAATAGCTAGGATGGTAGGTCGGGTGTTTTGTGGGGTTTTTTGGCTTCACATTCAGGACAAGTTTCTGAAGCCAGACACACTGTCTCCATAACCCAAAGTTGGATGCACACATGCATACACACAGTGTACAGTACATTTTGTTAAAAACAGCTAAAGAGAAAGAGCAGTGTTTTCCTCAGAAATGTGGCACCAGAAAAGAACATCCCATCATGCAAGATACAGACATACTATTTCTAACTGCTAAATTCTCCTGCCAATCATTTCAAATGCACATCAAAAGCAGAACAGGTATAATACTGCACAGCAGCTTGTCAGCATTCCAAGGCTGAGTCTCAGTAATAACTGTGCAAGTTGCACTTAGGCTGGTTTTGTAACCTGCAGAGATTGGAAATGAAATATGCAAGAAAGGAATTTTCCCTCCTTTCATATCAAGTAAAAATGTATTAAAATACTTTGCTGTAACAGTGAAACAAGCTATGCTGCAACATATTGAACCTTACACAAAAATAATAGGTAAAATAAAGAAGAAAACCAAACAAAAGGAACAGTTCTTTTCTTGTCTTCTGAACATGTGCTTTCTTTTCTTTTTTTTTCTTTTTTTTTTTTTTTTTTTTTTTTTAAATAATCTCTTTTGCTTTCTATCTGGACACTTTTTTTCTTGGAGAGAAGATAGCAACCCCCCATCCACCACAAAAAATCACCACAAAAAAACCAAAGCTGAATGAAAGAAAAAAAAAACCAAACTGTAATGCAAATCTAAGATGAGCAAGTATATGGCATATTGTATGCATATGTAAAAGTTCCTCCAGTCAAGAACATCCTAGCATAAATGACTCATAATTTTAGCACTCAACTGTTAGGCAGTGATGTTGAACCTGTGTATAGTGGTCATAATCACTGTGCATATGTTAAGTATGCTCTTTTTCTACAGACTACAGAGACTATTTTCCGCCACAGATTAACTGCTTTGTAAATGAGCATCCAAGCAAAACTAGACACCTGATATGATATGATATGA
Source organism: Calonectris borealis (assembly GCF_964195595.1). Taxonomy (NCBI): domain Eukaryota; kingdom Metazoa; phylum Chordata; class Aves; order Procellariiformes; family Procellariidae; genus Calonectris; species Calonectris borealis. The sequence continues at coordinate 157,263,327 of NC_134312.1, read as the reverse complement.
TGCAATATGACACATACATTTTCTCTGTAAATAAGAATGAATAAAAGTCTCTGAGGCCACTTTTCCTCATTTAAATTAGCTGTTAGAAATGAGCAGGTTTTATTTATATGTACATATTTAAGTCTTCCATTCCCCTTTTTGCTCTCCAGCCTTCATTTCTGCCTACATAGCAACATCTCACTTTTAAGGTGAACTCTGTAGTACTCTTTCACTATGTACCTGCTAGCTTTTCCAGCAGCTCTCCAAAAGTGTTACACTATCTAAATGATCTAAAGTTATCTTTGCTAACCTTGACACAAAGTTTCCAAACTACTATCTAGCAAACACTTCACTTTTCCTGCAATACATTTTGGGTCCAGATTCACAAAGATGTAAATGGAGGGTAAACAGTCTTATCACCATGACCACATCATTCACCATGGGAATAAGACCTAAACCAATCCGTGCTAATGGTAATGCTTAAGTGTAAAGTTACTTTAGACTTCTCATAATTTTGACTTCTTTACATTTTATTCAGTTAAGCTATATTATGCTACACTGAGCTTTATTATCTTGGCCATGGTTAGCAACTCAGATTTCCAAACAGTTCATGTTCCATAAAGAAATGTCCATTCTGAAAGGAATCCTGAAATTTCTCATATCCCAAATAAAAAGAAGTAATCACAATTTTGATATTTTTCCCTAAGGAACAAAAAAGCTCAAATCCCCAAAATATTAACTTCAAAACACTAAAACAGTCAATTTCAACAGTATTAAAATGTTTCCTATAAATAAGAAAAAAAATAAAATTCAAAGATAGAGAAACAAAAAATTGAGTGCTAAAATGAAACAGCAAAATAAGAGATATACTTAAGCATTTCATTTCAACATTTTCCAATTTAAAAGTCTATAAAAAACATTTTGTGAAAAAATTAATTTCAACAAATTATTTTTTACTAATAAAAAGATATTATCTTGCAAAAATTTTCAACTAGTTTTACCAGGAATGTTCTACACGTCAGACTTGAGTGTGATTTTTTGACGTGGTACCTTATTATTTGTGAGGATTGAAACCACCTAAAAACGTCAAAGTGACATAATGAAAACACAATAATGTTGTATAATGGAACATCAGATGTTCAACAACATCTAGAACAGAGCAACAAAAATACATTTATTTCAGCTCTCTGAAGTGTGTTACTAGAGATCAGATTTTCACAAACAAACCTTCTCTTCAACTGTAAGAGAGAGGGGAAAAAACAATACAAAAATGTCATTACAATTCAGCAAGAGTATGGGTTATACAGGCGTTTTGTTAAAAAGAAAGGAAATTAATTCTTAGCCCCCTCTTTTTCCCAGCGGTTCTTCCCGTTTCAGAATTCTTGTAGGCTATTGCCATACTCCAAGTGCTTCCATTGCTTCTATTTTGTGCACATTATCTCTGGGCTTTCCTAAGCTCATTTGCATTTACCAATATTTTAAGTACGTGTCAGCTAGCATTTACGTTAAGCATAGGGAAATATGGCAATTAAAATTGCAATATCCATGTTCTTGGCAGAAACAAAAAACTTTGCTTGTTGCTTAGATGTCTACAGACTTTTTAAGGTTCTGCAGGCAACCTGAGCAGTAATTGCTAGTTCTTCTTAATGCAAGAGCTCTCATTCTCTCTGTATGCTATACCTTGCCTCTGTCAAGTTACAGCATCTGTGTGCTGCCAAAATCTTTAGTATAGAAATAGCAATACAAGCATAAAATGGTTTTTTCTGATATAGGGTTGTTTTTTTCTTTTTTTTCTGATGTAGGGTTTTTTTTTTCCAGGGACTAACGAATAATAATGCAACAAAACCACTTTCTATCTAAATTAGCTGCATCTACGGTAAAAGGATCTGTTAGTATAATTATAAAAGTCTAGCTTTACGGTTTTTTTCCTATCTTAGGCTTTCTATTATGTTACAGTTTTTATATGTTTTTAATAAGCTCAGGATTTTAGTGATAGAAATGAGATGGCCAATTCTTAAACTATGTGTGTAAGTTAGCTGAGCTGTACTGAAGGAATGAAGAGTACTTTTATTTTGTTTCTCTTATCACTGCATCAGTAATAAGCTGTTTGGAAAAATAAATGGGGTTTATTTTTTCATCCTGGTCTTCTTAATATATTTAGGAAATAAATATTCACAGTAGACTCATAACAGGGACAGGTTTGTGCTACCATGTATATCAATATTCAGTATAACTCTAGAGAAAAGTGTGTAAATGTAAACCCTTTAACACTAAATTGAATTGCACACACACTCACAACTTTAATTACCTCTTCAAAACTTGGGAAAAAAGTGAAAATAATTCTTTAGAAATAATTTTAAGGAGTTATTAAAAAATATATTCTCATACATCTGGTCAAAATTGCTTGATGTACACTACTTTCCTTACTAATTTGACCCTCTGGTCTTTGGCCAGTTAACTATCTTCAGATTAGGTTTGCTCAGATGTGTGCTAAATAATTTTTACAGATCACTATTATCCAACCGAAATCTGGGGTTAGTTTACTTTGTTCACTTGATTATCTTCAACACCAATGTATATTTGGTCATCAAAGGGTACATCTAAAATGCAATAAAACATAATTCTCTGCTAATAGGTCAGGATGCTCATCTGGCTTCATTTTGACTGAAAGTTCAGGATGAGACTCAGCTGGCCAAAACTTACTTATCTCTTCTATGCTTTCTGCTAGTTTCCACTAAGGAAAGGGAAAAAAAAAAAAAAAAGTAAAACCATAGATTTAAGGAATGGCAGTGTGGTTGGCTTCAGTAGGCACTGTAATACAGCTGGTTATGGAACAGGACTGAGAGGCTCAACACAAGTGCACTTGTTTTGCAAGTTAGTCAAATCCAGTCTCAGCACAGAAAGGTAACGAAGGGATATTTATCTCACAGGTATGAAGGTCTATATCTGAAGTAGTCACCCTAGGCTCTCTGTGTAGCCACTATGTCCATGAAAAGGAGAATTGTAAAGGCACTTAAATACTACATTTTAAAGAGAAGCAAATCAATAACTCAGGCACTTTGTTATTGTTCATCTTTCTGATCAACTTGGCCTTAGTACCAAAGAGATTCAGACACAGTCCAAGACTTTTAGAACACTGTCTAGTACAGAGGATTTCATCCAAGAAAAACACATGAACATAACTTGTTGCCTCCTTTATTTTTTATATTTGTTCACCTTTCCATGGCAATGACATTTTTGTGTTATTGGGGGGGGAGGGGGTTCATTTGGTTTCGTTGGGGTTTTTTTTTAAGATTTAATTGTTTCTCCCACATATTTGCTGGCTAGAATAGTTAATTTTCTATTACTTGCAAGACTTATCATTTTTAAGGGCGATTTTTTTTCTTTGATTCTACAACACATTGGCATTGCTGCAGCTTATAATGTAAATTTAGCAAACATGCTGAGAGAATTAAGTTGAAATTTCTTGGAAAGATTCTGAAAGGCACACTGTGCACAAAATTTCAGAGTCATACAGTGAAACCTTGGCCGATGCATGAATATACACCCACTTTTAATCACATTGTGATAATAGCATAGCAAATACAAAAAATTCTTTGATTTGCTGGGTAATTACCTTATGGCATCAGTCCTGTTATGCTTGACTAAGTCAGTATAGTACTTCACATTTATTTTTTCACAGTGCCATTTTATTCAGAAAGTATAATGTACATCAAAAAAATTCACATATTCTCTGATGAGGTTGCTTTTTGTCCAAGGTTTTTCCCTGCAGACTGCTTTAAAAGGCACTACTTAGTATTACAAGATGTCTCAATATCATTATTCAAAACATAGCTGGGGTTATCTAATAGTCTATCTAGCCATTAGCAATCTTTTCTGCTCTATCATTGCTAATACTCTCTGCTATCTATAATGCAGATGAATTAACTAGAGAAGACAAAACTTGAATAGGAGCCAGAGACTTGACAACTGATGGCCACATCCGGGCAGCATTTACAGCAAACTATTTGGTACAAACACAGCACAGACAAAATCTGTGATTTTATTGCTTGTTTCCACTTAAACCTAGAGGCACATTAGTAGCAATGAGTGGGGTTTTTTTGTTTGGTTGGTTGGTTTTGCCTGTGTGTGCATTTTAATGTTTCACGGGTGGCCTGGAAAAGGATCTCCAAGTAGCCTCAAAGCTATCCCCACCTTGCAACTGTTGATCAGTCTTCAACCAGGATTCCAGCAAGGATCTGGACAGACACTAAGCACTTCTCTCATTAGGCTTTCTCAGGTCTAGATCCTAAGAATATTCAGAGATTATGCTTAAAGTTTATCTCACAAAGGAGGAGGCAAATAAGATTTAGTTAAACAAAGCAGCATCTGTCAGAGAAAAAGAAACATCACACAAAAACTATAGTATAAAACAATTATAATACCTGAAAGAAAGCCTGCTGGGCATTTACATATGAACAATCCTAAAAAGTCATCAGACAAGTTGACAAACTATCCCATTTACTAGAAGAATTCCTAAACAATAGCGGTTTTAGCCACCTGATCACCAGATCAGATGAAAAGAGAATGAAATTGTACTAGGCACAGGAAATACCAAACTGGTATTATTCCCTGGAACAGGATATCAACTATGTTAAACCCCACAATAAGTGAAAGCATGTGTATTCACACTTTAAGACAACCCTAAATTCAGTCCTCTTCAAAACCCAATAAAACTGTAAAAAATGTTCTCATAAACCTTCAAGACACCAAACTACTAGAGTTTGCCCAGATCTGCTTGACTAGTTTAAACATCAAAGAGCCAAGGCCCCGAGACTGGAATTCCTTCTTGTTGCATATATACTTGTATCATCATTCTGTATTCTGTATGTAAAAAGGCACAAATATCTTCCTCTTCTGAAGTGTCAAACCTAATACGTACCTCAGTCACTTCCTTGATTTAATACTAAGTCCTCATCTGAACCTGTTCTCTTATATCAAGGAAGCTCAGTGAAATCTTCTTCTGAAGAAAAAAGTGACATTAAAATGGCAAGAAGGGAAAGAAAGTTTCCTAATCTGAATTACTGTATGTCTCTCAGAATTCCATTTTCCTCCTCATTTTGTAAATCTGTCTTCTAAATTACGGTTTTTCCAGGATTAAAAGGGTATCATCTAAAGCAAGCACATCTCAGTGCTAAACTCAACCAGAAGGAATAGGTAATATATTCAAATTAAACATTTCTGTTCCTCATAAATATTTCCTTTTATGAAAACATCCTGTGATTTTATTGGCACACAACCATGTGAGGGTTTAGTATAGCTTCTGGTAGTGTACAAAAGTAAATAAAATATTATATATCCCTTGATTACTTTTGTACTGGATCTTCCTAACTTACTTTAAGTCCTATATTTTTAATTTCATTGTCATAGATAAAAGGAAAATTGCTAAAAGGTTAAACGTTATGGAAGATTTTTTTACAAGGTATACTTCTTTATAAATACTTGATTATATGTTTCAAAGTCAAATATTTGTACACACTTCACTGTCAGATTGGAATTAAGGAAGAAAACCAGTGCAATAAGAGATATCAGAATGCTAAAGCAGAGCAGTGGTTGACTCCACTCACCGTAGTTTGGTGCTGGTTTTATGCTAATTGTTTTTTCAAGGAGGAAGCTGAGCTCAGAGTACTGCTGATCAAGGCAGTTGACACCAGGTTTATGGTCTTATGAGAGGCTGGTGTGGAACAGACAGTCACAATGCACAATTGTGTTAATTGTTCGTGGAACCACACTTCAGCTTTCCAGTGGGGCGAGACTGTATTTCTCCGCTGATGCTCATTTCAGACCGTGTCTCTTTAGAGCAAAGCCTGCCAACTCACAAACTGTGCCAAACCTCAGTGTAGTTCTGTGAAGACTTTAGCCCTCTAAGAAATGAAACCAACTAACTTAGCATGTATTACATCCCTTTGATTAGAGTAATTGTTGTCGTCCTCACCAAGCATTGATTTGTGGTCCCAGAGGTGCAAAGTCAGGGACTAAAAGATAATTATACCCAACTCCCATTTGAATAGTTATATTAAATGAATGTAATGAATTAAATTACTGATCTGTTGAAAGAACATTAATATTATTCAGTGATTCCAGGCCAGCTTCAACTTCTGCTCATATAAAATATCCTCCTAACTAAGTCTTGTATGGAATTGCACATCTGTAAAAGCAGGTGCCGTTGCTAACACAAAAATCCAAAAGAAGCTAAATAGGAAAAGTATTCATAGTCTTTTTTAGACTCATTCTGAAAATTTTTAAGTTTTCCAGAGAAAAAGCACTATAATTTCCTGATGATACACCTATCTAACAGTGAAAATTCCTTAGCTATCACTTCATCTCTTTTCATCCTCTAGGTGGCCTTTAGGGCAAATTCTATCCTTCCTGAGATTTACTAGTTTCTGTGGGTTTTTAAATTTGAACTGCTAAACTGCGCAGCTCAAAACTTAGATTAAGTGTATTTTGACAGACTCCTTAATCAGTTTATGATTAATAAATATACACTGGAATGTGACTACAAGCTTTTTCTTTTTTTTTTTTTTTTTTTTTTTTTTGCCATTACCACAAAGGTAAATTTTTAAAGTGACAGCAAAATGTTGGTCTGTCTTGCACATAGAACTAATACCTTCCATAGGGTCACTAAGATCAAAATTCCTAGAGATACTGAAGCACTGCAACATTTTCCAGGCACTTTTAGGTGTCCTGTAGCCTAATAAAATCCTTTCTCATTAATTTAGTTTCTTATACAATACAAAGTAAGCTGAGGAGTATAGGCTGTGTGAAATAATTTCACAGTGAACAACTTAACTTTCTGGTAGTAAACTCTGAGAAGGTGAGACCTGTGCTTCATGACTAGATCAAGAAACCTTTGCTGATATTTTTGCTCAGTGTGGCATGGAAAAAAAGGATTTGAAATAAACTTTTCTGGGGAAAGGGAGTGAGGTGTGGAGGGTTTCCAGCTGCCCCAAACAGGCCCAGTAAATAGATTTCCTGTGGTGGATCTTTCTTTGTCTCTTCTCTTATTGTTCTTTTATTTAAATATCTGGACTTGGATATATACTCTAAGGAAGTGCTGTAGAGCTAAATGCTCTGTCCAGCCCAGTGTGTACCTGATTTTTTCTACAAAGATGCTGTGGGACTTTCCCAGTGTCAGCTGGCTGGTAGCTCTCAGTCATGTACTCATCCTACTAGTTTATCCCTCCTGGGGGAACTCTTTTGCAGAACTCTTCATAAGACCACTCTAAATCCCACTCATTGGCCCATAACTGCAAAGAAGTATTGCTAGTTTGGTCCTTTTAAAAACCCTCTGAGCTCACATACACCATGGGAGAGAATCCAAATTTCTCTTTCACTTCAGTATGTTGAACCACCCCTCCAAATTACTTAAAAGAAAGGTGTGATGCAACAAACAAGACAGAAGACCAGTCCTGGTCTAACCGTGTAATTTGTACTGGCCTGTTTTACCAGCCTATCTGTCTTTCTAGTCTCAATTGCCCACACATGTCCCAGCTGTGTGCATGTTCCAACTCTTTTTCTAAACCAAAGAATATTAGGCAGAAGTGTAGTGACCTCACAGCCACCACAGCTTCCTGGTAAGTTCCAAGTTCATCTTCATTTAGCTTGTGAACTGACAGCTGACAAACAAGTCCTGTCAGCAACAGGTGCTCTCCAAGTAGCAACTTACTTTCTTGCTCATGTCCTCACTGTCATCTAAACTGACTTTCTGTTTCTCATCCAGTTCAAATGCGCCTTCAGTTGCTCATAACTCCTATTTACAGTGGTTTTGTAGCAATTTGACTTTCAAGTACAAAATCAATATCCTTGATGACTCTGACTGCGGTTGAGTACCATGAGCTACTATACACAACAATACTGGATGAATATATCGGTCCAAATTCATATTTCCAAGTAAGTAATAGGTTTTGAAATACATCTTAATACATAATATTGAAATATTTGTGAGAACTGCTATGCTTTCAAGTTTCTAAAGCATGTGAAATAAAAGAATGATAAACTTGGTAAAACAGTTTGTTGTACAGCAATACTTGCCATCCTCAAAACTAGTTTCTGCTTTAGACCTGTTGTCAGCATCAACGTAAGAGATGAAGAAACACTCCTGTCATTATGTCTCATGGTGCTCAGGACAATGGGGAGATCATAGAGAGGAAATGGGAAGGGAAGGGAAGGGAAGGGAAGGGAAGGGAAGGGAAGGGAAGGGAAGGGAAGGGAAGGGAAGGGAAGGGAAGGGAAGGGAAGGGAAGGGAAGGGAAGGGAAGGAAAGGAAAGGAAAGGAAAGGAAAGGAAAGGAAAGGAAAGGAAAGGAAAGGAAAGGAAAGGAAAGGAAAGGAAAGGAAAGGAAAGGAAAGGAAAGGAAAGGAAAGGAAAGGAAAGGAAAGGAAAGGAAAGGAAAGGAAAGGAAAGGAAAGGAAAGGAAAGGAAAGGAAAGGAAAGGAAAGGAAAGGAAAGGAGTGCTGTAGTGACATATTTATTATAACTTTCTTACAGACTTGTTTTAAATGTCATTTTAAATTTTAACTGTTTACTTATACTGGCCATCTGTTATTATAAATAGTCATTGGTTGTTTTGATTTTTTCCTTCTATCTTTGAAAGGAAAGCAATATTAATTAAAAGGAATGCAGTAGTTGACTTTCTCAAAAATATTCAGAAGTGTTTATATGTTGCTTGAAAAGGCTCAGAAAGTAAAATCTTTGCAACTTGACCAGTTAACACCAAGCACCAGTCCTATTTTTAGAATAATTTTACCTTAGTATGGAAAACAGCTCTGTGCATTTTCATAAAGTTCTTTAGTTTCCATGGCAAATGGGGTCATTATTTCTGTTGAAACTGATGGTTTTTATTTATACTTTCAAAATCCTTTTCATATGATGCCAACAAGACTTGCAGAAACAAATGCACCAGAGGTCTATTGTTAATAGCTGTTAGTTCTTAAAGTGAAATTTACACAAGGTCACTATGACCTTGCATTAATGTCCATTGAAAACAATGAATGATATATTGTAGTCAAATGACTGACATTCTTAACTAGGAACAATAGAAAGGCTTTTATTATTAATCAAATAAAGAAAAAAAAAAAAGGAGAAAAAGTGGGGATTTAACCCGGAGAAGCTATCCAATGCTTAAAAAATTCTTATATACAATAAATGAGTGAATGAATAAAGCAAACTCTGCTAAATTTTTACCAGTTGTCTTGCTCACAGTTTTTACAGAAGGCTAAAATTTCAATGTTTTTAACATATAATTTGTTTGTTCTTTCGTGATCTTTCCCTATGCTAGATTATTCTTTGAAGCATAGTCCCATCCATCTAGCTATATTCATAGCTACAATATTGCTAGAATGAAGTAATACTTATTGTGGAAAACACTGGAACATCTGGAGGGCCAAAAATTTGGGCATTTTATACATTTTTAACTGAAATAAGAAAATAAGCTTGATCCCCCAAAATGATCCTCCATCCTTTTTCTCTGACACTTATCATGCCTCTTTTTATGGGACTGTCATAAGGAAATTAAGTTCAATAAATAAACGCTTTTGCACAGCCTGATCCAAAACATACAAAACTGAACAGTGCTATCCCTTCTGTAAGACCTTAAAAGGTTGTTTAAAAATACTATAAAACAGTGAGCTGTTCTTTCCTAAATTAGACACAAGGTTCCTGTGGGTGCCTTGTTAGCACGCTTCAGCTGGTATAAATCAGTATGGTGGTTCCACTAATGGAAATGGAACTGTGACAACTTTTATCAGCTTGTTCCCATGCTCCTCCTCCAAGTCTTGTCTTAAAAACTGCACATATTGAAGTGTCTGGTAATACTTTGCACTGAGAGAATTGGTGTCGATTGGCATTAGCTGAGCCATGCATTTCTGCTGAAGCAAATAGAAAAGGTATCTTCTGCACTCTTTCCACTGCAATATAGAGAGCTTTTCGGTAGCAAGTGGGAGGCTTGCTGAATAGAAATGACTCGTTTCTCCACACATCCCACATCTCTATCCTTTCTTCTACTGTTTAATCTGTACAAAAAATTCTTCATCTGGCTCTTGAGAATGCCAGCACTTAAAATGAGCAATGTTTGATATCACGAGAGTAAATGGGACTGGAATCAGACCTATATATGCTTGTATAGAAACTGACTTGCATAGAAACTGACTACACTTATTCCTATTTGTGTTTCTGCAGGGAAACCAGAGAATATAATAGTAACGCAAATATATCTGCTTAACAAACAGATCTCTACATGAGTGGTGATGGTGTTTAATAAGCCTACAACGAACAATGCAAACTCTTTGGAGAACAATGTCAGGTCATTTTTCATAGTCGTATTCAAATCTCAAAACTGCAGCTGGATGCTGAGCCAAGGAGGTCAAGAGGGGCAGTGTCTACTACCAGTGATACAGATATTAGGGGCATTTCTCCTCTTTGTCCAGTTTTAAGTATCCCATTTATTACACAGTTTTGACAAGCTGATACTATGAAATCTATCTCGCCAACCTCAGTACACATTGCCTTTCCTGTTAAACAATCTAGACTTGCCCTGAATAAAACAGATACTGCTTTGCACACTGTTGCAGTGCTTGCACAGTGTGTTTACCATACCAAACTACCCTTGTCCAGCTGACCTGAATGTAAGAAACTGCAACACATGTGGGGAGAGAATGACATAAGCAAACAGAACAAAATAGAAACAAATGCTATGCATTTGAGCATTTCCCCCAAATTAGAGGGTAATATTTCTACATGTCCACATTCTGTTTAAGTCTTATTCTCATTCCAGTTCCCTGAATTGCCCTGACAAATACTGTCTGAAGTGTTGCAATGCTACTTTGTAATCCCAAAGCCTTAAAAAAAAACCAAAAAACAATCAAAAAAAACCCCAACACTTTGCAAAACTTGTTTATTACTTGAGTTTTAGCCTTTCAAAAGACAAATATGAGTAATACTGTGACTAAAAAAAAGCAAGTATACTAGTATAAAGTACACGTTTTTATGAATAATAGCAAATTCTGTGTTTACAAACTGCTACTGTAACACAAATATTTTTCAAACCTCCATTTCACAGTTCAGTAGTAATAAAAGAAGCATGGACAGGAATCATAACAAAGAATAAGTTGTATAGGTCAAAAACTGGTGTCTAAAATGTCAGGTAGCTTTCTGAATTTGTGTTAGTTGAGAGTGTCTCTCACTGAGAAGGGGTCTACTTGAGGGTTTTGAGTCAGTTCTCAGTGCTGGCAGGGTGTTCTCCAGTTTATCCACTTTGCCATGTTGATCCAATGGAAACATCTCTAATTTTTTTTTTTTTTTTTTTTGGACTGTTTTTCCGTATGCTTAGCTCATTGAACTGACTCACAGAGCAGCCACAGTTCCCAGATCTAGAGCAAAGGAAAGAAATAGAAAGTGAGAGAGTGGGTCTCCCTTTGTGGCAACAACCTGCACATACACCAGCTCATCCTTAATCAAAAACTAATGGTATTTTGTCTTTCAGACCCCACCAACTTATTTTACATTTTTATTTGGCAAGAGTTTTTGGAGGGAGAAATTCATTTTCAAATAACGTTTTTCCCCAAAATATATGGAACTATATATTTAGTATTTTTATCTACCACTTTCTTTTTTTATACGTTTTAAGTTTAAACACATATAGAATACTGCCTCCCTAGTAGTTAGCAGCATGTCCTGCATTACATTCACTTGAAAGACCAGGCAGATTTTGTGAATGGGGAAGAAAGTTTACATTCCAACCTGCATTACACATATAAGGAGCAGCACATACCAAGGTAGAATATGACCTTACAAAAACACTATATTAAGTAAAAAATGTTCTTAAACAAAAATGATATAAAATGTTCCTTTTTTCTTTTCTTTCTTTTTTTTTTTTTTAATGGTGTTTTTAGGGACAATTTTCAACTTTATTTTGTAGGATGGCCCAGAAAGGTTGGTGTGTGTTAGCCAAAATGCCTTTAAGCTGGTGGACAAAAAAAAATTGCTCTGAGTGAAACAGTTGTAATAGGAAAATGTCATTCTGAAAAAAGATTCCTAAGCCAAAGCAAAAGCACTAGTCACCATACAAACCAAAAAGGCCACTGTACAAGGCCACTCTGGGACTGCCAGCACAGAGACTTCACTAAATAGTGCTTCAGTGTGCATGAGAGAGAGAAACACTTGCAAACACCACGGGCAGTGACCGAAAAGTCATGGAAGCTCCAAGCACAGACAAAGACAGAACCAAGAATGGCTCTGAGAAAAAATATGTGTGTCGAGGACTGGCTAGAAGGACTGTGAGCAAACCATTCTTTTTTGGGGCTTTCTGTGTTAATTCAACTAGTCCTCATGTACTTTATTTCTAAATGAGCAGATTGAATCAAAACATCTGGCCCCATTATCAACATTGCTTCCTGATCAGCCATGAACGCTGATTAATTGCAGGTACCAAAGTGTAGCAGTCCATTGCAGAGTCCGATCTAACCTTGGCCACCAAATAAGCATTTGCCAGGGGCTCAGGCTGTGTGAATACCACAGCTCTGAACAGAGGTCCAGCAGCATTCTGTCCTCATACCTGAGACACAGCCAGAGGCACATACCTGAGATTAAAACTCTTCACCTATGTTTTGTCTTGAAAGCCCGTACCCATGCTGCAGGCACTCGTTTCCATTCAGTACTGACTCTTCAGTCATATTCTCCACCTGTCTCCACCCAAAGCTTAAATATAGTCTTTCTAAAACACCGCTGAAGGTGTGAGTCTTTTGGTTTACAATTAAATTCTTTTGAAGCTGCGTGCCTGAGAAGCAGAACTGAACACATTACTGCTATTTGCATGAAATACAAAGCAGATAAAATACAATTAAATATGAAAATCAAATATATTTGAATCTTCTTTGTGTTCTAGCCTTTTTGTGACTGAGACCTCACCAGATCTTCTTGTCTTCACGTAGGGAGGATGTGCATGCTTTGTCCTTTCAGCTTTTGATTAGTTCTGCTATTAAAGCATACTGTCCTTCTTCTCAGTGTCTTTGTCACCCCTTCCTCTCCCTGCACATCTACCCGTATTGCCAGTGATCCTTTGTCATCTATGGCAAGATCTCTGTCTTACCCTGGGCACTTCACTTTCCATCTCCTCTCTCATTTCAGAGAAAAGGAAGAAATTTCATCTCCCAGGCTGAGCAAACCCATTGCTGAAGGCAATTCACTTAGATGAGTGAACAAGTACAAATGTCTACTGCTGTCCCAGCCTCCCAACGTAGGATGGATACGCAAATGAAAAAGTATTTCATGATGCAGCAGTGTGCCAAGTGACAATTTTAAAGCATCAACCAGAATTTGTAAGTTTTAAAAGCCAATGTTTATAAAACTATCACGCAAGCAAATACGAAAGCAGTCAGGAGTTTTCATAACAGCAAACTGGAGCCTCAGCTTCTACTGTCCTTCACATAATTTATGTTAGCATATGCACACAGTAGCATAAGCTTTACAGTCAAAGATAACCTTTAATTCAGTCCTTCAGCAGGCATTGCACAGGTATGAAGTAAGTGAAAACTGGATAATTAGACTACAGAAATTGAAGGGAATGCTGTTACTCATTTTGATTAAAACTCTTTCACCACATCTTCCAAACACTGTAAACTACAGCCCAGTTGATAAAGCCAAAGTGTTTAATAATTCTATTTCAGATGAAGGGTCATATTAACATCTGTTGAGCAATTTGCAGTCATTTTAAGGAGAAGCTTAAAAGGAATGACAAGCAAACTGAAAACTTACTCATGTTACCTCAGCTTACACCACTTACCAATTTAGTCACGTCATACTTTATAATCTAAGAAGTAAATTAATACAGTTGGCACGAAAAAAAAGGTTTTGTGTATACTTAACTTTCAGCTTAATGATAAATTATATCAATATTTTCCTCTTGATAAATCTAATAGAGTGAAAAAAAACCAACTCCTTAGCTTAAGATAATTTTATTTTTCTCTTATCAGCTAAAGCAGTCATACCTCAGGTTTCCGCTTTCCAGTTTTCCTAATAGTAGGACGGTATTTCCTCCAAGGCCTTATCAGCTTGAACCACAACCCCTGCACTGATTTCTGGTCCACTGACAAATTACACTCCCTTAATCCCCATCTGGGAAAGTTTTAATGAAGGCACATTTAGAAATTATACCACACATGACAATTTCTACATGTACTCAAGGTGTGAAGACCCAACTTATTAAATGGCAGACTGGACTTTCCACTGCAAGTGAAGAGACAGCTCCCCTTCCAACATCAGAACTACCTATCCTTTCACTCAGGCTAACGTGGCTTGCTTCCCTTGCTTACCTTTTTATTTACTTAGACAAGAAAAAGATAAAACTGGTTTTAAACTTATTCGCTTTTCTCAGAGCATTATCAAAAAGGGTAGAAGAATTATTCATTGTAAAGAGCAAAACAGAATAAGCTAAACATCACTCACTGAACACTGCAATAGTGTGAATGACAGTCGTCATTTTACTATCAAATCAAAAATTCTTGGCTGGAAAGACAGGTGTCATGACTGCTTAGTAGGTGGCTATGACTACAGCTGCATGTACAGGGACAGGTAGCTGCGCAGTTCCTCTGCCCATGTACTGCCCTGCCCCTGCGCCACAGGGTTTCTGCACAGGGTCTGGCTGATGGAGGGAGCGGGTGCGCTGGGGCCAGGTCAATCCTCTCAGAGGCCGTTCAGTTTCTCATCTATGTTGTTTTTCACTAGTCACTTCTTGTAGTTACTTACCATTGTTTTTCCCTTGTATGGTGTTCTGCCATGGTTAAGTGGATACAGTATATAAGTAAGACTCAAATATCTGTCAAGTGTATTTTAACTGACTGTCACTATATAACATGTGCTGTTCATGTGTATGTTTGGGGTTTTTTTAAAGGAAAAATTTAAGCAATTAATGAGGGTGGTGTTGAAGCTAGTAGTGAGGAGGAGGAGAAGGAGTTACAGAGTTGAGGCAGAGCCCTGGAGAAACAAGTTGACTCAGTCACCCTCAGAAAGCACAGGACTGGCAAGTAGGTTTAGTACAGTAACTGCTGTACGGAGATGCTAGCTACCCTTATCCCCCTTGCCCTTACAGCAGCAGCAACTTCTGCCATACTCCACTTCTTCCTGAGGAAGAAACATCAGTGGCCATTTCCATAATGTTATTTTTCCAGGGCTGAGGAACAGGTAAAGTAGACAGGAGGTCTGTAGTCATTTTGTAATTTCCTGCCATTCCCCATCTTTTAGGACAGCTCCCTACTTCCCCTGTTCCCAGACCCAAGCTTATGTGTTACTCTCTGTTTTTGTGTAGACGTGTCCCTGGACTCAAAGTCCTTTTTTTAGGATAGGCATCAGAAGTGTCACACACTTAGTGCGGTACCTGCTCATTCCACCCCTCACCTATGGTCCCCAGCCACCAAGAATTGGCAGCTCTGCGGTGCCAGTCTTTTCCTTTCATAACCATGCATTCAACTTCTGTGATATGCCTACTGGATAGGTCTGGCTTGCAGATTTATGAAGCGAGTGTGCTACACAACACCCGTGCTTGCAAAAACAACAGAGGCCACATCAAAAGGCACATCCACCAGCAGCAGTGACCTTGCATCCCATACTCTTCTCCATCACATGACTAACATGCACATGGCACGTTACCCCACAGTGCACCAAAGGCTATATGCTGGATTCTGATAAAATCATGGTCTGTGAAAAGATCTGTCCTGTCCATTTTGAGGAGGACATTTTCTCTATCTTGACATTCTCCTTATTCTTCTCCTGGAAACAAAGCGTCTTATAGTGTTACGTTTGTGGAGTCCTGAGCACACATTGATCCACAATTCTCCTTCTTGCCACCCAGACAATGCTCATGTTGGTGCCTATCTTAGCGTTGGTCCTCTCAGCTAGTCTAGAGTAAAGAATAATTGTTCCATTATTTGATCCTCAAAACTATTTTGAAACATGAATCCTTTTCTATTTTGCAATGGTTCCTTGTGGTATAGCTGGTTGCAATGATTGCAAGTTTAATAATGTCCATTTACAGGACTTAAATTCCTACCAAGTATATCTCAAGAGAATGTCAGTACATCATTATTATGTGACATGTTTTGTCAAGATTTAAAAAAGAAAAACAAAAGACTTCACATATGTATCTACTCACATAAGGCATATTTTCATTATTCGTTCAGCTGTGTTTAAAATCACAAAAAAAAGAAGGCCTGCAGACTGCTCATTTCACAGTGTTTTAGATACCAATCCCAACTGCACTTTCACTTCCCTCCACCAGGTATTTCTCCATTGTTTTAAGACTTCCAAACATCTCTTTCTCATCATTTACAGAGCAATTATGCCTAAGTGCCATCACCATCTCATTGATGTAGAGGAAAGATGACTAAGA
This sequence comes from Calonectris borealis, assembly GCF_964195595.1. Lineage (NCBI taxonomy): Eukaryota > Metazoa > Chordata > Aves > Procellariiformes > Procellariidae > Calonectris > Calonectris borealis. The sequence goes on along the minus strand of NC_134312.1, from coordinate 157,246,928 downwards.
ACATATTTAAAACCAAAGGAAGAATGGCATCCCCTCCCTTTCTAGTAAGCTTGTGGAATTAATATTGTGGGACTTTGACTTCAATTTTTGAAAAGATATTGTATTGTGCTTGACCAGGCTGTACTGAAACTTGAAGTTTTTCTAGAGAGTAGGCTGACACGTTCTCCCACAAATGAAAATAACTGTGTCTGGGTCATGCTGAGGTGAATACTCGGTGGGTATGTAGACACCTTCTGCAACTTGAGTCCTTACTGAAACACTAAAAAAACCTCAAATATATTTCCTAGTTTCATTGCATGTCATGTTTCATCCATGTTTACCTCACTGCAGGAAAATTCTTAAAATGGCAGGGGATTTGTTACTGATTTAAAGAAACATAACAAGAATAAACAGACTTAGAAGCAGTAAAAAACACGAACGAATTGATGCTGTCACAAATTCCAGGTATTGGATACACAGCAACTACAATAAATACTTGCTTCTGCACACAGCATAGCAGCTAAATTGCCTACCAAAATGTTAATCTATTTCCCAATAGTAAAGATAAATATTAAAATAATACTTTAGAAAATTGTCTATCTCCTCAAATATTTAAAGGAAAAACCTTACTTCAGCTTTTACTGTAGAGCTTTGGTCACTTGTTACCGTCTTGCCAGACAGGGATAATATGAAGTGCTGCATTATTAGGATAATTTCATACTGCCAGGTGAAAGCTGTTCAAGAGTCTGTGACCTTTTACTCCAGAAATTACGATATCCTGTTGATCAGCACAAGATGATGTAGTCAGTTTTCTTATGTGAAATAAGTTTAATCTCTGAAGAAAGACATAAGAAATAGCTTACTAAAATAAAGTCATAAATGACTTAATAGAGACTGGAAAGCTTTGTTATGAATCATAGCAGGAGTTACAAAATTCTCTTCCTAAATAAGAAAATTTTATAATGACAATGTGTCTGTGAATACTTCAAGTCCTAACAGAAATGGGGACTACATATTTTACTGGTGGTTCTTCCCTTGTATGTAGCACAGTAAGGCTGGAAGACTCTGGACATTTTTCTTGTATATGATAGAAAACAAATTCACACTCCTCATTTGAACATTTATCTTAACTTAAGAATAAGAAGAACGGCTAAGCTGAAGCTCACCTCAGTCTTTTACTTGAGTTTAATCATGACAGAAGCTCTATGCATCTCAGGCAGTGAAATGCAGAGAGGAATCAAATTACAATTTAAACTTACAGTTATAGCTCAGACCTGAGCTTGGCAGAACAGAAAACCCTGAAGCTAATCTCCTGAAAGGTCTAGTGTTTTGGATTGAAATGTGTATCTCCAAATAAAACAGAAATGGAAGTGGGACTAATCAAGAGTTTCAAGTTTTAGGTAGCTTGAGTGCCTAAGAAAAGCACTTGTAGGCATCTACAAATTTGCATTTATGGAAAACTGACTAAATTAATCGAACACATTAAGAAAAAGAGAGAAGATAGAAGATGCTGAATAATCTAGGGGAAGAAGATAAAATAGAAGAAATGAATCATATACTCTCTTAAAAGATTATAAATAAAAAAAAAACCCCAGTGTTCTGCATTTAAGGAAAGAACTGTATATCTGTAAAAGGAAGCTTAGAATGTTTGTAACAGTAAAAGCAAGCAAGTCCTATAAATAGTCACCAGAGGCCATATTTCACCCACCTTTATTCATGCTGGATAGCATCTAAATTTACTCTGGACAAGAAGAGCAGAACAAGTTAAGAATCTGACTGATTCATTATTATGAAAATCAAAGTCAGGTAAAAAAAATTAAAACTGTGCAAATTATTTTTACAGTATATGCCAACTTTTCAAATATGATTTTCCAACTGTTAAGGAATTGAAAAAAACCATTTTTTTCAGGGTTTTTCATATTCAGTATTTCACATTCACTGAAAAATAGTAACTTGACTTTAAAATTCAAAAGTCATTGGCTTGCTCTGTTTGAAATACTACAAATAAAAAATGCACAGGAAGAGTGACAATCATCTTGGCCAATGCAGAATATGGTAGGACCCAGAATTAGTAAGAGCCTGAAGTGATCTGCCTCATTCTTTTCCTTATTTCTGAAGTCCCCAAGGTAGAAAGACTAAAAAAAAAAACCCACAATTTTTATTAGGATGTAAACTGGAAGAATTAACTTTCTTCAGAACAGAAAATTAAAAATTCCTAGGTAAAAAGGAATAGAAATAAAAAGGGACCATAAACCAATCTTCTTCTCTCAACCGTGTCCTTTTGAAGCATATCCTCTCATCCAGGCTTACTTTCAGTCAACTCAATGGCTTACTAGTTTGCAGAAAACTCTGTTACCGCCCCTGTGGTTCCCAAGTTTTGTTCTCCATCCTTTAGGAAACGTGATGCTGCAGATGCTCTCCTGTTTGAGGCTCCAGTGTCTCCTCACTTGCCTGTCCTACCTTGCAAGTTAGGAGCAGTCCCTCCTTCCAACACACTCAGCAGCTTCTGAGAGCAGGAGCCATCCCACCTCCCTCCCTTGAGACGCTACCACTGTCTCCACTTCCTCTCCTCTTAATGAGACATAATAATCAAATGGCAGACCAACAAACACAATGAACTGTCCATCACATAGAAAATCAGATTGTACGGCCTTTTCTAGGTCTGTATGTCAGATATTGCACAAAGCATGTATCTCCAAAGATAGCATGCTACACATCATTGCAGAGTACTAATGGTGTGGGATGGTGCGTCAGTGACACATTCCTCCTTCAGCATGCTTGCTGAGATACATGCAGCTGTAGCAGATTCAGAGGGTACATCTGCTTCACTCTCACAGTGTCCTGCACCCCCAAATTCTCCAGGGTTGATGCAGTTTTCCAAGAATGATGTATTTTGGATTTGCTGAGAAAATTCTCTGTGAAATCAATCACAGTCTATTCAGTAGGTATATTGAATCAGTTTGCAATTAAACAGTTATGAATTGATACTGTACATTCGCATAATGATTTTCAACTGAAAACCAAATGTCTTCCTATAAAAAATATATTGCTGTGTCTACCTCATGGACAGGGAAGCTGATTACAGTGTAAGGGTCTAACGAACCACAAGAAGATTTCAGCATAAGGTAAAGTGACCTTTACTGAATCCAGAAAGAATCTTGCCATTACCTTCAGAACAGCCAAGCTATTACTCCAAGCCTTGGCATCTGCAGACTTACTTTCCAGAAACTAAAACACACTGCCTTTCACCAACAGCTGATCACTTGTATTATATATGCCCCAATTATCCATGCTGTAAAGTATAACTGGGATTTTATTTTAGAAATACCTTTCAGGGAATTTTAATTTCTAATATTGTTGCCAAGTAATTCTCTTTAAAAAATTTGTAATTTTATTGTCAAGAAAATAATTATATTTATTAAAAGATTATCTTTTCAAAAGCTGGCTCTCACCACGTTTCAGGTCCGGCAAGATAATGAGGTAGTCTCGGATATTTTTAAATCAGGCTTATTTATTTGTTAATCTCAAACAACTTCTAAAGAAGGATTAGCCACACTGAAGTTTGAATTAATAGCTAGCTACGTTTGATATGTGGCAGAAAAGCTAGACAGACTTTTTGTCAAACCTAGACATATAAATTTTCAGATTGGTAATATATAGCTCTAAACTATCTCAATTTATTTTCTTGGAGACAAAACATAAGCATATTTAGTTCATAGAGTGATCAAATACAAACATAAAACAGGATAGGTTTTTAATGACTTTAACATGTATTCTTTATATGAAGTAGAAACAAATACACATTTAATTTTGTAAATACTAAGTAAATACCATATTTTTTATTATAGAGGAATTTGAAACCTTCACAATGTTACGTTTACTTTTGGAAAAATGAAACAAAGAAGGATTTTGGTCAGTGGCTGAGAATACCATGACAACCAAGCCCAATGTCTGTGTAGCTGAATTCAAAATGTCTTTATTCCTGAAATACTGAGCTTATTAAGCAGTTGCACATGCACTTCTGCACAGTGCACAGAGGCCAGGGATAAATGTCGGACTCACACTTTTCAGCCTAGTGGACACTGCAGCCTCCGCAACACTTAGAACTTCTTTGTGGGTGTAAAGGAAACATTTGGATTGCTGAGACGTTCTTGCTGGCTCAGTCACTGCACAATATTTGTATAGCTGGAGGAAGAGTGATTATTTCTTCTGGCAAACAAAGGCAGTTTATATTTATCTGGTTTCTTCATTCTTTAGAAGAGAACTGCAATGGTTGTTGGCTATGAAATAAATGATCTCTCTTTTTCTTCTTTCTTTGCTGTCACTCTTGCACATCTGAATAAGTTAAGAACTATAACTAATATAGTCTTCTCACAATTTAGTGAGTTCTTATAAAATCTAATGCTGAAAAATTTACTTCCTTATTCTCTATGCTTCATTTATGAACAACCATGGTATATTTTGATTTTGCTTTCCGCAAAGCAGCTGCTGAAGGATATAGCACGTGAATCATTACATTACTAGTAATCACATTGTCCCTATTAGATAGCTGCACACATTCCAGTGTGCTAATCCATTTGTCTCTATTGCGAGAGCAGATGTAGTGTCATTTACTAGTTCTGAGTGATAGTTGGAATAAAATAAATACAATAGAGACAGGGGACTGGGTATTGTTTGAGAAGCAATTGACTTGGTATCACTTCACAACTCAGTTTTCATATGCTGTTGTCTCTTGTGGTAGAGGGGCCTGATCATCCAAGCTCAAATTGAAGCCTTCCTATGACTGAAAGCAACACCTCACATGGCAGCAATCTGAAGAAAGGGGAACTCTGGCAATGTAAAGGGGATCTTCTAACAACCTAGATGCCTATCAAATCCTTCTCTAAGTTGCATGACATAGCCCTAACCTCAAAACTGTACTTGAATTTCTTACCTGGCATCTGCAGCTTGGCAGCCCAAGCTGTCATATAATTTTATGCATCAGAAATAAATCCTGTCAATATCTTCCATAATTGGTCTCTGACACACCCATTTGTCCCATTTTTTAACTTATGCTTCCAAGATAGCTTTGACTATCTTTTGATTTTTTTTAGTGTCTCTCATTGTCTTAAGGAAGAAACACTCAAGTTGTTACACCTTTATATTATTAATTAAATAAACACCTGTGTTTCATCATCATTTATAACACTGCATGCCAACTGCGTATTGGCAAATATAAAAAATAAAGCACTTTCTGGTCCCCTGTGTGTTCCAGTTGCAAAAGCAAGTATCTGTTTTCAATGAAGGAAATATTGTATTATCATTCTGTGGCCCCAATCCAGCAAAAACTCTTTAAAATAATATTAAATACAAAACAGGTTCATTGAAGAAATTGGGATTAATGATGTGTTTAAAGTTACATGCATGCACATGTACATTTCGGGGGGGGCGGAACGGTAAGATGCTTAAATGCTGTTTCTGAAACATGATAATTTCTACTGTTTCTGAGGCAAGATCAGTCTTATTTCTTAAGTGGTTTTGATTTGTCTTCTTTTTCTGTTGGAATATAATGTCAGTAAATACAAAAGTGAATGTGCAATAAGAAAGAAAGAAGCCAGCATCTGCTGCAATGCAACAAGTTTACTCTGAAAACAATCAAGTGATTTTTTATTTTGCAAGGGATACAAATTGCTAATGTCATTCATAACTTCATGCTGGTAGCTTTGCAAAACAAAGAGGCTTAATACAAAAGACCCCTGAGGCTTTCAAGATGCCAGCTCTAAAATTATGGTAATCTTGTCTATATTTTGATATTGGTTCACCAGGAAAATCCCTTATGGACGATGGCTTTGGCAGAACAATGACACAATAATTTGGAGTAAGCTACATATGTGGTATGAGACAAAATAATGCCTGCATAACAGGTAATAAGATTAAGCAAGAACAGAGAGACTTCCTTAAAATAAAAAATCAAAATGTCACCCTGAAGTGTCAGTGGAAATTCAGGGAGTGGAGATTTACAGTGGATTCCATGTCAAAAGCAGCTTTTAAATTCAAATAGCTTGAGGATTAATAAGGTCTGGGACAACAAGTTGTGACTGTATCCGTGTAGTTTATATACTGCCAAAGTTTTAAGCTGACAGTAATGTCTTTGGGCTAGGGTGGGGATCTTTCAGCAGATACAACTAAATCATACTTGTTAAATGAGTTTATAAATCACACAACCAGCACAACTGAGCTGAAGGTTTCATTTATGCTTCAGCTTTTTTTTTGACATTCTGAAGGTGGGGAGAAAGAAAAACTGGTTATCTAACAATGTGGAGTTCTGCCATTTGTAACAAAAGCTCTTACATCTGCATCTTTTTACATTGTAGCAATGGAAGATTAAAACATACATAAATACTTAAAAACATACAGTGTGGTTAAAACAGCTGATCAAATGACAGTCGTATGTATAGACAACTGATATAGCTCCCACCGTTGTTCACTTCCACACAAATGGAATCAAAGGAGACAAAATATCATTCTGCGTGATGGAATAATGGTTTTGCTGTGACAGTACTTAAATCAATCAGCTGAATTTAAAAGAAAACTAATTCATGTATGCTCCCTCCTTTTCTTGTTGATTAAATTTATTTCAGAACTTCATTAATAATGACTTATCAGAATCATCCTAAATTTAATACCATGTGCATTATCTCTTTTTCTTCTGAAAAGATCACAGGATTTTTTCTCAAGAAAATCAATTGTTTAACCTTATACAATGTCAGTTAATGTGTACAAACAAAAAATACATATTGAGTCTTATTTCTTTCTGTAATTGTGATTCTTCATTTTTTTGTGACTATTTAGGTAAAATTCCTCTAAACATTAAAAAATTTGCCAGTGAATAACCACATACATTTAAAATCTGAACATGCTTGGTGAATCTATAAAGTATAGATTTTTGACAATAAATATCTAAGTTACATTAATATAACATTTTGAATGAAGAATAAAGAGATTTCTTCCGACAACATGACAGTACTGAGCCTTCTAGCCATAAGTACCTGAAATGAAAACACAAGCTCAAAAATATATATGCTTTAGTTTGGGGTTTTTTTTTTGCTTATGAACGTCATTCTTGTAGATAGATATTATTTTTGTACATAAAAATTAATGCATGCATGTTAAAAAAAACCCCTTACATAACCAATAATTTCTATTAAAAATCCTTGCATGTCAGAAAGCAGAATATTCAAAAAACTCATACAAAATTTCACTGATCCTTTACATAAACAGGAAACAGCATGTAATTTTTGTTTCTTCACATCCCAAAATAAATTTTAGGAATGGGACTTTCATCGGTAAATAAGATGATCATATGTTATTTCATTGCAGGGAATGACTAACTTCTTTGAGTCCTTTGAAAAAGTCTCAACCGACACTTATAAAGTATGTTCTCTGAAGTATATGTTACTTGGTTATTTTACTGCTATTAATGGCAATTACCCTATTTAAAAAATGGAGTGCAGAAAATACAGTAATGTATATGGAATACACAATTTATCGTGAGGGGTGCTGGCTGTTTCAAAAACTCTGTGGCAGCTGTACTCCGTGGTCTGTTGAAAATTCACTCCAGTTCTGGGAGGTGGTGCAACATGCAGTGGTACCTGGTGTATCTACACACTTGAGTTGCCTTCCAATGGAAAACAAGGTATAGGGAGAGAGAAAGGACATCCCAAGCATCCAAGTCTCATCCCAATATCCAGTCAGAACTTGGCCAGGGCACACATACCCCAAACCAGGATGGAGAAATGTCCTCAGACTCCCCCTTTTAACTATGCCGTTGAAACGTCAAGAAATGTAATAAATATTAGCTACCTTGGAATTTTATGCTAGGAAGTTAGCCAGATGTGTTTTGCTGCAGTAGACTGGAATTCTGGCCTTAGGAAACAAGAAAAGATAATTATCTTTTAAAGTGGTAGTGCTTACTGATTCACTTTTTTGTCTTTACCATTGATCAGCCCATGTAGAAGTCTCAATTTTCATATCAGAGTTTAATCAACAGATATTATATTCTTATTTTGAAAAACACAACTAACAGCAGGAAATATTTTTTCCCTTGCTTGCATATTCCATCACTTATTTTAGCAGTACTACAGCACTAGTACTATATTCTGAGGATTTTTTAAGATGGGAGGATAAAGGTACATGTACAAAGAGGAAGCTACTGTTTATCTCCCTCCTATCCGCAGAATGACAAGAAGAGGAAAAGTTTTCACTTCAAAACCAATGTTATTTGAAGTTTTCTAAGCTAAATGGGCAGCACTTTCAGGTTTTCAAGGGATCAGAGAAGATGAAGCAGAAGGTACCAGGCATCTTGTGGACTGCATGACACAAGCGTCTGTAGAGCTCGAAGAACTAGAGCTCAGTAACAAAAAGTTGATTGCCTAGTCAGGAAGCATGCATGGCAACCTAACTTCCAGAGGTGATACAAATCTGGGAATCTCTAGGAAACTACCACCGTTCCCCTGCCATAACAGTCTCTAATTCTAGGCTTTGTCTGTTGTTTCAACCCCTCAGGTACTTTCAGTTTTATATCTGTATTTTGCCTGAGAAATCTGAAAACTGACACTTGGAAATATAGATACCTGATTTCTTTAAATTGGATCATGGTAGAAGTGACTAACAAACAGACACCTTTTCAGACAGCTGGCTTGTGAAAGAACTCAATTTAAAAAAAGAAAAATCAAGGAGCAACAAGAACATTCAGGAAAAACAAAGCAGAAGGGGCTGGCAATGTTCCCTCTAAAGTATTAAAAACAGGTGGGGATACACTAAGACAAAGATGTTACCAAATTATCCTGTTGGTTAAGAGGTTTGAAAAAAATCCAAAGAAATAGAAGGAGGTAATATTATGGCCAATTTTTAAAAAGAGTGACAATATGGAACATAAGCATAATTGTGGCATCTCTTTCCTCATTATGGCCTATAAAACTCCAACTGTTATATCAGTTTACTCCTCAGATAGAACAGACAGGAAGAGAATAAAATGCACACTGGATCAAGTACTTTCCGTTCGGCATTCAGCCAAGTACAATGCTAACACTGTATCATAAATACAAAAAAAATCCCAATGATTTAAAGGCGTAAGATATGCGGTTAGGTGATGGAAGGCAGACTGCATAAAAAATCTCTTGGAAGGCTATTTTTATGAGGTTCAGCTTTGTGGCCATCCAGGAAAGATGGAAAGATTACACTGAGCAAGATCTAAGAGTTCTTAATATGAATGACCAGCAACGAGGACTTGGCAAAAAGAGGTAGTGATAAACTGTGAGAGCAGCCACAGATGTCTGTGGTAGATAGAGCCATGGGACATGAAGAATAGAAATACCAGGTAATACGTAATGTGCATTTAGTCATCATACCATGCTTCCATAAGGCATGGCACACACTCAAGGCACATTTCAGGCTATTATGGGTACCCAGTGCAAGCTTAGTAATTGGATTCATTTTAAAATATAAAAATCACAATAAACCTGATTTCCTGTGTTCCCTGTTTTGCAATCAGTGCTCTGCTGTTTAATATGGTGAAAGCACCGTCTAAGAGTATTCATCAGTTGGGGCACTTGTCACATGTCTTTCCTATGCAAGTATCTTATAAAAGATAAACTAGCACAGCAGCCTTGCCCCATCTGTCTTTTTCTATTCAATTGTTTTCAAAGAACTTAACTGTACTTAATCTTTGAGACATCCACCTAAATGTTGAATCTCATGACAAACCAAGCTAGATAGTTCAAGCTAACTGAACAATGAAGTACTCTGAATATTGCAATTATTTTAAAGAATGTTTGACATGCATGGAAATGTTGCTTTAGGTAAAGAAACCATGTATGTTGAGCTGTCAGTTCCTTGTTGTGACATGCCATGTACAAATGTTTAGCTTGATGATTCTATCACATTGGGGTAAAAGGCTTTAAAATACTTAAAAATATAAAATAGATCAGATGTACAATTTTGGAAGTATATTTTCAGCATAAAAATACCATCAAATGGTAATTATTATTCTGTTTCTGAATCTGACTCTCTCTGATATTTTTCTTAAATATTGCAAGTCAAATTTTAATCAGCTTTAGCGATCAGCTGTAATGTTATGTAAGTCAGTAGGACTATAAAAAGTTTTGCATAAGTAGGGCCAGTTATGTTTCAAAACCAGATCATGAGACTTATTTCTTCCCGCTTAACATAAAATGGATTGCAATCCACATTAATTTAGTAGGTATAAAAACAGTTAATGTCACACTCATTGTTTGTAAACAGCTTGACTTCGTCGGTGTAGGAAAAAAAAATATTTAGTAAGGTCTTTTGGGCAGTTTGAGATATGTTGGTTTGCTTCTTTGATTTATTGACTGTTTAAATTTGTTAATATTTTCCATCACTATTATTTGCAGTTATAACTCAGGTGATTCTACAGAGCACCTGGAGCTTGTAAAATACCCTTGAACAAACAAATCTATGTATGTTTTCTACTTGAAACAGTAAACAATAATTATTTCTATCTTCCATCAATTTACAAACTGCAATTACTACATCTACAGAGAAAATATTTGTTCACATGCTAGTGTCATCAAGGGAAGACATTTCCAGAAGAACTTTCAAATGAACCTTAAGTATGGACAAATAACATCACTCTCCAATGGGATTTGAGTGCTCATTAAGTCTCTATTGTTAAAGTATCTATATCTGTTATACCTCTCCAATGATCTTAATTTAGAAGTTGATGCAAGAATTCCTTTATACTTTTACACAGAAACACACACTCTGGAAGGAAATTGAAGAAAAGTGACATTATTGGTGAGTATTATTGACTAATGCTGAGAGAGCTGAATGACATTCCCAAGAAATTATGTCTGATTTGGCATAGACTGCTGTCATTTGGGTTTTTTTGGTGTAGGCCAACAATAGAAAAATTGTTTCTTTTTCTAGGTTTAGAAAAAGAGGATTTGTTCTTTAAAGGTCTGTACCATCAGTCAATACTGCAAATACAAAATACTGTATACTGTATCTCCCTCAGGACTGTATTAAAAAGACCATATCCAACTTCTGATTAAGTTAGCTTTTCAAAAATAGATACTTACGCACAATTACTTTTTGTGTTTTCCAAGTGTGTATTCTTTTCTCAGTTCTCTCAGTATTCCTGAAAAAATATTTACTTGTACATTTGAGGAGAAGAAAGTTCAAATCCAATCATGTCAGCAGTAAAGGAGAACCAAAAAACAACACAGATGGACTCAAAAATTGCTGTACCACAAAGGACAGGAATCCTGCAACTTATAATATGTAGTTTCATTCTGGAAAGACGCTAACTCCGGTGCTGTTTTTGGCTGGGATAGAGTTAATTTTCTTCATAGTAGCTAGTATGGGGCTATGTTTTGGATTTGTGCTGGAAACAGAGTTGATAACACAGGGATGTGTTAGTTATTGCTGAGCAGTGCTTACACAGAATCAAGGCCTTTTCTGCTTCTCACCCCACCCCACCAGTGAGTAGGCTGGGGGTGCACAAGAAGTTGGGAGGGGACACGGCTGGGACAGCTGATCCCAACTGACCAAAGGGATATCCCATACCATATGACATCATGATCAGAATATAAAGCTGGGGGAAGAAGAAGGAAGGGGGAGACACTCGGAGTGAAGAAGTTTGTCTTCCCAAGTCACCGTTATGCATGATGGAGCCCCGCTTTCCTGGAGATGGCTGAACACCTGCCTGCCAATCGGAAGTAGTGAATGAATTCCTTGTTTTGCTTTGCTTGCGTGTGTGGCTTTTACTTTATCTATTAAACTGTCTTTATCTCAACCCACGAGCTGGGTTAAGTGAGGAAAAATCACTTTTACTCTTTTGATTGTCTCCGCCATGCCACCAGGGGGGAGTGAGCAAATGGCTGTGTGGTGCTTAGTTGCTGGCTGGGGTTACACCACGACACTCCCAACTATTAGATATGTGTGGCAGTTTATTTCCGATGTATTTTGACACAATTGTCTCTTTTTTCTCATTATTATTTGGAGAAGGACTTGTGCTCAGAAGCATGATGTTTCCAAAATATTACTCTATATATCCTTTTTATCCAACGATTGTGTTCTAAATCCCGCAAAGCTTCTGTTCTCTCAGTCAACAGCAATGCATTCCACAACCTAAGTACCAATTGAGTGAAACATATATATTCTTTATTTTTATCAGTTTTGAATTTTCCTGGTTTTGCTCAATTGAAATGACCTTGTGAAAACACAGAAGCTCTGGTTTGCCATCTCCTTTTTTTTATATTCCTTTATCATGATATCATCCTGTTTCTCAAACTGGAATATCATTAAATATTTAGATTCTGTCTGAAAGTATGCTTCTCTTCTTACGTGATGAACTGTAAAGCTCAATTTGCAATTGATATTTTACCTCTCCGATTGTTTCTTCTCATTTCCATATGGAAAAACTTTGTCTTAAAGCCACTGATAGTCCATCTAAATTGGCTCTGCAATTCAGTTTCAATAATTCAATTTCTTTTCTATAGTCCTAGCCTAGACTTTACTCTTTTCAGTTACAGAACATGCTTGAATCCTTCCACCTATCTGGTTCCGTGTATGCACACACTGCTCACTTCTGATCTCCCTGTCATCATTAGTATAATTATTTTTATTTCTAATGAACTATTCCAGCTCAGTCTATGTAATCTCTCTGTATGAGAGAAAACTATGTACTGGGCTGTAATTTGTTTCGCAAGGATGCTCAAGACCAACTTTTTCTGTATTTTTGCTCTAAGAGGGTGTGCAATATCAGGGATATTCCTTCATATTGGATGCTGAGATTTGGAGCCCATCCAAAGCTAAGAAGTCAAAACTTCACACAATTCCATGTCAAACCTGGATATCATGCTACTATTGGCTTTTCGGCCTATATTTGGCAAAAAGGCAGACAACACTCAGTGATTTCATTTAAATAAGATCCTAAGTATGTGTTTAAGTATTAAGCCAGGCAAATACCACAACATTATGAATTATGTGCTGAGCAGTTTGCAGAGCTTTAACTCTTTGATCATCTTTTTCCACATAATTGTGCCAATCCAAACTTCAGACTGCATTCCTGTATTATTTTCCTTTGCTTTCAGTAACACTGTAACACAATATTTCCACATATTTTTTAACACATTCAGCCAGAAACCTGAGCTTAACTTATATGCCATAATCAGGATCTGGTACTAACTGGGCAACTGTTTAATATCAAAAGATAAAGATCTTGTCTATTAGGATTTTCAAAATTGCTTAGGTTTAAACTTGCCATTATAATGCATGTACCTCATGACATCCAAAAAAACCCTTCACAACTCCACAAACCTGTTTACATATCTTCACAATTCTTCACAAGTTTCTCTAGTTCATTGTCAGATGTCAATCAGTGTGTTGATTTACATTTCTAGAGAGGTGTCTCCAGTAATTTTCCAATCTGCCTTGTGAAATTAATCATTTATATAGGAGGGTCAAAGTAAGAACTAATGAGAATATTTGGGACCTTTCCTTGCCTTGCCTTTTTCCTCTCCTTTGCCCTCTATTTTTTCCTCTCCTGTTTCCTTTCCTTTTTCCTTTTTCCTTTTTCCTCTCCTCTTTCCTCTCTCCTCTCTCCTCTCCTCTCCTCGCCTCTCCTCTCCTCTCCTCTCCTCTCCTCTCCTCTCCTCTCCTCTCCTCTCCTCTCCTCTCCTCTCCTCTCCTCTCCTCTCCTCTCCTCTCCTCTCCTCGCCTCTCCTCTCCTCTCCTCTCCTCGCCTCGCCTCTCCTCTCCTCTCCTCTCCTCTCCTCTCCTCTCCTCTCCTCTCCTCTCCTCTCCTCTCCTCTCCTCTCCTCTCCTCTCCTCTTCCCTTCCCTTCCTTTTCCTTCCCTTCCCTTTTCCCTTCCCTTCCTTTCTTTTCCCTTCCCTTTTCCCTTCCCTTTTCCCTTCCTTTTTCCCTTCCCTTCCCTTCCCTTCCCTTCCCTTCCCTTCCCCTTTGTTCCCCAACAGAACAAAACCAAACAACCAAACAACCAACCAGACAAAGCCTTTCTGTAAGAGTTTCTGTTATGCAAATAGTTCTATTAAATATACCAATACTTAGATGCATATCTGGATTTTCCTATAGGAAAGTACTTGTCTCTCTGCTTCTTGAATTCATTTCCCCTTCCCTATCCCAATGCAGGTTTGTAGCCTTCTTCTAAAGTGTTTTGTTGTTTTGTTTGTTTGTTTTTTTCCCCAACTGGTAAGCAGTAGTTTAAGGAGGAAGATAACAGTGAGTTAAATTTCCACTTTAAAAGGGGAAAACAAGCGTTGGCAAATACTACTAACTCTCCTGGTTTCAGCTGGGATGGAGTTCATTTTCTTCCTATTAACTGGTATAGTGCTGTGTTTTGGGTGTAGTATGAGAATAATGTTGATAACACACTGATGTTTTAGTTGTTGCTAAGTAATGTTTATGCTAGTCAAGGATTTTTCATCTTCCTGTGCCCTGCAAGTGCGTGGGGGGCTCGGAGGGAACGTGGCCGGGACAGCTGGCTCAGCTGGCCAATGGGCTATTCCATACCATAGGACGTCATGCTCAGCATATAATGCTGGGGGAAGAAGAAGAAGGAGGGGACGTTTGGCGTGATGGCATTTGTCTTCCCAAGTCACCGCTACGTGTGATGGAGCCCTGCTTTCCTGGGGTTGGCTGAACACCTGCCTGCCGATGGGAAGGAGTGAATGAATTCCTTGTTTTGCTTTGCTTGCGCACGCGTCTTTTGCTTTCCCTATTAAACTGTCTTTATCTCAACCCATGAGTTTTCTCACTTTTACCCTTCTGATTCTCTCCCCCATCCCATTGTGGGGGGAGTGAGTGAGTGGCTGCGTGGTGCTCAGTGGCCGGCTGTGGTTAAACCACGACAATCCTTTTTGGCACCCAGCATGGGGCTCAAAGCGTTTGAGATAATGAAAGGTTTGATTGGAATGTGCTAGATCGAATTTATATCTGTTATTTCTGTTTAGCTATTAATGGGCAGGCTTCTGTGCTTGCCATGGGGCTTGCTTACCTTCCTGTATATTAGAGTCTAGTGCTCGTTAGTGGCTGCACAGCTTATCACCTTACTGTGCTGTGCCTGGGAACATTCTGATAACAGAAATGGGGATGTGCCTGGGCTGGCAGATGGCCAGGGCATCACTGCTGCTTCTGTGCTGCTGTACTGGACAGGCTGGAACTCCAGCGTGAATTCGAGTCGAAGGGACTGTGACCTGTGGATGAGTCCACGTGGCAGCAGGACACCCCAAGGTGTCTGTGGCCGTGGATAAACCCATGCCCAAGCAGGTACATCTCGAAGCATCTGTGGCCATGATTACATCCGTGCTGCAGCAGATATACTTCTGAAGGGACTGTGGCCTAAGGATAAGTCCACGCTGGAGAAGGTACACCTCAAAACATCTGTGGCTGTGGATGAGTCCATGCTGCAGCAGGTTCACCCTGAAGCATCAACGGCTGTGCATGAGGTCATGCTGGAGCACCTCAAAGCATGTGACCATTGATAAGCCCATGACAGGGGAGGTACACCCCTGGAGGGACTGCAGCCATGGGTAAGGCCATGTTGGAGCAGGTTTACTTCTGAAGGGACTGTGGCTGTGGATAAGTCTATGCCGCAGCAGGAATACCCCTGGAGAGACTGTGGCTCATAGATAAGGCTCCACTTGGAGCAGATACAATCCTAAGGGACTGCATTCTGTGGATAAATCCAAGCTGGTGCAGGGGCAAGGGGAGGAGTTCATTACAATGTTAAACCCTATCGTCTAGTCCAAAGGGACCAGGGGTGGAGATTGTAATGGAAATACCTTTAAATTGTTGTAACCCATGATTTGAGTTGCATGTTATAGGAATTATTATAACAGGAACCACCTGAACCAATGGAGGACAAGCCTTAGAAGAAGCGGTGCAAGTGCAGCAGTGACCCGACCTGAGCTGCCTTTGGTGCCCAATAACTCCACACAACACACCACCTCTCCTGTCCTGAGTGACCACCATAACAGATGGAGCCCAAAGTCATGGACTAAAGGAACTCAATGGACATTTTGTGGACATTTATGGACGTTATAAAGACATTTCACAGGGGTGATCCACTGACTAAGGGAATGTTATCTATGTATTGTATCAAAGGATGGGAAGGGGGATGGTGGGTAATGAGAATGTATTGGATAGTGTGGGACCTGAGCATGATGTAAATGGTATGGAATAAGGGGTGGATACTGTCCTGGTTTCGGCTGGGATGGAGTTGATTTTCTTCCTATTAACTGGTATAGTGCTGTGTTTTGGGTGTAGTATGAGAATAATGTTGATAACACACTGATGTTTTAGTTGTTGCTAAGTAATGTTTATGCTAGTCAAGGATTTTTCATCTTCCTGTGCCCTGCAAGTGCGTGGGGGGCTCGGAGGGAGCGTGGCCGGGACAGCTGGCTCAGCTGGCCAATGGGCTATTCCATACCATAGGACGTCATGCTCAGCATATAACGCTGGGGGAAGAAGAAGAAGGAGGGGACGTTTGGCGTGATGGCATTTGTCTTCCCAAGTCACTGCTACGCGTGATGGAGCCCTGCTTTCCTGGGGATGGCTGAACACCTGCCTGCCGATGGGAAATAATGAATGAATTCCTTGTTTTGCTTTGCTTGTGTGCGCGGCTTTTGCTTTCCCTTTTAAACTGTCTTTATCTCAACCCATGAGTTTTCTCACTTTTACCCTTCTGATTTTCTCCCCCATCCCATTGTGGGGGGAGTGAGCGAGTGGCTGCGTGGTGCTCAGTGGCCGGCTGGGTTAAACCACGACACTAACCTGAACTCATTTAAGGTAAGATAATAAAACATCTGAAGTTGGGAATATAACTCCATATGCATTTGCCTAAGCTAATAAATTTCTAACGATAGTGAATAACAATTTTATTTTTTAAAAAGTTACTTTCAACTGTTCATTCTATCTATTTTTTATAATAGGAATATGTATCCTTATTTTGTATATTGCATGAACTATATTAAAAAATATACTGGGCATAATTAAGGACAATAATACAAAAATGGCAAAATATTGGACATCATTGACATTTTTGTTCTACACCACTGTGAAAAAACGTTGAGTTGTAAAAATACAAATGTTAAAGCAATAAAAAGTGTATTTTGCACTAACAAAATAATCTTAACAATGATTGATTTAGCTGTACATGGAACTTTAGATGAGGTTAAATCAAATAGGTGGAAAAAAAGAAAACCCTAGGGGTGGGAGAACGCATTTTATTTCTATGCGTAAATTGGTCTAGCTATGTTCATAGCTGGCACATGTCATTTTTCATTGAAATAGAAATAAATTTTTGCCTTTATTATACCACCATTTCTCATACACTCCACCACTCTACTGACGAGGAATATGTCATATGAGGGAAAAAAGTTAAATGAGCTTTGTTTTAAAAAAACATCACTAACAAAAATCAAAGCCATTACATTTATGGAGCCGTCTATAGTACTTGTAAACATGGAGACTGATCCAAGTGACTAACTTTAGATGAAGTTTTGTTTGAGTAGGACAAGGAAGACTGGATCAGAAAATACTGGGATTTTATATCCAAGTGACTATGCCATATTAGAGAATTCTTCTTTGAATTTTGCTTGAAATTATATTAGAATGTGATCCTTTTTTTCCAGTATAATAGTTATGGACATATTTGAGTTATTATTAAGTAACTCCCTAATATACTGTGGCTCATATGTGAATTTTAAAACCACCACAGAATGTGAAAGCTGTAGTTCATTGTTCAGCTGTTTAGACAGCAGGGTGTGTATAGTCATGATTCTGAGTCATGCATTTTCCTACCTGACTCAAACAATCTGATAGATAAGCAAGTATGTTTCTCTGGGCAACAATAAGCATGTGGGTTGTATTTAAAAAAGTGGAGCAATTTTCTAGAAAATCTGCCTCTAGTTTTAGTACTTAAACCAACATTTCTGTTTATTGTATTGCTAAGCTCACAGTGCAGTAGCCCTCCACTTAAGTAAATTTCTCAGGAGTGAAGTGATTTGATGTTGAAAGTAGCTCCAGAATAGCCATATATACTATCCTTTAAAAAAAAAAAAAACAAAACAAAACAAAAAAACAAACAACCACAAAACACAGACCAAAAAAAAAAAAAAACCAACCAAAAAACCCCCACAGATCATAAGAAAAATTGTACTCTATTGTGCTAGAATCTGTGGTTTAGCAGTAGGAGTAAGAATAAAAGTCAAACTGCAAAAGCTGGGGAGGAGCCTGGGAAAGAATTTCCTACAAGTTGCAACATCTGTGAACTGCTGAGTTACTGCTATGCTCTTTCTCACTTCTCTTTTTGTATTTCACTTAATTTGTGTGAACATTTGTATTGATGTCCACTACAAGCACTGTGCAAGAGTGATGTTGCATAATAAGTCTCATATTCATTTTAAAAGGTACAAAATTCAGTTCTGCAATAATTGTGTGGATTTCCTTTTAAAAAAAGGTAGAAATACACAAAAGGCCAAAGACTCTTCCAGATTCATTATGCTGTGTTCACTGATATGAAAAACAACCTTCTACCTAATCCTCATTTTTAACTGTTTAATCATCTTGTCTCCAAAAGTCCCACTAGGTCGCTGTTCCATGAACTTAGTAATAGTCAAAATTTCCTCTAACATCAATCCTAAATTCACATGTTTAACTCATATTCATGTGTTAACCAGTATTTTTTCTTCTTCATATTTCTACCTCCACTGATGTATGGAAATACGATTATTCTCACATGCATTGAAGACATTGCTTACTTCTGTCAAACTAGCCCCTCTTTTGACCTTCCCTTGTATTGTATGATCTTCCCTTCCCTTAACCTTGCAGGATATGTTCTCTGTATTTGTTTCCTTCTGAATTCTACTGTATGGAGCAGAAGATAACAGCTTTACAGAGCAATATTAAAATTTCCTTATCTGTCACACAAATATGCTTCTTAATACACTTCTTGGTCTGCTTTTCATGGTATCACAATCATTATTCACAGGTATCCTGTGATGAACTAATGAATAAAGGTTTTGCTTTTATAGTTTTTCAACTTAGCCTAGTTTATACACGGTACTCTTGTAATTAATCCTTAAGTTCATGATCTACTTTGTATTATTACATTTCATTCCAATTCTAATTTTCAGTCTCTTAGCACCATCCCATGCGTTACGTACATTGATATTCTGGCATACTTTAGCAATCATGTGTCATCAGCACACTTTTATTACTTGTTCCGAGGTCATTAATTAAATGAAAATATTAAGTAAGATTGATCCCAAGAACAATCCATGGTGATTCTCTCTAGCCTTTTCAGTACCATTTATTATCTTCCCCACACAGACAGTTTCTTAGATTGTTCTTTTCTTCTTTTTACCTATCCCATTATGTAGCACCAACACACTTCCTTTACAGAACTCTAGGTACAGAATTTATTTTGCCTGTAAACTGATTATCAGAAAAAGCTGTATATTTAATTGTTACATTCTAGCCAGAAAACTTTATCTCATATTTAGTTTCTGTTTTGTTGTCCTCTTTATCTATATTGACTAAAGCATGCTCTTCAGTTTTTTCTCAAGTATCTGTTCTCAACATCTACCTTTTCCGCATGGTCAGGTTGTTTTCCTGCACTCATAGAACTGCCCAGCAATTCTGTGACCTTCCCAGTAAGTACTGTTGTTGAGAAAATAGCCAAGAAACCTCCCCCTCATCTCTTTTATGACTTTAAATCTCCACTTGCACTTCACAATTGTTTCAACCATACCTTTAATCTATATATCTGCCTGAGTTTTATCAGCTAATATTCCATGCATTTAAAACTAATATTTCTCCCATTAATATCTTAACCTTAGTTAAGATACTAAGTTACTACTTAACCTTAATTAAGATACTACGCCCTTAGTATCCTATTGTTTGGCTCATCATCAGTGTTTCATCATTACCCATGATAATCTTTTCTCCCCAGTTCTTAGCTTTGATGAAGCACACAGAATATCCTCCCCCCTCCAAATCTTGTACAAATCCTTCCGCATTCTCTTCTCTTATTTTTTGACTTATAAACCTTTCATCTTCTGTTTCTTTCTTGAGCAAAGAAGTTACCTGTTAAGATCATTTATCAATGACCAGGTGCCTTTTTCCCAAGTGGCCTCTGTGCTCTGACACAGAAAAATGCTTACCTTTCCCACATAGCTGTGCTAATACTGATTATTTCATTTTACTTCCATTAAAAAAATAAAAATTGCTGTCAACTAAGACTAAGTTAAGTTAAATATCCCTGCTTTCTAATACGTTAGCTAGCTTATTTATTTATTTATTTATGACAGGCAGAAGACTCACCTAACTGAATGATTAACAGAAAAAATGACAGAAGTTTTTAGACACCAGATTTATAGGACTCTATCCCTATTTTGTAAGTGCACATCTGGCAGCAGAGAAAGTCTTTCTTCCATTGCCAGAAATCACAAATTTTCCATCTTGGGAGTCACCATCCTATGTTCATTCAAGAGTATTTTCTGTCCATACCTCCTCCTATGTAATAGCAAGAAGAGAGACCTCTGGCTTCTGAAGGATCTCTGTGAAGGTCCTTTTAATCTGCTCTTCATCTGTGATGGTACACTGCCTACTCATCTCTTTCCCCATCTCCTTCACCCAGTGGCTCAGCCCCTCAGCCAGAGCTGAGGGTGTGATTGCCCCTGACCCCCGGGAGAAGCATCAGGGAAGCCTGGCAGCTTGACAACTGGACTTCTGTGTTCTCTCTTTGGAGGTCAATATGGATCCCCACCTGCCCTCTGGGATGTTACCACCAACTTTGCATGACTCGAGAAGTCCCACACAATCTTTATCAGTGTTTCAAGGCCTTTTTGCACCCCTTTTTCCACCAGCTGTCACATTAACTTCTGAGTCAATCTTGCTCACCATTCTCCCAAGAGCCATTGCTGCTGAGCAAAAGTAATTTAGGGGCTCCTGAGCAACATTCCCTGAACTGGAAACAGTTGAAGCTGAAGGTGTAAACTGTTCCTAATCAGGAAACAACAAACAGAAGCAAAAACCCAATTTTGTTTGTGAATAACAACAAAATGCTTCATTAATTGCCAAATTCAAGATACTTTATAGGAAATTTTTGATGTATCTGAATTTTTCAGTGCAAAATTTTCTTCTTTATGTACAAAGTTCTTCTGAACTTAGATTTCCATGATCTGTCACCATACCGAGGCTTACTTGTCAGTCTAACATGTCATCCAAAAGTAAAGGCTACACTTGGTGTTTTCCCCTTAGAACTAAACTTTTGTTATGTTGCTCTCAAATATGTCTACTATCTTATTAATAGATGAGTCATTTGCCATTCCACATTTACTGTTTCTGTGTAGCACTCTTCTTTTTGTTTCCTTATTTTAGCTTTTCCATCCTTAACCATTTACATTTCTAAAGGGATACTGCTAGCCTATGAGTATGGAGCTATTCTGGTACCTCATCCAGGTATTCAGCATGGAACTACACATGCTATGCTATGCTATACTATGCTATGCTATGCTATACTATAGTTACTTTTCCTATAACTGTAGTCTCATAAAACATGATCTTAAATCTTATCTTAGACAGCAAACTTATATCTAGGTCACTGGCTCTCATCCAATCTAATAAGTAGATCCATCTAATCTACTCGTTTTTCTTACTGTCTCATTTCATACATTATACTTCAACGTTCAGAGAATGTCCGTAACAACCTGCTATGAAAACTGGGACCAATAAACCACAAAAATGGGAGCTAATCAGTTTTGTTCTCGAATCAATCACTGATTTCTAGGATGAATCATTTGACTTCTCTGAACATGCATTTGTCATCAATGAGTTGGGAAAAGTACTTCTCTTTCAGGCAAATTATGCACAGAAATATATTGTGTGTTGAAATTGTCTAACACTACCACATCTGCGCACACAAAAAAATACAAAATTATAAACTCGGGAACCAGTGATTAATTTCCTTACATTTATAATTAACAGGAAATTACAGGTAAAAAAAAAAAAAAGCGATAACGTCGATTTTTACATGGGAAAAAAGTGGCAGACAATGGGATGTGCAGTATCTTTTGTAACATCCAAAATATTGAAGAGGAGATGCAGAGTAGTTCATGGAAATACAGTCTGGGAGATGTAGTAGAAACCTCTAATATAATCTCAGTAGGCAAGAGCTGAAAAAAAGTCCTAGGAGTCACAGGCTCTTTGGTTTGTTGCCAACTTCTTTGAACCATTCTTCAGGTTCTTATTTCAGGTAGCATGCAGACACCCGTAGGGTTCATTCAGTTCTAAATAACATATCAATAAATAATGCAAATAGTCATCTGTCTGGAGTACTTGGTGCTATTTACACAATCAATTTAATACATATATAGACAAAGAATAATAAATAAATGAATATATAAGCAAAGAAAAAAAAAAAGGGCAATGAAAATAATATATGGTATAAGTGGATCTACACATGACAAAAAAACTGTTGACATTAAGAGTAGAAGGAAAATAACCAATATATCTATATTAAAATATTCCTAATTTTTGAATAATAAATAGTTAAAAAAACTCAGTGCCTTTTTGACTTTTGTAATGGACAAAGTGACATCCCTCTTTCTTTTTTTTTTTTTTTAAAGCACAAAACAAAAACAAAAACAAAAATTTAAAGCAATATTTATTTCTAAAGAATCTTTCCCTACCATAGAGATTCCAAGACCATGTTTGCACATTGTCCTGTGCCAATGCACAGAAAGCATGGCCAAGTCCTTTGAAATTTCTCCCTTCAAATTTCAACGAATACGAGAAAGCAGCAGTCAATTTTGGAAGCCCTTGCAATTTTTCTTTAACACTAGCTAGAACTATGAAGATGTTAGAAGTGTAGCATGGTGGCATTTTGTTTGTTTATTTAATTCAAAGAATAATAACATAAAAATAATAAAAATAACAATAAAAATTGAAACAATAATTAATGAGGAAAAGGATATTTCAGTGTCAGGCAACCTTAATCAGATTCCAGAATAGATGTGACTTCATATACTGGAAGAACCATGAAATTCTGATAAAGAGATGCCCAAGCAGAAAAAGCTGGTAATATACAAGCAAGCTGAATTAAGAAAAGCTTTCTCCTAAGGGATTAGTTTCCTCCCTCCTCCATGTATTTTTGCCACCCAGCAATTTTTGGAGCTATGTGCTATATGTGAAACAGGAACAATCTGCAAAATTTATGTGAGAAAGCAGCATAACACCATTTTTATGAATCTTTGAGAAGCAGAGGGAAAAATAAGGGTATAAAACACCCCAAAATATGGAATATAAATAACATTTCTTCTCTTAATGTTTCAGGCTTTGACTATGTCTCATGTTTTTGGCAAATCATTTATCCCAGTATGAACCTTTGCAAAACCACTTAATCATAATTTTCACTTCGGTCCATAAGAGTTTGTAATGAAGGAATAATAACTGGCCTATCACTTCCCTGCTCATCAGTGTTAGACAGTATGTAAACTTCTGTGTACAGTGCTATGCCATTTGTAAATTACAAATGAGAGAATGTCAATGAACTTATCTTATCTGAACAACAAATCATCCCCAATTCCAAGAAATAAATAAATGAACACCAGTGGAAAAATTTGAAACTGACGGAATTATCTGGATTATTTGCACTCACTGAAATCAAGGAGTCTAATGATTTCATCATGTCAATGTACAGAGTCTAAACATAAATATGTGTGTACACAGTTGCTGACTAAAAGAAACTGCTACATACAAAGAAGTAATTGTATGTATTAAAATTTAGACTGCAAACTCTAACCATCACGACCTGTGAAAACTCCTTGCAAGATGTTTCATATTTATTATCTGTAGCATCCACATATGCAACTACTGGTTAAGCTGACATTCCAGTTTTATTAAGAATATCTTTAGAACCAAAAATGATGAGTCCCTTTGTAACTAAACTTTTCTATATGACAATATAGATTTAAATGTGTATGTTCTTTAAAAAAAAAAAAATTAAACCAAAACTCACATAACAGTTTTCAGTGCTCCAGAAACAGAGCACATGAACCCAGATGTATCAGAAGACTGATATCATATGTAAGAGAAGTTGATAACTTCCATATATATCAAAAAAACCCTACAATTTTAACCTTAAATTAAGTTTAAATGAAACAGAGGAAGACAAAAATACTGAAAAGATTAAGAGAGTAATTATTTCATTTAAAGAACCAAAATCAGTAATGACATACAGGACTTCAAACAGCCTTAGAACAGGGACAGAAATATTTCTTTTCTACCAGTTTACTGAGTTTACTACTCAGTTTCCTGAGTAGTAAAAACCTTCACATACTGCCCAAAGAATAAATGAAAAGGGTAATACATCTTATTCCAGAGAGTCCAGAATCACCATATTTTTACCTCATTGAAATATGCTAGAAAAGCTGGAATCAAAACCTAAATAAAGATAGTTCTCCATCATATTTGCCCATATGTCCATTTGCTTCTTTTAGCTATTTGAATCATGCATACATTATTTGGATTAGACCTGCAAAGGCAACAAAAAAATAGCATGGACACAGAAGATGAAAGTCCAGGCTCTCTACGATTGAATTTCCTGGTAAAATGGATTAAACTTTACTTTCAACTGCTTTCAAAGACTGAAAAATAGTGCAACTGCAATACTAGTATATTGCATTGCTTTCATATTGTGCAACAAACTATCCATGTCCAGAATTATTACATAAGTGAATAAAAGGAAGAGTAGAAAAAAAGATGATGTTTTTAGTCATGAAATAGGCTTGCAAAGATCTCAATTTAAGGGAACTCCAATTTTGCCCTAAAATATACATTTGCAGGTAAAATTTTTGAAGGTTTTTCAAACAGTTGTTTATTTTACTATAGGGAGATTGAGGACAAAAGATTCTTTTGAGAAGAGATTACTTTGATAGCTAATTCATAGTATAGGGAGGAGGTTGGCTTCTTTATGAAGGAAAGATTTTAGAAGGTGTGATAGGATCTCTTAGAGAAAAAGTGGTTTTCTGAAACTTTCTGGAGACACAAGAGGTCTTTAAACCTACAGATTATAAATGAGCTGCAGTTCTTTGGTTATCCAGGAAAGCCAGTGACTAGTCATTATTCATCTTTGGTATGGTATTTGTATTACTTTCCACAAATTGCTTTTTATTCATTAATTCTCATTTTTATTTACATAATAGCTGAAGGATTAATAACTGTATGAGTTTCATATAAAACTTTTTATGCAAATCTTTATTTTTTTTATCCTATTTCACAAAATGCACATAAATTTGATTCCAGAGAAGGCTTATATACTCTCATGAAGTCACATATGAAAACCACCCGTCAAATTAAAGGAACAGTATTTCAAGTGTATATGAGGTACCACCCAAATTAGAGGAAGGAATGTGTAAAGAACATGCAAAACCAATGTTTGTCTACAGTAAGACTAACTTTGTGACATGTCCAAAGAAACTATTTATGTGCAATTTGGCAGCCCCATGAGCTAATGCTGTAAGTGTGTAAGTGTCTTAAAATATTTCTTTAGCAATTCACATGCTGTTTAAGAAAGTTACACTCCATGATAAAACACCCTGGAAGCAGCGTGAGATAGTTCTCTTCTCCTACCTTTCAAAATTAAGTTATTTACCTAAACAAAGTAAAAACCCACAAAACAGACTACAGCCATAAAATACATTCTGGTACTAAATCCAATACTATTTATCATCGAACACAAAAGTTGTGATAGATGCATAAGCTGTGGGGTAGCTGGGCAGGGGGAAACATACTTTTTATATATTTTAGCTGTGTATTTACATTTTTTTCAATAGTTAAGTCTTCTTATAAGACAAATTTTATTGGTACTCTCTTTAAAAAATCATGAAAGCTGACTGATTTGATTTATTCTATCAAAATTTGATTTGAACTATTCAAGAAATCTGACCTATCCAAATTTAGACTGGGATTACAAACTTCCGCCTCAGATGGATATCATCTAACTATTCACCTTTTGCTCCTTCTACTTTCTTTTTCCCCCATTACATCATTTTTCTAAATCTTTTTGTTGCTGCATAAACTAAGGAAAAAGAAAGAAATCTTTGAGTAGATGATTCAATGCTGTTTTGTAACCTTTGTGTGGTTTACAGCTTAAGTGAGTACTGAACAGACTTACATAGCCGTTTCTGATGATACTGGGACAAGTTTCATCCATTTTTTCCTTTCTAAGAAATATATGGTTCAATGTCCAAAAGAAGTCTTTTGGTTTTCTTTTTTTTTTTTCCCCCTGAGAAACTAGCACTTCTAATTTCTTCATTAAGTAACCTCATTAGCAGGAAAGCATTGGTTTTGACCAGTCATAAAAAAATTATGTCTGGTAAGGGTGGCAGTGATGGAAATGACAAATGCTCAGCTAATAATGAACACAGACAATCCTATAAACAATTTAAAATTAGAAACTGTTACCAAAAAGGTATTCTTCCTTAGCAGCTTCATTCCACAAAAGCCTTTCAGTGATGCTGTTCCTAATTCAACTCCTCTTCTTCATAGTGCTAGAGAAAGAGGAGGTTTTGCAAAAATAAAATTAGAAAAATAACTTTGCATTTTTTTTTACTGTAGAAACCCTGAAAAAATGTCTGTTCTTCTCTTGAACTCACAATGTCAAACTTTCCTCTTTGAAGAACAGATTCTGTGCTGGCATCCTGTCCCTTAATAAGCTCTCATTAGTAGCTTGTTGTTCTTTCTCTTCATGGCTAGAAAAAGCAGTTCCCTTGGAGTCCTCTCTCTGTCTTTCAGATCAGGAAGAGTTAATAGCCACAACATGTGCCTTCTCCCTAGGAGAAAAAGGGAGTGATATCTGATGTGTTGACCTTAATAAGGTCCATTATTTCCCTTAATGACACTGGCAAAAAAATTATAGAAATGATGCTCCTGGAACCTTAGGATGTGATCGCAAGTATGAAGAAGAGTAAGGCAATCCCACGTGAAGAATTCAATATCAGTGTTTGGACCTGAAGATATTTAAAATTCCAAATGCAAGAAATGCAGTTAGGATTTTCCTTTCAGGTTTTCAGACATCAAGGTTTTCTTTCATAAATTGGGAACTTAATTCAAAATTGCAGACAAGACAGAGCTTTCTGGGGCTTATGAGCCACCTAACTAAGGTGTTCATGAAAAGTCTGATACAGTGATAATATTTAGCATAAAGCTGACAAACTACTTCCAGTAGATGTGGAGACATTTCAAAGCCATTGTACAAATAGAAAGGGAATACATAAAGATGCACAAATCTTCCCAAATATCAGTTGCAAGCTTATAGAAATGAAAAGTGTAAAGAAATTTTTCCACCATATGAAAAAGGTCTTGTGTTTTAAGAATAAGATCTTCACAGAATAAGAAACCAATTTCTTTCAGAACAGTAATTAATGAATACAATCATCTCAGTCCACTCTACCCTGCAGTAGGACTACTGCTATGTACCTGGGTAGACAAATTAAAATAGGTATCCTAACATTTTCCTGGTAGTGATGCCCTCTTTCCTCAGTCTTCAGAATCTGGAAAATGGCTCCCAGTGGGGTATCATCAGGCAGGCTTCACACTCTAGTGAGTGACTAATGCACATACACTTATGTGTATGTATATATATGTGTGTGTATATATATATATATACAGATATATGGTGGGGGTAAATTTTGCTTAGGTATCTGTAGCATTATAATGGCAAAGACAATACATTGCTTTTTTACTACAGACTGACTGATATTTTGTTATTCATACACGTCCCTCCATGTCCACCTGTTTCTCTCCCTTGAACTATTCTTTTCTTTTAAACACACCTTATACTATTTGCTTTAAATAGCTTTGCTGTTGTCATATGCCTACATTCACTGTGGCATTAAATTACTTGCAAAAGCCATTTATTGCTGCATATATAATCCTTAACCATCAATATTATCCCTTAATTAAAGCCAACAACATCCAATGTGTCAGCTGGCATATACAACCCTCCTTAGGGATATAATCCACCAAACTCAGTAGGTTTGAAATTTAAATTTTCAGTGCCATCTAGAAGTACATTCATGTCACTGGAATTGCCTCTGCTGGTGCCTTAAGTTTTTCAGGAAAAACTTCATCTAATGTTGCTAATCCTGGAATCAATCCTTATGTCCAATATGATGATTATAGCTCAATCTTTCTCAATATGAAGAATCCTATTGTCTTCTGTTCTAAAATCAAGGAGGACTCTGAATTGCATGGAGGTGAGAGGAAGGTCAACTGAACTATAAAAAGGATTTGTCTTTTGTCCATAGCCCCAAACCCTTTTTTTTTTCTTTCTTTTTTTTTTTTTTAACTCTACTCCTTAAACATCAGTCGAATAGATGACTTCATAGGTTAGAAAACCACATATAGAAAACTGAACTGAATTAAACAGGTGTATTACAGTTTAAGGGAGAGTGGGGAGAAACAAGTGATAAAAAGTAACACTTCTACATAGTTATGCAACCTGCACAGTGTTTCTACCTAGGAAAAACAGTCAGGCGGCAGTCTAATCTTTATTTTACAGAACCAGGTTTTATCATCTACTTAAAGAATATGTAAAATATATATATAAGAAAAATTATCAGAAACACTGTTAAAGGAATAGTGTTACACATTTTCCTCCTTTAAGTCCCATAGGAATGTTATTCTGTCTTCACCACAGAGAATCAGCCAGGAAGACTGTCATGGAGAGTGAAGCACTTCAAGAAAGAGGAGAAAGTCTTCCATCTATATTCTTCCATGAGAACCCAGGAATATGAGGTCCTGGATTATCTAATGAGTTATTGAGTGAACCCCAGGTAGACAGGTGTCTTCTGAGAATACCAAGGCACACAAAAGACCTCGAGTTTGTAATACCCATTCATCTACCTAATGACATAGGCCAAAGGTTATTTCTTGACTGCTGAGTACGATCTGCAGTCTAACTCATGTTAGTGAAACTAAGCAGCATGAACTAAACCAGTGTTAAAGTACTAAAGGAACTCTACTGCTAAAACCTTAATATCTGAAGTCCTTAGATTTGGGTAGCAGGTGAGTAAGAACTTTAAACAATAGTTAACAGTAGGTATCAAAGAAGATGTTCAAAGACGTTCATTCATCTGTGTCCTCTTCTTCAGACCTAGCTCCAAGTCTGAAGACTCCCAAAGACCTCACAAAAGTACCGTGTCCAGAACTTATCCCTGGTCCCACCATACTGATTCACAATATCTTGCCTCCAGTAAAAATATTCTCAGTTTAAAATGTGAGATATGAAACAATCCAGTTGCTGCAGAATGAATGAGTTGCAACAGGCAACTCCTGGAATTAAAATTCTAGGGCTGAACTTGGGTCAGTTTATTTTCATATGCAGGAAGATTGCTCATCCCAGACTGAAGCTAGATACAGATAAAATTTCAGAACAGGGAGACAAAACTGCAAAATCATCACAAGGACAGGAGACATTTTGAGTTTTTTCATTATTCAGTGCAGTATAACAACATTCAGGTCAGTTGATTACATAAGGCCATGCTGAAATTTCTTCAGAAATACAAACACGTGGCAAAATGTCTCATCATTTTTTTTTTCTAAAAAGATTGACTGTGTATGATCCCTTGATATAGCCCTATGCTTAGAGATACAATTGAAGTCTTACTAATTAATATATAATAAGTATAAAATTAATTAGTCTTTTTTTTTTCTGTTAGCATATTATTTATATTATCCTAGTTCCCACAATGTACTAAATTCTGTACATTCATTGTATATTCATTTCTCTAGGTCTTGAGAGTTCATAGATTGTCTTCTCACAACAAACTATTAGTAACTGACAGCTTCTACAAGCAGATTCTGACAAACACTCAGTTATTTTTATTGTCTATCTAAATCTGATGGCATATTCTGTTTGTTTGAAGAAACTGCACTTAATATTCATGCTAAAACTTGAGATTTATGTGTGATTTAAAAGTTCAAATCTTGCCTTTGGAGAATGTTTATTATTAGACATTCATGTTTGCATGTTTCTGTTAATATTAGCACAGTAAATAAGAATAGTCATAAGAAGCCAACAGAAAAAAAAGATGTAGATTATGTAAAGAAAGTTACTTTTATTCAAACATATAATAATTGATCCACTATTTTATTGATTCATCTAGAAGAACTTATTAAACATTGGTCTTGAAACAGGGAGAATAGACACTTCTTCCAACATCTTTAAGGAACTGTTGTTTCCATCATAAAAAAGTCACTGTTTGATTAAATATTTGTGAAGTTTTGCCTAGCAATCACTGTTAAGCTTATTTCTATCTTTTGTATAAAGCAAAAAGAAACAGAATTTTTAAAACAAAAATTAACACATTGTCCTGGTTTCGGCTGGGATAGGGTTAAATTTCTTCCTAGTGCTGTGTTTTGGATTTAGTATGAGGAGAATGTTGATAACACACTGATGTTTTCAGTTGTTGCTAAGTGCCCTCCTAGTCCAAGGACAGCTCCCGCGCCTACTGACTGAGCTAGGTACACAAGGTGGGAGGGAACATAATCAGGACAGCCAGCCCAGCTGGCTAATGGGGTATGCCATACCATGTGACGTCATGCTCAGTATATGAAGGGTAGGCGTGATCCAGGAAGTACCGATTGCTACTTGGTTATCGGTCAGTGCGGGTGGTGAGCAATTGCATTGTGCATCACTCATTTTGTATATTCTATCATTATCATTATTATTTTCCCTTTCTCTGTTCTATTAAACTGTCTTTATCTCAACCCACGAGTTTTTCTCACTCTTACCCTTCCGATTCTCTCCCTGTCCCGCTGGGGGTGGGGTGGAGTGAGTGAGTGGCTGCGTGGTATTTGGCTGCCTGCCAGGTTAAACCACGACACACATATAATAAATTTATCAGCTTTGTTTGTATTGCATCCTTATTCAAATTTTAAATTTACTGATATATTCTCATGGGTAGTTATTTCAGTATAAACTTGATCTGAAATGTCACTCAAGACTACAAAAAAAAAATCTTAAAATTAAGAATTAGAACTTAATTAATCTTCAGCATAATGTTGTTATGGTTCATATTTTCTTTATTCAACCAAGAAATGTTAGTAAGATGATATCATGTCTGAGAAAATGTCACAGGCAGGAAAGATTCTTTGGCCAGTTAAAATCACTCTTTGAGGTGATACCACTATTGCTGGCATCACCAATAACAGAAAGTGTAATTGTCTAAACATGTGCAAAGAACATTTATTTTACTTTGATGTAAAAAAAAAAAAAAACAAAAAAAACCCACAAAAAAAAAAAAACCTGAAAAGAAACTCTTTATTAAACAAAATATTGTATTGTACACTGTGATATGAAAGCATACCTGTTCAAAAGGGCACATGGTATGTGGTAGTGGATTAGGAAAGCCTTTTCTGATAAACTCCCTGTGGTGTGGCTGGTAGAAAAAGACTTACAGAAAGCAAGTAGAAAATTACCAGCACCTATCACAGTGAGAATAAAATGTAAGAAAAGCCTGTAAAACTGTCAGAAAGAACAAACAATTCTTGATCCATAGTAGTTAAAAGAGGTCTGTAAACAAAGCAGGTTTTATTTTCATTTCAAACAGTCCTGTGATCAGACTGAAGTGAGATAGCAGCTGCTTAAACAGAGTTAACAAGCCAGATACTTCAAACTCAATAAAATGCTACTGTACAGTATGGTGTGGCAGTTTGTTTTTAATGAAAGTCAGCTTTCTGGTTACAAACAATTTGTGTTATCAGAACTTCCATAACAACACTTGAAATTCCACAAAGAAGGAAGTATTAACACTGATGGTGGGGAAGCAACATATTTTAGGTTAAAACTTCTGTGTTTAAACAGGCTATAGGTTTACTTTGGTGATTCTTTTCTCACCAGTATTTTCGGATGATGGTACTCATTTTTACTTGAAAGTTGCTAAAAATGGATGCCAAATTACTGAAGTTTTGTGTATAAATATATAAGGATTGTTACAAATTACAATTGTTTTCAGTTGATCATAACTGTTAAGGTTTCCCATCTGTTACTCAAATATCACACAGGAAAAAATCATCCTCTGCTTTTCCACTGGCCATGATGTTCCCCAAGTCACACTGGGCAGTTTATAACCAGAGACTGAAGTATGAACTGCACATATATGAGAAATTTCATTTTATTGATCTCCAGTCTCAGTGGTACAACAAGATTTATCACTTTAGGAAGTTCCATTTCCAGGTTGGAAGAAATAATACCAATTTGAAGAAACATGCAATCTAAGAAGAAGAGAGCTAAGAGAACATATGAACTAGGCAGAACGACATGGAGATCATGACTCTGCCTTACATGCCAGGCTTATCACTATGAATTTTGCTTTTAAGTCTCACCAGCACTCTACCTACTGGCCCATTGCATCGTACTATATCTAACACATATTTAAGTAAAAAGATCTAACATTCATTTAACAAAAAATAAAAATTGTCAAAGAAATGTTTCCTACTTCTTCCCCTTGAAGTAATTCCCTTCTTCTTCTCTTTCTCACAGACTTCCCACAGATTCCCACCAGAAGGCAAGACAAGGACCTTGGACCACTGAGATACTGAGGATTTAGTATTTAACTACCACTAACTGCTACCACCTCATGAGTAAAATAACAATTTCAAGCTCCTGTTCTTAAAAGATTAAATTTGTTACCCTCATCAAAGTACTTTTTTCTTTCTTTGCCTCACATCACTCTCTTTATTCACGAAAATTTGTCTCCATCATGACCATTTGTGGTCATGTACTGTACTGTACTGTAATGTACTCAGATATTATACCTACCAATACTATAGAAGACCCTGTGATGTAACGAATAAATCTGTGTAGAGAATAGCTTCAGTAGTGTACAACAGATGAGACAGGAGCAACAACTGAACTAAGAAAAGAGAGCAAACTGTTGGAGAATACTCACAGAAGTAAGAGACAATCCTGTGCCAGGCATGGTGCAAGAATTTTTTCTGTAAGTGAAGGGAAGGGATTAAGCAAGCAAGTTTAATTCTAGCATTCCCTAATTTTTGATAGCTTAACTTTGTAGGCCTCATAGAGTGCTTCAATACAGCATTTTGAGTACAGCATATAATATCTTTTGACATGTATAAACATTCTTATGATTACTAGTCACAGGGATTATTTATTGTTATGAATTGTGTCCAATCCAATTTGGTTTCATATTGTCCAATTCCCAAGTATCTTTCACTGCAAAGGGAATCTTGGAAATCTATAAATGTTAGGGGCTCAGTTGAAATCGCCTGCCTTGGCAAACTCACTGAAACATATCTGTCAAGCACAGCAAAAGCCTTGTAAAATGCTCCTCTGCTGTAGGCCATAGAATGGAGCTATAATAAACTCTGACCCATAAAAAGTCATGTAAACATTATAACCTGTTTTTACTAGCCTTTTAAGTGCCAGGAGCAATTGATCTTATATGGCTTAGGTCTTTCCAGTTTCCAAGTCTCCATGAGCACCTAGGATCCTACATGGGTGTTCAAGTGCCTCTGGCTTTGGAAGCCTAAAATAGGAACAGATACAGTGCTATCAGCTACTTAGCTATTCACTCCAGGCAGATGTTTGATATTTCCAACAGCAAACATTTAAAAATGAAGCACCTATGGAAATCTGTTTCTGTATTGTTAATCAAAATAAATGTCTATGTAATCTCGAGCTGTTCCCTTAAATTGCTGCATCTGTCATACTGGAAAGAAAACGGGGGGGGGGGGGGGGGGGAGAGAAAAAAAGAAGAAAAAAAGGAAAAATGTTTCAAATTTAGAGTAACAGTGTCCTTGCCTTAAGGGTCTTTGATCATGACAGCTTTCCTAAGGTTTTACGTTGCTATTTGTTTTGAGAAAAATGCTGTAAACCTTAGTCCTCAGGGGAAACTGAAATTCACTTCAATGAACTTCAATGGGATTTTTGCCTGAGTAGTAGCTGAAGGGTTTAGCTCACTGCTAACTTCACGAACAAACAACATGCATTTTACAGCTTTTGATTTGTGCCAAATATTTACTCCATTAAATTGCTGTGGGAAATCAGCCATACAATTAAAACCTATTTTATGCCTTCAATAATGTTAATGAAGCAATTGTGGCTTTCAGAATTTTATATATGTGTGTGTGTATATATGCGTGTATTTTGCTGTCACTGCAGCAGCTGCTGTTGGCCTCAAACAACATCTCTTAAATACATAGACTTGGCGATGGAGGTGTACATGACTCTGATGGTCATTAAACCTCATTAAAAAAGGTAAAAATTCCTCCCCTATACAGGCGGTTGCCATAACATGCACAAATTTGCTAGTTATTAATATGTGTACTCTATTCCTTCCATTCTGGTTAAAGAAAATTAAAATATAGAAGTAATGAGGAGGTAGTAACTCGTAATTTGTAACTAGTTTCCAGACAGCTTATCTTTCTCAGCAAGGTTTTGATGCCACTTCTGAACGTAACATAATTCTTACATGCCAGTGTCTGGACCTGGATCTGAATGCAGAAACTTAGATCTATCTTTTGTTTCAGTGCTTTTTTTACTTTTGAATCCTTACACCAGAAAGCTCTTTGGACGAGGAATAGTTTTTTGCTTCAGTAAGAACTCTCATGTAGACAGCTGGCAAAAAGATCTTCCTCAAAATAATTAAATTCTTGTCTTGCTGTAAAAATACATGTCATAAAAATTCTGCTTTTGATTTTTGACAGAATGACACAGGCAAGCTTTTGGTCAAAGATTTTGATTCTGAGAAGCAACTACAGACAGTTGAAAAATTTGGAATTCTGTTCTGGGATGTAATACTCATTTTCTGTGTGTTACCTTGGAGACCCAGTTTAGAAAGAATGGCCTGAACTTCAGAAAACTGGACATGCTTCTCCACCCAGAGCCAGAGTTGCAGTGATCCCTTTGGGATCACAATGCACATCTTTGGAGCATTTACATTACTATTTCTGATCAGGTTTAGTAAGAGTTAAAATTTGTTCTGAGCCCAACTCCTAAATCAGGCTCTGCAGGTGATTCATGTAGGAGAATCATTGTTTAGAGCATTTCAAAAGGCACTGAACTTTCCAGCACTCCTGGTATTTCAGTGATTATGTGCATGACCTCCTCCAGTAACTTTGGCCATTGAAATTAACCATTGGAAATTTAGGAACAAGGGTGGTTGTCAGAAGTGTATGAAAATATTTCAAGTAAGAAGAAACATTCATTCATGCAAATCTCTCTCTCCGGCATCTAACCACCAGTTCTAAAAATGTATTTTGCATTTATCAGCTCCCACTTCCATATTTCTATCAGGTAAATATTGCGGGGTTCTCTCATTGCTTTTCAACAGAAGTGCAATTTTCCAATACTACTTGCATTTGGAAAGTTATCAACACTGCAAAATAAATTATTATTCATCCTTTTTTTCCATCTTTTTAACCAGCTCATACAGTATTTGCAGAGTCAGACAGTCTGAATAATTTCCTTTTCACAACAGAAAGCATGTAAAAAGTTGCTGTGTTTTCATTTTGTGGAAATTGTTTCACTGGTGCAGATACAGAAGTGCGAGTAAACTCCTGTTCATATTTAGCTGTTCCTGAAAACAAAACTTGATATTTAAATCCAAATGATATGCTGACATCTTGGACTGGCTGGTGTGAAATTTAATTTATGCTGTTAAGCCTCACAAGCCTGGGGAAAACATGAACTGAACAATAGTCATTAAACTCCAGTTTACAATATCCTGCTCTATGGACCCAATGTCCCTTCGAAGGCCACATATCTGGCCGCTATACCTGAAAACTGGATTTGACTTTTGGATTTTTACTGCTGTCCCTTCCAATGTATAGCTTTTAAGGCACAGTGTTTAGAAACAGAACACAGCAGGAGCAGAACTCTATCCTGGCCTCAGCACTTACATTCCGAGACTTCCAAATTTTTTTTTTCCATCAACCTCTTTTTTGTAACATAAAAAAAAAAGCCAACCTTCTTTTTATACCTCAGACTTCTTCAGAATTGTCCTGTACTTATATTCATAAAGTTGTTCTAAACAAACAAGTGCCTTCCCCACAACAAACACTTGCAAAATGAATTAATAAATACATAAATTCAAGCAAGCAGCTCTCAAGAGGCATTCATAATGTCAAACAAGTTCGAACTAATTAAAGCTTAACTTCTAAACAGGGGCCCAGTCAACCACCTCTGGAGAAATTAACACCAGAGGGGAGAATGGCATTCCACCAGTTTTTGCCAACACTTCTGAACAGATCAGTTGTTTGCTCCTTTGTGCTAGCTTAGTGCAGCTCTCCGACATGCCCTCAGCACCAGAACATCAGAGAATTTGTAGAGCCAAAATAAACACATTTTTGGTGTCAACACACTTCACATTTCCCACACAGTAGCAATACAGTAACTTTCAACTTAAAGATTCTGAAGTCCTGTGTGGGTAAGCTGAAAAGCAAGTTCATCATATCAAGAAATAAACCTGCTGTGGAAACTGCTGGGATTTTTTTCTCATCTGCCTTCAGAGTCAGTTAACATTAATCACCCCCAGCTGCTTAATTTGAATCAATACTCCAGGGGTTTGAAAAAGCCTGTCACTCCCTTAGCTGCATATACATTATATTCTTACATTTGATAAAGGTAAGAATAAATTACCTGAATGCCCTGAAAATTTGTGACAAAAGCAACATGATGACTGAACACTGATTTCTGTTACAAAATCAGTTCACCTGCCAGAAGGAAAACTGAATGGTTGAGACAAAACAGCAAGGTTACTGGCAGCATGACTAGACAGTGTTGCCAGGAGGTCAAACAGTATCATGCTATTCCAGCCGAGAACAAAAATTTGGGAATGTGATGTGGCAATATAGAGCTTTGTTTCCTAACCACACAGAAGCACAGTATCCTATCTTATTTCAACCAGACCATTTCTCCAATAGCTAATCATTATATTCAAAATTATATGCATTCATTTTAGAAATATCACACTGTTTCAGGCTTCGTTTCACAAATTACACTAGTGAGAACCACAGATGTAGGTAGCTTGTTTGTTATTTGGATGCAACATATTTTCATTGTTTCCATTTTCCTCACTCTACGTGGCCTCCTCAAACTTATACTTGTGCAACAGAATATACCTCTATCCTTATTCTTTATGCCCTACCTACAATTTAATTTACAGGAATTGCACTTAACTTCTGCAAAATTTTCCAAACTCCTTGGACATTCAGTGATGAACATCGAGTTCAGAATTCTCCCTTCCACCAGATTTTCTTCATTTTCTCTTAAAGCAAGCGTATTTCTTCTAGAGCTAAGAATCTTTGTTGAAATTTCTTCTGGAATCCACCTGTCCTTGACCCTGCTTGCTTCTGCAGTAGAAAGATGCTCTAAGCAATCATTTACACTAAAGACATTTGCAGTAATGCAAACTGCAGTATGCCCATAGTTTTTTCTTAACACAGATTGGTTCCTATACCTTTTTGATCATGTTAGTACCTTTAATTTTGATGTTTGATTATTATCAGAATAATTTGAAGATTTTAGTTAGTTATCATATTTAATTTCATTATTTTAATACTGATAGAATATCATTAATCAGCTTTAGAAGGGTGTTGCCAGGGTCTTTGTGCAGTCGGTAAAACTTTTTAATTGTTGAGGAACAAATCTGAGATTTCAAAGCAGAATAAAATTCAGTCTAGCAAGATTGTCTAGCAAGATTAGTAAAACCTTCCTAATCTGACTATTGAGGTGAGTCTGCAGAAATAACATTTCATCTTTGGGAACGGTCCCAGCACTTGGTAACTCTTCACAGATGTGTTAATCAGTGGTTAACTATAGCAGGCTTATTATTGGCAACATGTATGTAAAGAACTTATTTTTGCCTCTGACTGCAGTTATACTACTTTCCAATACATTTCCAAGTAATAAAAGCCCTCAGGCAAACCACTTGATTTGGGTTCCTACTAACTCTCACTTGTCCCTAAGCATGTGAAAAATCTGCATTAGTTTTGATGGGCATTATGCTTGTCCAGGTAGAGAAGAATACTTTGCCTTAGGGCACACACATAATTACTATATATGGTAACTAACAGTGGAGTAACAGATGCTTTGTAGGAAAATAAACTACTGTTTCCTTTAGTACAAAAATAGTAGCTCTGATGGCCTCATTGGATACCATGCTTCGCCCTCCGATCTTATTGCTATTTTGAAATTTTCATTTGAAAACATCTCATTTTATTTGTCACTGTAGTTCCTTCTCACAGATATCCTCAATAACTCTCCATAAAGAGATGTCCTGTGGTGTCTTGCTTTCCTTAAAGTATCTTCATAGTTTTAAATTGTGTCCTTCCCTTTCAGTTTATTATAAATAATAAAAAAGAAAAAAAACAAACCAAAACAAAAAAAAACACAAACCCCACAAAATTAGAACATCTTGTGGCAGAGCTATTTTGAGCTAAGTGAAACTAATTTACATGGCAACCAAGACAAAATACAGTCAGTGTCAAAGAGTTCAAACATATGCCTTACCTCAAAAAGAACAGAGGGAATTTCTTTTTTTGATATAGTTGCCCTAAATTTTTTAATAATATGAATAGCTTCTTCACAGTTACCCATTTGTACTTCTCCATTTCCATCTCTGTTTTTTTGAAGAAACTTTCCATGTGATTATGCTGGGTAGACCTACATTGTCAAGAACTGTACCCTGTTACTTATGTATGCATCACATATGTGTATTTGTAAAATTGATTAAGTTTTGTTTATGCTGTTGATTTTGCCTTTGTGCAAGCAAATACCATATATATGCATATGTAAAATATACTGTACTAATACCCAATACACTGCATTGTCAAACCAAATCCTTACCTGAGGAGGGTATGTATATACACATACACATATATATGCATACAAATACCTGTATCTATGTATACTTTTATGTCTATATACCTGTCTATACAGTTTAAGTACATGTGCTTAAACTATTCGGAAAAAAAACACTTCTTGCACTTTATAGGACAATAATCTACTTTTCCTTTTTAATAAGTTCTGTAATCAGACACAGTAGCTGCATGTAGCCTGAAAAGGCTCCATATAGAGTAATGTTTGAAAATAATTTAAATTCTATTTCTGTTTACACATACTTTCACCTGAGGCTAACTGAAGCATAAAAGCCAGGCCGTTTAAACTACTTAGGGCCATTTCTGTAATAAACAGAGCAGAGAAATACAGAACCATTACTCATTTCCAAACTACAGATTAAGATGCCTTTCATGCAGATCACACTACAATGCATAAATAAATGAGATTGCCAACCTAATTTTAAATTTGATTTTTGTGCTAATTTTCCTCACAACACACTTCACCAAATTGCATAGCTTTCTTATGAACAGGCCCTTTACCATTTGAAGTATAGTTACTTAAATTAGCAAGACCACGGGGCTCAGGCAGACTAAATATATTCAGGGTGATTAATTAATGATTAATCTATAAATTTTTGCCAACAAATTCAATTTTGCATCATTGCTGAATCTGGTACAATGCAAAAACAGCGTTCAGTCTTCAAGTTCCTGAATACCTTTCACTTTATGTGAAGCAAAAGAAGTTGAGAAAATTTAACACGCAGCAGTATTTTTGCATCTGAAATTAAGCTGTTATGATTCAAACCTGAATATACATGTTTCATTTATATGCCTAATGATCCATTATCTGTTTTCATTTTAAATATATAAAGAAGTGTGAACCTGAATTGCTTCTTTTAAGGACAGCTGAGTAAAAGTTAGTTCCTGTTTCTTATGCTGGCTCCCTACAGTACTGCACACATTGATACTCACAGGCCATTCATAGGTTCTCTGCATTATTTAACTATTCCCGCATGTGCATGCAAATAGACTTTTTTCCATTGTATCTTACTGAGCTCTCCAGCTGGCTGTACTGAAGGGGATCTGCACAGGTGCCTTCCATCATCTTATCAAAAACAACAGACTAAAATATAACATATTGTTTTAAATGCCAGCTTTCTACTTATGTGCAGTCTTCAAAGGACAGACTAAAGGTAAACACCATTCTCTCTAAAGCTACAGGCAGCTGCAGTGTAAAACAGTTCCTTCTAGGTGCAAGTATTTTTTTCTTTTCTTTTTTTTGTTGCCCTAAACATCCTTTCTGGTACTCTTCTGTATCTGCCAAAATACCTGCTGCAATATTGCATTCTTTAATAGTGTTATAGTTTGTATGTACTAAAACTAGTATAGGTAATCTTTGTTTATCTGGTACCTTATTCCCAAGGAGCTGTACTCATATATTGCTATGGCACTTTAATGCAATTGCTCTTAGACTTTAAGATATTTACTTATTTAATGGGGATACAGGAAAACTATCTGAAATGAGCTGCTTGAATACTGATGATGCTGAGAACTGTATAATATGCTTATCTTCAGATGAACGCCAAACTTTTCAAAGTTCTATGCTGTAAGGCTTGGCTTTTTTTTTATTTATTTTTTTTTTTTAATACAGTGGAGGTTGGATTTGCAATAGAGGTTTTGACTGTTGTGATATCTGACTTTTCTGAAGAACGGACTTATTCTGTGGGAATCTGAGGACATTTAAGAGCTTAATTCACTTCCCTTTAGTTCAGTGAATGAAATTCCATTGATTTCAAAGTTGCAGAATCAATGCCCAGATAAATAGCAACTCTAACGCAAGTCTTGTAATGCTAATTCCTGATACTTATAAACCCTGCATTTAGTTTTTATTTTGAAAGAACAGTAAGCCAGTTTACTCAGTACTGACAGTATTCTGTCTTCAGAACTCCTTTAGAAAGAGCTCACTTGCAAATAGAGCTGAAAGGAACAATGTTCCTCTTTTCTTCTTGCCCCCAAACTTAACTGTGGGTGGTCAATGGAGCCCATAGCTAAAAGTGGGCACTGCATGATTTATCCTCATACTGACTGGCACCATGATATGGAGTCCCTCTGAGAGTCATTTTTATTAGAAGATAATCAAAAAGTCCCACTCCAAAGTCACAAGTGTTGCTTTCACCTCCTGGTCATATCACTGCAGATATCTGTCTCCAAAGCCAAACTACAGGCTGACTAAATAAGTTAGAGGTGGTCATAAGATGCTACAGCACGATTCCAGTTTACAAAGTGAGTTAAGGAACATCATTCAGATTCAGCCTCAAAACTGTACCCAGTATTTCTAGCACCGCTCAGAAGTATGAGGCTCTTGTTTCTAGAGCGTAAACTGTATTCTTCCTAATCTCCTTTTTTTCATTCTCTTTTCCTACGAACTCCATTCCTCTATCTCCATTTTCTTCTTACCTTAATATAGCAGTGGATATAACAGTGGCTCAGAACTCATCATTAGTATTTACTGTCTTCTGAATGCTCTGCCTCCTTTAGGCTTTTGTTTTAACTCAGCTGCCTCATTTAAAGTCTGTTACCAAATATTTG
Organism: Calonectris borealis; assembly: GCF_964195595.1. NCBI lineage: Eukaryota > Metazoa > Chordata > Aves > Procellariiformes > Procellariidae > Calonectris > Calonectris borealis. Next base: position 157,205,446 of record NC_134312.1, on the reverse strand, counting down.
TGTGTGGCAGTGAACTACAATCACTTACAGGAATATTCTTAATTTTGGTTTGTATTCACTACTGGAAACTAATTTAACAACCAGTTACCGGTCTAGATTTTTAATACTTCCGTCCTCATGCCTCACCTCTCCAGTTCTCATGTTGGATGCCATCAACAGTTCTGCTACACTGCCCTGGATACACCATTGCCGGATACTTTCTTCATTTCTCTGAATGGAGCCTTAACTGGGAATCATCACCCTGATATTTATCACCCAAGAAAAAAGAAAAAAAAAAAAGTCTATTGAAAAGTAGTGAATTAATTTCATGGATGGAAAGTCTAAAATTTTAGGATTTTTTTTTCAGTCTGCATTGAGTTAAAACCTTGAAAGCATGAAATGTAAAGCTGTTAAAGACATACTGGTCTTATTCACTCAAAATGACCCATAGCAAAGGGCATTTGGCTGGTGTGTGGGCAACAGGTCTTCCTCCTTTATATTAATTGAGACCAGAGAGCTGAACAAGGATCCTTTGTATCTCAGATGAGGTCTTTCACGTATTGGCTGTTGAAGGGAGATCTAATTCTTCTTGGTGGAACTGTTTCGCCATGTAGAACTACATGTCTGGCTGATGGTCAAGTAGAGTACTCACTTGGGAAGTTACCATAATATTTAAACTGTGGGTTTCAATCAGCCACCAAAGCTGTGAAGAAGTATCTATGATTTTCCAGGCCAGTGCCCTCCTTGCTGCATTATACTGGAGTACGTTAAGTGTTTATTTCTCTTACACCAAGCAATCTATTCCTGTCAAAACAGATAGGTTCCTATGAAAATGCTCATAACAGCTGTTTTTTCTTTCCTTTCTTTTCTTTTTTTTCATTCCCCCAGAGCAAAAAAAATTGCATATTTGGCCATGAAGTGTGCAATCAGTTTTAATAATAGGTGCTAATCTCATCAGTGCATGCCATTAGGGAAACACAATCACAAGTACCAGTCCATCATTTATAAAACTCATTATACATCTTGCATCAGAAACGTTGGTCTCAAGTGTCTGATATACAGACTCTTAAGTTCTGAATGCTATTTTGTAATGAACCACAGCACACAACTGTAGAGTCAACTATATCATTACTTTTGGGCCTGGAATGTTTAAATCTAAGTGTTCTTTCAGTTCCAGCAGTAGAGGCTGAATTTTAGCTACAATTGATCCCTGCTGATGACCCTGTGAGCCAGGTGTAAATAGCCATGATTTGTTACACTTGGCCTCTGACTAAAGGTGAAATTTTTGGAATGTTTAAAGAAAATCCCTTGAGCCATATTTTAATTATGATCACATGGAAGGGGAAAAGTATAGACATTAAAATAACAAAATAAATAAATAAACAAATAAAAGAAGGAACTCTCTCTTTAAAATCCAAAAATTCCACAAACCGTCTTGAACTAGTGTTTTGAAAAGCTTTGAAGATTGCACTTGCTCGTGACCTCAAATGAATATCAATGGCACAGTTTTATGGCAGAAAAGAACACAAAGTGCAAGTGTAAAAGCACTTCTATAGGTGTATGCGTTAATTATATATTCTTAGCATCTCATTCTTCAGTGACAAATAAAAATTGGTTATTAGAACTGATTAGACAGACAGCATCAAGGAAATAACTTGTTACAGATACTTCAGCTAATCATCTAGGGCAACATTTTACAGAAATATCAACTTTTTACTCCTTCTAATAATAAAGGGAGTGCAAATCTTTGATTTTTTTAATCATTAAAATAAATTTAAAAAAACAGTAATGCAACATCTAAGAATGGTTCACTGATAAGATCCTTAGCTCAGCCCTGAAGAGTTGAGTTGAGATCCTTCTTTCTCTTTCACAGACATTGACTGTGTCTGAAAAAAAGAGTGAGGGGGTGAACTCAGTTCTCTTCATTTAGGCACCCAGCTTGCCCAGGTCCATTTGAGTGACCAGTAAAGCAATCTTTCAACTTCCCTATAAAGACAATGGAGAGAGATTAAATGATTTTGAAGCCATGAAAATGAGTGAAAATCCTATCTGCTTATATTTAGGTACATATATGAGATGTTTAGTCCTTCTAAGGATCCTACCTCTCACTGATAACTGAATATGTGAAATACCTTTTGAGGACAGCTTCACTAGGCATTTGGTTAGATGTCTGCATTTAGCACGCTGTATCTGAGATAAATTTACCTGGGTCTTGCCATTTCCTCTTGGTCACATTACAGCAGCTTGAAGCCATGGGAAGCTAGCCAGCTCCCTACTGAAGTTATTATTGTGTATTGCATGCCAACACACCTAATCTACCTTAGATAGTGGAGTGGGAGCCTATGTACTGCCTTTGAGGACTTTGGTTGCGTTTTGGTTTATGGTTTGGTTTTGGTATTTTACCTACAAAGGCTTCAGACATCCATTTATGAACTGGGGTCTTAAACTTGAGAAACCAGTTTAAATAGTAAATGGAAAGAAGCTGAGAGCTAATTCTTGTAAAAGGATGATGACATTAAATTTTGACTAGGGGATTCCGCGACACATGATCCTTGTGGAGGCTAAAAATTTGTCTTCCAGGGAACATTGTAAAAGTTCATGCAAGACAAATTAATGAGAAGTTAGAAACTATGAAATCTCTGACTCAAAGAGTCACTGTGTAGAGAAGTGTTGGAGGCTGGGACACTATTAAAAAGAGTGATCATCGAGTGTTTGCTCTGTTCTAGTACTCACCCCTAAGCATCCACTTTTGGAGAACGGATGCTACAGTGTTTTGTCATCCTTATAATACTGTATATTAGTTAGCATTTTTCAGAGTTCAGTTTCCGTAAATACCAAACTACTGTGCTGCACTGATGTTGCTTTAGCAAGGCCAATAATAACTTTGTGTATGGAACTTCCATATTATTCTGATTGCAACCACAGTAGCTGTATTCCTCAGGCCTCACTAGAGCAGTCTTTTATGCTTTTCCACAGAACTAGTAGTTTGGCAACATACCGTTACTCTCTTCTTACAATCAAAAAAATCCTGTCTGTCCTCTACTCTTATTTCTGAGGAGCTGTTTCTCACAGAAAACTATAAATCCTGTCTATGGGTACGAACGGATACTATGCATGCATGTTCTATCCAAAAAACCGGAAAATACTGTTTTTGAAAGGCAGAATAAAAATGGAAAGGAAAAAGAAATTTAATCAGATAACTTTGCATGCATGTTTGCCCTTCCCTTTCCTGTAACTTCCCTTGATTTCCTAAATTTTACCTAAAGATTTTCAGCCAAAAAGGCAATTTCTATTTACAGGAGTAGCTGAAACAATTTAAATAAGTTAGGCTTAAAATAAATATGTGAGATTTCATATATTTCACTGGAACACATGTTAAAATATATCCTTTAAAAAATGACAGAATAACTTGCTTTAAAATTAATCTGAAATGAAGGAATTTCTTCATTTGACAGGTGCAGATTTTAAAGGTTAAAGGTTAAAGGTCTGAGGCTGCATCACTTGCATGTTGAAAGCTCCCCATGACCACTGAGTGTGCAGTAATAATGATATATTCAATTTTTTTTGATTACCTCATGTCACCAAAGGATATTCTAAATGCTGCCCCATTTACCGGGAGGCAAACTGAGGCATGAGTAATTTCAGTACAAATCTAGGACTTTCCGTATGATCCTGTCTCCTTTTCAGTAGGAAACCTCTAAATAACTGAAAGACTAGATCTCTTGGAAGCCACTTTATACAATCTGTTAATAAAATTACGCCCTTCATATTTTCTAAATATATCACAGGTAATCACTGCATCAGCACACCATGCTCTTTTTGCTGTGATACGAAGGCTGTCTCCAGATTGACAAAATCCCTGCTCTACATACACAACATTTGGAAACAACTGCAACCACAAGCCATGTTACTCAAACAACTACCTTAAGAAACCAGGACATATTTAATGTCGCCTTTTTACAAATGCGTGGTTATTAATCCCAGCAATGCCTTTATTTATATTCCTGTACTCAATCCATGAGTGACTAATTGATTCAAATGAAGCAGAATTTCAAATTCATCTGATGTTGGCACAGTGTTTTATAACACTATTATACAATTATATATGCTTAGTTCTGAGAAACACTGCAAAAATATTTGTGATTCCCAAAGTACAGCTACAGGGAGTGTGTAGGAGTGCTAATTGCGTGACAAGAAGGGAAAAATTACGTAAATTCATGAAGTGCTCTGTTTTGCACAGTGCACACTTTGAAGTCAAGGCAGATATACAAACATGAACAAGTCCAGTACTTGCTGGCAGAGTGCCAGCCATCTCTCTCTCACATAAAGAGCAGTCCATGTCTCCGTAGTAGCTAAAGCCACCAGTGACAGATTTCTTCTTACAGCTAGGTGCTGGCTGTGAAGGGTGGTTTCACTGCAAAGCAGTACATTTACATTCACCTTGTATTCCACCATGACACCTAAAACCAAACAGTGTTGAAATTGGAAGGGAAAAAAAGGACAACTTTATGGCCACGAAGATCTGTTTGGGGTTCTAGAAGTTCTTCTATTTGTTCTGTCTTGCTGAGCCTGAAGGTATTTTCCTAACATCCAAATTACTATTTTCTGAAATGAAAGAGGAGAAAAGACAACATTATTAAAAAAAAAAAAAAGAAAAAAAAATCTAAAATCTGCTGGTAGAGTGTCAGAAACCTGCTTCTAAACAGTGCATGCGTTACATTGCACATAACAGATGAAAGAAATACTCTGCTCAGGATATCATGCTGTCTAGGGGCAGGCTAACCCACACATCATAGGACAGGAGGAATAGCTTGGACATTCTTGGTTTTGAGGGGAAAAAGATTCTGAAATTAGTAGGTATTAGTATTATTAAAGGTAAATCTATCTTTAATCCAGGAGAGTTTCAATCACAAAAGAGTTTGTTAATGATTTACTGCTGTTGAAGATATCACGTACTGCATTTATTAACAAGGGCTTGTTGTGTGTTCATTCAAATTCACAGATACAGTTTCAGTGTTTTGCTGTACTGTTTTCAGTGCCTGCATTTGATTGAAAAGCTTTGTGACATGTATTGCATGAAATGCGACACAAAGCCCTCACAGTGAATACCTTACCATTCTGCCCTTTCTCTTTTTTATCAGCGGGAACTCAACCTGGGCATCTCTGTTAAGCAATATCCGACAGAGCCATGCGTACCTGTATGGTATTGAGGTGTTATGGCACAGTAAGCAATCACATTACTTAAATCTAAGAAATGTGAAAGCTTTTCATTTGGACAGTCTTGTACAGGAAACATTCATAGCTGTGTCTGGTCCTCTTTATTTTTACTGCTGTAATGACCCCCCTTGTTAAAGAAAATAACTTTGGATTTGATGCAGGTGGAGGTAGTTAACAAGATGTTGACCTAGTCATCCATTTGAGTCAAAGCAACACAAAGACAGGAAAATGTTCTGCTAATGAAAACATTATCTATAGCTAAGGGTTACTTTAGCTGAGGTGCCTAATATCCTGAATTGTTTGTATAATCCTATTATTTCCTTTGTAATATAGACTATTGTGTCTTCTGATTAGCCGGTACAGTTACAATAAAAATGGATGGTGTTTCACTCCTCTTTTTAAATGTCTGTATTTACTTTGACTTCTGAGTGTGGCTCTATAAAAACATACACCATTGAGGGATCAGATCGGCACATTTATTAAATAAAAACAGGAAAATATTACCAATTCATCTACACCTAGCACGATAAACCACTGATATACAACTAATTGTATAATAAAAAATAACATCTGATATTTCACCATGGCACGGATATTATGCAAGAGAGAAGGTGCTTTGAGAATATTAGGCTGTATTATCTAAATCTGCTAACTTTCTTCATGGTCTTTTCTTTATGAAATTTTGATCCTGAGTGAGGATACCATTACATACCTCAATATTTCAGTCATAAAGGTTTCTTTAAGACAGGTATTCATAGGGATACAGAGAGCTTTACTGTGACGAGAACTCTAAGATCTTCAACAGTTACAAGGGACTTCAAAAAGTCTTCCAAATGCTGATGAAGAGAAGTTATTCCTACTGATACTAAACTAAATAGTTAATCATCAAGTTTCTACTATCACAGCAGTTGTCAGCATTTTAATTTATTTAGGACTCCAAGAATAAATTAGAGAAAAGCATGTCCTATATCAATTAAATAAACCCTGGGAACTCACATACTTAAAAGAAGAGCTGTTGGAAAGTAAGATTATACTTCCAAACACATGATTTAATCAATTATTATCCATATTAAATGGCTTTGTAACACTTCCAACCCAAAACCTAGACCAAATACTAAACTTAACCCCCCACCACGATCCAGATGAAAAAGTTGCTAGGGGATAAACTTTTTTTTTTTTCTTCTGCAGCCTACCCTTTCCCTTGGTAGCTCCAATCCAAACTTCAGCTCTACTAGTTGTCTCTCTCCCATACCCATAACTGTAATCATAAATGTTGGCCTCAGATGACCCTTACCAAGGACCTCCAACCATATACCAGAGGAAAAAGATCTCAAAAGAAAACTTTCTGCGGTGTACTCATTCCTTTGGCAGACCCTTTGCAGCCCCACATGAATGGGCTGCTTTGTAGCCCTTCCAGTTCCAGGATGTTCCAGGATTTGTCTTTCTTTCAAACTCAGCCCTAAATGATAAACCGTTGGCCTTGGTTGAGCCACCGGCAAGTACCCTCAAACACGACACAGAGAAAATAGTTTTCAGGGGAGAAACCTCTCTGCAGCACAAACTTTCCCTTTGCAGCCCCACACCAGCTGGATCTTCAGGCTCTATTTCTTTTCCAACCCTAAGCCCAAACCTCACCTTTGGCCTCAAGCTGATCACTAGCCAAGGACCCCCAGTCTTGCCCCCATGAAAAAGTCCTTAGGGGAGAAACCTATCTTCAGTGTAACTATCCTTTGTCTGCTTCTTTGACACCCAACTCCCACTGAAGGTCTAAGGTTTTGTCTCTAACCATAACCCTAATCCCAGCCTTAACCTTGGCCTTGGGCTGAGTCTTAGGTACAGTCTTCAGGGGAGAAGTCTTTTTGCCACCTTCCCCTTGCTTTAGCAGCTTCTTGAGAGTACAAATAAAACTGGAGCACACCCTAGGAATTAACCTATATTTTGATTCAACCTTTGCCAAGGATCTGCAAACGTGGCCTGGACTACAATGTGGTCCAGGAAACCATGTTCTTGCAGCCCACCCCTTCCTTTGCTTCTCCCTTTGCCACCACGCTCCAACTAGATGTTCAGGCTTTGTCTCTCCCCCATGTTTAGCCCGAACCCTAACTCTTATTACACACTGGGGCTGAGCCAAAGACCTGCAGCCATGACCCAAATCAGCAGCCTACCCATCCCTTTAAATGATCTTTTCAATTGCTTATGGGTTCAGACACAACTGGGATTGCTTCTGCTTTGGCAGAAAAGGAACTTTTCCTCAGAAAGATTTCCATTAACTTGCCCAAGGAAACCTATTTTCAAATCGAGTTCATTTTAGAATGAAGAGTTCTTTTCCACCATGAGGAAACTAAATCTTTCTCTGGAATGTACCCCTAGCCAAAGGTAGAGCAAATGGATTATTTTCATAATGATCCAAGAATCAGTGAAACATACACATGGATCACTGAATATCAGACACACATCTGCAAAAGCTGCCTTAAAATTTGTAGAAAAAAATTCTCTCTCCCCAAACATATTGCAGAATGTGCTTGCTCCCCTTTTTTAGTAAAAAATGTAAGAAGAGATTTCATTTTTTTCTGGATAAAGACATGCTAGGGCCCTGAGGGTACTGAGGATCATCCTGTCCCTGCCTAGACTCCCCAGGGTCTCCCCCCACCCTGCTCATGGTCGAAGGCTCCATTTCAGCCCAGTCTGGGGCCATCAGTCCCTGCGTCAGCAACACCATAGCAGTGCTTGTCTTCAGTTTCATGTCTGTCTCTTCCTGATGGGGTCTTGCTGCAGGGACCCAGCCCTGGCTCGTCACTCTCCAAAAGTGTCAGGGCTGTTGATGAAGCCTGTTACTGGACCTCAGCTCTGCCCACTGTGCTCAGGCCCTGCAGAATGCTAGCTGTTGGGGTGGGCACGGCCAGCCCTGGGGTCCCCCTGGCACCTGGCTCCCCAGCCCAAGGGAGCAGCAGGCTCTCACTGCTCCCTGACAAGACGTGAGGATGAATTTTGACGGAAGTGGTATGTTTCCTTTACATGTAAACCTTATTGTGCTTCACATGCACTTTGTGCAATATTGGGCATCCTTATTCGGTGAGAATTTTAGATAGACAGTGAAGAAAGAATCAAATCCTTTTTACGTAAATTGCACATTCCTGCTATAATATAATTATAAATAGTTACTAACTCAAGTCTACATAGCGAAATGCAAGATAAACAAACCAATGCAACAAACTATGAAATTGCTTACTCCTTGTACAATAGGTTGTTAGCTTCTGCCCCGCAGCTGAGCTGCTATGTAGTAAATATGAGAATTGACCAAACATATAGCTGTTGATATAGCTCAAAAGAAAATGTGGTATGACTTCATTTGCAAGAAAGGGTGATGAAAGAAAAGAACAGAAACATTGAAGCACAACAAAGCAATTCAGCAAAAATCTGGTTCTGCCACAGAAACATAGCGTTACCTTCCGCCAAAATTGGCACACATGCCTACTTGAAATGATAATTAATAACAGTCTACAAAATAATCATAATAACAATTAATAAAAAAAAAGAAATAACAACTAAACCAACAAATTAAAGTTTTTGTTCATTTTGAAGTCTTAAATCCTATAAAATCTTCAAAAATAAAGACCAGGCATTTAATTTGGAAGTGTATGTAAAGGTTGCATTGCCTCTGTAATTAATATCTTACACTGGATTTTAGTATCCCTTCTCCAAAGAATTACATACGCTCATCTGCTTCCATCCTGGAATGGACAGAAGATTTCTATTTTGATCAGCAAATTGGTGTGCTTGAAACTGTATGTATACACTGTATGTATACACTCTAGCAGCATCTTTTCAGTCATCGATTTAAGAGGGCTACAGACCCTTGCTCGTGCTGTGTGTGTTGTGATGCAGCTGAGGTTGATGGTACTCTTTTTAGTTCACAGCTATACCTGGATCAGCAGTTGATTTCAGAGTCAGGAACAGAGTCCGTAAGTAGATGAAGGGCCCAAAATTGTGCAGAAAATCCATTATAAGAAATGAAAACCAATCGCTAGAGTCTTGTGGAACTAACAGACTATCTACTTTCCCATTCTACTAGATATCCAAGTTTGTACATCTCCGTCTCCATTAGAAAGGATAGGAAAACAATGTATCATTTGTCCTGAGTATTAAAGGGTATACATCTTAAAATCTTGATATTCCCACCTCTTTCTCCTGTTTAACATCACTAACCTTGGAATATGTCCAAATAAGTCAGTGAAAATCTTCAATATATTTTAGTGTCTGAAAACTAATTCTGATCTCAAACTGAAAATAAATGTAGTGGATAGAGAGAATATTTCCATCTCAGTTCAGGTATTCCTGTGCCTGGAGCAAGGTCACATTGAAGACAACCAGGGAACAAGAAGTTCTGGGAAATATATAGAAGGACATTTAAATAAAATTATAATCAATTTGATTTTACAAAGATTTTTCCCTTTCACATCCTGAAAAACCTTTCTAGAAATCAGGTTGCAGAACAGCAATTCATGAGCAGGCAGCAGCAATTTTTCATCTTGATACAGTCTGCACTTTGATACGATCATTTCCTGATTATATGACTTCTACATGCATTAACTACCAGCATACACGGTCACAGGACAGCATTAGCTTTATCATCCAACCCTCTCCTGAATTCCCCGAGTGTTGTCCCTCTAAGTGACAAGAGAGTTACCTTATAGGCTCACTGGTGACACTCAAATGCTGTCAGTCAGAAACAGGCCCTGCACACAGCTTCCTGTGTCTATAGTCTTCTATAAGAGTTTAAGGGCTGTAGATCCTATAGATTTGCATAAATTGTGAGCTCAATTTTCCAAAACCACTCTCTAAAAAACATGTATATCTTAATCTCCACAGTAGAAAAAAATCAGCAAAACCAACATTTCTTTGTTTTTTTAAAACACTAAAAATCTTTAACTCACTTAAAGTGTCAAAAGTTTAGGTGGGTATAGCTTACTAAATTTACTGCAATATCCAGAAACTAAGGTTCAGCTGGCAATAGATGCTGCAGAAGCTGTTTTATCCTCTTCAAAATTCTCTGATGTTTTTTTCCCTCCTTTCCTATAATTTTAAAATGAGACTTACCTCAGCCCTGCTGGAATGCAGGTAGTAGGACCAATCTTATTTGTTTCCTCACAACTGCTAGAGGCATATTACATGGAAACCTATAACCCACTTTAGAATAAGGGGAGAAAAACTCCAATGCATTTCCTGCTGACAAATTTTAAAATTATGTTTTACATAATTTTGTGAACTTTTGGAAGTTGCAAATGATACCTAACACAGATGTGACCAGTTGATGTGAATGTATACTGTTAATTTGAAGAAACATTTTAGATAACTTTTTCAAGTATATTTGGTTTTTGCATTTTTTGTTTTCTTAATTTTATAGACATCAGTAACACTTCCTGCTGCAATGTAATGAAAAGAAAGATTAATGATAGAGCTGTGAACACGTAAAGCAGCGCACTAAACACTGCTACCTTCAGACTGCTGCTAGTACATCCTGCTATCTTCAATGAATAGAAAATACAAGCTTATTCACTTTGCAGTCTTGAATATTCTGGGGCCGGTCCTGTTCAATATCTTTATCAATGATCTGGACGAGGGGATTGAGTGCTCCCTCAGTAAGTTTGCAGATGACACCAAGTTGGGCGGGAGTGTTGATCTGCTGGAGGGTAGGAAGGCTCTGCAGAGGGACCTGGACAGGCTGGATTGATGGGCCAAGGCCAATTGTATGAGATTCAACAAGGCCAAGTGCTGGGTCCTGCACTTGCGTCACAACAACCCCATGCAACGCTGCAGGCTTGGGGAAGAGTGGCTGGAAAGCTGCCCAGAGGAAAAGGACCTGGGGGTGCTGATTGACAGCCGGCTGAACGTGAGCCGGCAGTGTGCCCAGGTGGCCAAGAAGGCCAATGGCATCCTGGCCTGTATCAGAAATAGTGTGGCCAGCAGGAGTAGGGAGGTGAGCGTGCCCCTGTACTCGGCACTGGTGAGGCCGCACCTCGAATACTGTGTTCAGTTTTGGGCCCCTCACTACAAGAAAGACATGGAGGTGCTGGAACATGTCCAGAGAAGGGCAATGAAGCTGGTGAAGGGCCTGGAGCACGAGTCTTATGAGGAATGGCTGAGGGAACTGGGACTGTTTAATATGGAGAAGAGGAGGCTGAGGGGAGACCTCATCGCGCCCTACAACTACCTGAAAGGAGGTTGTAGCGAGGTGGGTGTTGGTCTCTTCTGCCAAGTAACTAGCAATAGGACGAGAGGAAATGGCCTCAAGTTGCGCCAAGGGAGGTTTAGATTGGACATTAGGAGAAATTTCTTTACTGAAAGAGTGGTCAGGCCTTGGAACAGGCTGCCCAGGGAAGTGGTTGAGTCACCATCCCCGGAAGTATTTGAAAGATGTGTAGATGAGGCGCTTAGGGACATGGTTTAGTGGGCATGGTGGTGTTGGGTTGACGTTTGGACTCGATGATCTTAGAGGTCTTTTCCAACCTTAATGATTCTAATGATTCTATGATTCTATGAAACAAAAAATGGTGAATATAACTCTCAAGTTGTCCAAAAATCAAAAATTTGCTGAGCTAATTGGTAAGGAAGATTATGTATGCTGTGTAACATTGATGCTGGCAAACCGTCCCCTTTTTCCATCTACTGTGCAGATCTCCCATAGTTTATGACATGAATTTGAAAATTGGAAGAATAATTCTAGCCCCTCTTTTGCTTTTCCTGTGGTGTATCCATATTTGCATGTACTTGGTAGGTAGAGGGCTTTCACCTTGAGAGACTTGGAAAGCCTGCTGTCAGTCTTTATGAATTGGCATTTCTAAGTGTATATATATGTCATTTTATTAAAAAAAAAAAAAAAGTTGTAATTTCCAAACAACATTAGCAAATTAGTAATTTAAACAACCCTCTGTTTCTATCCCTTGTAACATAACCTGTCCATAAAGTTTGGGATTTCTTTGTTCTAGGAATACCAAAGCCCACAAACTACACAGCCTGATATTTATTTTGGCAACTTGTGGCAAAACCTCAGCATAACCAGCTTTTGGCTGACAGGCAGAATGTCATTATACCAGTGTCTTTTGATGCTTTAACCATCTTCAAACATTCTCAGTTACAGTGTGTAGACCGCTTAGCTGGAATTAATCCACTTTCCTTTGTAAATTACATTGCTACTTCCTCCACTGTAAATTTATCCTGGCTTCTCTAATCAATAATGTAATTCAACAATGCAGAGTCATAGGTTTCTTAATGTAAAAACCATGGGGCTTTGTTCTGAAGAACAAAAAGCATGAGAAAAAGTATCTCTCAGTCACAGCTTTGTTTTTACAAATGAAAAGGAAAGGCAACTGGCCAAATACACTTGAGGAAAGTTTAATTTTAACAAATCTGATCCAAAAAATAATGATGTTATGAGATGTAAACAGACAAAGTGACTGTCTAAAGAATGTACCTCACAATAGTTATAATTAAAATTAAATCTAACCAAAAAATGCAATCCAGAAAAGGTCATTGGAATACTGGAAATATGAGATATAATGAGAAATATTGAAACTTATTTGCAGTACTAAAACATTGTGCAGCAAATTAGGAGCCTTTCTTCTGCTGTATTTCAAGTCAATGTGCTCTTGTTAGAGAGCGATTTATCCTGAAATCATTAATTACTCCATAGATTAAATATTTATTAACTTAACTCTTCTACAGTGCAAGTCAGCTGAGCAACCTTCTTTGAGCTACACATTTATTTTCTTCTCAACTTCAGCAGTAATTGTATAGGCAAAACTGAGACAGGTATTTGTTCTAAGTCTGCTGAAAATAAAGAACAGAAAATATAGCTTTGTTTAAAATTAAAACAAACTTTAATATTGGAAGGGTACCCATAAAAGGAAAAAACACTTTTTTTATAGATGAGGCCATAAAAAAATGGCTATGGAGTTTTTTTACTTTAGTGTGAGCCAAAGTAAACACAGAATAAAGCATACGCACTACTGGAAAATGGAAAATGCTGTAAACTGTGTATTTAGTGGTTGTATTGGGTCTGGCTGAGACGGAGTTAATTTTCCACATAGCAGCCCTCATAGTGCTGTGCTTTGTATTGGTAGCTAGAAAGATGTTGATAACAGACCAGTGTTTTGGCTAGTGCTGAGCAGTGCTCGCACAGGATCAAAGCTGTCTCTCCAACATTCCCTCCTCACCAGTAGACTGGGGGTGAGCAAGAGCTTGGGAGAAGATATAGCCAGGACAGCTGACCCAAACTGACCAAAGGGATATTCCATACCATATGAAATCTGCTCAGCAATAAAAGCTAAGAGAAAAGAGGAGGAGGGGGAGCATTCGTTATTACGACGTTTGTCTTCCAGAGCAACCGCTACGTGTACTGAAGCCCTGCTTCTCAGGAAATGGCTGGACATCGCCTGCTGATGGGAATTAGAGAATAAATCTTTTGTTTTCTCTTTCTTCCACCCGCGGTCTTTGCTTTTGCTTTATTAAACTGCTTTTATCTTGACCCATGGGTATTTTTCCATCTTATTTTCTCCCCTCCCTGCTCTGCTGAGGACGGGAGTGATAGAGCGGCTTGGTGGGCACCTGGTGTCCAGCCAAGGTCAACCTACCACAGTGGTTCACAGACTCAAACACATTTGAGTAAATAACATATGCAAAGTTACCTGCAACCTTAAGTATTCCTTTATAGCCTAAGGCACTTAACCAACTGATTTTTATTCTAATGGCTAATGAATGGAATGTAACTTATAACTACATTTACTTATTTCACTAGAATAACAGGGTGGAGAAATTTTTCACTGAAATTGCAAAAGATTTGGATATCTAGAGTATTCTTCATAAGTACTCAAGTGAAGTTGATTCCTATGGCTCTTTGCCTATCAGTGTTAGGTCTTGATTACACAGGGGGAAAAAAGTTCATAGTTCTATAGGGAGTCACCCTTTCTCATGCAGGCAGAAGAGACTGTTTTGAGTCCAGCTTATACGAGTTCTCTGAACAATATTTACTTATGTGTCAGATTACACTATGTTACCAAAACTTTTAACTGAAATTGATTATTTGAAAATACTGATTTTCAAAAACTAAAATATTTCATGGAAAGATTTTGGGTTTGATTAATCAGTTTTCATTTTGTTTTTAAATAAGCCACATGTTTTCTATCAATGCTTTCTAAATAAAGTAACAATAAACCTCTTCCGTTCTTCTTGTTTGAACCTTTTTTTGCAGTCAAATCAACATAAGTTATATTTAAAAATAAAACTATGGTAATATGAAAATGTATCATTTCAAAGTCTCCCAGCTTTGTTTTACATATAATGTATACATTTTCAACGTAGCAGAAATTGTTGATAACTTGAAAAATTTTGTTAAACAGAAAAAAACCTTTTGTAACCAGCGCTATTTTTAAGCTTTTATGCCTATTCCTGGCATTTGTATATGCACGGGAAATTCCTGCTCCTAAGTTCTTCAGACATCTCTGAAACCTGCAGTTGTTACTGTATTTTTAAGTAGCTCTTCCTCATTTATCTCCCAAAGGTTAGATGTTATGGTGGGTTCCCATTCTCTACTGTTATTAGTGACTCCACTATTAGAAAATTTCAGATTTTTGAGTTTGCAGGTTTTTCTGTAGTGAATTCAAATGGAAAATTAAAGGGAAGTCTTGACCTGTGAGGTTTCTACTTTCTTTATTTTCATCCCCTTCTGCTTAGCCAGACCAAATCACCTACTGTGGTGATTCCTTCAACATTTTTCCATTACACATTATAAGTCATATATCTACCATTTACTTCTGAATTAGTGTGCTAATTAAAAGAGTAGAGTGAGCTTACCAAGGCAAAAAATTCACTCAGGTCTCATTAACTTTGCTAAGGACACTGGAAATTTAGGCTTCTTTTTATTCAGGCCTATTTATAGGCAGGTCACTGACTAGAGCTAAGCATGAAGATGTAGGAAATCTACCCAAGTGTTTACTTACAAAACCAGTAGCAGCAGATGTGGTGTTCAGAGTTGCAGGCCTTAAGAGGGCCTAAGGCACAGGAGAAGCAGAAGGGAAGGAAATAAAAAAAATTAAAGGAAAAGGTCTCCCCCGCCCCAATAAATAAAGCCCTCTCTTGGCTTCCAGCTTGAGAGTGGAATTTCGTCGTCAGGACCTGAAGTGGTGACAAGTCAGTAAGTGAGATCATTGGATGGGTAATAGACTGACACAGTTTTCCTTCACATCGCATTTACTGAGCAGCTCTGGCAACGGATCTGGAGGGAGATACTTACATTGCCCTCCCAGCTGGTGGCCATCTGCCTTAGTGACAACTGCCAGATGGAGGAAAAGCGCATGAAATCAGGGATCAAACACTAAATAAAAGAAAATTACTTTGAAAGCAACTTTGTCATATTATAAATAGACTGTTTTAAAATGTCTCACATGTTTTAATTAGAAGGGGAAAAGGGAGGTAATGAGGTAGATATAAACCTGCAAGAGAAAGATAGTACAGCAATTTGCAGACTGCCTCACTCTCCTCCCAATGTAGATGACACTAATTTAGAGATACATTTTGATGTTTTTACATCAAAAAGTACCCTTTAGATGAATACAAGAATTATCAAATAGTGTTTCTTTCCCCATGTGGTTAGCATGGTGGGAGCCTCCTCCAACTGCATTTCCAATTGTTGACAGTGCCTCTCTCTAGAGACTTGCTTTGACCCTCTGCAGTGAATAACCTTCTTCTGAAACCAAACTCAGAGCAGGGCTGATGATGACAAGTGTCACCAGACTGAAGCCTCATCAGCCCCCTGCAATGATGAATCAGGGGCTACAGTCTGAAGAAGGAGGAACAAGGAAACTGATGGTACCTTTTGCCCCCCTTACACAAGCTTAATTATGTAAAGGGTAAACAAACCCTCCTTAATTCACTCAGGGATTTAAAAAGAAAAAAAAAAAAAAAACAAAACAAAGCCAACAAACGTTGAAGACCTCAAAGACCTTGCTTTTTCATAGATAATTCATGGATTCCTGGGAAACCAGGGTTAAAGGGCTTCTCCCACACACTCCTAAACAGACCAGAAAAAGAGGATGTTGTGCATAGCTGGAAAGACAATGCAAAGTACAGAGGCAGAGGGATTTATTGGGCATGGGAGTTTATTGGTATTGCAGTACCACAGGCAAATGTTGCAATAGTGAGTGCTGGAAAACTCAATATCTCCATTTGTAAATGTTAACATCTCCCATGCTGTTTCTACTTTTAAAAAATTTGAATGAAAATAATTCTGCTCTTGCCTGGCTATAAAGTGATTTGAAAAAAATGTATATTTTTCTTATTAATAAAGTATAGGGGACAGATTTCTGAACAATTGCATAGCTGAAATTACTTGAGGAGAGTTTTGATTTGACAAAATAATAGCCATTTTCAGAGGGCAAAATGTTTTCTTTTCTTCCCTAGAAATTGGTTTTGATGTGACCTATTTAGAAGACTCAGTTTACTAGTTTTTCAGTGTAATTCTAGGTGTATGTGTGCATGATGGTCACCATTTGGCTAAGATCAAGATCATTAGCTGTCAACTGTATCCATCTCATGTCAATATCTAAGTTGTTAACACAGATGTTGCAGTATGCTGATACAAATAGTCACAAGTACTGGGAAAGTCTCCTTTATGTCTCCTACATTTCCTTAGGGAAATAGTATACATTTTGCAAAGCGTGAAGAGTACTATCAAGAAGCTTTGCCACAAATTTGCAGGATGCAAAAGGAGATTGCACTTTTCTTTAGGCATTTTAATCTAACTTGGCCTAATATTCCATGTAACATCAGCATTCTTATGAACCACCTTACATGAACTGTAACTTCCCATGAGCACATAAAGCAATTGTCAGTCAGATTCAGACATGCCGTTCCATTGCTGAAATGAAAATGTTTATATGCCTCACGGTAGTATTATTCCACTTTATTCATAGTTGTGATTGAAGGTCTTGAAGATTCATCATAGGGATTGTACTGTAATTCTTTTCTGACCACCCAGGCAAGTTGTATGTATTTCAGAGCAAACAAGCAGCACAGTAAAAGGATAAAGAGGAAGGAACCTAAGGAGCTCTTGATGAGGGTGGACTATAATTATTTTGTGGACACCCAAGTGTGCCATGTGCATTACAGGATAAGGAATCTCAGGCCCTAATCTTACACAATGAGATAGCATTGCTGTTGAAAGACAAACATCATGGAACAGTTCTACTTTTATGCATAAATAAAGATCTTCATTTTCAATGTTGTTGCTGGATCACTATTTATGCAGAAGATACGGAAAGCATAATGAAGAGAACCAGAGGAGGATACATTCAAAAACTTTGCAAAAACTATTATTGAAGTGCTCATGGGAAGTTACAGTTGCATACATTCCCTGTTTCTGTTTGAAGATAACAGTACCATATAAATACAATTCCAATTGCAATTGTAAATTCCTGATACCTTGTGGATTGGACAGTTCGTTTGGTTCTAGCTGCCAAGTCATAAAACCTCACATCTTTAGGTAACAACTGAGAACAATCTGAAAAGGTGCAACTAAAATTGTAGCCTTGCACCTTTCCCTTGTTCTGCCTCCCTCTCCCACTGTGTCCATACTGTGCAGTTAAGGAAAAAGGGTGAAAGGGTGAAATACAGAAATATGATGGGCCAGTCTGGAGCACCATCAAATTCCTAGTTTGCCCTCTGTAACATGAATCCAGGCAGCACAACAATGTAAAGTTTGTACGCTATTTCTTACAACACCCTTTATTGTGAAATCTTGGTCCTACCCAAGCATACATATAGGTTACCAAAAGAACTGATGGGAGGGAGATAGACAGACTCACAGCAGCCATTATACAGCTCCTTATGCAGCTCAGAGCTCAGATCACATCCTGAAGTGAGCAATAACTGGGAGCAATAAGAGGTACAAGTCAGTTGGAATGAAGTTCCACTATTTTGCAGCTGAACATGCAACTTTCACATATCCCAGCCTTCCTCCACCCTCACTCTTTGACACCTTGCATTTTCAGGAAGTGTAAAATGGTCATAGTCATTGTCAGAATGCATGAGTACAAAAGAAATCCCTGAGCCACGTAGCTTGGTAGCTTGCAATTAAATGGTGTCCTCTCCACTCTGTAATTCTCTACTGGGAAGCAAAGGGCAGTCTGAGTATTTCAAACAAAAGAAAAAAATTCAGGGCCATCTATGTCTTATTCTGTCTTTTGGCTGCCGGAAAAATCCATTTTTGACTAAAACTATAAATCAGATCAAAGCTTTTTTATACTTTATCTTAAAATATTCAGAGAGAGACTTTCCAAAAATTTTTAACAGATGAATGACAATTATATGCCTTTCCCTCAATAAAAGCTTATTCACTAAATATCCAATACAGCACAAACATCTCACAGGAATAAACTGAGCAATCACTCCTAAATTGCCAAGACTCCCTCAGCATACTCACTTGTGTCCTACAACTTCACTCTCCAGAGTCTGATTGCTATATAAGTCAGAGAAGCAGGGATGATGATTGAATGCTAAAAGGGGATGGCATGTAATACCTTATTAAGCATTCTGCAGACTACTCAAGAGGGGTTTATTTCCTCTAAGAATTTCAATTAGCTGCTAAAGAACAGGAAGCTGCTGAAGCTTCCATGAGAAAGCAGCTAAAGATGCAATTTTCAGCTGGTCAACAGGTAAGAGGCAATTTTCATCCTATTATACTGTGTTCTGCAGGAGACAGATTGGGCTAGTGTGCAAGAAAATGCTTTACCAGCACTTTAGAAAAGACCCATCGGTCTCTAGAATTCAGGATTTTGTCTGAAAAGCTAAAAGAGAGCTCTGCAATTCAGATAATGGGGGTAGGAGGGAACTTAACCAGTGTTGTGTTGCCTGCCCAAATCAGCAAATGAAAAACAAAGCTTGAAATAAGAGATGAACCATGCATGTTCACCATGTGTGTTAACTCTGAGTCCAAAAAACCAGTATGCTGTTGACAGTTAAGCCTGGAAGATACCTACACATATTTTGTATAGATAGCCATGCCAGTCAAATATCAAAGCAATATTCTGATCTATTATAAATTAGTGATGTCTTGCAAACATTCATCCTGTAAAATGAAGTAAAGTTTTTGTCACCAGCCTCTTTCCCCATGCACATATATATACTTAATCATAGCTTTCATTTTCCTCTGTTCAGAGGCCACTGAAGAGAATAAGGAACTGGCCCTTCCTTTCAATGGGAGAAAAATTATGTCCCAGAGAGCTGTCTCTGTTACTAGATACCCACATCGATTGAAAGATGATAGCTCTGATTAATGGCAATGAGGGGCTGCTGGCTCTAACAGTGATGAAGAGTTCTGACTCGAGATTGCCCATACAACATGTAGATAATTCTTGGCATTTTATCTACCGATTTCCAAAGTGTTTTTATTGGAGAACACTCTGTGGAGACTTCTTGCCAATTTACTTCATGGCAATTTGTTTCTTCTTTTCCTTCTTATTTTGTACTTCTAGAAACTGTTCATACTGTTTTGATGGTTGGACTTGATGATCTTAGAGGTCTTTTCCAACCTTAATGATTCTATGATTGATTCTTCTGCCCTCCCTTGTTCTAACGTACAATTGCTTTTCTTAGTCTTAGTAGTCTTAGTCTTCATCCTGTTACTGTATCACTTCTTGTCTCCTGAGGTAAAGCTCTCATATATCACTGGTTTTCCTTGCTATTTTACCACTTAGGAAAAGTTCAGCCTAGCTTGTAGGATACCTTAGGGATGGGTCACTTGGTAGCTCCTGTGGGGCTGGCCATCTATTTTTACAAAGCTGCACCAAGAACAATGGAAGTAGGAAAAAAATCAGGAACTAATATCCTGCTACTTCAACTTGCAACCATTAAACAGTGAATGTGAGCAGTCCTCAGATCTGAGCCCATTTAGTGTCGCCAAGAAACAGGGAAGAGGGCCAGTAAGCTCCGAATGTTTCAGAGAATATGTGCATGGCAGGTAAAAATGAAGATCCTTCCCTGTTCTGGCCTGGCATTCTGCTGTCTTTCCACACACATCAGTTTCCAGGTGACAGAGCACTGACTGAAATGCAGATCTCTTGGAACAGGGATGCTGAGCAGCAGCCCAGGGACCAGACTTAGCCTGCTGGGACCCAAGTTTTCCATTTTTCGGATAAAGCAAGGAGAAAAACAAAACTAAGGATGAACTTTGTAATATTCCATAGAGTAACGCCTGTTTCTGAGAAGGGAAATATGTCGTATCATCTGAATTAACTTTAAGCATCCCCTTTCACATGACAGCATGTATATATATGCGTATATGTGTAGGGGTCAGGCTGATGCGATGTGAGGTCACTTTTTGCCTTTCGCTTTCACCGATGTTCATATGTCACATGACGAAAGAATAGCTTCAGTTTGATTTTAAAGGGATGCTTATTAACATACATATCTTTCTGATCAGCCTGCACTGGGTGCATTGACGTGTGCTCTCACTGTATCATAGGGGATGCCTATATTAGTGTCATGTAGTGAATCCAGACACATGGCGAAAGAAGAGACAATGATACCTACCTGAGAAGTGCTCCTAGTGTCTACCCAAGAAGCTTGGGATGATCCTTCCAGGGGCAGTCAAGTGCTGGAAAACATGAGAGAAATATGTAACTCCTGACTTCCCACTCTCACTAAATCACCAGCCCAGTGTGAGCCAGGGACCCCTGCCTTTCACATAGTTGATATCTGTCAGAGGCAGCTGCAGGGAGGGCCACCCAATTCAGCCGGTTCCAAGTGCCCTGAAAGGCTCCCGTAAGCTAAAAATTACACATCCATAAAAATAACCTTGAAATTCTTTTTATAAGAACCATACAGTCATCTAAATGTTTGTATTATGACTGTCATAGACAGGAATTGATGTATTTATTATTTTCATCTCATTCCTAAGCCTCACCTGCATTTTTTGCTCTGTAAATATTGGATGAAATTACTTTAAAAAGAAACCTTGAGCTTTAAACACATGTATAAGCCATCCATTTACATTACTAAAGTGAAAGAGACACTATTTGACTGGTTTAGCATAGAAGAGTGAGTTCATTGGAGAGATCTGTTCTTGTAGTTTTGCAGGAGGTTACTATGGCCAGCTGTGTTCCAAATAAATTTGCTGACCTAAGTGAACTTCCTATCAACAAAATTCTCTCAGGCTCCCATTATTTCTCTTCAACAATTAATCAACAGCTGCTGAAAAGGTATGAGTGTGCTTGTAATTTTCAATAAAATTAATGGAACTCCTATCTTCTGAAATGTAGAAGGAGGCTTTTCTTCCTAACCCTGGTGTGAATTGCCTGATTTATTTTTTAAATCAATTACCCTTCTGAACTCCCACGTCTCCTGTCTTTGGCAGAAAGGATCCCAGGCTCTACCATGACAGGCATGGATAGCTTTCACTGATGCCTATAAATTCAGTCTTCCAAAGCAGTGACCTCTACTGTAGAAAGATGCTGATATTTGTTAGAGTTCTGTCATGCATAAACAGGATGTCGTTACTCCTTTTGAATTCATGTAGACATTTAAGTTTTCTTTTGGAGATCGGTATTATTCGGTATCTGTTCTGCTGGCAGTCAGGGAGAGGGTCCTGTTGAGAGGGTCCTGTTCGTGTAAACACCCCTTACTCAAAGCAGTGTTTGGAGGGTCTCTGTTCTGCTACAAGGGTGTGTCAGGCAGAGCTCAGTGACCAACGTGGAGTCGCCCTCACTGGACTCCCTTTGAGAACCAGTGTGGGGGGGTCACTTCTATTGCTTTTTCTTTTCCTGCACCCATAGGAAGATACTGTTTTGTCCTCAAGGGCCAAACGTATTGTACTTACACACAAATATGATACCATATCAAAATATGTTTAAGACCTGATGATAATATTCCTGTTTTAAATAAGAACTTTGGAGCTGTGATGTCCAGGACATTACACCTTTTTTACTTCAGATCAAAGCGCTAGTTATTGGACAACTGAAGCAGGAAATAAAACACGCAGCAAGGAAATCGCTGAGACACTCCACACATTTGGAATAAAGCCCACCAGATATTCTGGTTTGGTTTTTGAAGGAAGAGCAAATTATTCTAGAGTTTCATTTGTGGAATACAAAAAGAGTAACCCCACTATGCCAGTGTGACTTCATGTGCAAACAATATCTCATTTGTCCAAACATTTGCAGGATCAGGCCCTGTCAATTGCTTTCAGTGCCTGAGGATTACGTCATGTTCTTTTGACTTTCCTTTTGTTCAAATAGCCTAAAACACAATGCATTTTTTATGACCCAGGTCGCCTTTTGTTTTCCCATGGAGCACAAAAACAACATTCAACAAATTTGACTGATAAAAGATTTTTATCTTACATGGGAAAGCAATGCTGTTTCTCTAAGCCACACGCAATGTATTAGTAATAATGGTATTCCACTTCAAACAAATTACAAACTAATGTTAGTGTTCTTAACAATGTTAAACTAAATAATAACTCCCCACAGGCCAATTTGCATACAAAATGTAACATTTAAAGCCAAGTTACAATTAGCACTTTTTTATGGAAGTCTGTGGATTGTAATTTACCAAAAGTTATACTTGCTGCAAGAAATTTTAATTTATGAAAAATTACACATTTAGAATTGCTGCCACAGTGGACCTACTTGTATTAAAATGATGGGCACCTAATAAATACATCTATTACTAATGTAATGAATGACAAAAATGAAACAAAATAAAAGTAGAATTAATGATTGGGCCTCTTTGTAAATAAGGGATGCGAGTCGACCACTCTTTCCCTCTTTACTGATGATGGCACATAAAGCAATATGTGTCTGAGAGGAGGAGGGAAGGAGAGGGGTCTGAGAGAAGAGGAAATTAAAATAGTGAAGGGAAAGAGGAAAAGCAAGGAGGGATACATAGAGTAGAAAGAACAGAGAAATACACAGGATGTTAATGAATTGAAAATTAGTGTAAGGGTAAACTTGAAAAATCTAGCTCAACAAAGACGGATCACACTAGTACTTCATTTCCCTTGGGTGAATGCCATAAATCACCTGATAATAATAGTGAAAGTTCTCAATCCCACAAACTTTATTTGAAGGGAAAGAACATTAATTATCTGATGCGAGTACTTACAAAGCAACAACATACAAATACAGACATTCTGATGTTAAAAAATAACTTTTCCATCCACTCTCCTGAATTCATGCTTAAAAACTCGAGGTTTGTTGTTCATTTTAGTTTGAGGGGGTTTGGACCTCAGGGCTGTCTGGTGGATCTTCCATTCAAAAATAAAAGGCCATAAGAGTACCTAAAATGTCAATCTGCTTGGCAAATACTGCTAAATACGGTCTGCAAATACCAGCTGAAATTTTTTAGGGATTTCCTTTCATTTATACACACATGCTTTTGTACTCCCTTCACAAACGTCAGACCTTTCTATTTTAGCAGGACGCAGGTCCCCATGTACTGCAGCACATCACCAGAGCAGGCACTCGGTCTCTCTGTCAGTCAGACCTGGGGGGGTCACATGCATCTGTGTGCTGGGTTCACGTGACTCACTACAGACATGTGCTGTCATCATCACATCTGCTTGCATGGCAGGGAAAGGCCTTGCCAACCAAGCCTGTGGCTGTCCACCGGCTCCAGGTCTCCACTCCACCTGCAGTGCCACCATTGAGGCTGGGAAGGAGAAGGCATGGGCCAAACATGCAAAACTCACACAGGCTCAAAGAGGTCACTACAGGTCTGGAATATTTATGTGGTGGACATTTCCACTGTAGATGTTTCAAAACTGCTTGGGTAATCTGGTGTCTTCAGGGAACAGAGGCATTCCCACATAATTTATCTGACTAACCACAACGATTATATGAGTTCAGCCCTTTCACATATGAAGGAATCACTGGGAACTCTGCTTGTGACAGTCCACTGAGCTAAAAATAATGTGGAATATGATCTCCCCATGGATATCCTGTGAGAAAAGAGAGTCTAAATTTAAGATAAATCATTCTTTGAGGTTATTTACCCACCTCTAGTTAAATCTGATAGATGTCTTAAACTATAAAAAAATTTTTGACAGTATAATCTCAAATTAGGTCATAGCTTGCCTTTGGTAGGATGATACTTAGGCAGGACTGGGCAGCACTGTTTGATTGAAGAAAGAAGTGAAGAATGTGGTAAACATCCAGTAAGCAGCATAAATTCAGTCACCCGTAAAAAAACACACTTATACATTTCACACACTTGGCAGCTTCCCATTTTGATGGAGATCAGGGTGAACGGTGCACTCAAGATTGTGCCATATTACAAGGAGAGCTCGGAGGACCGAACCGAGCCCAGGAGAAAGTAGTCACCACTCCATTGTTCTTTATGGTTTTACACCCACTGACACCAGCACAAAGCTTTGCTTTGGTTCTATGAATATCTTTCTACTAAGAATTGTTTCTCTCTTTTCCTTAAACATTATATCATTATATGCTTTCACAAAACAACAATGACATGTTCCTATGATTGAGATTCTTCTATCAAGGCTTCAAAAATTCTAATAATAGAACAAAATGTTTTAAAAATAAATAGGAGGGACGTGGAAAAAAAATGACAAAATAGATTAGATTTGCTAAATGCTTCTTTTTATTTTTAGCTTGCTTGGTTTGCTTCTTTATAAACAGTCTTGTTGCTTTACAGGAGTGTATTCAACTCAGGCAATTCAGATTCTAGATCCAACCTAGTCTGATTCCCTGTTTGAACTTATGTATAGTGGATGTTCTCATGGAACCAGTTGAAGCTGCTCACTAGAACATAAATTTAAACATTGGGTTAAATCCTACTGGAAAATGAATCAAAAACTCTTATTACAGTATAAAAAGCAAAACTATAGACATGTATCTATTGAATATGTGCCTGGTAAAAGATAACTCACAAAACATAAATACCTCTATTATAATATTTTTCCTCATCTTTTTAATTTAAAGAATTGCCAGCATGCTCAAAACTGCCCATTCTGGTAGTCAAACATAGGTATTGTGTTCCAGGGGTGTGCTTTTTGTTTTTTTAAGTTTTTCTAGTTTAGAAGATTCTACTGAATCCCATTTTAAGGTAGTTTCCAAGAGATTTAAAATGTTGCAGTTGCAATCAACAAAAAATAAATAAATGGAAATAAAAAACTGCTCAAAAGGACTTAATGAAGGAGCTTATCCTTCTTTCCCATGAATTCTTTATTTCTATTTCATTTGAAATTTCTTCTATTCTGGCAAATGAGGTAAAATGGCATGAAACCTTCCTTTATAAATAAAAACAAGTTTTCTCAGTCCACCTTTATAACCAGTCACTGAGAGGATGAGTTCTTAGGAACTATCAAGAAATGACAGTGACAGCATCCCTTTCTGATGGCTAATGCTTTATACCCAGGAGATTTTATTGAACTTATAGCACTGCATGATCTAATAGTAAAAGGCCATAGCTATAAATGGTTAGGAAAGTTCTCTATACTGACCAAATCTATTTTCTCCAGCTTCACCCCTGAAACCAATATGAAAGTAATTGTCAAAAATTTCTTGGCAATTTCTGGAAAATAAAGTTATGGTTCAGATCCCTACTGGAAAGACTAAAAGGCAGGGGTGATTTTTTTACTACATGAGGCTACCTGGTGATTTTAGAATGGTATTATTCAATAAACACATACAGCCCCTTTACCTAGCAATGATTTTACATTGATTCCTTTTTTCTCATTTTCCAAAAGCTAGGAAGATTAAAGAAAATGAATAAAGCCTTATCTCAGCATTTCATCTGATGTGAATTAACATGTTGTGGTTTAACCCCAGCCGGCAACTAAACACCACTCACTAAACTCACTCCCCCCCGGCGGGATAGGGGAGAGAGTCGGAGAAAACTCATGGGTTGAGATAAAGGCAGTTTAATAGGAAAAGCAAAAGCCACACATGCAAGCAAAGCAAAACAAAGAATTCATTCACTACTTCCCATCGGCAGGCAGGTGTTCAGCCATCTCCAGGAAAACAGGGCTCCATCGCGCCTAACGGTTACTTGGGAAGAAAAATGTCATCACTCCAAACATCCCCCCTTCCTTCTTCTTCCCCCAGATTTATATGCTAAGCATCACGTCATATGGTATGGAATATCACTTTGGTCAGTTAGGATCAGCTGTCCCAGCTGTGTCCCCTCCCAACTTCTTGTGCACCTCCAACCTCCTCGCTGGTGGGGTGGGGTGAGAAGCAGAAAAGGCCTTGACTCTCTGCAAGCACTGCTCAACAACAACGAAAACATCCCTGTGCTATCAACCCTGTTTCCAGCACAAATCCAAAACAGCCCCACACTAGCTACTATAAAGAAGATTGTCTCTACCCCAACCAAAACCAGCACACAATGTGAGTGACTTCTATAAACCTGTGCCCACTTAACCCAGCTGTCTATATGACAGTTTTATTAAATGGAAAGGTTGTGATGCAATTTAGTGGAACACATTGAAATAAGACATTTTAACAGACTACAAACAATAAACCTTTTTCATTTAAAATCACACAAAGGTTCATTTAAAAACATGGTTAATTAAGACCCCACTTCAGATTAGTAT
This sequence comes from Calonectris borealis, assembly GCF_964195595.1. NCBI lineage: Eukaryota > Metazoa > Chordata > Aves > Procellariiformes > Procellariidae > Calonectris > Calonectris borealis. The sequence continues at coordinate 157,178,646 of NC_134312.1, read as the reverse complement.
TTATCCAAGCGCTTTATTTTGAATCCAAAAACAATTATTATGGCTACCTTGGAACTGAAAGGAGATGACAATGTTAATTGGGGGTAGACTGGATGGAGAACATTATTTTTAGTCAAAATTCATTCAGCGGCATATGCTAAAATCCAGATTACAGAATAGTAACACATCACTTGACTGATAGAAATGGTAAATTCTTAGCTTGCTTCAAACAGGTAAAACATATCCAAACTATAACATTCCTTGTCAATACAATGATGTTAGTAGATGCAAACTAATATGATTTGAAAATGTATCCATTCTGAATCTCCATGTGATAGCAAGAGTGAAACACTTGGGACCTTTAAAGCCACGTGTAATATTAATATACTCATGTAAGTCATATAGGACACTGAAATTTCCAAGTTGAAAATTACGCATTCTTACCTTTCAATAGTTTTAGTAGGCATATAATTCAACTTTATTTATAAACAAAATGGGTTTAATGGGTATATGTATACACTCAGAATATGTATCAAGGGTTGCTCTTTTGCACCTGTGATTGATGGTTTCCTTCCCTTTGTTAATATATGAAGTTTCTAAAAGTATCGTTTTTTCTTGCAGCCACAGATGTTATATCACAAAGAGAGAATTATGTTTCCTATTATAAATAGTTCAAGTGTAAAGAAAAATTTCAGAGACAAATTTCCTGTTTATATACATTTATCTTCAGTAACTATCTTTGAAGAGAAACCGATAGAAAAAAAAAGAGCTGAATATATAGGTAATACTGATATGTTTTAGTCATTTGTTTTTAAATGTTTGACCAATACAAAAACAAATCTTTACGTTAGTGTTATGTTTCTCCTCCCTATTCCCTGTTTCAGATGTACATATCTACTTTTGAAACAGATATTAATCTTTTTTGTTTAGACTAAATGTCCATCTCATATTGTAAATTTGTGGAGTGTTGATCAAATACATATACTAAGAGAATATGTCTAATATCTATATTTTTGACTGAGAGGTAGTAACTGGAGTATCTGATAGTATCTACCTGATACAAGACTTAATTAACTGTTATAAATTTCAGATAAGGCAAGACAAGAATTGTATGTCTAAGTATTAAAATATCCGTCAGATTAAGTATATATTTCTCAAGGAGAAGAACAGTGTCTCCTAGGATACAACTAATTATCAATTAAGGAAGGAAACCGTCAGATGTACCAACTGACAGACTATTAGTGCCATTGCATTTTCTATAGAATTAATTCAGCTGCCCTTAAACAATGCCTTTGAGATGATGCAGTAGTGAACAGAGACGAAATTATTAAAACTAGTGGGGGGTCAAGGAGAAGAGGTCAGTTTCTCAAAATAAAATCTTGTTAAAATTCCAATGATAAAAATCTTCATTTTTTGCAGTCTTTAAAAAAGTTATGTCAAGCTCTTTTCTGTTAGAAGAGGAGTCTTCCAGGATGAACATTTGATGTGATTTTTTTTTTTTTTTTAATCAAGGCTAGTATAACCATTCAATGTAGTCTGCCCTCTGTAAAAAGGAGTGGAATCAGGTTAAGATCTGTAAATGTTTTGGAGGCATTTCTTAATTCTACCGGAGTTTAACTATTTCTTTTTTCTTGTCTTGGCTCTTCCTGTTTTAAAAGTAATTTTACATCTAACACACCTTAGATAGAGTGTCAGGAATTCAAATAATATTTCAAAGAAATGAATGATTAACTGTGTATAAAGGTCCTTCCTAAGCTTTAAAGTGTACTGTAGTTCATTTTAGAGGAATCATTTAAAAAGAATAAAATCTTCATAGTCCAAGAAAAGAAGAGTTTCTCTGTTTACTTTTTAAATGTTGAGAATCCCAGGAGCAGTTTTTTAAACTAAATTTCTGAAGATTTCATAGGAAAAATATATATAACTGTAGTATTTGATGCATGTAGTAATGCATCAAATGGTGCAACTTCCTTGGTGAGCAGAGGAAGCCCTGGTCAGACAAAGCCTGTGCATCTTTTAGCTTTGGTACTGTGAGAATCCTCTCACTGTTTTGGCTGCTAACTCTCACGGGAGTAAAAGTAATTGTATGTCTGTGTTTGCAGACTTTTGCATTTGCTTCCTTCCTTGCCTCACATTGTTAGGAAGAGCAGTCACCATAGACTTTAATGAGCCAGAAAGGGATGGGTATCTCTTTCTTGCTGATATTCAACATGAGATGGTGTGTAACAGAACAGGACTTTATTTATTTAAATTGCAATTGAAGTTCTTCAGAAACTGTCTTCTGTTTATCTGTTTACTTAGAAATTACAGGTGACCATCAGTAGTTATGTGTATTAAAGATCAAGGAGGAAAAAAGAGAAAGCATTGAAACAAAAATTTAAAAATTGCATGAATGCAGTGTCATTGATTCAACATGCCATTGACAGAGCTTGTCTGTGACAACAGAGCTCTGTGGAGATACTAATTCCTCGCCAGATTTGAGGTGGAACATGCATCAAGGAATGACAGATATGTCAACATAGTAGTTTATCACTTTAAGCTCTACTTTCTCCAAAGTTATTTTACTTACAGTAAATACATAGAAACATTGATATTCAATAACTGTGACTTATTTCACTATTAAAGGGTCATTAAATGAAAACTTTAATTTCTACCTTCTTTTGTAATCTACTGATATTCTTGAATGTACACATAGCTGAACCTTTCTAATATCTAAACATAAACTATTGTTTATGCATCCACCCTTTGGAAAATACAGATAACAGTAAGTGGAATTTTCCCATTCTGTAAGAAATAAGTGTATCTAAAAGAAGCTAGATAATGGTCCAAAATGCTCACTTCGCATTTGTAAATATTTCTCATATGCTCAGAGATAAGTCATATGTCATGCAGTTATATATTCTTTTCCAATTTGCAAGTACAGACCTTTATCTGATTATTTTTCTGAAAGTATTGATACAAAGCAGAGGTGATACAACAATAAATGTTAAGTAAATTGGATGTATGAAGGAAAAACAGACTGCTGCTCACTTTTCTCTCAAATCGCTTTTTCACCTGCCTGTGGAATACTTCAATAGAGCCCGTAATAAGTATATAGGTTATTACAGGAAAAATAATTCTTGAAGGTTATCTTTAGCGTAGAGAGGCCAATGAATAGTAAGAGAGAAGATGTCTCAGATGTTGATGGTTGCATCAGAGCAGCAATCTAGCCTGGAGGATTTGAACCAACTTCTGGAGTAGAATCTTAGGAAAGTATAGTAGAGTTAGCCTTGGTGAGTTATTCCCTGAGTCTCATCTCAAAAATTATTTTGCTCTTCTTTTAAAATGTACTTTTTAAAATGAATGATAACCAATTTTTATGCTACTGTATGTGAAGCAGTGAGCAGCTTAGGATGATGATATAAAATGACATTTTCTACTTATTTTCTTTTATGCTTATAAGTGAACTAGCTGTAAGACATTATGGTATATATGTGGGAGTTTGCGCCTCATTAAGACTTAAATTGTGCTAGGTACCTGTCTGCAAAGCTATTCTAAAAAGAGAAACTGGGGAAAAAGATCACTGCAGTAAAATGTACACATCAACTTTTTAAACCTTGTCATGAAAACAGCTGAAGAAATTGACTTTTCATAACCTTCTTCCCTAATAACTATACTTTACATAACAAGGTCTGAGCTGCTCCTAAATGTACAAATAGACAAGGCCTGTTTCAGCAGCTAAAACATGTCATGTCCTTTTGTTCATGTTTCACAAGTTAAAGAATTTCCTTTAATAAAAGGGAGCAAACTGCTAAGGAAGTTAGCCAAGGGAAGAAAACCATAAAAACTGTTGAAGGAAAATTATTTAATTCCACCCTTTTGCTCTAATGGAACTTTTGAAAGAAAATAAGAACTTTTGTCTCAGAGAAACACTTTCAGCAACTGAAGAAGTTGTTCTTGAGTTTTACCCCACCTATACATGGCAACAAACCTAGGATGATTTATTTTTAGAAAAGCACACCACCAGCAGCTACAGATGTCAGTATTTGCCATTGGTAATATACATTATGGTCTCAGCTTTCTTAGACAGAGAGGACAGCAATGTAATGAAAAAAAAAATCTTGATATTTCTTGAACAAAGCATTATGTATGAATGTATGTAGGATAGATGATGCCAGAGACAAGGAACCTTCTGTTACTGTTGATGAGAACAGTAATTGTACAATGTTAAAATACGGAAGAGTAACAAAAACATCATCAGTGTAACTCCATTCTTACACTACAATACCCAGATCTCATAGTAGAAAATGCTCAAGAATTTTTAGAGGAATAGTTGTGTGACATAAACACAAGCAGTACAGAAATTTCTTCAGAAAACAGCAATACAACTGTGGAAGAAGCGGCTGAACAAAATCTATACTTTATGAACAGTGATACTTAGAAACTGGAAGACTAGGAAGGAATAATGGAAATTTAAACAATGTGGCAAAATCTGAGGGATAACATGTCCAATGAATGAAGAAAGGACAAGAGACCTCTGAAGGAATATACAGGATACCTAGTAGCTGGAAGTCTCATTACTAGAGCTATATTCTTACTTGATCAGCAAACTTACCAACACACATGTATAAAATCAAAATCATCTGGATTTTAATTTCAATAGCAGCGTGGCTGCTACTGCTGTTCAGTGAATTTGGGGATGGCTGTCTGTTAAGACTGAATCTAATTCCACATGGGCCTAATACAGAAGATTTCTGTGGTCAGCTCCTTGGGGAAGTAAACAAAGGAGAGAACATCCTTCAACAAATAATACATATCATTATTATTCTGTAAGGTAAAGAGTTTAAAACTGTTATTCAGCAATATAAGAATTACATTTATTAGAGAATGACTGACAAAAAACAGTCTCCACAGAAGATTCTACACATTCACAGGCTAAAGAAACTGCCAAGGGAGTACTTTGCACAATTGAACTAAATTATATACAAAGAAAGACATTTACCACAGCTGGCTATATATAATCATCATCATATTACCTTTTTTCTCTTAGCTGAAGTGCACATGTCTCTAGCTCACTTTCAATAGACAGCTCTACTCTGAACAAAGAACAAAATTTTAAAAGTAAATAATGAAGAGGAACATTCTGTTAGACTTAGAGAAACTGAAAGCATTTTTATCCTACCCAACTCTTCCCATTTCTCAGCTTCTGACAATTCCTTGGGTATGAGAGACCAGTACCTCTGGTACTTCAGAATAAGCTGTTGTGCAAATTCCATGAGGGACTCCAGTGAATAAAAGGTGCATTTAAAAAAACAAACAACAACAACAAAAAAAAGACGAAGAAGAAGTTGTCAGCATCATACCCAGTTAACTAGCCATGCCTCCTTACAGAACTTAGCAGTAAGTAGCAAGACACACACTTTTTCTGGAAAAGATACAAATGTCACATTAATTGCATTCAAATGTATAAACTTAACCTTGTAAACCTTAGGCATTTTTCCTCTCTACAGCCAATAGCTGGAGATGAGGCGGTTCCAAGCAGGGATTTATCTTATCAAGAGACAAGACTCTAATGTAGGTCAGGTAAACTCCCTTCATTAGGTATATATTTTTCTCTATTGATATAAACACAGACTATAAGATTAACTCAGATTTAGGTGTTTGTCTTCTTCAGTTACAAGGAAATGAATCTGACTCCATGTTATATTTTCAGGTGACATAGTCTGGAAAGCAAATTGGAAACTGGTCTTTATAATTGTGATGAATTGTCTAAATAAAATTATAAGAATCTGTTCATATCCATTAAAAGAAATGTAACAATTTTTTTAATATACATTTTAATACTTTATTGTAAAAAAAATGGAAGAAAGAACAGATGAAGCATTCCCAGTTTTTTCCACTACTGTGTAACTGTGTATGTTTCTGACAGAATGAGGTAGGGGCTGGCTTTCAAAACTGAAAAAGACACTCATTTTTGAGTATTATACACAGCCCTCAAAAATCACACTACCGACTTTGCAGACAGCTATGCAGCCTGGTATTTTCTAATTGTAAGTATTTTACTGAAATCCAAATAACAATTTAATAAGTTAAATGTAAATTTAGATCGGACTTTGCAAATAATTTGCAATTACGCTGCTTATCTCATTAACAGACAGATAATTTTATTTTATTCTTCACAGATAATTTTATTTTATTCTTATACACTTTTGATTCTAAATATTAGCCCAGAATACCATAAAACATTAAAATGTTATGTTAGTATAGTTATAGATTCAAATTACACTGTAACACTTTCCTTTATGTGCCTTCCTTGTATGTGCATTACCATTCAAATTTTAAATATATTATCAATTTATATTTTCAATTGATGTTTAGAAGAATGAAACACACGTATCCAAAATTATACAGGCTCTCTTTTGTTCTCTGCTATTTTTCAGTGGTTGAAGTGCTAAATAATTGTGTTTACTTTTCTCTTAGACAAATGAGTATACATATGGTAGATCAATAATATATCACAGGAAAGAGATAACCCAGTGTACAGAGGTGAATTTTCATCTTATCTTTACTTAAAATGAATGTAATATAAGCTAGTGAAACAGTACCTAAATTCAGACTAGTTTGTTGTAACAACACTTTGAATAGAAGGAGGCCAAATGACCAAGCTTGCAATTTTCACTTGCCTGGTTAGTGCACATGGTCTGTACAAATTCTGATTGACAACAAATTCAAAAGTGTTTTCAAAACGTTTTCCCAAGGTGTTAATGATGAGTCACAAAGAGCTGCAGTGTGTTGCCACTATCCCTCATCTAGTATAAGCTGTTAAAGATTTTTGCAGAGCAGACTAAAAGAAAGGCCATTGTCCTCATAATGCTTCTTTGAAGTGAACAGCTACAGCTCATGTATTTCTGTAGCTGAGAGGAGTGATCTGAAGCAGTACGGATTTCCTCAGCGTCCAGTCTTTCCCAGCAAGGACAGCTTGTGCTTCTCACTGTCAGAAGGGACCAAAAGGGATCATTCAGTGTCAGACACGGAATAGTCACAGCATTAGTAGTTACAATTTTGTACTTTTATTTCAGACATTTATTGAAATAAAGCAAGAACCTTTGCGATATATTTGCTAAAAATAAAATTGGATACAAAGATGTTTAGGAGCCATGGAGATTTTGCTGGAAAATCTCCAAGCTCCTAGTTTCCATGCTGCAAAAGGGCATGGCACTAGACAGATGAGTGGTGTCTCCCCAAAACAGAAGGAATGTATGCAATACAATGATAGAATAGTTTGGATTGGAAGGGACCTTTAGAGGCCATCTAGTCCAAACCCCCTGCGATGAGCAGGGACATCTTCAACTAGATCAGGTTGCTCAGAGCCCTGTCTAACCTGATCTTAAATGTTGCCAAGGATGGGGCATCTACCACCTACCATCTCTGGGCAACCTATGCCAGTGTTTCGTTACCCTCATTGTAAAAAATTTCTTCCTTATATCTAGTCTAAATCTACCATCTTTTAGTTTAGAACCATTACCCCTTGTCCTGTCACTACAGGCCTTGGTAAAAAGTCTCTCTCCATCTTGCTCATAAGCCCCCTTTAAGTCTTGAAAGGTTGCAGTAAGGTCCCCCGAAGCCTTCTCTTCTCCAGGCTGAACAACCGCAACTCTCTCAGCCTTTATTCATAAAAGAGGTCTTCCATCCCTCTGATCATTTTTGTGGCCCTCCTCTGGACCCGCTCCAACAGGTCCATGTCTTTCCTGTGCTGAGGGCTCCAGAGCTGGACGCAGTATTCCAGGTGGGGTCTCACCAGTGCAGAGTACAGGGGCAGTGTCATCTCCCTTGACCTGTTGGCCATGCTTCTTTTGATGCAGCCCAAGATCTCTTTGGCTTTCTGGACTGCAAGAACACATTTCCAGCTCATGTCCAATTTTTCAGCCACCAATACCCACAAGTCAGGGTGATCCCTTTTGATCTCTTCTGACAGTGAGAAGCACAAGCTCTCCTTGCTGGGAAAGACTGGAGGCTGAGGAAATCCGTGCTGCTTCAGATCACTCCTCTCAGCTACAGAAATACATGAGCAGTAGCTGTTCACTTCAAAGAAGCATTACCCCCAAGTCAGGACAGGCAAGGAAGGAGAGGCGGTGGGGTAGCCCTGTCTGTTAGGAAGTGCTTCGACTGTCTAGAGCTCAATGGTAGTGATGATGAGGTCGAGTGTTTGTGGGTAAGGATGAGGGGGAAGGCCAACAAGGCAGATATCCTGCTGGGAGTCTGTTATAGACCACCTAGCCAGGACGAGGAGGCAGACGAAATATTCTACCAGAGGCTGGCAGAAGTCTCGCAGTCGCTAGCCCTTGTTCTCATGGGGGACTTCAACTTTCCGGACGTCTGCTGGAAATACCACACGGCAGAGAGGAAACAGTCGAGGAGGTTCCTGGAGTGTGTGGAAGATAACTTCCTGATGCAGCTGGTAAGCAAACCCACTAGGGGAGGTGCCTCTCTTGACCTGCTGTTCACAAACAGAGAAGGACTGGTGGGAGATGTGGTGGTCAGAGGCCAGCTTGGGCTTAGCGACCATGAAATGATAGAATTCTCGATACATAGTGAAGTAAAGAGGGGGGCCAGCAAAACCGCTACCATGGACTTCTGGAGGGCGAACTTTGGCCTGCTCAGAACACTGGTCGAGAGGGTCCCTTGGGAGACAGTCCTGAAGGGCAAAGGGGTCCAGGAAGGCTGGACGTTCTTCAAGAAGGAAGTCTTAAAGGCGCAGGAGCGGGCTGTCCCCATGTGCCTTAAGAAGAACGGGCGGGGAAGATGGCCGGCCTGGCTGAATGTGGAGCTCTGGCTGGGACTCAGGAAAAAAAGGAGAGTTTATCACCTTTGGAAGAAGGGGCAGGCAACTCAAAAAGAATACAGGGATCTCGTTAGGTTGTGCAGAGAGGAAATTAGAAAGGCAAAAGCCCAGCTAGAACTCAACCTGGCCACTATCATGAGAGACAACAAAAAATGCTTTTATAAGTATGTTAACAACAAAAGTAGAGCCAAGGAGAATCTCCATCCTCTATTGGATGCGGGGGGGAACGTTGCCACCAAGGACGAGGATAAGGCTGAGGTACTTAATACCTTCTTTGCCTCAGTCTTCTATAGTCAGAGCAGTTATCCTCAGGGTACTCAGCCCCCTGAGCTGGCAGACAGGGACGGAGAGCAGGATAAACCCTCCATAATCCAAGAGGAAGAAGTTAACGATCTGCTATGCCACCTGGACATTCACAAGTCTATGGGGCCGAATGCGATCCACCCGAGGGTACTGAGGGAGCTGGCGGAGGAGCTTGCCGAGCCGCTCTCCATCATTTACCCGCAGTCCTGGTTAACTGGGGAGGTCCCGGACGACTGGAGGCTTGCCAATGTGACGGCCATCTACAAGAAGGGCCAGAAGGAGGATCCAGGGAACTACAGGCTGGTCAGCCTGACCTCGGTACCGGGGAAGATCATGGAGCGGTTTGTTTTGAGGGTGCTCATGAGCCATGTCCAGGACAACCAGGTGATCAGGCCCAGCCAGCACGGGTTCATGGAAGGCCGGTCCTGTTTGACCAACCTCATCTCCTTCTATGACCAGGTGACCCGCCTAGTGGATGAGGGAAAGGGAGTGGATGTGGTCTACCTGGACTTCAGTAAAGCCTTTGACACTGTCTCCCACAGCATTCTCCTAGAGAAGCTGGCGGCTCACGGCCTAGACAGGTACACTCTTCGCTGGATAAAAAACTGGCTGGACGGCCGAGCCCAGAGAGTTGTGGTGAACAGCGTTAAATCCAGTTGGCGGCCGGTCACGAGCGGTGTTCCCCAGGGCTCAGTACTGGGGCCGGTCTTGTTCAATATCTTTATCAATGATCTGGACGAGGGGATCGAGTGCTCCCTCAGTAAATTTGCAGACGACACCAAGTTGGGTGGGAGTGTTGATCTGCTCGAGGGTAGGAAGGCTCTGCAGAGGGACCTGGACAGGCTGGATCAATGGGCTGAGGCCAACTGTATGAGGTTCAACAAGGCCAAGTGCCAGGTCCTGCACTTCGGCCACAACAACCCCAGGCAATGCTACAGGCTTGGGGAAGAGTGGCTGGAAAGCTGCCCAGAGGAAAAGGACCTGGGGGTGCTGATTGACAGCCGGCTGAACATGAGCCGGCAGTGTGCTCAGGTGGCCAAGAAGGCCAACGGCATCCTGGCCTGTATTAGGAATAGTGTGGCCAGCAGGAGCAGGGAGGTGATCGTGCCCCTGTACTCGGCACTGGTGAGGCCGCACCTCGAATACTGTGTTCAGTCTTGGACCCCTCACTACAAGAAGGACATTGAGGTGCTGGAGCGTGTCCAGAGGAGGGCAATGAAGCTGGTGAAGGGCCTGGAGCACAAGCCTTATGAGGAGCAGCTGAGGGAACTGGGACTGTTTAGTCTGGAGAAGAGGAGGCTGAGACCTCATCGCGCTCTACAACTACCTGAAGGGAGGTTGTAGTGAGGTGGGTGTTGGTCTCTTCTGCCAAGTAACTAGCGATAGGATGAGAGGAAATGGCCTCAAGTTGCGCCAAGGGACGTTTAGATTGGACATTAGGAGAAATTTCTTTACTGAAAGAGTGATCAGGCCTTGGAACAGGCTGCCCAGGGAAGTGGTGGAGTCACCATCCCTGGAAGTATTTAAAAGACGTGTAGATGAGGCGCTTAGGACATGGTGTAGTGGGCATGGTGCGTTGGGTTGACGTTTGGGCACGATGATCTTAGAGGTCTTTTCCAACCTTAATGATTCTATGATTCTATGATATCCCTCAGGACTGCGAACTCTACCAGTGCATGATGACTGCAGCCCAGGCTGTTTCCAATCATGACATCACCGATTAGCTCACTTGGGGGACCAACCAATCCAGTATCACATCCCCTCTGGTAGGGCTGTCTATTACCTGGCTTAAGAAGTTATCCTCGATGAATTCCGAGTCTCTTGGATTGCCTACAGCTCACTGTGCTACTTTTCCAGCAGATGTCGGGGTGGTTGAAGTCCCCCAGCAGGACAAGAGCCTGCAAGCACGATGCCTCCTGTAGCTGGAGTAAGAAGGCTTCGTCAATAGGCTCCCCTTGATCGGATGGCCTGTAGTAGACACCAACCACAAGGTTCCCTTTGTTGCCTTGGTCTCTAATTCTTACCCATAAGCTTTCAACCTGCATGTGGCTATTCTTCAGAGACAGCTCTTTACAATCTATCCATTTCTTGATGCCTGCCTCTCCCATCCTGCCTCTTAATATAGAAAACTTTAATTAGACAGAAGACTTAGATTAACACTAACACCTGTCAGTCAGCCCATGAAGGGCAACAGTTGATATCTTTGGAGCAGAAATTTGAGCTGGCCCTTTGTATTGAATAAATACTTGGAAATTTTTTGCTGAGCTGAGCTGTCTATCAGCTGATCAACCAATTAATCAATGAATCCCAGTTCTTTTAAGTGAAGGGTGCAAGTGTGTCAGCTGTGGAGCTGCCTGGGTGGTCTGAAGACAGTAACAGCTGTGTGAGAAGTGAACAGGGCAAGCAGAAACCCAGGTAAATAGGTGACTCAGCAAAATGCTGGCACATATACAATAATTAAAAGCGTTCAGGAAACACTGGAGTGTGAAGACATAACAAATAGGGAAATAACAGCTATTTATACTGTATCCAGGGGATGGAGGCTAGGAAGGAGATTTTCCTCTAATTTCAATACTCCAAATAGAGATGTGCAATCTAGTGAATACTGCTACACCTAACAACGTTCATATCATTCCTGTACAACTTGAAATAAAATATCTTCTCAGCTAGTACTGTAACAAAATATGTGCTGGACCCCTCTACTTCCAGCTGGAACATAAGATGCGTTGCTCCCCTCCTGCCTAAATACCCCCTCCTGAGCACCCAGCTCTTTAGGAGTGTGGAGAGAAAACTGGCCTCCTTTGAAGATGCTGTGCCACCTGCCTTAGTGGCTATTAGGAGAAGTGTATTAATAATGTTTGGGCTGCAGCTCTTAAGAGTCTGAAAAAGTTATTAATGATTGTCTCTACTCACACATTGCATATAGCAGTTCAAGCTTGTTGCACTTAATCACACACTTTGTTATCTCCTTAACCCTCTTTTTCATGCTGTGAATAGGGCACTGCAAGTATATTTGTAACTAGGGAAACTTTCCTCCTTTCTCTTGACTTTCTAAGTCACATCTTGTATTGGATCTGTAGTACTCTTGGTGCTGCTTAGATAAGGAACAAAAAGCATGATTGTAAGGGAGATCCTCCCTTTAATCATTTTGCCAATGGCACAATTCCTGACTGAAAAATACAGAGAACTGCTCACAGTATGAGATTCATTGGATTTCCTTTCTTTGAATTCCCAGGGACTTAATAACTACTTTTCTTTCTCTCCTTTCTCTCCTTCCACCTAGAACTGCCCCAACTCAGGGCTCCATCGATCTTCTTCATTAATTCTTCAACGGAAGAGTACTGTACAGGGCCACGGTAAGGGTGAGGTAAAACATTGTCAAATAACTGTACAGGTACTCAAGCCCTCTGGCTCCTGTAAGCCAAGAGAGGCTGCAGGTTGTTTCAGCAGTATACGTAAGGTACCAGTGGATGTGAGGGGAGTGAGGGGGAAAAAGAGAGCAAACAAGCAACCAAAGTGCCCAAAATGTCTCACTACAGTTCTGGGTATGGATTCAAGCTTTACCTTTTTTCTAACTGCTGTTTTCTAGCCCTTAAATGAGTGAAGTGCATACATATTAGTATGAAATATATATACATGTATGCAGTTATATAACTATGTATAAGTACAGTTATTTGTTCTCTTGAATTATTCTTACCAGTTTCCTTTTTTTCCCTTTTGTTTTTCCCTCAACTGAGGTGGAGGCAGAAGAACTAGAGAAGCCAATTATTGTAAATAAATACATAAATGAATGAATAAATAAATAAATAAATAAAGTGGTACTTTATGATCTCTTATGTCTATTTTAATCATAGAATCATAGAATCATTAAGGTTGGAAAAGACCTCTAAGATCATCGAGTCCAAACTTCAACCCAACACCACCATACCCACTACACCATGGCCCTAAGCGCCTCATCTACACGTCTTTTAAATACCTCCAGGGATGGTGACTCAACCACTTCCCTGGGCAGCCTGGTCCAAGGCCTGACCACTCTTTCAGTAAAGAAATTTCTCCTAATGTCCAATCTAAACGTCCCTTGGCGCAACTTGAGGCCATTTCCTCTCATCCTATTGCTAGTTACTTGGCAGAAGAGACCAACACCCACCTCGCTACAACCTCCCTTCAGGTAGTTGTAGAGTGTGATGAGGTCTCCCCTCAGCCTCCTCTTCTCCAGGCTAAACAACCCCAGTTCCCTCAGCCACTCCTCATAAGACTTGTTCTCTAGACCCTTCACCAGCTTCGTTGCCCTTCTCTGGACACGCTCCAGCACCTCCATGTCCTTCTTGTAGTGAGGGGCCCAGAACTGAACACAGTATTCGAGGTGCGGCCTCACCAGTGCCGAGTACAGGGGCACGATCACCTCCCTGCTCCTGCTGGCCACACTATTTCTGATACAGGCCAGGATGCCATTGGCCTTCTTGGCCACCTGGGCACACTGCCAGCTCACGTTCAGCCGGCTGTCAATCAGCACCCCCAGGTCCTTTTCCCCCGGGCACCTTCCAGCCACTCTTGCCCAAACCTGTAGCGTTGCCTGGGGTTGTTGTGGCCAAAGTGCAGGACCGGGCACTTGGCCTTGTTGAACCTCATACAGTTGGTCTCAGCCCATCGATCCAGCCTGTCCAGGTTCCTCTGCAGAGCCTTCCTACCCTCGAGCAGATCAACACTCCCACCCAATTTGGTGTCGTCTGCAATGAATTATGAGTTATAATGAGTTATTCCAAATCTTCTAGGAGCTTACAAGTTACTGAAAACATATAAACAGTAGCTGGTAAAAGTTTTTATTCAGTTTGGAGCAGAAAAGTCTAGATTTGGGCTGATAAGGAAATGTATTTCCTTTCCCAGAAAAATTGAAAACTTGGCAGGGGTGGAAATGTGTTTGTTTCTCTTCTGTTCAATGTTTTGATGAACTTAAGACCTCTCAATTTGAATTTTTTTTAGGTTATTTATTATATATGAAAATAATTAAAAGAAAACATTCTAATCCCCAAAGACCCCAGTGTTTGTGTTACTTAGAGTCAAATCTTAACTCTGTAAATTAAAAAACACAGTGAACCTGGACTGTCTATTTCAAGGAAAAAAAGAAAAACCTTAAATTCTGCTCTACTTAAAGGGGAAAAGGGTTACACTTCCAAAATATAACTTGACAGAGTATGATACCATCTTACCAAAAGATTTCTTAAAACTAGTTTTTGTTTGTTTGTTTGTTTGTTTTTACAAAGCTGTTGTGTTTCCATGAAAGGTTATGTTTCTAATAAATTAACATTTCTCAAAGGAAAGGGAAAAATAGGAAACTTCCAACTACCTCACATTTAGATGAAAGCAAAACAAATAAAATTTGAATGAGCATCTGAATTTTTAACTGAACCTGGTGTTTAACTGAACCTCTGAGCCTTTTGAGATATACTTATCAGTAAGTGAAAGACTGTCACTAGTTAAAAAGAAAAGAAATCAAGAAATTATTAAGAAAAACACAACTGGATTCCTTTTTGGTTTCTCATAGGGTATTTTTTCCCTCAACTAATAGTTCTTTTATCTGTGTCTTACATTAATTTTGATAGCAAATGAGAACACTTTCCAGAAAATGTAAATTAAAACCAGCAACGTCGTAAAAAATCCCCCAAAGATTTACATTTAAGGCGCTGTTTGATATAATCAGGACCAAAAATAAAATTCATGTTAACATTGACATTTTATATTTCAATTTCTAACCACACTGCCTTTTCTTGTTTAAGCTTTTGAGCTCCCTTTCTTTGTTAAACACAAATATATATGAATGGAATGAAGGTTAACATGATCAAAAAACAGCTTCTATTGATATGAGCAGAGCTTACAAAAACTTTCAGATTTGATTGCTAGAAGTTAGGCTTCTAAATTCAAGATCAGTTGCTTGAAGTGTTAAGCACCTGCAATTCCCCACTAGTCTCATTTTTAGAGGATCACTTTTACTGATATGGTTAAATACGGGTTTAGGAGCAAGATTTTAAAGAAAGTAGTACTGTTTTGTTCTCTTTCCTGCCTTCTTCCTTTCCTTCCTTTCTCCTTTTCTCCCTTCCTTCCTTTCCTGCACATACACACACACACATTCATATGTATATACAAGGTTTTAAAAGCTAACTAGAGGTTCCAGTATGACCTAGTACTTTGTCCAATACTGTGAATTACATCTAGGATAGGTAGTCTTAGATATCACTAGAATGAGATTCATATTGGCAAAAGATAGAATAAGTATTACACTAGATGGACAACCGAATAAAGCTTAATTAACACTGATTTTAATTTCTAGCACTCCGGTTCTTTTCCTATCTATCTACCCTACCTAATGAATGATGAAGTTTTTAACAATGCCAGCCTGCTCACTCTCCAAATGAGGCAGAGGAAGTCACAGATAATCAGCAAGAGAGAATTTCTTGATAAAATAGCGCAGTCTTTCTAGTGTAGTTTGCAAGACAGAGCCTGTGAGCTGCCATTTTATGCGTGTTGTCTGCACAACAATTAATAACACCGTAGAATAAAAAAAAGTATGAAAGTTTAGTTTCTTTTCAGTACTGGGAGTTTAAAGTGTATTACTGGTAGATGGTAGATAAGAATAGTTATATAGATAAGAAAAGCAAAAGAGTGAGATTTGGTTTATGGATTAAAGCCACAAAATTGTGCCTTGGACATAATATGAAACCAAAGCTTGCTTATGCTCACCTTCCCTTCACTGAAAGGAAGCCATTCAAGGAAACTTCAAGCATTTTCTACTGAACACTTACCTAATTTAATTCAGTAGAAAAACTCCAATTAACCTCAGGGCAATCTGATCTGACCTCTTGGCTGGCCACTATGCTGAGCTTGTTTGTTTATTAATCTGGCAGATTTAAGATATTTCTGAATCCATTATATTAAGATAATTGTAATAGTCACTTATATTAGAGAAAGACAATTATATTTTATTTGATGGATGTAACCATCCTTTCAGGCATTAGTAAGGAAGATTAAGCTGCTTCCTGTACAGCTATTTGCATGGCTACCTGAGCACGGTACTTCTATTGTGTGCATATCGCACTTCTTAATCTATTCATCACTTTTCCTGAGTACAAATTCATTTAAAATGCACCTATCAGGATCAATAAATGAAAGGAAGCAAATGTTTGATGTGTCTTTTATTGCACTGACAGGCATGACACACAGTGCTAAGACCCCTACTGCTTTCTCCAGAAGCCCAGCTTTTTGGGTGTCCATAAACATGGTTTGATGGAAGGCCATACAAAAGAGTTGCGTGGCCTTTGGCCTTTTTATGACGTGGCGGTTTTGGAAGGCTTTGTTTGAGATAAGCCATTATGCGACAGTCACTTGAGTTAACTAGCACAAGCCTAATTTCCCTGACATCAATACAGGCTTCAGATAAATCTCTTCCAGTTAGGTTAAATGAAATAGAATATTATTAAGAAGAGGGTTTAGGGGTTTTTTTGTTTTTTATATAGTCATCAAAACAAGCCATTTCAGACAGATTGTACCATTAGTTAGAGACTGACTAGAAATAGATTTGGAAATTCTTTCTATGTACTTAGCAAGGCTTGCTTTAAAATAATAATTCCTACGCATATATTTCTTAAATATATGTTGCTAAAAAAGATATTTCCTAAATATTGCCTCCATAATAATTCCTTAATTGTAGTAGCACACTCCTTTTTTCTCTTTCTTTCCCCTACTTAGGAAATGAATGCAGCCATGCTGTGTCAGGCCAAGGATCATCTAACTCTAGCAATAGCCATAAGCGAATACTTAAGGAGAAATACGAATAAACTAAGCATACACGATACTTCCAGAATTCTCTCAGCCTCCAAACATTTTCAGTTCAGCGGATTTCCTGAACTGCCTCTGGTTTCTATATAATTAGTAACTTTAAATGGCATTATCTTCCACAGACTTGTTTCATCTCAAGTCTATATAAGCTTTTACTTTCAAGGACACTTTCAATCTGACAACAAATTTCACAAGTCTCCTATTTTTTCTTCTTTTTCAGTCCAGGTACTACTAACTTCATCAAAACTTAATTCTTCTTTTTTTGAAGAGGGAAAGAATTAACTTAATCTACCTTTTCCTTAACAGTCACGATTTTGTAGACTTCTTTCATATTTCCCCTATGAAAGTCGCTTCTTTTCTGGGCTTGATAACTACTAGCTTATTCACTCATTTCTCATATGAAAGCTAGTCCATATGCTAGCTAACTTTTCCTCCTCTTTTAAATTTTCCCTCTAACCCTTTTTTTTAAGTCCTCCTGTTCAACTCCTACAATGACTCATGTCTCCATAATATCTCTTATTACACTTTCACCCCATACCTTTTCAGCTACCATTCTAAATTAAGCACACATTTTCTTGCTCTAGTTTTTGTTCACCTCTTTCTTTTCACAAGGACTCCCACTTTTCAGATTTTCTCTCATTACACTGCTGGCACACCTTTTCATCACATACTCATCTCGCACTCCTACAAGCTGCCAGTACATTTCTTCCTACCTGCTGCTTCTAGCATTTCTCCACTGTCCAGGGAAGGAGGGATAGGAAATGGAAAGCTCTGTGAAACTCAGAAACTTCTTGATTGGAGCCGTAGGAGCTGCAACAGCTAATACTTCTTCTCCCTGCCATAAACTTGAAAAGAGTGCTGCGAGGATGAAAGCATAGATGGGATTCATTTCATCAGACATTGGATATCTACGCAGACATCTACTACACTGAAGTAGTTATCTGAACGGGTTATTTATAATCAGTGGAGAGAAAATATAGATGATCTACTTAAACATCTCTCATCTAGACCATTGTCTGTAAGGTCTACCCTACAACATGTAAAAGGAAGGAGACCTTAATTTTCCCCAGTTTCTCTATCACATCAGCAAAATTTACAGGTCCTTCAACAGGCAAAATTACAACTTTTTCTTACCTTACTCTGGTAGATTTCTGCATGTAGAAAATATCTTGCGGTTCAGTGTCTGTATCTCCTTGCTTGTCAACCCTGACTGCACATATGCTACATCAAGGGTCCAATCTATGACAAGAGATTTCCACCTTCTTGCATGCTTGCCTTGGTAGTTATTAGTTATTGTTATTAGAAACAACAGAAGCAACAAAAAAAGTTATGAGGTTTTCCAGTTGAGGAAGTAAGGAACTTGCACAGACATAATCACAACTATTTATCACAAAAGTAAAATCTGCTTTGTTTTCTAGTGACCACTTTTCTCTTTGCTTCCATACTCTCTAATCACTAATTAATCACCACTGAAATCCTCAAAGTTAGTTATTTCCCAGATGGGACACAGGAAAATATTACGGAGTTTCCAAAGAATTATACTGAAATTATGTTTTACTTTTTTTGCATATTATATTATTAACAGAGTGTTTTTGGGCTTTAAGAGTTCAGAATCCTTTAAGGAGGTAGTAGAAGTAGGTAGAATAAGACAGGTAATTCTCTAGGTGGGCTGAAATGACACTTTCCCTCCTATAACATTAACATAATTAGTAGGTAATTGTAGTATTTCTTTCCCATGGAGCAAAGGAAGCAATGGTTCAAGTAGAACAGATAAAGTGATTCTGCAGTTCAAATGATGCTGCTGTGTATTTCTGTACTAAAAATTCATTATCCATTCCTGCTAAAATGTTATTGCTTCATTAGCAGAAAAATCTTGAAATGTACAAGTAATGTTTGCTTTTTGAAATATGCATGCTCAAAACCAATTGCAATTAACTGGAACATGCAATCTGTCCAGTTACATGATTACTGCTGAACATCTAGCTAATATTATGCACACTCTTACAAATAATTCAACAGATTTATTAATTTTAGGAATTTAAATTCATATTTTTGGAGGAGTGTGACTGTGTGGTAATGGTGTTAAGGCAGCCATGGGCATCTTACTGATGAAGGTTTTTTGTGTGCCCAAAGCTTTTCTGTGTTTTCCAACACTATCAGTTGATCTATTGAAAGACATTCTCTTTCCCCTAAAACTTTCTCTCTTTATGACTGGCCATAATGTGCTGATTTTAGAAAATGGTTTTAGCTCACGCTAGTTACTCTCACAGTAATGTAATATCAAGGGGGGACATGATCCATCTGAAAGAAGAGTACATTGCTGAGATATAAAACTAGGATCTTTTCTTTCAGTTATAGATGTTAAAAATTCTGCAGTAGTTCTTTTCCAGAACTAAAAGATGGTCCTGATAACTGTCATGTTGAACATATTCTGCCTCAAAACTAACTTCTTAAAAAGCAGTGGCTAGATTTTGAAAGCCTCCACAGCTATGAATTGCTTCTACTCAGTAGTCACTGACAGCTCTGCTGAGATGCTAGGAGGAAAGCTGTATCTTTTTCCTGTGCTCACATCAAGATACAACTGAGTTAATGCTGTGTGTGTGGGAATGAAGGTGGAGAGAAAGAAAACAAAAATGCCAGTAAAGAGATAAGATGGAAAACCTCTGCTAAGAAGCATGCCATGACAAACAAATGGAGGCAGACTGTGGAAAAAAGTAACAGAAAAGCATACACCCTGCATTGTTTCATGGAACTGCATTTCAGAAAGTCCCAAAGACATAACTGCTTTCCCACCTAACAAAAGTTATTTCTGAAAGGCTAAGTAACTTATTTTCTCTGGCCTCTCTTCTCTGTCCAGCGGAAGTAGGAGGAGCCAGAACAACTTAAGAACAGACTTTGAAAGCTATGGGATTCCTGATGTTCTTCCACAGAAGCAGCAACAACCACATCAAAATTAGTATTTTTTTTTACCTTACAACTATGCATTACATCATTGGTGTTGCTTTCCTGGAATAAACATTAAGATAAGCAGGCCCTGATACAATTTTTCTCACTCTTTGCACTTCTCATCCACACTCCAAACTGTCGTTCAAATATAAGACTACAAAAAGACTACAATAAGGCAATAGCTATTAAACTGAAGCTAAGTCAGGTAAGAAAAATTCAACCCACAAACAATTGAAATCAATGCATAAATCCAAGTTAATCATACCTCATTACCACTGTAAGTTACATATTCATCTCATTCTCCATACTTCTTTCTCCTTGGATTTATCTGTTGTACTATGGGTTTTTGTGGATTCTATGTTCTTCATCCAGGAACTGTGCTTTTTAAAAATCTAAATCACCTAAAATATTTTGGCTCTTTCCACAGTTGTTTGGAAATGTGTGACCCTGATCTTACCAATAATATAATGTCTACAATGTAAAACACTTAAGGGCTCATAGTATTCAAGCTGCACAGATCTACAGTGCAGATTCATGCATTTATGCAAATTGTCTTGGTACCTTTCATAGTCAGTGGAGAGAAAGAGAAGTCTCTAATGTATTGACCCTTTGACCTTTAGAGATGTATGCAAGGATGAGGTGATTTGTGTTGTAGAAGGACTTATTACTCTGCATTTACTTAAAGGAAGCCTAGATGATTAGCCTTGGATGTAGATATCTATAGACATCTAAAATTGGGTGGTCTGAACCCTATGTCTTATGCTTTGCCATATGAAAAGAATACAAATATGCTGCAGCCTTGTGTGACAGAGAGCAGGCAATAGCTTTAGGAGGCAGCCAGGAATATCCCTTTTGTCGGGGCCACTTTGAAGGCAGTCCCACACCTCCTGGCCACAGATCAATAAGGTCTGCATAAGCACATGTTGTAACTGGTGAGTAAGTAAGTCACACACTGGAGACCCACCTGTCCCTAGCCATCTAGGAACTATCTTAACCATCAGTCCAAACTAAACTTTTTGGATGGCATACAAACTTAAAATTGATGAAACCTCTTGCCATTTAAGTCAATTAATGTATTTCTCTTAAATTCAGTCTCAACAGATTTTCATTCCATTCTCTTTTTTTCTTGCATTTCTTTCATACCTTTCACTGATTGATGTTTCACTACTTTCATTATACCAATATTCTGAAGTTGCCAACAATAAGAATAACCTCTCAGCATCACAATGAGAAATATATGTCAGTAAAGTATGGCAGTTAATTGCTGTTTGAAATCTCAGACATCTGTTTTCTTACAATTGTTTTACAATACCATATGGGAACAAAAACCACAGGATGGAAATTACTTATCCAAAATGGCAGGTAAAGCTGCAAAATAGGGAGGCATGTCAAATACCTATCTTTTAAATGGAGGTAAGTCACAGTCATGAAATCAGACAGAAGAAAAGCCTTTAGGATCAAATCCCGTGATTGGTTTTACATTCATGGCCCCATGTACCCATATAGGTTGCACTGTGGGAGAAGGGTCTGAGGTCATGTCATGCTACAATACACCAGTTTTACACACACACAAAAAAAAATTTGCAACATTGGTTGCAATTCATTTCATAGCTATGAAACATTTCTAAGACAAAAGAGGTTGAAAGATAAGACTTTGGGGATGTGCAACTACCAACAATAAATTGCTGAAATAACTACCATTAGGCTGAACATGGATTAAGAATAGCTTCCATTCTGTTAACAGCATCTGAATAATTTGATGCTGGATATATTCAAACAGCTTTCAATTTACATGATGCTTTTTCAAGGTATGCCAAAGCTTCTTACTGCCCTTAGAATTTTTCCTAAACAAGTAACTGTAAATGTAATCTGCCAGTACCTATTATAAGCTTTATTTATACCATCTAACTGTAGAGGAAAAAATAGTCAGCAAGAATCCAGAATGGAGTTTCTCTTAAATATATAGAGTGGAACCATTTTTCAAGAAAAAGGCAGAATATATACTTCTAAATATACCTTTAAGTAAAGCAATTAGTTTGATGACTCCTATTTTTTCTTAAGTCAAATAATCCTAAAAGCATAGTTCTGATTTTAAGTATTCTTTTAGCTTGGTTCTGGGTAATAGACATATGTTAAAGCATATGTAAGTGAATACTTCTCTTTAAAACTTGTCTATGCAAAATTTACAAGCACTGATTTTCAAGCATGTATAATAATTATCTAGATTTTTCTACTCTTACTGCACACCCAAGGCAGACGCAGTAAGAATTCTTATTGTTGGAAGGACATCCGGCCTCAAATCACAAAATCTGCTTAGAATAATTATCTCACAATACCATATGTCAATACATGTTCACCCCTTTTGAGAACTTGGTGTACAGGCAAAGTAAGGAAGAATACTTGGGAAAAAAAGTGATTGGTTTATGAAAGTGTTTTGCTTAGAGGCTGTTCTTTTATATACCTTGAGTGACACTAAATCACTGCATACTCTTGACATTGTAAGGTGGCAAGCATACTGCCAGTGCAGTAACAATTAATATTTTCACTCTGAAGGACCGTATTACAATCTTTCATTAAAAACAGTAAGAAAATATAGCAGCCGAACAGTGTGTCTCTATTGTAGAAGTGAGGAAGAAGTTAAATGAAATTAAATTGAACTTTGCTGACTTAAAAGACAACATAATCTTGTCTAATAGCAATCACCTAATCCTGTCCATTTTTGACTCCATAAATTATTTGAAGTTTTATTACATACTGAATAAAGTTGGTTTATGTTGGGCTAAATAAGCCTTGAATGAACCTCCGCAGGTTAGAATCTTGCCCTGTACACCCAGACGATCCTGCCATTTCTGCCAGAACCACAGAAGGGGAAAAAATACATCTAAAAGCATTAGCTGTGTGCAGTCCAGCAGTCAGCCTAATTGAACTGAAGGGGCGGAAGGAGTTTGTTAGGAGCAATATACCAATAATTCTAATTAACAGAACCACACAGTAAATTTCAACTTTTGTTTAAAAAAAGCAAAGAAAAAGAAACAAGCATTATTTTTCAGTTGAATAAGAGAATATTCAAAATGTCCTGACCTTAAAGTACTTCTAAAAAAACCAAGCATAGCCCCACAGCAGTTACTCTTTATTCCTGTGCTTATTGAAGTGCCCAGTTCTCTGAAAGGGGAGGAGAAAGCAGACAACCATTTCTTGCACAGATGGAAGGAACCACTGGACACAGAATGGTATTACTTTTCTTGTTTATCTTATATCTAATCTGAGACAACCCTTTCAGCTTCCTCAGTGGAAGAAGACAAATCACCCTCTGGAAAGATCTATATCTTCCCATTTACTGTATAAGGTACCTCTTCAGTTAGCTTAGGTTTGACACCTAAACATTTCAGATGCTTAACGTTCCAGGATTTGGTTGATCTGTAGGTTGGCCTGTTGGTCTTTGCTTTCCACAGTCATTCAGCTGGCTATCTGGGCTGTTAACATAAAAATTTGCATCATATGCCAGAACCTCAGAGAAAAGGGTGTGGTAACGGGAGCAGCACACAGTGACAAAGTTATGTGGGAACTGGCAGGGAGAAGTAGAATTTTTTAAAAATAAACAGCAGGAGTAAAGGAAAAGGAAAGCTTTTAGAAAAGAAGATTGTTTAGTGTATTAGAAATAGATACAGCTACAATCAGGAGGCAAGGCTGTGCATGAAGTCTTCCCTCAGCACATCAAGTGTATGCTGAGAAATGTTAATATGCTAAAGCTACATTCCTCTGGCTTCCTAGTAAAAAGCTCCATGGGTAATCTTTGATTATTTTGACCACTTCCTGGGTCCCTCGGTTAGATTTTAACTACAAGTTCCACAGGAGCTGGAGGGAGTTTCCTCTGCAAAGCCTCTGTAACCACTGAGTAAAGACCTCAGAATTTGCCTTGCGACATCATAGAGATATTATCTGCTTGTAAGGAAAGAAGTTCGTGTTCAATAAAGAAAAGTGATACTATTTCCTTGTGGATTTTCAACAACCCTTTTCAAATACTTCTTGCTTTAATTTGTAAATTTACTCTCATGTAAGGAGCTCAGTGGATAAGAAATATTTTATGTGAATGTTCCAAATAAGGAAGATGGGACAAACATGGGATAAATGACTTTTCTCAACTCATTAGTGACAGAGAAGCAAGCCTTTAGGCTTTATCCTGCTCTGTCAGAAATAATCCTGCTTTGACTTCAGAGAGAGAATCCTCATTCCTCAGAGAGAGGATTTCTAGAAAAGCCAGAATCAGCTATACCAATCATGATAGGATACGGTATGCATACAACAGTAGACGGTGAGCTGTAGTTCAGCTATAGCATTATAACAGCAGCCAAAACCACATAAAATTTAAATCAAATCCAGGGCAGAATTAAACTGTGCCCCATCCTTTTCCCATTTCTCTCACAATTACATTTTTTACACTACAGAAATACAAAGACCACTGAATTTTCCAAAGAACCTCTCGAGCCTGAGGCAGATATCCACAAGTGTCTTCTTCCTCCCCTCCCTACTTCCTAGATATTCTGGTAGGATGTCTTGACCAGGGCAACTCCCGAGTAAATGTATGAAACTGTAATACCAGCACACGATACTTCAGATTTTCTGATGTCAGATTTCTTGACATCAGAGAAGGATCAGTGACAAAAGTTGAGTTCTAGGAAAACTGAAACTGTTTCAAAAGAAAAGATAAAAAAAGAAAGATCATGGGCACAATCCACAGCAATGTTAATGACCATGGTGGCAGTGTTGGCAGCAATGATTTAGGCAGATGGAAGATTAGTGCTGCTGGAAGGTGAAAGTGACCTTGGCAGATGGAGATTTGGTAAGACTAGGTACCTTGGATAAGATTCTTCTAGGTAATGACTGTTGCCAGTCAATCCGTGACAAATGGATCACTAGCAATGATACTGACACCTCCAAATACACAGCAGACACAACCTGTTGAATCAAGGCACTAAGCATATGCCAAATAAGCTACATGGCCATTTAGGAATATCTATTTTCCTCCTGCTGTGTATTTTATACCTACCATAATATCAAGACCTACTTCATCTACAGACTGTTATCTTGAGATTTTGAAAGGAAGACGACTACAGCAGATATATGAAATGTAGTAAAAACAAGAAAACAAGACATTGCTGTGGCACCAATCCACAGGGTGAGGTTTCTTATGCATGTTATTAACACTAGTACTTACTCATTGCAACTACAGTATACGTGCATTTATGCCAATTACAAAGTTGCTAGCAAAAATCTAACTCACCCTTAATTCCTCCAGAGTGACTAAAGGCTGCATTTTTAACTATTATTAGGTCTAAAATAAGGTAAGATTACTTAGGCCTAAAATACAGATGGAGTGTGCATGTAAAGTAGCCCAGTTCTATGGAGCATCAAAGCATTACCTGGGAGGAACGATCTGGACTTCTGGAGCTTTCCCCAATGACTGTTCACACATTTTATACCTCTTTAGTTAAAACAGACTGTCAAAATCAGAATTTTGAAATGGTCCTGTATTCTACCTAAGTCCTGTCTACACTACTAAATTGTCTTGCTGCTTTTAATCTGGTATATACAATCACTACAGTGTGTACATAACCATTCTTAACTTGCTGGAATAACACACAAAACATCTGATTTTTGTCCTACTGGTCTGGTATTTCATACCTCTTTGGCAGCTGCTACAGCTCAGAAAAAAGTTTGCCTTTTCTCATTTAGTCAGGCTTTTAAGACCTTTAAGATATGGATCCAGACTTCAACTCAAGTGCTATTCTGACCTGGATTTGAGAACCAGGTCAAACTTCCCCCATCTTTTCTACCATAAGGGAAAAGATGACTGCCTCTATCTTGTATGCCGTCATTACTGCAAAAACAGTCTTTAACAATATGAACTGATTTAGTGGTTGTTTTGTGGTTAGACACTTGTACCAACAATGTATTATAGTATTTTTAAATATCAGTTATAGAGGGGTGGTTTTTCAGGAGTCTCAGACTTCATATGTTGATTTAAATATTGCTAAATTAAGGTCAAAGCTGCTTTAAGGGAGTTTTTTTCAGTATCTCATTTGCTCACTTCATAAATATGGCATAATACAAAAAGTCTTTAGAGAGAAAAAATGTGAATGACATAAAAAGGAGTAATTTAATATCATGTTAACTCATTCTATATGATACCAGTTAATACTGCATCATGACAAAGACATGGTGTAAAGTATTCCCATATGATTTTATAACCATTAATACAAGAATTCCATATTTTATAACATCAACAAACCAGATGAACCTCATCCACTCAAAGTATGGAACAGTGAAAAGAACAAATGTCTTGTGAGGAGTGGAAATAAGAACAATGTGTCTGAGTTTAAACAGTGGAAATAAGTTGCGGACGTCGTGCATGAAGTAATTATTTCTGCAGTGGGGTTCTGCTGTTCCTGCATTTAGTTTATAAGCATGTCAGGGCACACAATCCAGGCATTTCAGAAAAAATGACCAATTTATTTGACATGTAGAGAAAGTCAGATCTGAGCACAAAGAATCCTTTAAAAAAAGCCTTTTGAAAATGGAGGATTTATTAGGAGAATAAAAGAGAGAAATATATTTCATTTAAAATATATAGTGTTTCTAGTCTGAAAGTATTCTGTCTGTGAGCCTCAGATGGCTTTCTCAAAACAGTGTGATATCTGAAACATAATCAAGGACATACCAAACCTTTTGAGGGCAAATACTTGTGCCAATACCCAAAATATTCTCCATATGTCATTGATGGTTTTTTTCCACATAAATATCTATCTAAAATAGGCATTTGAACATAAAGGCAAAAAGCTACTCAGAGTATGCTGAGATGGAAATGAAAATAAATAATCCCATACTAAATAAGAACACAAGTAGAGGAATCGCCAAATGCAAACATGCCTGTACCAAAGGCAAAGAAATCAGGACCCTGATAAAAGCACCAGGAATATTGCAGGCAGTATTCAGAGGGCCAGGGGCTCACACTGTGTTCCAGAGCCTGCTCTTTTTTTAAAGCTCAGTCAAGATTTTACTAAAGTTCAGAGAAAAATGAGTTAAGGATTGTATATTTGGCGGCTGAATGTAAACCACAAAAAGAGATAAAATTTTTATCTTTAATTAGCTAAAATTTGAAACTAATGATTTCTTGTATTTGATGAGATCTAAAATATTGGCATCTCTCCGCATTATTCTGCCACTCTCTCTAACACACCTTATTTTGTGTCTTGCCCTGAGTTTCGGATCAGATGTCTCAAGCTTTATCAAAACAAATGGACTCAGGTACCTAGGACAGAAACTGGCAAACTGCTATTAGTTTCCCACTTTCATTCCTTTCTGCGTTACCTCTTGTGAGTTGAGGTGTCTCCAGAGATACGCGGCAAAGCACTGCACTGTTTGATTTTAGCATTTCCTAGTTATTTCCAGTCCTGTGTCTACCCTTCTGAGTCCACCTATAACTCCTGTCTCAGCTTATCAAGATCCAGATAGTAGGTGTTCCTCTTCCTAAATTTCCTGTAAGCTGTCAATCTAAATGAGAAATTCCCAGGCCAAATCCAACACGATCTGTAGGAAATATCCTCGCAAAATGAATCTACTTTCTGAAGCTATTTTATTTAGAAAGCAAGGTCTGAGGAGGTTCTTACTTCGTACTTAGAACCCCTACCAAGAAAACCTAAGATTTAATACTCTCCGTATTGTATGTCCATTTTACACCAAACAGTCTTTGGATGAAAGAGGGAAATAATTTATAGAGCATATAGAATATGTTATGCTGCAGACTGATAATACTTTTTTCTTATTCTCCTTCTTCCACTATAATAGCATGCTGTTGGCCCTGAAGAGAACAGATTCAACAAGAAAGGTTGAGACTGTGCCCTTCTTGTTGGCTGTCCAGGCATGTATTTAAACCTACACTGGTGGTGAGGGTGCTCAGCTAGGGTTGGGAGGACACCTACAGATTTCTGGATGGCCACACCACTAATACATAATGATCAGCCTCTTTGATTGTGGGAGGGTTAAATGGTAACTTCCTTGAAGCTCAGAGCTACCAGACATTGAAGGTTACTAAGTGTATGAGAATCACCTCTAGATCAGTAAGTTACTGAGCCACAAATGGTCTGATGCTTCAACAGAATAGGCAGAAAATATCACTGATTTATTCTTGCACTTTCCCCTAAGTATTCACTTTTGGTCAGATGCAGAATATAATGTCAGTTGGATGATTTGTTTGGTCTTTCTTGTAGTATAATAAAACACAGGCAAAAGAGACAACACAGTTCTCCCACAAAATAATTTACAGGTGGGAGACAACAGACCCTACTCATTCTGCTGCTCTCCCGGTGGGGCTGGGATTGTCATAAAGCAATCATAAAAATTGTGTTGTGTTTGCCTCGTTACCTCTTGTAACTGTTTTATCAGTTAACTGGAGATGTACCCAGGTTCAGCGTGGAACTGCTCTTGAGCAGTTTGCAAAGCGCATAGTCATCCCTGCACTGGCTAAAATATACAGCTGGTGGCAGCACTACCACCGAATATGCTTTAAGAGAAGAGAGCCCTAAGTACTCCTTGGAAAGCATGACCGGGCTTGTGTACCATGGAAGAAAGGAGTGTAGGGCCTGAAATGCCTGAACCCTACAGGGCATAAAGCTTCAGACATGTTTGCCCGAGGCTAATGCCAGGTATGGCTCAAACCACACATAACCTCACCGAGACTGCTGAGATCCTCTTAAGGATGTTGGGAGCGTTGGCATCAAGCAGTGCTTCACTCTGAATTCCACCCGAGTGCCTAACAGATACAGGCAGCTATTTTGGCACCCTAAATTGTAGGTGCTAGTGTTCTTTGTGATAATACATCTCTTTGCAAAACTGGGACCTGTAAGTTTAGATTTCAGATTGACTCCCTGACTTCATCAGGCACACTGAAAAATTAAGGGTTTTAAAGGGCAACAACCCAGGATAACTAGGCAGTCTCACAGTGAAGGCTTGTATGAACAGGACCATCCTAGAGCGCTCAAAATTAGTGGTGAAATAATGCTGGATTCACTTTGGTTTGATGTGCACACAGCTAACTAGCCTTAATGAGGGGCTTTTCTACACTGAATCTGGATTTTAGCTGGATTTCTCCACATTGTGTTCTCCTGTTCCCTGGGGACATGTCAACTGCATTTTGGTGACTTGCATGGCAGGGACATGCTTCTAGAAAACCATTCATATTGAAAAGAGGGAAAATAATCCCATTCTGAAACTCATCTTTCATACAGACACGCAGAAGAACAGGACATGCATACATGTATTTCAGGGATATTTAAATATAGAAACCTGAGTTTTGATCCAGTTCAAATTAAAATGGGATTAATGCCTGCAGAAACATTGCCCTCCAAATCATGGACTATAGTTGATGATCTCATTGACCAGAACTGAGTCCCTTATGAGAGCCAAGTGTTCTTTTTAGAGGAGCAACTAGTACAAATGTAAGTGAAAGAAATAGATGGACTACCAAAATTCCAGTTCTGAAAAAAATGGAAATATTTGGGACAGGTTCCAGAGCCTGAATGTTTCTTTCTATTTTTTTTTTCGTGGGGGGGATTTTTTTTTCCCCAACTGAGTAGAGGTAATTTATTTTTCTCTACATTACAACTTTTATATAATTATTTACTGGCTATAATAGTCATGCAGAAAAAGGAAGAACTTCGTTCACTCCTCTTTACCATTTCAGATGTTTCAAACTCAAGCATATCTCTCTCTCTGCTCTAACTCCCAGGTTATATTCCCCAAAAGAATATCAATATCCCTATTCCTCCTTCTGTAATTGTAGTACTGCAAAGCCAAAGTGAGCAAAATTCATGGGATCAACAAAACAACATGTATCTGGAGGTCAGTAGATTGTTAGGAGGGTTGCTCCCTCACTCAGCTGTAAGGGAGCAAAGAAAACCAAAGATCTCTTGGTCGGGGTCCCAGACCAGTCTAGATGTCTTCTATTAAGCAATACTTAATTAAATACAAAAATAAAAATAAGAAATCTCCAAAACAGGGATGGTATTCCTAAACAATGGGAAGCTTTCAAGCAACCATGAAGGATGCTTAGAGTTCAGATGGGTGCACTATTTGACAGCAGCTCATTTATTGTTTTTTTTGGATAACCATTTCAGCTCAAAGCATGTACATTCTCTCCAAGTCCTTCCTTTTAGAAGACCAGTCCTTTACTCCTTCAACACTACTTTTGCTATGTCTTTATTACGGATAACTAGACATGCTTGGGACCTTTTTCTGGCATAGAAGCCACTGGTATGGCCAATGCCCATATTGTTAACTTCTCTTTGCTTTTCTTCCTTTTTTTTTTCTTTTTCTTTCTTACCTTTACTACAGATATTCTGAAAATGTGCAGGAACTGTGTGGGAGTGTGCTCACTGTCAGGGCTCAGAAGCGTGTGTGTTACCCCTTTAACAATCTAACAATGCAGGTGCTTGGCTGTTGATGCCCAGGGAACATTCCTCAAAAATGTCTAAACCATTAATGTGGCTTCTATAACCAGAAATATGTTGCAGTTAAGAAAACAGCTTTCAAATATTGGCAGCAACAACACAAATTATATCACCCTGCTGCATTAAGAAGCTTCAAATGAGATGGAGTATAACCTGAAACACGTTAGTGCAATTCAATTTGAGAGGCACTTGTGTGTAGCGTCGATCCTCTTGAAGATGTCACCTTTCTTTGGATGTGAAAGTATCCCAGTGGGGATCCCCACTTTACACCAACAGGTAGGTGTGACTTTTTCTCTCCGCTTACCTTGGAACATATTGGTAAATTCCTTATCCAAATACTGGCAAATTTTTGCAGCTGTTTAGAGGTTCATCAAGTTCTGACTTACGTCCAGTTCCCACAGTAATGGAGGACTTATCCCTCAGAAGCCTTACACTTCTTTTTCTCAAAAACCTTCATTCCCCTTACTTCTCTTCCTAGCCCCAAACCCTGGCAGCCTGCCCTAATTGTCTTACCTGAGTACAAGTGAATTGCCCACTTCCCATTACGCTATAACTGGGCTTTATGCTATCATTGGTTGCATACATCTGGATTTTTGATTAGACTTTCCCACAGTAAAGAAAATTCTCGCCAGTCAGGTCAAACGAGTTGATGACTAAACAGCTCAAGTTACTGACCTGACCTGATGTTAACCTTCAGAAAAAACACTTTTCTTCTCCGTCTCAGAAACCTCAATAAGGGTGTAGATTGTTTATTTAAAGGGATAATTAAATGTATGAGTTAGCTTCATCCAGCTTGTATTCATTTTTCACAGTCTTCTGGTATATTATGAAGAAAGTAGCAATAAAACAATTTTCACACTGAAAAGAAATAGTAATTTAATGTGTCTTCTACACAAATAAATAAATACTAGGACCTGCTTGTTAAAACTGACACTTGCTCCTTTAGCTGTGATGCTTACTAAATTAAAAAAATAATACAACACTGAGTTCAGGATATGGTGCCAAGCTTAATCAGGAATGCTTTAACTTTTGTTGTTAATGTGTTTCTTTTTTAACATGTCTGTGGATTGCTTGGGACAAACATATAGTCCCAGTAGGTTTCAGAGCTATATATATTTCATAACTAATGTGAAAGTAAATGAATATATATTGTTTGACTATTAAAAAGGAGAATTCCCCACATGAGATGGGGAAAGGATTTTTCCAACTGAGGCTAGGAATAAAATTAAACATATGGTAATATCCGTATTTTTCCCATAGACAACATTAGTTCCATCAGCCAAACCAATTATTTTTTTAAAGGGAAAGACAAAAATATGTTCCTCAATTTATTGCATGCTGCATTTAAGATTTTTTTTATTACTGATAATGTGCAAACTTGGAATAATATATATAAATTGGATACTTACAAACATCATGATTGTGGGTAAAACAATATTTTATATTTATGACTAATCAGTAGCTTCTTTCCAGCATTTCACCATTCCACTGGGGATGAGGGTTTGCTTTCCAAGACAACCATTACACAAGCATTCTGTTTTTTCAACTTGAAGTACAATATACTGTTTTGTTTTCATAAGACAAGTTAACACACTCCTAAAAAGAAAATAGAGCACATGACATAACAAGCTTCAATCTTTCCTCTTTGGAAATAAAATCTTCCATTGTACCATTTTGTAGTGATTAGAATAACAAGCAGACAGTTGGCTGATGGTACAAACATACCATTTTCCATTGGTCATACCAGAGTTCTTATTTAGTGTGAGCTTTAGTGTCATTTAAGTATTAAAGTGCTACCGAACCCAAGACCAGAGGGTCCATTAGGTGAACTGCTCTAATCTCCTCTGTATTGCAAAACATTAAACAACACCCAAAGCCTTCTGTATTGATACCTGAAATTGAAAACGTTACAGTCCTGAGAAAACTAAGCTTTTGTCTTACTCTGAATTTAATTCTACTGACTACTTTTGTGCTAACTGCTGGTATGTTCTACAGTCTGAAAAACACCAAAAGTTGTAAAATATTCCACCAGTGAGTAATACTGCAGAAAAGTCTCTTTTCAGTTTTTGTTTTAGTATTTGAATCATAGGATTTCACTTCAAACAACGTGTATGCACTTTTGAAGCACAGCTTATGCAGACATGACCCAGCTTCTGGGTGGCAAACTGCCACTGCATGACCGCGATGGGAGCACCCTTTCTATAACAGTTCACTGTTCAGATGCCTCACCAGGTTTTGATTTGAAAATGTTCAGCTCCATATCTCTAGTTCCCCAAGCTACTAGGTTATAGGCTATTCTGGACACAGATGTTCCTCTAAACCACTGTGCTGTAGCACACTCAGGATTCATGGATCTATTGAGAAGGACCGCAAAAGAGTGAGCATAGCTGTATGGATAAGGATAGTTAGGAAATGTGGTTTGAATCTACAAACCCAGAGGAGGGCTTCCCACTTCATATATAACTGCTTTGATCAGCAGTAAATCTTTCCTTTTAAAAGGGACTCATTACACATCCAATTTCTGAAGCAAGTTTGCAAATATCTGCCTTCAGGATAGGATTTTAGTCTGTACAATCAGACTGAACAGAGGTGTGGAAGATGACCTGGAAGTAGCTGTATATGCTCAACACAGGGATTTAGTCCTTTGTATATAAGGCTTAACTCTCCTTGGAGTCTACCTTTGAAGCCAAATCAAATACAGTAATGAATTGCAAAGTGTAACTGAAACCTGTATATGCTTCAGACTGAAAAAAACCATTTCACTATCCAACACAAAAAGTCCTTACCTGAAAACATCTTACAAATCATAATCTAGTTTGTTCATCTCTTTTTTCTGCAAGACTCCTCCCCACACAAAACTTGTGAAGAGATTAAATAACATTATATTGGGGCATTGTGTCTATATTACCAAATCAGAAATGTGCCTGGGTACTTAGGTCAGGTACAACACGTCCTGAGACATAGCTGACCAGTGTGAAATCAGTTCCTTTATGAATTTTTCATCCTCTGACCTCATTTCACTACTTCTGTTTTTCCATCTTTACATCCAGCAGAGGGAACATAGGTATTTATATGATATATCTACTTTATGTATGTATATATCTACACAATATATCTACATGAGCACGTGTGACCGTAATCTTGAACGAGATGGCTGAGGGGCAAGAGGAATCTCTGAGGACTGCCCTCACAAGGACAAGGATTGTCCTTTGACAGACAGCCAAAAGGAAAATTAAGTTTGAGAAAACTATATTTTGGACATTCTCCCCTTAAGCATTCACGTTTTAAGTTAATTTGTACTACTAATAGCAAAATGTAAAGTCCTTGTTGTTCAGTTGTTGTATGGCACTGGTGCATGCATCAGTGATGCTACTCACTAGAGTAGAAATTACCCACCATTTTTGCAGCTGCAGACACTAAATTTGAGAGCTTTGCAACTCATTCCTGGACAATTCATGAGTGGGAACAATGGTAATATGTGTTGCTGTGACTTATTTGTCCAGTCTTCATTTTAAGCCTAACTACAGTATATTGTCAGTACTCTAGTAATAAATAGCTTCCCCGAATAAAAGGCTTTTGTTTGAGTTTTACCTGCTCTTGTTGCATATGCACACCTACTAAGCTTCTAGACAAATACCCTAAATATTAAAAAAGAGTATATGAAGTTCAGGTCAGCTGAATGAAAAAGCCATAAAAAGTCACTTCTTAACAAAAATATGTCTTAAAATATGAAATACTCTGGTACACAAATACAAATGAGCATTCAGACAAAAACCTAACAGCAATCCCTCTTTTCTATAATCAGAACTAATATATACATCTTTGACATGAGAGCGAGCATGCCTTCTCTCTTTCATTTTTGTGTCTAGAATTGTAGGCCTAGAATTGCAGGCCTGAAGTTTTGTTTCTGAATTTGTTCTCATAACAAAACATCTGCAATTAAAGGTTTTCATCTTGCCAGTGCAGGAAGTTACTGTCTGGGCCGTGTTCCTGAATTTCATTCTGCTCATTTTCTTATTTTAAAACAAAACATTTTGACTTCCCATGCCACCTGCAGAGTTTTTAGTGCATATCTAAATGTCTCCAAATCTCTTTCCCACATACAGAACAAGCTGCATCCATTTTCCTCCAGGGTGGGTGTATCTCAGCGAGAACTGGTTCCACTGCTTTAACTTTTCTGCAGGTAAGTGGAATACTCAGAAAGGGGAAAATTTGGTTAACAAGTTCTTACCACTCCCCCCACCAAAACAAACACTAGCTAATCTAAAACTCCCTAGCATAAAAGTGAATTTGTAGGTTTATCAACATATATGGTCTGATATATAAAAATAGATTTTTTACACCATTTATAATAGCTTCATTTTATCAGTCTTGCTGTAGCCTCTTTGTTCTTTATTGATGTTGTAAGTCTCATATATAATAACTGGTGTTCAAATGATATCTGATTTTTGTTTCTTTTCCTAAGGTATAATAGCAATTCATCCACATTAGGAAGCATTTATAAAATTGTATTTTAATATAAGTATGCTTTTAAAAGTAGTACTAAATTAAATACTAAGGAAGGGATTTATGTGTATCAGGAACACTTAAATAAAGGAGTTTGTGCTTTTTTTTTTCCTTGTCTGTGCCTTCTATAGCTGCAGAATACAGGTAATTACAGAGCTGAGATTTTGTAATATCAAACAGTAATCAGAATTCATTGTGCAGCATTATACATAAATGTTTTGAAAAATATTTTCTTGTGATTGAAAAATGCTTATTTAACAGAAACAAATTTCCCAAAGAAAAATAGCACAAGCAAAATGTTAGAACAAAAGAACTTTGCTGAAGATTTAAATTCTGGTCAAAATTAATGAGAAAATCAAGGAAGTAAGAGTTTTTATTCTCCCATTTCTTAGATGAAGATTGTCTGAAGACACTGGACAAAAATCATGTTGAAACCTTGAGAATGTCAAGACTGACAGGTTTCTCAATCATATTTAGTTAGTCACTATAGTTATAGGTCAATAAGCTTATAGGATTCAGGCTATTTTTGTTGGGAATCTTTCAGATAACATTCTTATTCCATTAAGATTCAATAATAACAATATTTGACAATTAATCTTACCACACTAAGTGGTGCATTAGAAATAATTCTTCTAACAGTAAATTAAACTTGCCAAATGTAGAGCTTTACCTCCTTATCCAAATCACACACACTTATCATATGCATTTTGTGTCAAGAAATTAAAAAGCAATAATGGCAAAGAGCTGTGGTTTGCTTATTTTCTTTGGGAGGATTATCAAGAAAGCAAGCACTGTTTTACGCAATTCTCAATCAGGCAGGAATCCGATTTTACATCAGCTGGAGACCTGCCAGCATAAAACTTGTAGGATACGGTCCAAAGAGTTTTTTCCAGAGCAATATGCAATACTTTAGATTAATCCAGCTTCAGTCTTGCCAACAGTTACTCTTATGACTACCTTCACACACTTGATTTCAGTAAGACTCTTCACAGGTGTTAAGTTAAGCATGTGTAACACAGTTTGCAGGGTCAGTGACCATATAGTTCTGGAAAATACACAGCTAGGTAGCTATATATAGGTCAAGGAAAATTTGAAGATATATTTAAAAGTAAAATTATATTTAAAAATACACCGAAATATGTTTTGTGTCTTGTTTTATTTCCTTTGATGTTACTTTGAAAAGTATTAATTTTTATCTCTATTGACTACCTAAGACTGGTTCTAAAGACAATATTACCATTTAAGTTATGAATACAAATTAAATATATGGACATACATAACATCTGTATTTTCCATAATTTGATCAAGATTAAAGTAAAAAGTCTTTACTTTCATGTTGCTAGTCCATGGCTGCTTCTCTGACTTTCAAACTGCCAACCTAGTGACGGATGCATCTTAAAAAGAAATATACATGGTTTTCATGTTTACAGTGTCCACACTTACTTGAAATAAATAGCTCATGAAATAAATGTAGATAACCTTTTTCTTTCCTCAGTATTTATTGTTCCTCTTCAAAGCAGAAATTGCAGGCACTTTAGTAAACGTAGTAAGAACAAATGTCTGAACTCACTATATATGACTTTTCTATATGTTTTGGTTTCTTTCACTGAACTGCTGTTTTGTAACTAACTGCTCACTGTGTGCTCTCCAAATGAATAACAGTCCAGCATCTCTTACAGCAACTGAGTACTCTGTCCCTTTGTTTTTTAAGTAGAAACATCCTCCAAATATCAAAGCCACATTCACTGGAGGCACTAGCTTTTTTCTACAACTATGTACATAACATATGGGAAAATACTGAGCGTAATAAACTCCTTGCCAGGACATCATGTGAGTGAGGCTGTATCTTCAGTCCTGCACTGAGAACCTCCATAGCTTGCCCCAAATTCCTTCTCCCTCGATTGTGCACATCAAGGACTTATTTGGATGATATGGCGGTTCCTCCTCTGACCCATATATCTAGATTTCCTTGCCGTGAAATCCACAAAGGGCTGGTAATCACCCAAGACTTGTCCCAGTACAAAACTGGGATGCAGCCAGAAGGTGCATCTGGACCCAACCCTCCTGTGTTCTGTCATCAAGACGTGACTAAGTCATTTAGTGTGGTCTGTGCCGGATAGACTACCATATGCTTCAGTTCCCTTGAACACATCTTTTTTTTTTAATGCCTGGAACATATATCCAGAGGGAACTCAAAGATTTCTGACATTTGTTCAGGATTTCTGGATGTCTGGCAGCCTAATCACAGCAGTAGTGGAGAAAATCTGGACATATCCACTCCACATGCGTGTATCAACTTTACAGTGCATTTGCAATGAGGCCAACCGATCCACTATTCATGTGCTGCACAGATGGCCTGTGTGTACACTGTAAATATGATGTAAAAATTACTGAGAAACACATGCACAGTTAGTCTGTAGCTTCCTGGAAGCCTCAGGCTCATTGCATTTACCCTTAATATGTAAACGCATGGCAAACCTGTTTGGGAAATCCTCCTCAGCATGATAGAGATATATCCAGGAGTGGATGAAACATGGAAACTTTGTGCGGGTAAGGGATACCTAGCACACCAACATACCTACGCCTCTCTGATTACCACATGGCACCACAATGTCTCTCAGCTTTCAGAGGAGCTCAAAAGAAGCCGCTGGGCGATGTGTCTCGCTATGCTAAAATAGGTGATGCAGGCAATGTGCAAGCATGACCAAGCTCAGACTACCCTATGGGCAATTTAACCCAGAGGGTTCTGCAAGTCACACCGAAACCAGCTTCCTCGTCAGCGAGCTTGCACTATCCTCCATGAGAGAGAAAATAAATGTTGACAAATGTTAAAAATACTTAGCAACCAGGAATGAGGAAACTACCATCTGGAAGAGATCAGAGGCAAAATCATCACTCTGTTTTCACACGCAGCAGACAAACAAGCGCCCACAGTGAACAGTTTGGAGAAAACAGGTAGCGTCAAAAAAAGGCACCCTTAGGGAATGGGCTGCAGCTCAAGGCTGCGAAAGTCAGAGCTACATGTAAAAGGAAGTTGGGGAGGAAGGAAGAAGGAGCTAAACCGAAAACTTGAGAGCACCCTGTTCTGTAAATAAGCTGAAAACTGCTTCAAAGAGATCAGAAATATTCTGTGATGCAGTAGTACTATGTAATTGTTAAATGGTCAATTGGGAGTAATGTTATAACCTCATAGGAGGACAAGCTGTGTTAATCGCAGGCTATTAGCCAGCCTGTAATCAGGCTTAAAATAAGCCTGAAAGTCAAGAAAGCCCAAGTCACTAAATATTACTTAGCACTTCAAGTGCATCAGGAAAAACATGTGCATCTTTCCCATAGTCAAGCTCAGGTTTATTAGTGCTCAATTCTTCACTGAAAATCCTGAGAAAACAGATTTTTTTGTTTCTTTGTTTTCCTTACAGCCAGGAATCAGTTACATTTTGAGGTTGTTTAAAGACATTTAAATTATCAGGATTGGCAATACTGCAAACCATGTCATCCTATATGTTTAATAAAGGTACACAAGAACAAAACGCTTCCCAAAGTCTACAATGGAATATAGGTGCAGGTCAAGAAAAGGTAGCAATTTCTCGAACTTCAGTATTTCAGCTGTAGTGTCCTTTGAGGTTTTGTCATGTTGTGTAAAGGATAAAAAAATCTAGATGTTGACAGAGAACAATCAGCTTTAATGTGATTTTCCCTCCTTAAACTCAGGACAACTTGCACAGCATAGGAGACAACACAATGGACACGTACCTAACGCCAATGAAGGGCACTAAGCTGAAAAAACTTAGCACAATGGCAGTTTTCAGTTGGACCCTTCTGACAATTAGAATAATTATCATGGACTCAAAACCAAAATACACTTAACAAGGGTTTTAACAATAAAAGATGCCATACTTCATTACAGAAATCAAATACATAGTTCTAAATACATTCTGTATTGGTGTGTATACACACACGTGCATGTATATTCAGAAGTCCCTATGGTCCAAATTATTTGTCATTTAAATACATTGCTTAAAAAAGAAATTAAATAGGATGGGATTATTTTGTCACTACTCATATTTAATGTTGTCTTTGCTATTTCCCTTTTGGCTAAAATCCAGTATACAGATTGTGACAATTGGATGATTTTATTTTGTTTTGCTTCTTTTTTTTAAATGCAGCAGAGAATTTGGACCTAATTTTCTGATATTATTGCCAAAAGTGTATCTGGAAAAAAGATGCGTGCCAGGATTGTGATCCTATATTGACAAAATAGCATTGGAACTCATGGAGCAGGTAAGTGCCAATGCAAACTAATAATTATCAGTTTAATTAATCTCTCTTCACATTTTCACAGAGATATAACCATGAAGCAATATTCCATTATTTTTAGGAGCTGCAGATTATATTACAGAATCTCTTGTTTTAAGATCCACATGAATTAAAGCTTCTCAGCTAGCTACTAAGACCTAGCTTTTTTTCTTCTTTTCCACCACCGTCCTGAGCCAGAATACCCTCAGATCCACAGGAAATATCTCAAAACATAGTGGGAGATGGCTAAACATCAAAAGATTTGCCAGTTGTGTTTAATTATGATTCTAATAGTTCAATTGCTTTTCCAAACATGATGAGGACGTAGCCAAAGATCTTTTATATTGGTAAGCCTACAGTAACAGGCCTTTTGCAAGATTTCCAATAGTTACTTTAGAAACAAGCCTAAATCCAAGTCAGTGAAATCTGATGGCCGTGTTTCACAGATTGGATTAAATTCTTATGCTCTTGTTCTGCCCAGGGTGAAAAAAAAAAAAAGTAAATTATCAGGGCTTTACATTTTTATATCTCTGCTACTGGTACTGGCCAATATAAGCAAGACTAAAAGCATGCAACATTTTTTTTATTAGTCTAGCTTACACATAGGCAAAATACAGTTTAGGCTAGATTTAAAAAACAAAAAATAAAATCAGTTGCAACCTCTCCAGTAAAGAAATAAGTACTGGAACCTAAAGAAAATGTGATATATTTATTAAGAATTTCTACGAAATTAATTAATGTCTCTGTAGCCTGGTTCCTCCTAAATTTAAATAGGAGTACTATCTTTTCTGCCTTCAAACAAGACAGAGAAACATGCCGTATTGTAAAACAATCTTATGATGTGAGATGACATAGTCATTTATATATTAAAATTCTTGTTAAACATATATGTTCTATTGATCTAGGCAGGATGGATCTCAAATCAGTATGTATTTACAGTATCACGATCTACAGTGTAATAAAATGTAGAATTACTGATTATGAAATCTACTTTTATTCTTTTTGATGAGGGAGGGAACAGAATCTTGCTTTTAAGTTTTCATCAAAAACAAAGGAAATTCACTGAGGAAAAAAAAAACAACTTTCAAAGAATAGTTCGATTTCAACTTGAGCTAATACAAACA
This sequence comes from Calonectris borealis, assembly GCF_964195595.1. Classification (NCBI taxonomy): domain Eukaryota; kingdom Metazoa; phylum Chordata; class Aves; order Procellariiformes; family Procellariidae; genus Calonectris; species Calonectris borealis. The sequence continues at coordinate 157,138,339 of NC_134312.1, read as the reverse complement.
AGGGAATTTGCCATTGAAGTTGACTTCCAATATCTATGCCCAACAGGATGCCTCCTGAACTACTTCCTTAATGTGCCCCTATTGTGTCTTGGAGGGCAGCTGGCCTGTGAATTTCCTTACTATTAGTTTATGATGTCCCACTGTTAATTCTTTTATTCTATTATGATGATTTTAGCTATTACATTTAATTTCCTCTTTTCCTGGTGCAGAATGACCCCAGAAGGATAAACTACCCCCCACCAAGCAGACTCACTGAGACTCAGTTATCTTCTGACGAGCTAATGTGGCATTGGCCTATTAACAGTTAACATGGAAAAGAGAGATTCATTACAGCTCAGCTTTTATTTACTGACCCTTTCAAACCTTTTGAAGAAAAAGATCTGAAAGATCTGAAATTTCTCACCCTCAGCAAGACACTTGCAGAAAAATGTCACTTGGTCTTTTTTTGGCATACTCGAAATATTTATTGTCAGATACAAAAATGTTTAGTCAAGTACTTTTTATAAAAATATTCCACTTGTTTTGTATTCAAATCCTGAGCCCACTACCTTTGCTTTAAAAATCTCTGCACAGTTAAGTCTTTAGAATCATAAAATCATAGAATCATTAGAATCATTAAGGTTGGAAAAGACCTCTAAGATCATCGAGTCCAAACGTCAACCCAACACCACCATGCCCACTAAACCATGTCCCTAAGCACCTCATCTACACATCTTTTAAATACTTCCAGGGATGGGGACTCAACCACTTCCCTGGGCAGCCTGTTCCAAGGCCTGACCACTCTTGCAGTAAAGAAATTTTTCCTAATGTCCAATCTAAACGTCCCTTGGCGCAACTTGAAGCCATTTCCTCTCATCCTATCGCTAGTTACTTGGGAGAAGAGACCAACACCCACCTCACTACAACCTCCTTTCAGGTAGTTGTAGAGCGCAATAGGGTCTCCCCTCAGCCTCCTCTTCTCCAGGCTAAACAACCCCAGTTCCCTCAGCCGCCCTTCATAAGACTTGTGCTCCAGGCCCTTCACCAGCTTCATTGCCCTTCTCTGGACACGCTCCAGCATCTCAATGTCCTTCTTGTAGTGAGAGGCCCAAAACTGAACACAGTGTTAGTTTATATTCACCCAACACTTTAACAATGACCCATTTTTCAGTTGAATTGGCTGGACGACTGAGTAGCCAGAGCCTCAGTGGCTTCCATGACTCTGCTTCTACGCACCTTGCAGTGAACCAAAGATTAGGGTGCTCGTTTAGTCCCCTGTCACTACCATATCCAAGCTTTTTAAGGGATTACCCCGGATGCTGGGTCAGCCTGTCATGAACAAAAGTAAATGGAATGAGCAGTTAGACCTATGTGGTGGAACAAAGTCCATGCTTTGTGGGAAAGGGACGCACAAACCTGAGCCAGGACACAGTGCAGTCTTTCTGCACACCTTCCTGCGAGGGGGAACATTGTTCTGCTCAGACAGGCATGAGTCTCTCCTCACTTTGATGATTCCTTGCTATTTATTGAAGTTGAGAGCTCAATAGAAAAGTCTGATAAGTAACACATGATCCAGAGTGCCTTTAAATTATTTTGAAGCTTTCCTAGGCAGTCCGTTCTTCTTGCAACACTCCAGTTGCTCAGAGAGAACTACATTCATGGGTATCTGAAGTAGGGAAACCTACAGATCTAAAAGAGCGTTCAGGTAATAGACCTGAGACGATGCAGGATTTGGGTTAAACTTGACTGGCTTGGACTGGGTAGTGACACAAGAACAGATGAAGCATTCGGAAGTGCTTGAAACTGAAATAAAAAATTATCCTTGCCCATGCTATGGCATTGTCATCCATAATTATCATGGATTCATAGTAGTAATGATGCGAGCTTAGCTTCCAGTGTGAGACTGGAAGCTTACACTACCACCTGAAATACCATAAGCATTTGAGCCTGGTAATCCCACCTTACAGACAAAGTGGATTGTTTTTGGTGTGCTTTGCTGTTTTATATCAATCAGTTATTTAAATATACACTGCGAAGAGGCAGTGTGGGAGAATGAGTTTATAGTCTTGTAGTTAGTTTTTTCAGACAGGATCTGGGCATTGCTCCAGTTAATATTTGATTTATTTTCTGCAAAGCATAAGCTTTTAGCAGAAGAGTGTGAAAGAGACCTTCTCTATATAGCCATTAGCTTAAAAGGGTTAAAGCATCTAACTGTCAAATGAGATATACTTGGATAGAAATCCTAATTCAGGCAGAGGAATAGAAATCTCAACATGAATATCTTTCATCCTGGATCTCATGATTATTGAAGGACTAGCAGAGTCAGAGAGACTCCATCAATGTCTCCATTTTTCCTCCACAAAACAAGAAGGCCACACTGAATTATGCAAAGACACATCTATGTGTATATAAAATGGCATCCAGCTGTAGCCCAAGTCTTCTGAATTTCCTATCGGCTACCCCAGCTTTCTTCATATTTAACTACGGATTTTGTGATTCAAGTTCTCAGGAGTTTGATTTGTAAGATACCCTGTGTACGGAGCAAGATATAATTCCAGTAGGTACCAGGACATCTAAGAATTAGTCATTTTAATATCAAAATCCTTTTGTGAGTCTAGCCCAAAGGATTATTCTTATATTTAAGAGCTACAGACTAATGAAAGACAGATCCAGCTGAATATCTTAAAGGATTTAAATAACTACTGTTTATAAAAGTGGGCAACATGAATCCAAATTTCATCGATTTCTGCTAACTTCTCAATGTGCCAAGGCAGTATATTTTTGTGTTATGCAAATGTCAAAACCAAGATCTTTTTCTGGAATCTGTGTTTGCTTACAGCTTTATATAGCATACATAAGAAGCAATGCTGTGATGAGGTACTTTATGGCAGGGGAAGGGAAAGATGTACATTTTTAGCAGAATACTTACAGAGAGCATGATATTTCTAGTAGGGGAAAGTTCCATATGAAATGAGTTAGCTGTGATGTATTTTAATCTCAGTGAGATTAAGTTAGTCATCTTTTCTCCAATATTTGATAGCATTTTGCTTACTTGAGACCTACACATGGCCTAAACTCTTTTTTTCCCCCCAACTTTATTTCATGTTGTACTTTAATATTAGTTAACATTTGCTAAATAATATTCTCTTTCAGTCTTTGTCTTGCTACCCTAACATAACTTATAAGTATTCCTCTATGTGGGCTTCCTTTCAGATCTCCTTTATAAAACTATTTTAATATGCATACAGTACCTTTCACCTAGTAATAACAATAATGACTTTGAAAGGGAACTTTACATATGGCTACAACTGTAGTTTAGCATTACACTGAGGCATCTTCCAGACCTATAGAAAATTAATCTTTTCTGCGTTTGCAATCTTATAATCTTCATCATCTTCATTACTGTTCAAGAAAGTAGAACTATGTAGGTTGGAGATAGATCGTATAAGTATGCATATATATGTGTATATTTATGAAAAATGTTGTGGATAGGTATATATAATATGCATACTACACTTTCCTCAAATATTCTGGCTCTTTTCTGAACCCACAGATAATTTTTTTATTATAAAAAGAACAAGAGTTCTATTTATTTGACAATCATCAGTAGCTTCAAGACTAAGTACACAAATATGTAAAAAATAATTTTCTACAAGATTCAGAATTTTTATGGTCACTCTGGTAAAAAAAACACAATGGGGAGAGAAGCGAGGTTGAACACGACCAACTATTACATAACTTCCCAAAAAGCTGGAACATATCTTAAGCAATTTAAGTAATTAGATTGCACACCATACGTATATAATATAAATTCTAGTTAATGATAATGGAAAGAAAAAAGGAAATGCCAGACATTTGATGATTACTTCTCATTAGCTTTATTTTTCCTCTTGCAAGTAGCAAAACTGAATTCTGAAGATGAAATATTAATGTAAGATAAATGTTGCTGACATTAAATTAATACATAGCTTAAATTCAGCTTTTAAGAATGATTCTTTACATTTTGATAATTCCCCATAAAATTCTCAGTGCCGGCATCCTAGCACAAAATGGAGAGAGAAACTGTCTCTGTCACTCAATATAATTACAAATAGAAAGACTGATGTGTATTAACAAACTAAATTCATTCTAACTTAAAATGTCCTTTTGGTACAAGGAAGAAGGTCACATTAAGGGAATCATAATGTTTTGATAGTTACTGCCAGACCAGGTCTTGCTCAGTGTGCTTGTAAGTTCATCTGGATGGCTTTTAAGTCACTGAGGAAAGGCCATTTATTTCTGCCTTGACAGTTGTATCTGACAATGGATGCTTGCTTTGTTGTACCTTAAAGTACAACATGAAATACACAGACAGGATTCACTGCAGAGGCATCAACAGAGAGTTAATCTGTACTACGAACTATCTGCCTGCACAGAGGATCAGAATTCACTCCATTCAATGAAAATGTAGTCTCTTTTCCTCATATGCTCCTGTCCAAACTCCTTGATCTTCCCCCTTCCTATCTTTCTTTTCTCAAAAAAAAAAAAAACCAAAACATCAAACAAAAAAACCCCAAACAACCGAAAAAAAGTCCCACCTAAAATAAGGGGTCTGTGAAAAGGACTGTCCCAGTGTTATATATGAAAAACATTTCTGCAGATTTATCTTCTGGCTTCTAGGCCTCACTGTATAATATTCTTTTGTGGTGTGAGCATGAAAAGCTTGTGAAAAAGCATCTCTATAATACTTTAAAAAGCCAGAATCCGTGTGGCCCATTTCTACCTTTCATCACATTAATGGCTGTGGATTTGCTGGTATGTACTACCAGCCAGAATTTGGCCTCAAATCTAAAGCACTGCTTTAGTATGTAACCTATATAGTTGAATGGGACTCTGAGTGTTAACGTGCCAGCCACAGGGGAGAACACTTAGAGATCCTTAGGAGCATTTATTCAGAGACCTCTTATTTCTGTGGATTTAAACATGAATTAATATATTTTCAAAATGAAAAGGGAAAAAAAAAAAAGAGTAGTAAAAAAATTCCCCAAATCCTTCATCATCTGAACATGGCAGGAAGCAACGTACGAAGAAGGACTTGAACAAAAGTATTATCATGGCATTGTATATTTACACATGAAAAAATCATGGCACAGCAAGTCAGAAATTTTACTTATTAATTCAGATGAAACTTGACAGCTCAGTGAAAACATGAAGATGAATAAATACTCCAAGATCAATAACTAAATCCATTACAGAGGGTTCACAGAACTGCAGGTCAGCAGAGAGCATTCTGTGCTCCCACTCCTGCACAGCTTCTCATCTCATGGATCATGCCAGCTTCAACATTGACTGCCTGTTCCGCTTCAGGAAACACCCTCCCTTTCACCAAAATGCACCATAGGAACACCACAAAGTCTAGCCTACAGGTGCTGCAAAAAGAAGTGGTCTGTCCTCTTACTGCATCTGCTCCCTTCACCACAAATCACAGATGAAGCTCTGGGTAGTATGAAAAGACTTTGCTCATGTGCGAGTTATAGCAACTTTCCAGAGCAGAGCAAATTTAATAAATAGAGTAAGCTTATACAAGGAAGGCCTTGGCAAAAGAAGGTCCTAAGGAGCTGTCTGTGGAGTGATACAGAGAAATGCACCTGCTCTATTTGTACCTAGAGCTAGTTACACACACACAGCTATGCTATGTGGCAGTGGAGAATGCATTGCTCTGGCTTGTGATAATGGAGGGAGAAAAGCCTCGCGAAAGTCCCTAGAGACTGCCTGGTAAATCTGTATCTCTGCGTGGTGCTTGAGGTACCTCAGGTCTCCTAGGCCTTATCAGCTCATGCTCAGCTCTGTCCTAGTGCTCTTACTAAGACCTATGTGGATCACGGAGCCGGGACGGGGGCTCCAGGTGTGCAACAAATCTGTGTCAGTGAAATTTCCTATCTGTGGAGGCATGCCCTGAACTTTTCTCCCAGTTGTTTCATCTTAACAGTTCTTTGATCCAGAGGTAACAATGAATTTGGCAAAAAAAATATTCCTGCAGTTTGGGAAAGTTTTGATTTATATCCAGAATTTATACCCTGAGGCAGATCATTTGTACTATTCTTCAACAGCCTCAGGTGATCAAATCACTGTTTCTTCTGATCCAGAGGTGCAAATATATATGTTTATGGTTCAAATTTTCTGGGTGTGGATCTTGCATGCAAACTGATCCTATTTACATATTGATTCCTCAAAAACTCAAACTTTTTTCTTTGGAAATAATCCAGTTTCATGTAAGGCATAGTGCAAGGGAAAAACAAAAAAAAAAACCCAGGCTGTTCTAATACTTTACTGTCCTAAAAGAAAACAGCTTAGACATTTTAGAAATGGGATACCAGACCTCCAGCACAACACTGCAATGGGCAAATGCCAGACCATTGGCATTCTAAAGAAATCCTAAATGAAATCCTAAATGAAACCAGTCTGTGAGTAACCTGACAAAGTCCATAACACAAACACACTTCTCACAACTGAAAGTCACTTCTTTTCACACCTGGGGGAAAAAAAAATCGATAGTTATGTTCTGAAGAGCTAAATGGTAAATTGTTATGATGCTTCCTTTTTTTTTCCTTTGTTTTCAGTTCCTCAATTACATTCATAACCACAGAAAATGATGATATGACGTAGTAAAGCTGATAGTTTGAATCTCAGGATTCATATACTAAGCTTTGGAAGGGATTTTGTTTTGCAGGTAGAAACTAGACCCCGTTATTTGTACCCCACATTACATTCCAGTGACCAGAAGCAGTGTCCTAGAAATACATAAACTCAGTAATCACCATGGGCTTTGTTCTTAGAGATGTTTAGTGGATGCAGAGCTCTTATGTTCTCTGTAGTGAGAACTGGGCCTCAAACAGCCTTAAAATAGATCTGAAGCATATCAGCAGAGGAAAGGGAGAAAAGGACAACACTGTATGCCATGATATCTGTGTATATACTTCACAGAACTCTTAACCACCAAATCAATATTCAAACAGAAAGGGTAAAGATCAACATAAGGATTTAGCTGTGTGGTGAATGTCTGCACTAATGGAAGGCAAAACCCTAAATCCTAGCATTTACCATTAGGAGTCTCATCAGCTTGCCAAGAGCACAGAGGCTTCTGAGGCATTTCCCCTTCAGAGACACTATGTGTCCTACAGTATCAGTGGAAGTAGCCCATAAACCTTAGCATATATATAAATTTTAAGAGGACTGCGTTCTGGGACCACAGCTCTAAGCCTTATTGTATTATGCTGTGGTAGCATTGCTATCTGGCTGGTTTCCAACCGGACTGGCTGCTTTTGCTATGAATGCACCAATTGGCAATACACAGGTACGAGTTAGTCTAAGTACGTTCAGCAGCTACACGTCTTAAGGTGGCTAGTTCTTTTGGACATCAAAGGTAGTAGTGTTAATTGGGCCTAGGAATAAAACATATATGAAAGAGTTTGGTAATATTCTTTGCACGTTTACATTTTGTGGAGGAATTTGCTATTCTCTCATTACACTCTGAAATCAGTCTCTGGGAGAAAGGCAAGAATGTTAAAACCTCATAGGTCTGCCTAACTCACCAGTTGCGCTGTTTTTCGTGCTCTTGGAACACAAAGATCCAGTTCCGATCTTTTTTTGCTGACTTCAACGAGAATAGAAATAAGGCCTAAGGTCATGGTTTCCTTGTTGACTTTTTCCTCATTTTTTACATTTGAACTCAATTTGAGATAAACTTTGCCCTCTGGGGAAGCAATTACAGATAATACTAAAATCAACATAAATTAAAACCTGATCATATTTACAATGTCACCAGTTTGTGAATTATACTCCCCGTGTGAAATGTTTTTTTCTGCTTAGTTTTGGAAGGGTCGCTGCTATGTATACACTTATATGTATAAACAGAAATACCGATACATCAAACAGCATCATTCTCCTTTGTAGAGTGATTTTTTATCTATACAGTACTGGTAATGGATAACCTCAATCAGGAAATAAGTTTTCTTGGCACCCAATTTCCTTCAGTCTTTGGATCCATTAGTGAAAAGTTATTATATGCATCCTGTTTTGTTTTTTTTTTTAAGAAAGCACAAAATCATTTTTATACCCATAGTAATGCTTTGGAATAAATCTGCAAAACAAGACAAAAGGAAAAACCACACATTTAGGAACTAGTTTTTCAAGATCTGAAGAAATTAACACATGAAGCAAATAAACAGATCTTCTTTACATGGATGAAATTACCTCCTAAGGTGAACAAAAGATATGAAGGGGAAAAAAATATATATGGCAGAAATGTTTTATTTTACTTTGCTTTTTAAAGAAATTTTTGCCTGTGCTTGACAAACTGGGACAGTGAACATGGGAAATCAAAGAATAGTAGAAAGCAGATATAGGAAAGTTGTGGAGGTCATTCTTAGCCATCCCAAATGCAAGATAGTTCCCTACAGTATGCTCCTGAGAGTTTGGTCCAGTCTGATTTTAAAAGTCAGCTGATACCATTTTTACAACCTCTCTAGGAGACTATTCCACTGTCAAATAAATACACTTGTGAGTCTCAGACACAGAAGTTATTCAGGAATTAGAATTAAAATTAGAGTCAAAGGGAAAATAAACTGAATAAAATGTTATGTATAGATTTGGTTTGCCATCCAGATTCGATTAAAGTTAACAAAACGTAATGAATGTGCATGCAAGCTCTCAGCAGCATGCCTGGCAAGACCTAATTGAGGATTTGGGGCTGAAGCAAAGTAGTCTTGTCAAGGAGTGTAGGTTTTGAAAACAAATGGACTTATATGTAGAAATTTCTGAAAACATTTTCATATATTTAGACATCTCTTGTCCCAAAAGAGGAAGTACGACTGTGGTTCATCTCTCCTACAGAAGTCCAGAGAATTTTTTTTTTTTTTCCCCACTAGAAAAATAACGGTGTGCCTTTCCCTTTGGTTAGGAAATATGTAACCACTATTATATGAAATCAAATTCTAATTAAGGTTAATTGATTGGTAGCTTTAAGATAAATTCATTGCATAGAGCAAATTCCAGCTTCTATACTAACTCTCAGTGATGCTTTGTTGCCCTCATGCATGAAAGCCCAGGTCTTTTCCAATGTTTTATGCAAGTCCACCCAAGACAATACACCTTTTTTCCAAAGAAGTGAATCCAAAATTTGTGGCTTCAGGGATATAAACAGCAAGAGCTGAGTGTCCACTATATCTCTCACACCAGCCTGGGTAGGGACTGTGCCTCAGGGTATTCCCACTTGCCGTGACTGTGGGTTTGTGGAGGCAAAGGAATAACCTGCAGGCAAAGGATCACAGCAGACATCGTGCTCACCCAGCTGGAGGGGGTGAAGGGCTGAGGTGGTTAGGAAATCATGGGCAAATTTGTGGGTAAGCACCCCCCCACCACACACCTGACTCCTTAGGGGCAGGGGGCTGGGCAGGAGACCGTTGTGGGGTCTGGATTTATCGGGCTGTGTGCTCTGCCTGCCTGTGTGGAGCACATGTGGGAAGGGTGAAGCTTTCCAGATGCGTCAGATAGGTTGGGCACCCTGAATACTTGCCAGCTGGCAGTCCCAGACTAACATGCTGCAAAGGGAAGATCCAAAGGAGGGAGAGGAGAGGCCACAGATGGTTCCCCCCACCGGGAAACAGCCAGGCGATGCTGTCCCGTAGGCAGCGACAAGCGTGAACGCCTCAGCTTAGAAGATCTATTAAAAGGAGGAGCAGGGAGCCTCTGCTAGAGCTCTCCCAGCTTTGTCTTGAAAAACTCCCCGCCAACGTTTGGCTGACACTGCTTTCTCCTATCGGGAGCTGGCCATGAGCAGCCAGCTAAAATCTCACCCTGCTGGCTGTGGGTCCCCCCCACAGAACAGCCTCCCCTTACACCCACACTTAACAAAAAGGCTACAAACCAAAATATAGCATCTTGAAGCTGTTTTCTCCTGTTCTGGAGGAATCCTCCATCAGCTGGATTGGACAGCACAATAATTGTCTGCAGCACAGTTGTAATGCTGAAAATCTGGCCCAAAATATCAGTTTATTTTGTCTTTAGCACGTTTCTAATTTGTCAGTGCAGACTGGTCTTACTCACAAGGGGGAAAAGCTATTTTTGTGCTGTTGCCAAGATACTACTAGCACTAGCAGACTGATCAGATAGCAGCTGTCAATAGCTGTGACAAACTAACTCAAATGACTCAAAGAAGGCAATTTAAATGATGTGTAACTAACAGTGGTACAGAGCCTGCCTGACATATCTCCCACGTGCAAATCTTCTGCTCCTGCCTGGAAAGTTGGGTAAGTCAGTCCCATTCCTTCACAAAGCTCTCTGTGACACTGAACATCATGAGTGGAACAGCCTAGAGTTATCATTCGCAAACCCCACCACAGAACCTATACTTCATACTAGCATAGATTCCCTTAGAAGGGTATAATATAGCTTGAAGGTTACTGTAAAGATTGCTTTGAGGAGCACTGTACTACCAGAAAGAATGATGGTACAAACAAGCTAGGATCGAAACGCTTTGAGAGCATAAGTGAATGCAGAAACACAGAAGAGTTAGTCATACCTTATGCAAACTGAATACTCTTAGGGAAAGCTTAAAAAACACAAGCTAGAAATATTTCAGAAAAGCAAGATTCTTTACCTTTATTGCCACCTCTTCAACAGTAAAATCTAATAATACCTTATGCTTTCTTCAGAATTTCTTCCAGAATAGCAATTTTCAGTATAAAATGCTGCACTTAAAAATATGTCCAATTTAAAAGAGACATAGTGGGAAAAGGAATCTGAAAGGAGTGGGAAAAGGATTTGCTTGATCTTTGCACAAAAACTGAAGAATAAGCATTGGCGAAAATAATGTAATTTACATTCAGTAATGAAAATGTTTTTAACAGAATGTGTACACACTTTGCATTTATATGTCTGTAGCTTGGCATATACAGCAAAAAGGAATAATTTACCAATGATACTAGCTGTTAAATTAGGAATTCTGTGCCCACATAAAAATGTAAAATGTATTTTCTGATTGTGAGCTGTATGCACTTAAAATGTAAAATTTCTGTCCAATAAAAATGCTTCAAAGTCACCTTGCAAAATGGAATATATGAAATAACACTAAATGCTACATGAATAGATTTTTAAACAGAAACCTTTAATCTAGGTATAATTAGTGTAATATTTTTAAAATATAATCACAAAAAAAAAGAGAATTGTGTTTTTCTGTGTGTACGTATATAAGCCTGTGTATACATATATATGCATGTATGCATACATATACAGACACACAAATCTATAGAATCATATAATAGACAACATTAAGATCAGTATGATACTATTTCTGAAATTTGTATCTTTTGCCTTCCTGTAAGGCTATAGATAACAGTAAACAAGAAATGATTCCTGTACTTTGTACCTTTTCAATGTCAAGGGAAAAGGTAAAGTATAAGTAAAAGAGAATACATAACATTTTTCTGACAAAGCACCACTGTAAAATGCTGTCAAGTGAGAAAAACAAGGGTCCTGAATGTCTCTGGGATGACAGTGAAAATTGTATCAAGTACTACAGTTGGGAAACTCCTTTCCAACAAATGGAGATTCCCTTAAACAAATCTAGATTTGGAAGGTTCTGAAATTGCCAGAGAGTTCAAAACTCTTCAGCTGCCACTTCAATATATTACTGGAAAATCATAAATTTTGCCTCTATTTCCCTGTCAGTCCTAAAGACAGACCAGAATTCTCAGGCAGCAAGATTAAATATCTGATTAGTGCAGAGCTTTCCTTTAGTATGACTTTTCAGCTATATCATCCCTTCTGGATAATAAAACAAGGGTAAAGATATGTTATTGTATTGGGAATGCACCCAGAGGAGAGTGAGCGAGTGACTGTGTGGTGCTTAGTTGCTGGCTGGGATTAAACCACAACGCGGGGCAAGGTTTCGGTAGCGGGGGGCCTGCAGGGTGGGTTTCTGTGAAAAGATACTAGAATCTGCCCCCATGTCAGACAGAGACAGAGCCAGACGGCTCCAAGACAGACCTGCCGCTGGCCAAAGCTGGGCCAATCAGCCCCATTGGTAGCGCCTCTGTGATAACACAATTCAGAAAGGGTAAAAACTGCTGCACAGCAGCTGGGAGGAAGGAGTGAGAAAATGTGAGAGAAAATGTGACCTGCAGACACCAAGGTCAGTGAAGAAGGAGGGGGAGGAGGTGCTCTGGGCAGCAGATCAGAGATTCCCCTGCAGCCTGTGGTGAAGACCATGGTGAGGCAGGCTGTCCCCCTGCAGCCCATGGGGGTCCATGGTGGAGTGGATATCCACTTGCAGCCCGTGGAGGTCCCCGCATCGGAGCAGGTGGATGTGCCCTGAAGGAAGCTGCAGCCCATGGAGAGCCCACACAGGAGTAGGCTCCTGGCAGGAACTGGGGCCTGTGGAGAGGAACCCACGTAGAAGTAGGTTATTTGGCAGGACCTGTGACCCTATGGGAGATCCACGCTGGAGCAGTCCGTTCCTGAAGGACTGCACCCCATGGAAAGGACGCATGCTGGGGCAGTTCTTGAAGAACTGCAGCCTGTGAGAAGGACGCACGTTGGAGCAGTTCATTAAGGGCTGTATCCCATGGGGAGACCCCATGCTGGAACAGGGGAAGGTGTTTTTAGTTTTTGTTGTTATTTCTTACTATCCTACTTTGTTACAATTATTTGGCAATCAATTAAATTATTTCCCCCAAGTCAAGTCTGTTTTGCCTGTGACTGCAATTAGTAAGTGATCTCCCAGTCATTATCTCAACTCCCAAGCTTTTAATCATATTTTCTTCCCCTGTCCTGTTGAGAAGGGAAAGTGATAGAATGGTTTGGTGGGCACCTGGCAGCCAGCCAAGGTCAACCCACCACGGTTATTAAATTTGCCAAAATTTCACAAATTTCAAAATATAAGGACAATATTTTTACCAATTCCATACTGCAGGTAGAACAACAAACAACTACTGAATTATATGATTCCTGAAGCGTTTTGTTTTGTTTTGTTTTGTTATTTTACTGCTCTGAACAAATGCCTAGCAAAATGCTGTAAGGAAATCTCCAATGAAATCAACATCTAGCATGGTGGAAACTTTTACACTTGGATCAATTCCTAAGCAAATAGGAAACTTCTGATGATGCCTGCTCAGAGAGTTTTTCAAAGAGCCAGGAACAAAAAAAAAGATAATTTAGACAATCATAGGATCAGAAGTGACAGATTTGCTCTTCTAGCACTCATCCTGCAAAACAGTTATTTTTGCAGTTTTAAACATGAAAAATGTGTGATTGCTTATCATCTTAAGTTAACCATAAGCTTGGTTTTACAAACTTATTTAGCAGCAAACAGGAATGAACACCAATTCTTTATATCTCATTATTTCTTGTTGATAAGTATCAAGAACAAGCAGAATTAGCAAAATAAAGCATGGAACAACAAAATTTTAATGTTATTTCTTAAAAACTGAGAGCATATAAATAAAATCAGAAATCCTTATTCATGTTATTTTGGATTGGTTGTTTTTAAGTTAAAGTTCCTTTTTAAAATAGAAATTTCCTCAGTATAGGGTGTTTGTTAAGAAATAATGATCAGCCAAAGGATTCTCAAATGGCCATTAATCTCCAAGACATTCCCTCAAATCTTTGTTGTATTCTTTGCTCGTAACTATGCCAGCACAGAATCTTCTTTTGGAAGATACCTGGGTGAAAATAGAGGAGAAAGGTAGGACAAAAGACCTTGAAAATAAAATCATAAGACTGAACAAATGAAAATGCCTTGGGTTTATGTAGGAGTTTAGAACATGACATTCCAAAATTCTGATTCAGGCTCACATGTTTCAGATGTGCCAGAAACTACCCTTGCCTTCAGTTTCCCACTGGGAAAGGGTAAAAATAATATTTATTCATCTCATATGGCTGTCAGAAGGAAATCCCACATATTAAGTATCAAGAACTGAGGCCAGTGTCATATTTTTCAGCTTCTAATACCGGCCCACAGAGACACACAGGGTCCAGGTAGACTGAGAATTTTAGAAGCCTACCTGACATAGGAAGAAATAAGATGATGGGTCCTAAATAACTCTTGGAGGAAAATAGAAAACAAAAGTTATATTATAACCTAAATGCATACAGAAAGTCTCTCTGAACCTGTGGAGAAGTGTACTTGAATATTAAGCTTGAACTTTGCAGAAAGAACTTTGTGAGAAGGAAGAACTTAATTTAGGAAGCATTATAAAGACTCTGGCTGGCAAATTCAGGAACAGTAGAAATACAGAAAGAAAGTGTGAGAGAGAAAGAGAACAAGTGCCACTCTGGAAGGATCCATAGCCAATGGCTAGGTCATGTATCTGTGATGTTGGTGACCTGGAGTAAAGTAGGTGCTCTGCCTTGTGTGACACAAAACCTTGCACCTGGACCTCTTGTATCTGAGCGTCTTCACTAGTTCACTGCTCTGTAATCTCCTTTCCCATTGCATTGTCTGGTTTTGAATGGATAGTATACCCTGAACCCCTCAGACTCACATCTAAACCACAGCCTTGGTTATGATAAACTAAGCTTTTTACAGTCATGATAAAAACCCTACAAATATTGTATATACTAGGGAACAAGATGTCTGCACAAAGAGTTATATAATTGCCTGACCTTCCCTTTGTGATTATGTTCTTCCCATCCTGCTGTTCCCTCCACCTGTTCTTCTAGCTCTCTATTGTTGTGCCATATCCGTCACCAGAGTTAAAATCCTCTGAGCACAGAATATACCTGTCTACCTGCCTAGCATATTCTGGGTGATGCCACAATATACACAGTACAGAGATAGTGATATTAACTTCATCATATCTATATCGTAAACTTTTGCAAGCTGGGTGTTTGCATGGTGGTATTTGGTTGAATCACATTAATTGAACTCACTGTTTTCGCAAGCATGGGTAGTTAGTACTCCTGCCAAAATATCTTAGCCTTTGATGTTACTGTAATATTCTCTAACCTTGTTCTTTTATCACACCCTATAACGTCTTTTTGTTTTGAAGGGCGAGGGTTTATTTCCACTGAAACAAGCCATCCTCTGACGTCAATAGACTGAAGTTTGGGATAACAAAAAAGAAATTGCCTAATGGTAGCAGGAGAGAAAAAAAAAAATGAGACACTTATGAATGACATGTTCCTACAGAAGAGGAAAAGATAAAGAGCTGAAATAATAATAACCAGATGACTACTCATTAACTGCCCTGTCAGCAGTTTAAGACTTTCCAAGTCTTTCTATCAACAGATGGACAATTACACTGGTTGTTTTCTTCCATACACACTTTGAAGTTCTGTTTAACTCCTTGTGTGTGCTTTAACATTCTAGGTGCTTTCAGCTGTTGAGCTAGACAGATTTTATCCCTCAGACCTTCTGCTGAAGGATCAGTCATGTAAATTGGTAATTCCTATAAAAATTCCTATAAAAATTCCTATTTAAATTGTGTTTGTGTTTTACCAAATCATTAGCCTAGATGTCACAGCTGGACTATGCTGTTGTACCCAGGAGCCACCTGTAGTCACCTGATATGGGAGAATATATATGAGGTCATGGATGGTGATAGACACCCACAGACTGACTGTAGCTGAAAAGATGTTTTGGAGAATTTTAGAGGAAACACAATTTTTTTCACTATAGTTCTCAGAGAAACATAATCTCTCTGCCATTTCCATTGCCACATACACCTTTGCCTATGGTTCATCATCCAGCTGAACATCTTCCTCTTCTCTTCCTGCTTCCCATGCAACAGAAGTTTAGCAAGCTTCATATAGATTCTTGAATTAGTAGAAAAAATATTCACAAATATACACGCAGCCAGATTTTTAGAGAGAGTTAGTCACAAGCCATTTGAGTCAATGAGAATTAAGCATGCCATTAAAAATGGCCCATGACCTTCCACTGAGAAGTAGAAGACTAAGGATACTACACTTTGAAGTGCTTGTTTGTGTTTTTTTTTAACCTGAATTAATTGACAGAAAAATCTGTAATATATCAAGACCACATATATATAATCAACATAATTTTATTTTTAAAAAAATTGTAAGTACATTTATTAACACAACTTTATCAGCTTCAGAAGAGAAGCCATATCATAAATGTACAAATCGGTAAACCCTGTTTACTGACTAGGCTGAACAATATAGAATTATGTATGAGGGATGGTGAGAAAGGATACTGTTTTCTCATGTTCCTGAAACAGTTATCAAAATAGTCAATTAGAGTCTTTATTTTCTTCTATGGGTTCTTAACAGATTAAGGAACAGATAACAGGAAGGCATTAAAATGGTTCAGAGAGTAGTAGTTTTTAATATTAGATCCTTAGAACATATTACATGTACCTGTCCCAAAAAGGGATAAAGAAATGTAATCTCAGTTGGAGTGAAGTGTATCATTTTGGGTTATGGGTTTTAGGGGTTTGGGGTTTGGGTTTTTTGGGAATTTTTTCTAATTTTCATCTTCAGCTTTTATATATGGAATATAGAACAAGGGACTAGATTTCAGGAAAGAAAACTATTTAGAGCACTTAGTCTTACTTATTTAGCAGGGAAAATCATTTATCATCTACTTTATAAACTTTTAGTTATCTCAGTGGCAAGTGCTATGGAAGTCATAATGGTCTTAGACCACCCATCTGTGTAAGACCATAAAGGTGTATGGATCTGTGTAAAGACCATAAAGGTCACAGATAATATTCATGCTATCATATGAGTCCCACCTTCAACTTTCTAGGTTTCAAAGTCAAAACAAAGTATGAGCAGAGAGGACAGTGGGGCCGAGCAGAGGATCTGCCATAGGTTTTTAATTCTTCAATTCCAAAATATCAAAGAAATTAAAATGGAAGATTTTTTTCCCTCTTGATTTAGAGGATTTAGAAAGACGTTTATAAAAAAAAAATAGCTCTAATCATTATAGGTGTATGGATAGGCTTTGTTCTTTCCTTTGTCCATTCTTTTATATATATATATATATATATAGGGTTTTTTAGAGGTTCTAATATTTGAGGTAATTTTTCCTATGCCCAACTTTTCTTTAGTGAGCAGACACAGAGGGTAAACAGCATGACAACTGTGGACACCTAGGCTTGGCAAGCTCTGGGCAGCGGCACTCCAAGCTGTTCCCGATGCATATTCTATTAGAAGACCAACACAGGAAATTCTGCTTTTTGCTACTTTTGGCATCTTTCATCCACAGCACCTATCTTCCGTTTTACCCTGAGTACAGAGTCAAACAGGAAGCAATCACTCTGGAAAACTACCTCTACTGAGTCTGCGTGAACACGCAGCTCTCTGCTTTTTTAGAATTCTCCAGTGATCACTTATGGTCCAAATTCACTCCTTATCTTATTAAAGGCAAAGTTCAGTATAAATATGGAAGACCTGGTCATTTTAAAGTGTATAAACTATTTTAAACTATATTTTGAGGGTAATAAAAACTGTCAAGGTTTTGGGTTTGAAAAACAGAACTACTTCTGAGTGAAAATATTAACTCTTTTATTCAAAGTAAATCACAGAATCAGAGAACAGTTGAGATTGGAAGGGACCTCCTGAGGTCTTCTGGTCCAAACTCACACCTCAAGCAGGGCTGCCCAGAGCCTGTTGGCCAGGACCATGTCCAGATGGCTTGTGAATATCTCCAGTGATGGAGACTCCACAACCTCCCTGGGCAACCTGTGCCAGTGCTTGGTCTCCCTAGCAGTGAAAAAGTGTTTCCTGATGTTCAGACAGAGCCTCCTGTGTTTCAGTTTGTGCCCATTGCCTCTGGTCCTGTCAGTGGGCACCACACAAAAAGGCCTGGCTCAATTTTCTTTGCACCTTCCCTTCAGGTATTTATACACATTGATAAGGTCCTCCTGAGACTTCTCCAAGCTGAACAGTCCCACTTCTCACAGCTTTCCCTCCTAGGAGAGATGCTCCAGTCCCTCAGTCATCTTCCTGGCTCTTCACTGGACTCTGTCCAGTATGTCCATGTCTCTCTTGCACTGGGGAGCCCAGAACCAGACACTGCACTCCAGTTGTGGCCTCACCAGTGCTGAACAAAGGGGAAGGATCACCTCCTTCCACCTGGTGCCAATGTTCTGCTTAATGCAGCCTTTGCCACTTTGCACATTGTTTCCTTATGTTCAACTGGTGTCCACCAGAACCCTCAGGACCTTTTCTGCCAAGCTGCTTTCCAGCTGGTCAACCCTCAGCATGTACTGGTGAATGGGATTGTTCCTCCCCAGGTGCAGGACTTTGCACTTCCCCTTGCTGAAATCCATGAGGTTCCTGTCAACCAATTTGTCCAGCCTATCAAGGTCCTTTTGCATGGCAGTACATCTGCCCACAAGAAGACCACATAATCTCTGTGGCACAAACATGAAGTTTCTCATCTTACAATACAAAACCGCTATTTGTCAAAAACTGCTAGGAAAAGCTGTTACCAAAATTTCTAGTCAATAAATGGGACAAGAAAATAAGTAGAAATCTAGTTCATCAAAGGAGGCTTCTTTTTCACATCAGTAAATCACATTTTCTCTGAACTCCTATTATCAATCAAGAAAACCAGCAATGTTTCAGAGTAAGGCAATTTAGTAGGAATTTATGAATGTTGGGAAGTGGCAAATTAGAGTTGATACTATCTTGTTCAGCCTGACTAGTTATACTGCCAGCGGAATATGACTATATTAATGATGGGTATTTTACTTTTTTTAACATAGTGTTTCATGCCTTTACGCAACATAAACTGTAGTAATGGATTAAATGCAGCCTTGAAACCATGACTGCACAGGGTCTCATCTTGCCTCTTAACATAAGAAGGTTGTTATCAACTCAATGAAAAGACCTTAACTCAATGAAAAGGCCTCCCTTAATGTGGGAGGTTAATTTGGAATTTATGATTGACTTCTTGTGTGGATGTCCATATTCTCAACTCTGAAGTGTGTAATTTGGAATAAAGGCCCTTATTTTAGAGTCAGAGGATGTGATTCATCTCATTTAGCTTCAGACATCTACAGCTGAGATGTTTATAATCAAACAAGTCATCTTTATAGTCAAATAGAAAGACAGAGACGCCCAGAGGATGTGATATATATGCCCTATTTTAGATTTCTACCTTTAGAATAAGATGAATCATACACTAGAAATGAAATTGATTATTAAAGGAAGTCTAAATAAATGATTCAGTGTGAATATCTAAAGTTCTGTGGCGTTAACCTGCTCAGGAGGTCAAAAACAGTTAATTTGCAATCACTGTTTTATATCCTACCTCAGCCTGAATTAATTTTCCATATGGATCAGACTTAAATGAATCAGTGCCAACTGCTATATCACTGCTTCCACTTTCTATTACCTCAGTTTTTCCAAAAATTTCCCATATAAGTGCTGACAAATCCTAATCCTACCAAATATTTGATGAGATCATTATCTTCAGTGATACAGTTGCAAAATTTTCACATACTACATGTAGACTTCTCCTTGCATGTCATTCCAAACGGTGCTTATTTCTCATACAGATCACAGTCTTTGGTGACCAGGTTTTTCTGAGTAAAGAGTTTATCCAGTATTTCATCTAGCCTAGATGCAAACTGGTCATTTTCCAGAAAACTTCTACAAAATATATATTCGCAGAAATCATTCTCTGATGCACAATGTTATTGCCCCATTTTCCATTACAGTTTATCTCAGCAGCTTGTCCTGCTGATATTATATTGAACACTAAAGTTGATAATATCTAACTGTACCTCATGCTTGGATTCTTTAGTGTAAGCACAATTTGCAGTATTTTACTGAATAGTAAAAAGGAAGCTTATCACATAGCTCCTTGCACACAGATACCCAAGAACTCTTTTGTGTACTGAAAACGAGTGATGGGAAGGAAGATACAAAGTCCAGACTACTGAACAGCCTATTTCAGGTAATTCAGCAAGCCAGAAACTCGCATCGAGGAGAGAACTTTTCAGGTAACAACGAGAATTCAGTCGCAGGTGTGATTTTGAAGATTAACAAGGAGATGGCTGAACAGAGTCAATATCCAGTGTGGTTTGCCTGGGGGTCATGAGGGGAACTCCTCTAGACTGTGTCACGGCAGGACTGCATTCCAGAAGGGAGATTTTTAGATTGGGTGGTACTTTCAGGAGAGACTACTATTCAAAATGAATTGCTAATAAATCTGTGTCTTTGCTTGATTTCTTGTGAAACAAGGAGAAACCATGCACATAGCTGTGAGATATCACTATAAGGATGGCATCCTAACAGATTAAAGGGCTACGCCTCACTGATGGAGCCTCCCGATTTCTGAAGAAAACCTGTTATGAAAAAAGAGTCCCCCATGACTTATCCCTAAATTACTTAGTCTATCAGCCTATCAGGTTTCATTGGTGAAATATAATGCTGAAGTTAAATTGGACAAGCCTTGGTGATGTTCTATTCTGTGCCCCATTAGCTAGCAAATTTGCAATTTAAAGGAGAAAGCACCAAGTAGAATTTTTACATTTCTCCAAAGTCAGTGTACAAAAAAGCCAGTTTTTAGCTCGTTATATACTTGTGTTCTCACTGCTGAAAACAACAAAGCTATTACACATTTACTTACAAAAATGAACATGAAATAATTCTTAGCTCCATAGCTTCACTCTTCCACTGAAATCTAAATAACATTTTCAAAAGACTGCCTTCCATTCAGGCTTTTGAAAATTTTACCTCAAACCCTTCCTTGACTCTCCTTGGCTGGTTTTCTGCTAAAGCAATAGTTACATACAACTACATATAATGCAACCACACTAAAAAGGAGATAATAATTTTACAGAGGCAGGTTTTAAAAGGGACTAACCACATGAAATACTGAACTGTTTTGAGTTTAGGAGAATACAGCCAAAATGTCAGTAAAACTTTAATTTAGACTGAGCAATTGTGACTTTCCTCACATTCACAGAAAACGTTGCGCATCCTTTGACTTCTGCTGTACAGGACTGGCTATTAGCCTATATCCACTAGCACGGCACATGCCTATGCCTACAGTAAGGTTTCAGAGTCTGTTTAACTCAGGTATGACAAATCATTCTATGTACGTACTACCATATATATGTTGGTTCTGTTAAATAGAAAGTAAATCCGGATATTGGGTATTTCGATTAACAAAGATGGGATGGAGTTCAATAGTGCTCCAGTTTTGAAAAATCACTTTTTCCATGGTACTGTCCAAATTCAGTCTACAAATTTTGATCAAGATCTTGTTAATGATAATAGTAGAATTGTCATATGAGATAGATTTTTAAAAAATTAGTCATTCTATTTAATGATAAAATAAAGATATAAAAAAATTCAGAGACAATAAAAATAAAATAAATGTTTCTAATATTGGACTATAAATTTCACCACTGAAGAGACTTTCAAACAATTATACTGGAGAAGATCAGCATCCACTATCATCCAAAGATATAATAGTTAATGCAAATTAAGCGTTTTATTTCAAAGTTTAATCTCACATTAAATTACTAGAAATTAGAATTATGTGTTCATGGAAATAGACTATAATGTATTTGTCTACTGCAGCTTCTCATAGTTCCATGAGTTCAAGCACTGCCTTTGGTTCTCAGTGAACCATGGGTCTGAGACAACACAGCAATTCCCACAGCAAAACCCAACCTTTTACTTTATCACTTGCTTAGAAGCCAGTGCTTGTGATTTCAGTATGAATCACATATTACATAGTGTTTTTTCTTAAAACTTAGCTTCTGAAGCTTAGAAATTGCCTGAAAATCTCAGGCAGGCAGCTAAGGCGTCTAAAATTTTAGTGCAAAGAGGTTTTTAAACTTGCAGGTTTTCCACCTCTGCAGTACATAAAGTGGTCTATTAAGAGCAATGGCTTTGGGACTGTACTGGTAATTCGCACCCTGGTTTTCTGGTTTCTTGAACTCCCTATTAATTCTGAAGGCTCTCTGTCTCCCCATTCAATACACACTCAGGTGCTTTGACTGCCAAGTTGTTGAAAGCGAATCTCCTTGGCTGACTGCTTTTCTGGATTATTTGCTACCTGGGCACTCAGTTTCCTCAATGGCAAGCCTTGAAGCTGAACTGGCAGAGGAGGGTCTGATGCTATTAAACGCAAGAGAACAGGCACTTATAGATGTCTAGCTCCAAAATTCCCTGTCAGGGAATGCAGCCATAGTGATGAAAGCAATCAAGCAAGCTGGCAGAAAGCCAGGGTATTTTTTCCCCATCAGAAATCTGCTGAGTTTTGACAAATGTTTTCTTGATATCAACATGTTTCGATTCAGTGAATCTGAGCTTCCTGACTTTAAAAGTGTCCCACCAGAAAATATCCAATTATTTCTGGAAGGAAGATAGCAGTTTAACTCATTAATAGAATTTAAGCTTTGTGGACTTAATTTTAAAACCAATCTACCCTTCTATAAAAATAAATTATTTATGAGTCATAACAGTTGTACTTGGTTTCAGCTTTCAAGGAAGGGTAACTGAACCCGGTAGGGAGCTTTTAATTCATTGCCTGACAGTACTGTGAATTCCCCTCAACAAGAAGTATATCCCTTTAAGATGTATTCCCATCTGAGATATTCTTATCTGTTGGGGAACCGTGCAATCGTTTCATGTGTATTATACATCTTGTACTCTTTAAACGGTAATGACAGTCTTTCCTCATTTAGCAGGATTTCTGCTTTTCCAGGTTGTTTGGGGTTGTTGGTGGGTTTTTTTGTTGGGTTTTTTTGGGGTGGGGGGGGAGGGGGCAATGTTTGATTTGGTTTGGATTTTTCATTTGGTTTTTTTGGTGGTATTAATGCCTGCAGCAGTTTCTCTAAATTTGTGACACACGGTATTTTGAGGAAAGAAGTCTTTTTGGGGGGAAGAGAAAGAGATTTTCAGGGGGTTTACATACATATTTTAGTTTTTATTGATAAAGGAGAACACCAAAAGAATCTACTGGAAATGCTTGCCATCAGCTTTCGCACTGTTGCCACACACCTATTTACACTGGGACTTGAAGTTATTCATACCACTTCAGGCTGTGGTCTTCTCAGATCACAAAAGCTAAGTAGGATCAGAGCTACCCAGTGTTTAACTGAAAGAAGTCCAAGGAAAACCCCAGGTAGCAGAGAGTGGGATGAAGGAGACATCTTTCCCTCTGATTCAGAGGGGAGCCAGCCTGCTGCCAGAGGCAGCATGTATCGACAACATTGGGCCAAATGCTTCTGTGCGATTAAGCCCCACTCAGTGCAGAAGCAGGACATCTAAGATGGAAACATTCCTAGATGAAGCTATACAAACAGTCTGTTTTTCCAATTGGTTTTGTTATTTCATTTATCTGCTTTTCTACCTTCTGTAAAACTAGTCCCATATGCCTAATCCAAAGGTCCTGTGATCTATGCCTATCCTCCGTTTTCTGTTGGGATATTTTTATAATTACATTTGCCAGTGTCTAAGGTGAGGAAATTCTTTTGAATCCTCTGTGCAGCCATTCCACTCTCTTGCATGGATTTCAGTTTCTTTCACTGCTACTCAATACAGAGAAATTTGATATACCCCCACAGGTTTAAGTACAATCCAAATTAAGCTTGATCATATCTCACAAGCTCTTCATTATTCTTGAAGAAATCTCTCACGTACCAATAGAGTAGCTGTTCTAATCATGTTTTAATGCTTTCTCTGGATGTTTTTTGTAAAACCTTCTCCCTGGTATTTTCTACTCACTGTGCTGCCTTACAGCTGTTGACCTCTGTGCATATGAGTACTTTGAGACACCAGGTATATTGGACATTTATTTCATTTTTTCTTAGTTTTACCTACTGAGCAATCAAAACAATTGCCCTTATCAAGAAATTTTATGTTCTTGATAAGACCCAGTATGAAGTGAAATTCTTTGAAACAGCAACTCAAATACTTGTAGCTACACATAGTTATTCATCCTGAATATGTTATTGCATGTTAGCATGATTTTACCATAGCTTTATTTGAGCCATCATGAAAAGCAATTCTGATGTCATACTGTGATTATGAAAAAGGCAACTCCACTGTCTTAGGATGCACGTTTCTTTCTATTAACTGCCAGGAGGGTTATCTAAATACTGTTAAAGAACAAGTATGTTCAATTAATACCTCAAGGATTCTTGAAATAAGCTGAAATGAAACTTGCTCAAACAAAAATTGAAATTTTTCTCACTGTACAAGAGGTCCAGTTAATGTATAAGCAGCCCAGTTGCAGAGAAGTTGTAGCTTTCATCTTGTCTGTAAAGGCTGATAACTAGGTCACTAATATAATTCTTGCAGTACACATTTTCTTCCCTTTACCACTGAGTGTTTGCCATGGGTCGTATTTATTTCAAATCTTTACTCTAGCAAGGGAGTAGTTTTCCCGACCCTTCATAAGCATATGCTTAGTAAGAAGTATTAGACAGCGTGTCACAAGAATCACTTTTAACAGCTCCTAATGGTCAATCAGGAATTTTATTTTACCCAGTGTGGTTTCCTTCTCCTCAACCAAATCCTTCAACAATGGGCCTTGGCTGAAATACATAAACTGAATACATAGGCTGAAAATATTATCTGGTCTAGCAGCTGCTTAAAAGCTGGACTCCTTCATCTACTAAGCCATCAACAAATAACTTACAGCAACTTTCCCCATTTATAACAGTTTTCACAGCTGCATTATATAGGTGGTTCAGTCTCCTATGAAATAATCAGAATTTTCTTTATGTATTCGCAAATAATTTTCAATTCATCACAAAAATCTTTTTATTAGTCCCAGGATATCTGACCATGCACTTTTTGTGCTATAAAATGTATTCTATTACTCCATTCATCAAGGACATACAGTATTTTAGTTGTTCATGGTGCCTCTGAATTTTGTATCATGGTCAAATTTCATTAGCACTGCCCCATGAATTAAGATATTTGTATCATAGAATCATAGAATCACAGAATCATTAAGATTGGAAAAGACCTCTAAGATCATCAAGTCCAACCGTCAACCCAACACCACCATGCCCACTACACCATGTCCCTAAGCACCTCATCTACACGTCTTTTAAATACTTCCAGGGATGGGGACTCAACCACTTCCCTGGGCAGCCTGTTCCAAGGCCTGACCACTCTTGCAGTGAAGAAATTTCTCCTAATGTCCAGTCTAAACGTCCCTTGGCGCAACTTGAGGCCGTTTCCTCTCGTCCTATTGCTAGTTACTTGGGAGAAGAAACCAACACCCACCTCGCTACAACCTCCCTTTAGGTAGTTGTAGAGCGTGATGGGGTCTCCCCTCAGCCTCCTCTTCTCCATATTAAACAGTCCCAGTTCCTTCAGCCGCTCCACATAAGACTTGTTCTCTAGACCCTTCACCAGCTTTGTTGCCCTTCTCTGGACACGCTCCAGCACCTCAATGTCCTTCTTGCAGTGAGGGGCCCAAAACTGAACACAGTATTCGAGGTGCGGCCTTACCAGTGCCGAGTACAGGGGCACGATCACCTCCCTACTCCTGCTGGCCACACTATTTCTGATACAGGCCAGGATGCCGTTGGCCTTCTTGGCCACCTGGGCACACTGCCAGCTCATGTTCAGCCAGCTGTCAATCAGCACCCCCAGGTCCTTTTCCTCCAGGCAGCTTTCCAGCCACTCTTCCCCAAGCCTGTAGCATTGCATGGGGTTGTTGTGGCCGAAGTGCAGGACCCGGCACTTGGCCTTGTTGAATCTCATACAATTGACCTCAGCCCATCGATCCAGCCTGTCCAGGTCCCTCTGCAGAGCCTTCCTACCCTCGAGCAGATCAATACTCCCACCCAACTTGATGTCGTCTGCAATCCACACTGGGATTGCAGAATACTGGCCCTTTGGTTCATCCTGGAAGAATGTTCCTCCCACCTTAGATTTTCCTTTTCATCATTACTTATTGTTGCTCTCTCTATAGTAAGATCCATACTTACCTTACAGTTACTTTACAGACTTTGTCTTCCCCATCTTCTGTAAGTGGGATTTTATTAAACATTTCGCTAAAGTCTTTGAGCAGCCCCATCTAGGGGGCTGAACTAGCTGGGTTTGGACCAGATGACGCCAGAGTTCCTTTCCATCCTCAATTATTTTATGCTTCTACAGCTCCTTATCTAGATTGGCAAGACCCCTTCTATTTCTCCTCTCTGAAAGAAAAAAGAAGTTATTTAGTATGCTAAGTTAACCTCACATGGACTGTTTTGCAAAACAAATTGCTATTTTGTTCCATTTTTGTTCACCTTCATGTCTTGCCTGGAAAATCTGACATGCAGTCTGGTACACATGTGATCATACAGCATACCTGTGACTGTTGTTTTATCTGTTTTATGCTACACTTATTCCCATGGACTAAGCTTGAATTAAACACACTTCTCCTTCTAGGGTTGAATTGAAAACTAAAGAAGCTAACTAAGTAACTAAAAACAAAATACATTATTCCCCATTGTACTTTCACTTAATGGTCATTCATCTTTATTAGTTTCATCTTTATATCTTTATACATCTTTATTACTTTATGTTGTGTTTGTTTGTTTTTTTTTTTTTTTTAATGGAGTGTTACTTTAGTTTGGATTTGCCAGTCGTTATCTTTGAGATTTAAGTTCTTGTTATCTTTTCAATCTGTTAAGCTCTTTTCAGGCATTTTTCCCTAAAATTATGTCTATATTCTCTGCATTTTTCAAAATCATTTCAAATGGGGACATAAGAGGTAAAAGCAGCATCTGATTGATCAATGGCATATTCAGAGGTCTACAAAAGTTTTATTATTTGGCTGAATTCCCATGAGGGTTATGTTTGAAGGGTACCATCACTGTTCTTCTGTTTCTCAACTTTATTTTTACAGCAGTACCACTTGCCCTTCAACAGATTTACAGATTCCTGCATGTTCCTATTTTTCATCATATAAATGAGGAGTGAGTCAAGCGAGATTCAAACAACTCTCTCGTGAAAGGATAACTACTTAATAAGACAAGGTAAAATTAATTTTAAAAGTACATTCCTCACATATTGTAGGTTGACTGGCCTATTGAACAATTATCTTTTCAGTGGTTTCTCTTAGGACAGTAATTTCAGTCCTAAGTACTGAAAAGGATGGCTTATGCCAATAAGCCTTAATATGAAAGGGAATTTTCCCTGCCTCAGGTTCTGATCGGAATGCAAGATATATTCACAGTGACAGCTATACATTTACTGAACATGTCTCAAACGAGTTGCTGGAAGCAGAGTAACCGGTTTTGTCCACTCTTTGCAAACCTTTCAGCTTACCGATATACCTTTTGTTTGAAAATAATCTTTTGTAATAAATGCATCTCTACATGCACCACAATCAATATTTTCTTAAAAATGGGAAAAATTGAAACTGTTGTGGCATGCAAGCTATATCCTTTATCTAAATTTAGTATTAAACTTTATTTATGTCACTTTAGCCTTGAGTTTTCTTGCTGTTATTAGTTATCAGTATCTTGTAATGAACAGTTAAAACATTGTTACCATGAGTGTTGTTCTCTCTTGATAAATATGAGTTATTCTTCAT
Source organism: Calonectris borealis (assembly GCF_964195595.1). NCBI lineage: Eukaryota > Metazoa > Chordata > Aves > Procellariiformes > Procellariidae > Calonectris > Calonectris borealis. Next base: position 157,110,846 of record NC_134312.1, on the reverse strand, counting down.
CCTTTTTAGCCTTCCTTCATAGAAATTCTCTAGTTATTTAGAGGCAGTTCTCTACATAGTTCAGACAGAGCTTCCGTGCTCTGTATTTCTAGATAAGACAGGCATTTTACTAAAAAAAAGGTTTCATCTACAAGTTTGGTTGGGGTATTTTTGTCCAGAGAACCTTTCAATCACATTATTTTCCATTTCACTCTGTTTGCTTACCTCAATTTCACATTCAGAAAATATCTTATATAGAAAAATACCAAATTGAAGTGAATGTAGTTCACTAAACCATTATTAAGCCAGTCCTGTAATATAAAGACTCACAGGTCTTTGTAGTCTAGCCTCCAAAAATAATATTGATATGTGTACAGGTTTTAGAATTAAATTGTTGTAATGAGAGGTGGAGCTTTTTTAAAATCCAAGATACTGTTATATAATAGAGTTTCATCTTTTAAGATTTCCTCTTATAAGCGAACTTTTGCAATAGTTTCACTCAGATGGTAAAAAAGCACACTTCCATTAACAAGATATTATTGCCTAGTAATGCAAGGGCAAGAAGAAGGACCCAGCAACTACAGACAACCGCCTAGCCTTAACTCACTTGCAGTCCCTGAAAAAGTTACGCAGCAAATATTCCTGGAAACCGTTTCCAAGCACATGGAAGACAAGAAGGTGACTTGGAACAGTCAGAAAGAATTTATGAAGGGTAAATTGTGCCTGACTGACCTGGTTGCAATGACATGATTGGCGCTTTGGACAGGGAAAGAGAAGTGGATATTGCATGCCTTGATTTAGTAAGGCCTTTGACATTGTGTCCCACAACATGTCTATGGCCAAATTGGTAATATCTGGACTCATTAAGTGGATGAATAAAGTGGGTGGAAAATTCACTGGACCACCAGGCTCTAGGGATTGTGATTAGTGACATAGGTCCAGCAGGTAACTGATTACTAGTGACATCTTTCAGAGATCAATACTAGAGGCAATTCTGTCTAATATCTTTATTAACAATTTGGACAATGGGATGGAGTACACACTCAGCACGTTCCCAAACGATACCAAACCAGGGGACTACTTGAGGGCTGGAATAGTAACCCTGCCCTCAACTTCAAGAAACGCAAATGTAAAGTCCCGCACCTGGGATGGAGTAACTCACAAAACAGCATAGACTCGGAACAGACTGGCTGGGGAATAGCTTTGTAACAAAGGACCTGGGGGTTCTGCTGGAGAACAAGCTGAGCATGGGTCAGCAGTGCACCCTTGCAGCAAATAAGGCCAAGAGCCTCCTGGGCTGCATTTACAGTATACAGCCAGGAGATTGAGGGAAATTATTCTTCCCCCCTACATTTGTTAACCTCTACTGGGAGTACTCTACCTGGTTCCAGGCTCCCCAGCAGAAGAAAGACATTAATAGACGGCAGTAAATCCAGTAGCGTGCTAACAAGTTGGTTGAGGGCTGAAGCACATGGCAGAAAAAGAGAGATGGAGAGAACAGCATTTGGTCAGCCTGGAGAAGGCAATGTTAAAGAGAATGTTACTGCTATCTACAACTACCAACTACCTCATGAGACAACTGAGAGAAGACAGAGCCAGACTCAAGGGAGCACAGATGAAGGACAGGAGGTAACAGACCCAAGTTGAAGTACAGGAAATTCTAGTTAGATACCACAGAAAATGTTTTCACTATGAGGATGGTCAAACACTGGACCAGGTTGCTCAAAGACGTTGTGAAATTCCTGTCCTTGGAGATATTCAAAACTTGACTAAACAGTCTCTGAGATATCTGAGCTGATTGGACCTCCTTTGAGCAGAGAGTTGGATTCAACCTCCAGAGTTGTCTTCCTGCCTAAATTATTCAATGATTCTACGATTCCATGTGATGTTCAACTATTTCTACTTAGTTGGTCTAATGTGCAAGTTCCTTTTTGGGGCACCAGTTTAGTAAAACTCTCAAAGAAATCTGTCTAAAGGGACCAGAGTTCTTTTAAAAATATTGTTCAAATACAATGCATGTGAAAATCAGGCCTTAAGACGTTTTGTAAAATTCACAAATGATGACAAAGATGCCATTCTACCTCAAAAAAAAAGAGATGTTGTGCACATCCTGTCATTAATATTTACATGTGGTTAAAATATTGGAAGCCATATGAGCATTTCAATAGAAAACTATTCAAATGTATGTAAAACTCCTCTCTCAAACTTGGTTCTTGACAATTACTTTCAATATCATTGCAGATATCAGAAATACTTTCCAGTCAACTTTCTACCTCTGACATAGATTGATGTTTTGCTGATATGATTGACCTCCAGGCCCTCTTAATGAAGCTAGATGGTGAAAAACAATTTGATCCTTTGCCTTGTAGGGCAAAGCTTAATCTGATAAAAATCCTTACAATTACAGGATTCATCAGAAATAAAGTCCACACAAAAATTCAGCAATGGATTACACTTAAAAAAGCTACAGATTAGTAAATTGATTCACTCTGCAAAGTTATTTGTTCAAAACTGTTCTTTTTTAAGTAATACTTAACATTTTACTCTACTTGGTTTTGAAGTAAATCCTGAAGCACTTGGATTTCTTCTCTGCAGACAAGCAGTGGTTGGGTCCTATTTAACCTAGTACAAATTAATACTTTGACTCGTGTGAGGAGATTTACACCACTAATTCTGTCAGTGGAAAATGAACAGTCCCTGTGCTATTTGTGATCTTTTCTATTAACTACAGAATTTCCAAAAGATGTCAGAGGTTTAGAATTCTTTTTTTCTTATTTTCTATAACATCATTAGTGTCCTGAATGAAAATATAATCTGCTTGCTGGATTGCTTAGCTCATATTTGGTATCCATAGTGAACTCATCTAGTAATCACATATGAGAATAATTATACAAGCCCTTGTCCTTTCTGCAGGTGAAAAAAATGTTTGAAATATTAACTTCACACTTCTTCCTTACATAAGCATGTTTATACCACCCTCAGAGATCCTTCAAACCATTTAGCTTTCTAAGTTTCAGAACTAGTCCATGTTAATCACACACTCTCCCAATGTGTAATAACTGTGGATTTACAAAAGAGTTATCATACTTTGCTTCACTGGTTATTTCACAATAGCATCCCTCTCTAGACAAGCATTATGATTGTACCAGCTTTTCATTTTTGAGTAGCAACTAACAGGCTTTGAAATAATTATTCAACAGCATGTTTCCTCTGCGCAGTTTGATGTGACCAAGATTCCTCTGAGCATCTTCTTTTAGTTGAAAATTCAAATTCCTAATAACATCAAAGACTGAAGTTATTGCTAGTGATTTTTTTACAATGTCTTTGATTCCCAAAGGAACTGTAAATACTAAAAAAACTGGCTAACATAGTTTTGTTCCAAGAATGGTAAGATGTGAAAGAAAAACAGGTTCACAACTGATTACCATTTGAATCTAGTCAATAATAGATCTTTCTGTAACATGGCCATGTACAGCAGCTATGAATTGCAATATTGGCAACATCTCTATTTAGCATCCTGAGGTTAAAAATTATTTAGTAAAACATAACGATTAAAGTACAATACAAGAATTCAAAAGCATTTAATACCAATGTTCTCAAAAGGGCATGTTTTAGAAATTTTGATCATACTGCAATCTGCTCAAAGCTGTTAAAGTATGGATAATTTCGTTCAATTTTCCAGTAGGTTTCTGCCTTGAATAAGTAAATAGTGGGTAATGGTTTGTGTCAAAGTCCTTGTAACACTCCATTAAACATAAAGCATGACAATCTGATCAGATGTCTCTTTTATAGTCAGAAACTGACTTGTGACTTTGGGAGTTACTCAGCTGCATCAGGTCACATCAGAAGTCTAGTCTTTTCATCTTCTAAAAATCCCTTATGGCTTTACATCTGACAAATTTTGAATCATAGCATCATGACCTCACTTTTAAAACTGCATTTGATATAGTCCAAGCACTGTTACTGAATGGAAAGTGGAACACTCTTCTGCTGGGGACTGTATAAAAGGAAACTATCTCTTTTTTTAATGCTTTAAATTTAAATCAGATTCTTAAGCTTCAAGTATTTCATTTACATTAAAAGAAATTAGACTTCAGAATTGTCTAGCTTAAAATATGCACAAAACCAAGGGAACCCAGAGTTAGAAGAGAATCCTTTGTCCATTCAAACATTAGTATTTCATGAAGATAACGTTTAAAAACAAACAAGCCCTTATTTAAATAACTTAAAATAGAGATTCTGGATAAATGTAGAAGCAGAGATTCTCTGTGTTGTGCACAGATATCAGTAGAGTTTGCTTATGTAAAGTCTTTGTGATGTTGTACATTTAATGTAACATTCAAAATCTAAAACATGATGACTCCCCACCTGAAACAGAGTCATATATCTTTCAGAAACTATTTGCCCATTTCTTTCTTTCCTGCAGGGTAATCTCACTTGTCTGAAGTTCCATAGAAAAGGAAAGGTTAGGACATGGTAAGTGAGGGAAAGTGTAAAGACTCAAAGAACAGAAGACAGGAGAACATCAAGGAAAGGTGGAGGAAAAAACAGCTTGCTCCCAATGTTCAGCAGAGCAGGAGATCAACGGAACCTCTTTAACGGCCAAGGACCAGTCTCAGAGAATTGTGAAGAGAACCATTCGCAAAGACAGGTGCAATAAAACAGACACTTTATGCCTTCAAATTCATGGCTTTGCACCTTTGGCATGATGAAGTTTTACAGTTTGCAGCCAAACCTTTGTTTTTTCCCTGGGACAAGGAGGGACTTAAACCATGCCCCCTTCCTGACTAATATTATAGAAGACATGGTCTATCATTCCTGGAACACTGGAACTATGAAAACAATTTGATGATATTATAAACAGTATTTCTATAAACCTACTAACATTTTAGATGTCTAATTTTATACAAGAATATACAACTGCTCTATGTCAGCTCATCTAATAAAGTATGTCATCTCTCACTTGAAGCCATTCCTTCTCACATTTTTGGAACAGTGCAGCTACAGAAAATGAAGAATATGGAAAAGAGGTGATGTCTAGCTATTGGCATAATCTTGCAGTGCATTAGATGACAGCCTTTTCATAAAGAAAGACTCTGATTCTAGTATCAGTTTTATACAGGGATGTATGGACTTGTTAGTGAAATAACACTTCATTTCCTATAATTTTCTACATTGACAATGGATTTTTTGGGCAACATTCTTAAAAGGTTTTGTTGCTGAAGTATTACTTTAGTGTCACCACTGCTACCTTTCTGCAATGGTAAGTATAGATTATATTTTGATATGTGTTTAATTTGAAACTATAACTTGCAAGTGGTTTCCAAGTTATTCTGTCTTATTCCATCAAGTCTGTATTTCTGGAACACTCATCTACAGGAGTGTGCTTTCCCTTACCTCTGCCTCATGCAGCTGGAGGTATCGTACAAAGCAGAGCATTGGTATAGAACAAGAACATTTTTTAATCAATTAGAAAGAATAATAATACTCCCAGTTAATCTAAATTAGCTTCTTAAATCCCTTCCATAGAATAAGAACCATTAGAAATATTAAACTTTTCACTAAGCAAAACACTACTTTTTTTCTCAGTGGAATGGGAACATTTAGTTAAAACATGGTTCATGCTCCTGACTTAAGGTTCTGATATGAAGTAAAAAATTAAAGGAAGTTTAGTCTAAATTAGAGCCTTTTAAAACATCCACAAAATAGTAACCTATTGTTCTCATGGGATTTCAAACTCTTATGCTTAATAACCAATAGATTGCAAAGCCAAACTCTAGACCAAATATTTTGTGTAACTTGAGTTTTGTCCATTATCCTTTCTTCTTGCTGGCTGAAAAAAAATCTTGATGTAATTGTACCCTGGAGAAAAACAGTTTCTTACAAAGCACAAAGCCAGGTGCAGGAGAGCTTTTATTACAAACAAACATCCTTAAACTGAGGCCTGTGACCTGTTTAGGACTGTTTAGGACTTATCCAGTTATAAAATAGATACCAAAACACTGAGATATCTAGTATGTTTAATGTTCAATGAATTGTTCTAATGAGCATCAAGAAAGAGATTTATGTAATTCTCAACAGCCATTAAGAAAGTATAGAGAAGCAAATGAAAAAAAAAAAAAGGAAAAAAACATTTTACAGTACAGAAATAAAATATTTATGAATCTTTTGGGACAAACATTTTTTATATGAAATAGCACAATTAACTCTTAGGCAATATGTTTTCTTATTACCATCATACTGTGAGGAGAGTTGTCTTAGAAAGTTTATTTACATTTTGTTTAGCAAAGGAAGAAATATATAATTTTTTTCCCCAGAATGTAGCATACTTCTTGAACTAAACCAATATAAATGCAAACAGGATGGAAGAAAAGATCTGAAAAAGGAAATTCTAAACACTTCAGGGATTTAATACTGATTTCATGCTGAAAAGAATCTTTGACCCCTCTCCAGAAGTGAGCATGAATAGCTGTCCCATAGCATAGTCCTCATTGTGTTCCATGATGGCTCACTTGAACAGGAATTAATTTCATGTTTTATACCTTGAAATCAAAAAGGAAGTTCACAAACCACACACTCATCTTCATGACCTTCAGTCATCATGGTAGGATGGTCAGAAGACAAAATATGTGCTAATCCACAAAAAAACCTGGCTTAGTCAAATAATCACAGAAAATTAATGACTAAGTTTCATTATTAACAATTTTCTTAGTGGTTAAATTTTCTTTCTATTGTTAGCTTTTAGGCCTTTTCATAAACTGACATTCTTTTGCCATGGCCCTGTCACATGTTCAGCATTCTTTTTACTCTCCCTGTATGTTTAAATGTATTCACTACAGGCCATAATTACATTTGGGTTTAACAAAACTCTTGTATTGGGTGTAGGTGGCAAGGTTTTGGTAGCGGGGGCTGTAGAGGTGGCTTCTATAGGAAGACACCAGTCAGGTAGAGCCAGCTTCAGCCAGCTCCAAGATGGACCCACCACTGGCTAAACCTGAGCCCACAATAACATATTTAAGAAAGGGTAAAAAACACTGTGTGGCAGCCATGAAAGGAGTGAGAAAAATGTGGGAGAAACAGCCCTACAGATACCAAGGTCACTGAAGAAGGAGGGGGAGGAGGTGCTCCAGGCACTAAAGCAGAAAATCCCCTGCAGCCCATGGTGTAGCAAGTTGTCACCCCGCAGCTCATGGAGGACCATGGTGGAGCAGATATCAACATTGAGGCCTGTGGAGGACCCCGTGCCGGAGCAAGTGGATGTGCCCTGAAGGAAGCTGCAGCCCGGGGAGAGCCCATGCAGGAGCAGGCTCCTGACAGGAACTGGGGCCCGTGGAGAGAAGCCCATGTAGGAGCAGGTTTTCTGGCAGAACCTGTGACCCCATGGGGGACCCACTCTGGAGCAGTCCATTCCTGAAAGACTGTACCCTGTGGAAAGGACCCATGCCGGGGCAGTTCTTGAAGAACTGCAGCCCATGGAAAAGACCCATGTTGGAGAACTCCATGAAGGACTGTATCACAGGGGAGGCACCCCATGCTGGAACAGGGGAACAGCATAAGGAGGAGGAGTAGCAGAGATGAAGTGTTATGAACTGACCATAACCACCCTTCCCCATCCCTCTATGCTGCTTGAGGCGAGGAGATAGAAGAGTTAGGGGTGGAGATGAGCATGGGAAGAAGAAAGGGGTGGTGGGAAGGTGTTTTTAGTTTTGTTCTTATTTCTAGCTATCCTCTTCTGTTATTAATCAGCAATAAATTAAATTAATTTCCCCAAGTCAAGCCTGTTTGCCATGACAGTAACTGGTGAGTGATCTCCCTGTCCTTGTCTTAACCCATAAGCTTATTCATTGTATTTCCTTCTCCTGTCCTGCTGTGGAGGGGGCATGAGAGAGTGTCTGGGTGGGCATCTGGTGGCCAGCCAAGGTTAACACATCACAGTCTTTTGTGGTGTCCAATGTTGGCCAACCAGACCCAATATAACTGTGAAAATAAAAGATAAGCAATTTCATAGGGCTGGATTACCTAAAGTTCATTGATAACTAGTAGGATGAGCAATTTCTAGTCACAGCAGATTTTCACATAGGTGATAAATACGTAAGTGGAGTAGTCCTAACAGAGAGCTTACAGGAAAAAGGAGAAAACTGTGTCCTTTCACTTATAAAAGCTTGACGCATCCCATTGTGAATCAGAACAGCCATAGGAGGCCATTCTGTACGGAAGACCCTCCTTCTCTCAAATGCTGATGAAACGCCTTCATGGAGAAGAGTTTCTACACATGAAGAAAAATTAAATTCTAGTGTGTTTAGCTTATCATCAGATTGCAAAAAATTTTGCTGCAATCCTAGGACCTGCAGCAAAAGGCATTTGAGAATCACCTGCCAGACCACGGCAGACAGAAGAGTGCAGTGGCCAGGAGAAAGGAAGACCAAGGACATGGAAGCATCATGGAGGCAGCAGTCATTGTCTGGAAACCTTCTGGAAGTTCTGAGGTGCTTGTGCACTTGAAGCTGGAGAACACCAAGGTCTGAAAATAGGCTAGAAAGAGGTCAAACTTATCCTTTTTATGATTTTGTGATTTTTTTTCCGCTCTCCAAGACTTTCCACCTGTGGAAGGAAAAGGAAGGAGAGAGAGAGAGAGAGGAGGGATTTGGCTCATACTGACCACATACTTAAAGGCCTATAAAACAGATACGCATACACAAAGAAGCAGTCCCTAAAACTCAAAAAGGCATCAGCAGATGGAACACAAAAGTAAGGTGAAAAAGTCGTGACCAACACACAGAGCTCTAGCAAAACTCCTTTGGAATAAGGCTGATGCATCCTACAGAGAATAAAACAAACCTGAGTCACAAAGAGGGTTTTTTCCTGTGATTTAAAAACTAGCTGAATCATGTTCATGTAGGACATATTTGCATACTTTCTTTATTATCCACTGATCTCCAAGGCTGCAGAGCACTAATTTAAAATTCACCATTCTAGTATATCCACTTGTAGGGTTAGAGCAGATATATTCTAACTTTTATATTTATTTCAAGGACAGAATGGTCATTTTTAAAATCATATCCCAGCCTAACAACTTAACTAACAATTTACAGAATTCGGTATAGAAATGTGTTTTTAAGTACCTAGACTTGGATAGGTTACTAAATCTGGTTGGTTGTCAGGTTTTTTTAGTAGCGCTTTCTGGGTCTTTGCTGAACAGAAAAAGTTCTGATCTACAAGATTCAGTTTTCAATTTAATATCACAATTTAATACATGTAAGGCTGGCTCAGTCATGCTTTGCTCATAAACTTCTTCAACTGCCTTAAAATAAAGAAATGGAAGAAGTAATATTAAAGTGACCTGAAATGACTGAATTATAGAAAGGAATAACACACACTCCAAAGCCAGTATATGAGCACCTCAAAATTTCCAAATAAAGCCAATAATTTGTGTACACCTTAGTCCCTCATCCAGCAGAAAAGGTGTTTATCAGTTGAATGTTCAATCATTTATTATGTATCACTGAATTTCTCTTCAATAATTTTTAGAGATTAATCTAGCATAGTAATTTAGTCTTTAGTTAGGCTTACTGTTTGCTTCAATATTTATTTCATTTAGAATAATAATCAATAGAACAAAGCTGTTGCCTGAGACCATGTCGTCATGCCAATAGCATGCAAAATTGTCTATTAAATGAAAATAACCAACAAGAACTGTCAAACTCCATAATGTCATTTCAAATTAACCTCTGTAAGAAAAGTCAGACTTTATATTAATAACAACAATAGCTGTAATACATATTTTTTCCTTTTCTTTCCTTTTCTTTTTCCAAAATGTAAAAGTGACAGCACATGATCTGAAATGCCAATTAATACAGACAGCAGAAAATATCTTTTGAGAGAAAGATAAAAGAGCTTTCTATTGTTTATTTGTGGTGGACTGTAAGAGCAAAACAGTAGCTAATGTACATACCTATAATATTGTCTAAGACACAAATGTGTGCTCAGTAGCAGGAAATGCCTGCCCAACTGATAAGAAAGGAGGACTACTCTACACTATTCAAAAAAATTGTGAGGTTAAAATTGGATTATTATTCAGCCTGCTTTAGTTTTGAAGTCTATTTTATTTTTAACCCTTAGAGAAATAATCCCAGGCAGATTTGACTTTTAGAATGACTAACCTTTTCTATATTTTAAGGAATAGTGACCTGTTTAAAAGTTTATTATTAGAAAAGAGGACAGTTCTTTTATTTGCTCTATCTGAAACACGTATTTCTGAACTATTAACAACAATTCTATACATACATATTTTAAAAAAAACTATAATGGAAAAATATTTTTATTAATCCTCTGGAAACAAATAGAACAAGTCAGTAAAGTTAATAAAGTCAGATCAATGATAAGTTCATATTAATGGGCTTTTAGGTTTGGTATATATTTCATTTAATGAAATTGCCACTATGATTGTCAGTAGTAAATGAATTATAAATAAAAGATATATTCCCTATGTGGCCTGGTGGTTGGAATTCAGCTCCAGGGATCAGATCAAATTAATTTGATACTGTTATTTCAATATAAAGCAATACTCTACAACACAAAATCACCACACACAAAGTATGAAAAGCCTTTGCTATGTGCTAAAGAATGCCAGCGATCAGAAAGACAAGGGGCAGATTTATTTGCTGTCTTCAGCAAAGTCAGAGAAATATCTGAAGTAATATAAATTAGACCTCAAAACAGCTTATGGGCTGAAAGGAAGTTAAAGTGGGAGTATGAGTGCAAATCACACATGGAATTGATGGTGGAATTAATGAAGTAGGGCAATTGCTTTTTTCAGTTATAACTTTTAAGGTTCCTCATTTTGCAGTTTGTACTGATTTAGAATCCACAGACTGTCAGAATGGAAGAAAGTTACTCTACAGGATTGCTTCTGAGTGCAGAAGTATCTCAGTTAAGTTGAACTTGACATTGGGTGTATCCAATGTGGTTTTGGAAAGAATGTGTCGTATAGAAGAAGAGATAAAATACAGCGTTTGGGATTTTTTTGTAGGTGTACAGGTGATAAAATATATGGTTCCTCTTATTTGCAGAATTTTATCATTACAGAAGAATTTTTATAATGGTCTGTAATCTAATCAGACAGAGTCACCAGGGTAAATGCTAAATGAACATTTTGTTCCCCACCTATAGCCTACTTTTAAAATGTTACTTGCTTTTGGAATAACATCTACAGCTACATGCACAACTAGTAACTCTTGAGTAACTATGGAGCATTACAAAGAGTTTAAGCGTGACTTCCATAGAGCTACATCATGTTAATAGCCACAAGGTTATTAATCTTGGCTGAGTAATATGAGACTCTGTGGTCAGAGAGACTGAATCAGCAGGGACTTCTAAGATTAGTACTGTCACATCATCCTTTGATCCAGCTACCCATCAATCGTTTTGTCCGTCCTAGAACAAAAGGATAGGAGCCTTTGGAGAAGCATTGCTATCTACTGCCCCTGAGTTACTTCCAGACCTTTTTTCCCCTCAAGTACCAGTGTTAAAGTTCAAAGTGACCGTTTTTAAAGTGCCATGGCATACTAAAAGGCTTTTTCTTGCTAGGGTTTTTTTTTGGAGTAGAAGTTCACTTCAGTGACGGTTCCTAGCTCACTTAGCACCTTTAAAAATACAGTGCTTATAACCCAAAATCACTGACAAGGAACATTAGATGCAAACACTGTATTTAGTATGAAAAATAGCATTCATACTATGCTTCCTGCTCATGCTTTATAAATACCAGCAGTGGTGATTTTGAGGAGGAATGCTGGACAATAATCCAACACAATGTGCCAACTTTACCTTAGATAGATCCAAGACCCATTAAGTGGTTCATAGGATTTGTGCTATGCTTTTTAAAGCATCCTACTCCATTACAGGAGCTTCATGGGATTTGGGGAGTTTTGGCCTTAAGGATCACACGCAGGAGCCAGTATGTTCTGTAATCCCAGTAATGAGAAAGTTTCCACATAAATCTTGGATATTTCTGCTCACCTATTTTTACACAGTATTTTTACACAGAGCAACCAACTGTGAGCTTCTGTATGTATCTGCCAATACATTCGGAAGGGTTTCCATGTTTTAAACAATGCCTTGCTCCAGCTGAGAATAAAAGTAAGTACTGAGCTGGAAAGATGCATTTCTTAACACACTGTATCAATTTTCATGCATATGGACAAGTTTCCAGGAAACCAAGGAACTGTATAGAGCCCTCATTTATGCCATAATACTTGGGGTGCAGAAACAAGGTATAAAATTAATTTTATCATATGTAGGAACATACTCATGAAGTTTGGCCAGTGATAGCTGCCACATGAAATGTTCATCTCCAGGCTTGCTTATGAAAAGCAGGGATCTAGCAACAGCTAAATGAGAAGGTGGGGGAGCTGGAAGCAGTGAGGGGTCACTGCTTGTCAATAAACAAGCAACAAGCCTTCTGCCTCTGAAAGGCAATCTAAGATGACTGCAAGGAGATAACAGACATGAAATATCTCAGCTCCCTCGGCTGTTATCATTGATCTGAGCCTGCTTGCTAGAGCCTGAGTGAAGCCTATGCCTGACCTGTTTGGCACTTAAACGTGTACCCACTCCCTGGCCAAACCCTGTGTCTTTTCAAGCCACACTCAGTGCAACCCAGGCTCCTTCCAATGAAGCCATGTGTCGCTTCGCTCCCACCTCAGTTGTTCCCGCCAGGGGGCTGGGGTGTCTCCTCACATAATCCTGTTACAGGACAAGCTGTGGTTTACATTCCTTTGTAATTTGTCTTGCACCTCACCCTCTGGTCATAAGGCTTGCATTATTTCTTACAAAAAAATTTGTTTGACCATACTCGAACTGGACTTCTGCATTGCAGTTTTCCCATCACTACAAAACAGACAGTCCCAGCTCTTACAGAGGACTCTGCTGAAAACTTTTCTCTGGCCCTTCATTAATTAAAACTAATCCCAAAATAGGTTCTTTAAAACAAGTGCTTTTTATATTCAGCCAAACACAAACAATAGGCACAGAACAGGGTTGAAATAACAACCCTGCATATGTTTTTTTCTAAATTTATTCTTTGTTTGCGAGCATGTGTTGGCTTCTCTTTGCCTAGTTGCACCTAGATCTGTGTAGCAGCAGACACACCGTGCTGCTGCACTCTTAGTGCCTTCCCTTTGAGACTGGGGAGCTGCATGCTTATGGGGTTGTGACTAAGCCAGACAACCCGGGTGAGCACACCACAGAAACCAGTGCCAAAATAGGGACAGGAATGGACTAAGGTCCCACCCCTACCTATAAATACAAGCATGCTATTTTACTTAGCTTCTTATTGTTTCCACTGCCCTCTTTAGAAATAATCTTTAACTGTGAGGTGTCTCTTCAGTCCTAAATTCTGCCCCTGGCCTCACTTCCCTAGAAAATACATCATTGCCTTCATTACAGTAGATCAGATAGCATTATCCAAAAGTGTTCATCTACAAATCTCTGAAGGATTTTTGGTATGCTTTTTGGAAAAAATGGCTGTCATTCTTTTCCTGGTCTTTGTAATTGTTTCATTTCCTTTCTTTTTCCCTATAGAAGTCTCTTTTGATTTAACTCCATACCACCTGCAGAATAATATGAAATAAGTAGATTAGTAAGCATATTATATTTATACGACACAGTACTGATATATCCTTCTTTTTCCACATCTCCTGGACCTTAGTGAAATAGCTGAGCATATCTGTTTTGTAACTGTTCCAGAGAGGTTTGGTTATAAACTCCATTTTTGATGGTACATTCGTTACATCTAAAAGTAAAATGTTTCTTGGAGTGCCTTCTTATCAATAATGTAGTTTGCATGAAATATCAGATGTCAGCTACAAAATGTCAGTTTCCCAGATCAAAGTTTCATATTCCATCCTGTGACCTCATTGCCCCAAACCCTTCTTTCAACTGGCCTATGTTTCATTCCAAGCACATCTAATTGTAACTCAATGTCTCTAGGTAAAATGAGCCCACAGAATTTGTGGCACTCTCCTGATTTCTTCATTCTTTCCCAAGGATTTTCTGTCAAGGCTCACATATTTAACAGTACTCTTTCCAAATGCAGGGATAGATGGATGGATGGATGGATGGATGGATGGATGGATGGATGGATGGAAGAAGGATGGATGTTAAGTGCCTGAACTGCTTCTTTTGACTCTGTTTCCCCAAATTCAAGTACATCATGTTGCACAACACCCTCGTCCCCAATTTCTCACTAGCAATATACAGTAGGTTATTTTTCATGGTCACAGAGCACTTATTCCTAGATAACCAATGTACCTGATGCTTCCCCTGTGGAAGTGGGTGGAGGTCCTGCTTGCTCTGAGTCATGTCAGCTTACAGGCACTGGGATTGTGACCTGAGGATAACAGCTTTCACTTTTGTCTGTGATGGAGGGGGAGGATGTTGACCTTCCCTCCCCTTGTGTTTCCCTATCATCTCATGTATTTTCACTGATACCCTCAGCTGCATTCCTGCAGCCAGCTGTCTCTGCTTTTAGTGAGGATAGGACCAGGTTTCTGGCTCATGCATATAATATAACTTCCAAGCAAAATATCAAAAGGTATGTCCTTTGATATCTTCACTGACAGTATTCCTGAACTTTACTGGGTGTATGCAGAAATGTGCTCTTTAGACAGCAGATGTGGCTTCACGTTTGGAACTTTTGGCTGCATTTTATACCTTCCCAGCATCCGATATTTTATTTCCCCGTATGAGACCATACCAGAGTTCCAGAAGCCCCTGTGTCCCAACCCTCTTAAATGTCTCTCCTATGCACACTGCTTCACCATCCCCTTCATGCCAAGGTGTTTTGAAACTCCCAACATGAAACATTAAAAAAGCAGTTGTTTATAGTTGTTTGATGAGAAGGGTCACCTATCAAAAAAACATAGATCTCGGAAGAATTAGCAGTGTACCTTTCTGGCAGAAGATGTATCACATGGTTAACTGCATTAATCTGAAACCCAAAAGCCATTCGGGCTAGGAATACAGTGGGTCACCTACCTGGTCCTCAGAATATGCTTCTAAACATCAGTTGGTGAATTCTTCCCAGCTAAAACTTCACGTGTTTCTGTGAATATTCTTCCCTTCATCTCCTTGCCTGTGCTTCTGGAGTAATTCACAAATGTTTTCTGACATGACCCTAATCTCTTCTCCTTCTTTGAGAACTTATGAGCCTCCTTTTCAGACTAAATCAATATCCCTCCACTTTCAATCATGCTCTTTGTTAGGGCTCTCTGAGGTGAGCTTTACAAAGAAGAAGAGGCACATATTTTATTTTAGCTCACTTCTAAGTTCATAATTACCATAGAATAACCCATAAAAACTCAATCCATCAGTTTCAATTCTTTTTGTTATCTCATATTTTCAACCCAAATTTATTTAAGCATGTGAAATTCTGGTACTGGTCCCATCATCTTAGCTGACCTGAACATCCAACTCTAATCTTGTTCCCAAATAAATCCAAAATTCATGAATGAGATCTCCTTGTATCCAAGATTATGCAATGCTGAGTGCAGTCAATGTGCTCTGAGCATACTTACTGCTAAAACCAGACAGCTTAGCTTCCATATTAGCACAAAATATGGAAGATATATTGCTTTTCATTTAAACATGCTTCCTGTGTTATAGTCCCATAGTTAAAGCACTCTTCCAGTAAACAGAAGTGTGTTCACCACCCAGTTTCACCTCTTACATTCAATGACCCAGGCTATAAAAAAAGGCTAGACTGCGGTTTAACAGTTTCTGTAAAAGCCTTAGCACTGGCACGCAGAACTCAAAAGAATCAGATAGACAGAGGACAAGAACTAGACTGAGCAGCCTGTGAAAAGAGTATTCACAAAAGCTGGTGGAGGAAGAAAAGATGGATATATGGACTTGGGACCTAATTCCAAAGGCAGTGCACACTGAAGTAAACAAACATCAGGAAAAATACATCCACAATCCTCCATTCCTTCAGCTCTGCCAATGCAACATCATATAACATCTATACGGGACCTACTGTAGCCCATTTGACATTTTTCATTCCTGTAGCTTTTTGTTCCTCAACTATAACAATTCCTATTTGTTCTGTCTCTGCTTTGCTTGGTTGACAAACCTCAGATACTCCAGATCTTCCTTTCAGTCCTTCTCTCTGCAATTTCTTTTTTAAAGAAGTTTCAAACTCATCTGAATACATTTTTAATAAGGGACTTTTCTGAAGTGAGTGAGATTATTCTGATAGTCTTCCTGGCCATATAAGCTTCATATCCAAAATATTCACCTGCCCGTAAGATATATACCACATTCCCAAGAGAGCTGAGGAAGCATTAGGTGTGGTTCAAATGCAGGTCCTGACATTTCCTCAAGCCCCACCACTCCAGTGAAGAATGGATTTAGATGTGGCGAGGCCTCTGATGGGAAAACCAAATGCAATCCTGATGTCTTCTTCCTAATGCCCTCCTACTAGCTCAGTACTGCCACCGGTCACATGCTGAATCCTGTCATGGAGTCACCCCTGAACTGCTCAGGAGCCTCAGGGCTTGGCTGTCTTGTAAAGTAACATCTTGATTCATTTCCCTTCAGTAATTGGTGCTGTAGAACTAAGTTTACTGTCATGAATCTTCTTTTAAAAATATGATACCTCATCAGTTGAATATAACACATGGCATGAATCTCTTGTTCAACATCTTTAGGCACAAACACAGTTTTCATATCTTTATCAACAGGATAATTTTAGAGAGATGTGTATAATCATTTTTATTGCATGATCTTTTCTCCTCTACTCCTCCTTTCCCAAGGAACATGACAACCTTTCCCCTGACTTTCTTTTTAGTAGACGTTATTTTCAGTATTGTTATAACTCATTGCAAAATATCACTGTCAGAATCCTGCTACTGCCACCAACAGTCACAGGTGTAGTCGGCTGTATTTTAAACACCTTGATGTATGGATCTAAATTAGTGAATCTGCTTCCTTTATCACTGTAAAAGGCAAAATCTTGCCATTTGAAGAGGCATGTTTAAGAAATAGTTCAATGTCAAATAACAAACCAGCATAAAAAGCAGAAAAAAACAAAACATATGAAAAAACATATCAAGATATGAACTGCTTCTCAGCTGTATAGAAAAGACCTAGAGAAGACCAAATTCAAGCTTTCCATAGAAGTCGTGACACCCTTCAACTTCAAGCCTGCTACATCACTGTTGCAATACTGGTCAACAAGGGTTTAAAGCCATAAATCTTCCCTGGAAGAAGAAAGGAAAAAAAAAAAAAAAAAGAAGTAAGTATCCACAGTAGCTCTGAAAGATGCCTTATTCCCCCAAACCATTAAAAATGCCAACTCCACCTCTCCTCTTCTGTTTGCACAATTCACTTATTGGAGTTATATGTCAAAATACTGCAGTACACAGCTTTGTTCATAGTGTTCCCAGATCAAACAGGAAAGGGATGTCGTGCTTTAAACTGTGTGAATGAGAAGCAGGTTAGAAAGCTCTAAAGCTAAAAGAGATCTAGAATCTATTCAGAGCCTTTTTTACTTCTTAAAAAATGTTTATATGTATTGGGGAAAAAGTTAGGGAGCTGCCTTCTGCAGTGAAAAGAACTGCCAACTGAGAGAGAGAGAAAGGAAGGAAGGAAGAAAGGAGAAAGGAAAGAAAGAAGGAAGGAAGGAAGGAAGGAAGAAAGGAAGGACAGAAGGAAGGAAGGAAGGAAGGAAGGAAGGAAGGAAGGAAGGAAGGAAAGAAGGAAGGAAGGAAGGAGCACTTTACTGCTGCAATATGGAGAATTTAGAAACCTGTTCTACTGCCCCTGTGTTTGGTATAGACATCATATTAGCCAAAAGAAGGAAAGGCAGGATGAATATGTGAAAGTGTAAAGCTGCAGGGAGGGAGGGCTAAGAAGAATCAAGGGGCCATCATTAATCTTCTGAAAGCAAGGCTTTCACATCCAGCATCATAAAGACTTCCTGGGAATATTGAACTTTCTTGTTACATAATACACAAGAAAGGGCTAAGGCAGCATAAAGTGAACACAATGATATTAAGGTGGATATTATCAGAAATTAATACAATACCATTTCAAAGACATTTATGACAGCTGTATAGCTTTTCAGTGGTTAAATAAAAGACCCTTTTGCACAAAACTGGCTGTCACCTCAGGTAAGTAGAA
Organism: Calonectris borealis; assembly: GCF_964195595.1. Taxonomy (NCBI): domain Eukaryota; kingdom Metazoa; phylum Chordata; class Aves; order Procellariiformes; family Procellariidae; genus Calonectris; species Calonectris borealis. Next base: position 157,092,690 of record NC_134312.1, on the reverse strand, counting down.
ACACATGCTTTTTCATTCCACTGCATATAACAGAGACATTTTGCCTGAAATTTAAAAAGCACACCCAATACATCAGTAATCAACCTGCGTCTAATGCTGCATGTAGATCTATGGCAGGTGTGGAAGCTTATGTGGAATCATATAGGCATGTGAATACATCCCATTTCAGTTGTAACCTAAAATTTTATGGAGTCACGTAACTCAAGTTATTCATGACGAACTCTCCACTATATTTCTCTGCATGACTCACATTTCTGAATGCCACCTCCAATCTCTCTTACTTGCCTCCCTACCCCCACCCCTCAGCCTCATCAGCTTTTTCTCTTATGGCGCAATGCAGAGTACAAAGAAATAAAACTACAGAGAAGACTGAGATAGGATACTGAAAGGAAAAAATTCAGGTTGAACACAAGGGCTAAGCTTTGCTCGTTTGCTCCCCTCTGCAATGAGAGTGGCTAATCTGCAGTAAGGTTCCTCAAAATCTAGGTTTCTGATGCAAGATTCACTAGACCGTAAGCAAGTGCAAACAAGCAACTAGTCTTGTCTTTGGCTGAAGGGAGAATTTTGCTATTGGCATTAGGCAAATGACAAGTCTCCCAACCATCTAATCTTCTAGCCTGGGTGTCTTCAATTCCTTCTCTTTTTCCTGAACCGCTAAAGTAGGAGGAAAGTCAGAGTCATTTCACTAGTTACCACTAGCCCACAATGTTTTTTCTTGAGTTCTTGATTGACTTTTACACCATTAATTTTAATTCTAATTTTACTTCTGGGCAGGTTTTTTGGGTGGGGTTTTTTTTGGGCAGTGAGGGGATGTTTAATCCTCAAGTCTAGCAGAATTTTCTTCTGTGTTTAGTTTAGTTTAATTTTTTGCGTCTATTCGGTCATAGCCCTTCTGAATCACAGGGTGTACTTTGCTGCCTATTTATGCAATGGCTGCATCAAATCTATTCACTTCAGTGAGGGTCTTCCTTTGATACAAAACCTCTTAGATACAAGAGGACAGTTACTGTCATTAAAATTTTCAAAATCTAAAAGCTATAAATGTTCAAATAACAATTCCTCTAGCATGCAGCAGATAAAAACTGTGCTTTTATTTACTTCTTAACACATTGCTGAAGTCATCTCTTTGAAAGCTTTAATGCACGTTTATTTCCCAGCAACAGTGTATGCAAAGTCTAATTGAAACGATTAAGGTGACATCCAACAGCTTCTGTTGCATTTTGAGGATATCAGTTTGTATTAATATATTTCCATACAAACAACATTAAAATGTACGTTGGTCTGTCACCCTCTGGACAAATTATAATCTTAGAGATAAATATTAAAATTACTTTTCAAAAATTGAAGTTCAGATATGGGTAGGGGAAAAGGACTGCCTGTGCCCATATTCACTAAATAACCAGTATCACATCCTGCCAAAGAAACACAGTTATCCAGGACATGAAATGCTGCCCCTTGCTTGTATATCATTTCTGATGGCAGCTATCTGTTATAATGGAAAAAGCATCAGTGATGCATCAGGATCTATCTGGCAAGGCACTATGAGGTTCTCAATCACTCGGACTCCGTAAAGTGACAGCTGTTGCAGTTCATGTTTTTTTCTACAGAAATTTCAATGCACTGAAAATGTCAGGTTACAGCAACAGCAAGATCTCCATCTATTTATTCCAAACTGAATATAAGACAAAAGTCACAGCACAGAATTGACTGCCTCTGATACATTAGATATGTTTCTCTCACTCCAAAATGTTATCAGTGCCTTTATTTCTTTTTTAAGTAATGCAGTAGCATCTCGATCAACATAGAATCACTGTGTGGGTCCCTCAGACCTGTGCCAACCTGAAAAGTTTCCATCATGAATCAACCTGTGTCGCCTCTCCCTTTGGCTACAGCCAGTGCAGAAAGCTTTCTCTGGCGTGGTGCGACATGTTACACCCAGCCTTCAGTGCTGTCCAGCCTGCTCTGTCCGCAGTGCCTGTCCCTCTCTCTCCCTGGGCTTCAGAGATAAGTTAAGACACATGTTCAGCCAAAGGGTGAGGCACACAATGGGAGGGAATAGAATAAAGAGGCTGATGGTAGCTCAGGATAGGAAACGTTGTTACTTAGATTATTCTGGTCACTGTTATCTGATTTTAAGCCATTTTAAGTTTTAGAAATAGCAACATATGCAGAAGTCTTTTTTCAATTCATAATGGTAAATATAGAAACAGGAGGGTAGGCAGGGAGGACCGCTGTTCGCTACATCGTGCTTAGAATATGGAGTGAATTTCCAGTTTTTTCCAGTGACGCCTCCCTGATAAATATGCACTGAAAATGTGAAACTTCTCTGTTTTCCCTTCAAGTGGTCCACTGTTACTTACAGAAGGCTTTTTGCTTTGCTTTTCATTAACTGGCTGGTATTGTTTTTCCTTTTTCTTTAAAAAGTCTTTATAACAGTCTTTTGAAACAAGAGGTTTATCTCCCCCCCAGATTGATAATACTTTACAGTGTCTTCATTTAGAGACCAGAACATTTTTTTTATATAGCCACAAGGAGACGGAGGAGAGAGTAAATTGACATTAATGATTCATTTGTAGCCAGCCCTTGGTATATGAGATTATATTCTAGGAGTGAATTTTTCTTTAAAATAACATATTTAAAGCTGTTACAACCCCTAAGGTGTTCATTGTGTTCACGTATTTTATATTCATCCAACTCCCAAATACGACGTACTGGGAAGAACTACTGAACATTCTGATATTTCACCGTGTTTATGTTAGGTGGCTGAGAAAGGGAGTACTAATTTAAAGCAAGAGCATTATACTTACAAACAACAGGTGTAAACACTTTCATTAAATTGAAGAGGTAGAGGGAGGAGGGGAATTGGCACTGTCGAAGTTACACACTCAATCACGAGTTGTTATATTTATCAAAAATCCAAGTGAAAGAGAAGACCGTGTTGCTGACACAGTGAGTCACCTCAAACAGCCCTTACGCAGATTCAAAAAGATATGGGATATGTCAGGAGCAGACATTATGGATTCATTCCATCCGTCCGTTACGTAGCACCTGCAGGATCAGGCTACAGCTATCACGCACCCCCAGAGGCCGTACCAATGCAGTTCTAGACTGTGTCCTGATAAGGATGCTGCCTGATATGCACAACTTAAGTCAAAATATTGCACTGGCAATTGTAATGTCAAATTTTGCTCTTGATGATGTCGACATTGTTCCTACAGAAGCCTCCCCTACCTCACCCTAACTGAACGGTTTAGGATACACTACAGTAGAGAGTGAAATGGCTGTGACTTAAATGACCCTTTTCAATGAGTGTTATTTGGGAATGTGATGAGCCTAATTCAAAGTGGAGAACTCCACAGAGAATGGGTTTAAATAATTTGCTTTTAATAAAACAACAAATTATAAATTAATTTGTAATCATAGAATCATAGAATCATTAAGGTTGGAAAAGACCTCTAAGATCATCGGGTCCAAACGTCAACCCAACACCACCATGCCCACTACACCATGTCCCTCAGCGCCTCATCTACACGTCTTTTAAATACTTCCAGGGATGGGGACTCAACCACTTCCCTGGGCAGCCTGTTCCAAGGCCTGACCACTCTTGCAGTGAAGAAATTTCTCCTAATGTCCAATCTAAACGTCCCTTGGCGCAACTTGAGGCCATTTCCTCTCGTCCTATCGCTAGTTACTTGGCAGAAGAGACCAACGCCCACCTCGCTACAACCTCCTTTCAGGTAGTTGTAGAGCGCAATGAGGTCTCCCCTCAGCCTCCTCTTCTCCAGGCTAAACAACCCCAGTTCCCTCAGCCGCTCCTCATAAGGCTTGTGCTCCAGGCCCTTCAAAAGCTTCATTGCCCTCCTCTGGACACGCTCCAGCACCTCAATGTCCTTCTTGTAGTGAGGCGCCCAAAACTGAACACAGTATTCGAGGTGCGGCCTCACCAGTGCCGAGTACAGGGGCACGCTCACCTCCCTACTCCTGCTGGCCACACTATTTCTGATACAGGCCAGGATGCCGTTGGCCTTCTTGGCCACCTAGGCACACTGCCGGCCCATGTTCAGCCAGCTGTCAATCAGCACCCCCAGGTCCTTTTCCTCCAGGCAGCTTTCCAGCCACTCTTCCCCCAGCCTGTAGCGTTGCCTGGGGTTGTTGTGGCCGAAGTGCAGGACCCGGCACTTGGCCTTGTTGAACCTCATACAATTGGCCTCGGCCCATCAATCCAGCCTGTCCAGATCCCTCTGCAGAGCCTTCCTACCCTCGAGCAGATCAACACTCCCACCCAACTTGGTGTCATCTGCAAACTTACTGAGGGGGCACTCGATCCCCTCGTCCAGATCATTGATAAAGATATTGAACAGGACCGGCCCCAGTACTGAGCCCTGGGGAACACCGCTCGTGACCGGCCGCCAACTGGATTTAACTCCGTTCACCACAACTCTCTGGGCTCGGCCGTCCAGCCAGTTTTTTACCCAGCGAAGGGTGTACCTGTCTAGGCCGTGAGCCGCCAGCTTCTCTAGGAGAATGCTGTGGGAGACAGTGTCAAAGGCTTTACTGAAGTCCAGGTAGACCACATCCACAGCCTGTCCCTCATTCACTAGGCGGGTCACCTGGTCATAGAAGGAGATCAGGTTGGTCAAGCAGTATTTCAGTAATGAAATACTATAGAACACATAGAAGAACAATTATTATTAGCCAGAAAGAGAACTTATAGGAAGATTGTCAACATTTTTTTCTCAAATAGTACAGTTGAAAATGTTTGATTCTAAAAGTTTCTATGGTGTTTTCTTCGAATATTACATCCATAAAACTTGCTCCATTTGAAAACACTGAACACTTCAATATTTTAATTCAGTTTTTTTTTTCAGATAGGGCAATTACTATTTTGCAGATATTTTTGATGTATTTCACCTAATTAAAATCTTAGTTTTGGACAACAAAAAGTACCTATAGTTGACTACACTGCAAATTATTTATTTAAAACTTGTTTACAAAGTATGATTAAAGTCTTCCCTTCATAAGCAGAGGAAAGGATGCCACCTGAAAAAGGAATAGCAGATGTCAACATAGTCATGGTGAATACAATTTGAAAATAATTGTAGTGTCAACTGGGTCATGTTTGTGTAATAAACATTTTCAACAACATTAATTATAATGGATTTTATCAGATAATTCCAAAGTTCTGCATTATTTTAAAATAGTAAGGAAATTCTTCATATATGTGTTCATGTATTTAGAAAGAGAAAAGCTTTATCAGCAATTTTATATTTTTTTAAGAAAAGACTAGCTTAATAGCTTTTTCACTTGAATCACTCTGGAATCTTAAATCCATTTATAAAATGCCAAATGGAGTTGTACAGGAAGCATTAAGGATCACTGGCTAATTCTGACACTGCATGAATTTTCATACAATTTGCAAAGGTGTGAGTCAATATAAAATGTTGTGAATGACTTCAATGAATCATGCAGTGTATCTCCTCTGAGAAAACGATGAGATTAAGTACTTAGTACAAGAAGCAATCGGGAAATCCACTGAATATTCACTTCTTCACAAAGTCTTATGGTTTCTTTTGAATCTAAATAGCCACAGAGAGCAGACTGAGGATCCTTGTAATGTTTACTTAGTAAAATGCAACAACGCTGATGTGATAAAAATAAATACATGAGGGCATACATTTCCAAAAACCTAAATCCACTAAATTACCCGTATTATCTAGAGTTCTAAGCAGAAGAAAAAGCATAAACAGTACGTTGTAAGGTAGGATTTGAGCATATCCCAACATATGCAAAAGGATTATATTTTGGACATAGGATAGATGCCCAGACCTCTTTTCTGTATTGAACAGGAGCTGCTTAGGCAGGGGTGCAGGTAGACCAGATCAGGCCAGGAAAAGCTTCCAGATAGCTTTGTTTTATTTACCTGTTTAGTCTCTTTTTGACAGTTTGAAAGAAAAAAGTGCACATGTATAGCATATCCATTTGATTAAATATCATGCCCCCAGTCATTCCTTGTAATGCAGAACAGTTTCTTCCACTGCAACACCCCCAGAGGCAGTTGCAGTTCGTAGCTGCACACAGCTCTCTACGTCAGTCAACATTCATAAAAAGTGGTTTTATAAGCTCTGGCCAGTCAGGAGCAAAGCTCAGGCTTTCCAAATGAGGAACTGGCATTGCATTTTTTCTTGCGTGGGCATAAAAAGAAAGCCAGGATGACGTATAATCTGAGCAAGATCTTCACACATAAATCAGTCAGAGTAGCCAAGCTTCTGTTAGAAACTAATAAACTCCCAAGCTACTCCAGCATCCCTCCAGCTACTTTGCTGAACCTTTTCAGTGATCAAAACTCCCATCAGAGTTTTTCAAGAACTCAGACGACTCCTTGCACTCTGCCTACTTTAGCAAAGGGAAGAACTGAACAGGGAGATGGAAGCACAAGCTAAAACTGAAGCTGGAACCAAGGATGCAGTCCTAGTGAGCACAATGCTCAGAGGAGAGGACAGGCTGAGCAGGGTGAGGGCAGGGTAAGATTTCTGCAAGCTGTTTATAGCGCACCACCTGCAAGATGTGGATCAGTGAGACAATTCACACCAGCTGAACCCAGAAGTGGAATTCAGTGGCTAAAAAACAGGCACCTACCACAAAAGTAAATGTAAAGTATCCTGCCTGCTCTCCAGAAGGGTTTGGGTCAACTATAGGTCTTCTCTGTTTGCCACATCTTCCAGCCCCAAGTGGACGTCTCAGGTACCCTATAGCATTAAACATCTGCATCTAGGCCACTGAATTCCCTGCCATGTTTTGCAGTAATATTTTAAAGTAATTTGTTTTCCTAAGAATTTCTCATTTTGACATATTTTGTGAACATTTGAAAACTTTGTTTTAAAAGAGCGTTGGAAAGTCTTGCTGGGTATTTATTGTCCAAGGAAATTGTAAAATGCACTTTCTTTTCAGAAACATAGCTGTTGGTCTCGTACAACTTCCTCATTTGAGCAGTTGATTCAAGTGGAAAAAATACTAACTTTATCACAAGGATTGTGATTCCACCAGGAAAGTTAGTGACACCATGAACATATGCTACATCACTTGAATACTCCCCAGCTTTACTGCTACAACACCCAGGTTTTTAAAATAGCTTTTAAAAGCAGATTTTGATGAAGATGGGGACTACATTCCCTTTACTTCCAGCTTTGAAAATGAAGAACATTAGAGAACAAGGGTGCAGAGCCAAAGATGTTGTTACCGGGTCATTAATGCAGAAAGACATTTTTTTCTGGTTGTTGTTAAATATGGCATAGCAAACCCTAAGGCTCCATGTGCTCTAGCCTTGCACACATATTCCTGTGCCATCTGTAACACCCACACACATCCTGTGCTATCTCTCCAGTATCCTACATCATACATCTCCTGAAGAAATCATACCTAGCAAGTCAGACATTCACCATTAGGGAGACTGGGCTGCTCCAGTAACAGTGCTGTGAGTCATGGCTTTCTCAGTGCCTGAATCATTTGAACAGCTGCAGCAATCAGAGACCAATACCGCTCTTTGGGAATAGGTAGATTCCTGCTATTTCACAGTGCAGCTTTGTGTTTTTCACAGTGCACACTGCTTTGAGGGGTATGCAGGAAAGGATAGACTGGCTCAGCGCACAGGGAATGTGTCTCATATATTTGGCTTTTTCTAAAAGAAGTAGTATCCAGTGAGAGTAGGAAGGTCCAGCTCTTACTCTTCATCATTTACTACGCCAGCTGGCTGAAGCCATTCCCAAAAACGGCATATCTGAACAGCTAGGTTAAGAAAGGATGGAATTAACAACCCAAGTGGATTTTTAAAACAATGCAGTAAGCTGTATCTAAGTCTTACCAAACAAGCACAATGTCTCTGGTCCTGACAGCCCGTTGTACATTTTACACTGGAAGTATTGGCCAGTCGCCATAGTAAGAATGGGAAAAGCTGGAACATTGAAAACACATAAAAAATTATCTTAGGTCTGATCTTCCTCCAGTCTAATGAAACAAAATGTTTTGGCAATCTATTCTTACAGATTAGCCAAGAGGTTCCCTGGCAGCTCAGATTTGCCTTGGCCCCTTTTGTCACCTATACAACACCTCAGCTCCAGGGTGTCAGCAGGCAGGATCGTTTTGAAAGGTACCAGTTGAAACTTACCAGGGAGCCCCAGGACTTGCTGTCTAACAGTTTGAGTGGATTAGATATACAATACTACGGTGTCTGACAGCAAGTTTTCAGTTACAACGGGGCATTTTCTCCTCAAGATCAGCCATACGTACATGGCTGATACAAAAAATACACATAGACTTATATGTATTTTATATATATATGCAGATATAAAGTAGATACACACACATACATGAAAGACTGGTTTCTGTTTTACAAACTACAAAACAACACATACATGGGCAAGCCTTGATTAAAAGTCTGGATAGCACACTGGATTTATAAAGGTTTTTAGGCAAAAAGTATGTTGAACAATCCTGAAGCAAATCCCCCTCCAAGCCAAACTGGCACTGATGTAATATCAGCAGAGTCATTTGTATTGTGCAAGAGTAAGAGGGAAGCATGGCTCTCTAGGTTTCTTTGCCTGAGTAAAAAGAAGGATAGCAGATCTCAGATAATTCCAGTGAGTTTCTCTGTTGCTGTAGAGGCAGCAGAGGAAAGATACATTGCATTCAAAACTGGTAGCTACCTCACCTTTACTAAGATGCTTTTTGAGATATCTTGCATGCTTATATGCATGGAGTTTTCTCTGCATTCTTACACTAGATGCAACAGATCTTGATGCCCATGATACTGTTTTTTACAGATTTTTATACACTGTAATCACAGTTGTAACAACAGAACTATCATAACATGTTCAGCCCTTTAATGAAAATAGTTTCAAGGTTCATTCAGGGTTTCTCAACAATGTAAATAATACCAAGTGCTGCCATTCTTTATCATCAGAATAACTTACTGGTAAAATTTAGCTGCGTGGCAGTCATAGAGCAGCTCCCAGAAGCATCAGCCATCACTCAACAAGCATCCCCTTCTGCTTCACTTGCATCAGGCAATGATGCCCATTTTCCATCGGGTAAATGCAGCGCAGTCAGATGAGTGGAGAAGAAAGAAAGGAGGCACCGGCTCCCTCCTTCTCATTTTGTCCCTCTGAGATAGAGCCACCTGCTATCTGCATGGGTGGAAGCATGCAGAACAAAGGTAAAATTTCAAGTGCTGGTGCCACTGTCTCCCCTTAGTAACAGAGACCTTGTCCAGGCTCTGCAGCTCGGCTTGTCCTGGAAGGGCTGTGCCGGAGGAGCTGCTCAGGTGGTACCAGACAGTCATAGGCTGCTATCACTAATGTGAAGCTCCCCAGACATCCTCATTGGCAGGTGATGAATTTGCAACCCCTCCACCAACATGCTGCTCCAGGCAATCATTTGTTTTGTTTGTGCCTAATGCTGGTCCTCCATAATCTTATGGATGGGATTCATCCCTCTGCTCAACTTCTGTCTACTATGAGAGAGCCTAGGGTCGTATCCTCCACATGCAGCCTTGCTACTTCCATGGTGATGTGTACTGCATCTAAATTCAGCATCAAGATAATTGGGAGAGTATTTGGGCATTAAAATAGAAGTAGATCATGCTGTACGTCCTGTTCTTTCTCCACTGGCTACAGCCAACAAACAAGATACCAGGCTTCTCAGAAGGAGAAAAAGAACATTCTCATCCCTTACAATTCAAGCGGTGTCATTTTCTATGCGGTAATGAAAGATTAACTGGACCAAAAATGCAACAAATTCATTAAACTGTAGCTTCGTGGCTAGAAATGAAATGACAGTCCTGGAGTCACTTCATATAGTGACATAGTCACGGCAAAGTGCCCATTGTATATTTTACCCAAAATCTATTTTATGCAATTGCAAATGGAAGAAGACAACTCTGTCCTGAGAGCAGCAGATGACACCCATCACCCTCTCTCCCTCTAGGCTAACCTACAAGAGGAACAGCATTTTTTCTGCAACATGTCACTTTCTTATAAACTATACGCTATGGTACCCATTCTAGAAATTAAAAAAATACATTTGGCATAATTGAGCTTTTCAGTATCCAAGTGCCTTTTAAGAATCTGGGCCCATGTCATTTTCTTCTTAAAAAAACAAAGTACATTTTAGTACAAAAAACCATTTTCTTCTTCACAGTCAAAAAAAGGTTTAAAACTGTTTCTACTAATAAGAAAGTAGAAAAAATGTTAACATTGTCATTGTCCAATACTTGTTACAAAGCAGAAAGTGAAGATTTTTTTTTTCAAATTGTGATAACACGATACTGAGCCCAGTAGCTATATAATAATATTGTAAATATAAGATAATTGACAATCTGAGTAGAATGTAACCCCGGGATAATTATGCACTTCTCTATATCTTTAAAACAAAGCCTTATCCTCACATCTAAAAAGTGGAAGTTACATGGTAATTATTCTTTGAATTGCTTCGTAACTGGTAGTATAATTATCAACTAATCTGCATGAAAATAATTAGGTATTTACATAGTCTTTGCAACGTAATTACAGAGTAGTTGGTTGATTATGCAGCGTGTGCCTTGTAAGAGAAAGTGATACCAAAAAGACAAAAAAAACCTCTATAAAAATACTTGCCATTTTGAGTAAAATGAATTAAAATTGAAAAATAATTTCTGTGTATTTTGCGTGAGAGTGTGTGTGTGTGTGTACACATACGTGCCTGTGTGTGTGCACACATACGTGCCTGTGTGTGTGCATGAGAAGATGGAAAACAACAGAGATTCAAACGGAGATAGAAAAGTGTACAAATCACGGCAGCAGTCAGTCAGTTTCCTGGGTGGAAGAAACTTGTAGAGTCAGTCATTTTCCAAGTCATAAACTTCTCTCAGACAACAAGAATTTCTTCCATAATTCACAACCGCACTCACCTCTCCATCTCACAAGCCCATCTGCATTCAGAGATGCTTAATAAGTTGGTAGAAACAATATGAGGATACAGTGATTGTTTAAAAACAGTTACTCTGGCTGACTTTTACTCTGATTAAGTGTCACCTGAAAAAATGAACTCACGGTATACTTTTTGTTTTAATTTAAAAGACAGTATGAATTACCTCTTTTTTTTTTTTTTTTAAGAAAAAAATATGCTAATAGCAATAATTCACTTTTGTTGTGAGCAAGGTAGCCCAATAATTGATTTTGATCCCTGTTATACATCTGCACCTTCTGCTCTGGCTGTACAGTTCTACTCATATTCAATTATCAGATGCAAATCCTGCAACAATGGAGATTATTTCTTAAGTAGAAAGTCATTATTTGGTAATCATTTGCATTAAAATAGCAATACAGAGTGAATAGAATGTAAGTGCTCAACACTATATATATGGTCACAAAGTAAATTATAAACGGAGAGGAGCAAGACCATTCCTTGAATATTACAGACAACAAACAAGCACCACCAGAAGAAAAAATCTAAAAGAGTATTATTTCACATTTGTGCCTGTCTCATCAAAGGAAGCAATCATTATTTTTACACTTCTTCCTTATTAAACTGTTTTCTTCTAGGTAGCTTTAGCCTGTTTTTCTAGGCCTACCCCATCTATGTCCATCAGTATTATGAAATCAATAAGAATTTTTTTCCTGTGGATTTTTAAGGCCACAGACCATTTATGATCATCTAGATTGACCTTCTACATAACAGAAACCAACTCATTCTTGTATGCAGTCCAAACTGATGTGTCAGAGAGCTCTCCTTTAGATGAGCAGCTGTTTTTCCTCTTTTTGTTTTTTTGCTTGGTCTTTACTCATGGAATTCCCCTTTGTTCCTTAAATGAAATCAGGTAAATGAAATATTAAATACAAAATTGAATAAGGATTTCTATCTACTTTTTTTTTTAACTTAGTGCATAATATAATCTGATGGGAACTATATAAACTAGTTTTTAAAATTAATATATAAACCTCCCACTCATTTCATTATTTTGAATGTCTGAATTATTCCCCAATGAAATATTCCAGCAAAAATACATGGTTAAAGATTCAGCGAATAGCAAACCCATGTTTGATGCACCTCAGATGTCTGGAATGAGCTTTTCTTGCTGAAACAAGAATATGTTTCAAGCTGACTAAGTGTGAGAGTTCATGTGTCAGTGTTCAGCTTAATTTCACATAGAGGCTAGGGCAGCTAATAGGACTGACTCACGTCATTTCTTATGCATAATAATATGGAATTTGAGTGTGACAGGATGCATCTATCTTTTCCAAAACTTACTTTGCATCAGAACTGTGGTCCTCATGTGAGTCAGAATCTCATCTACTATCTATTTTTTGAGGAAAACAGGGAGACAACAAAGGTCCAGATCTACTTACTTATTAGTGTGCCCATTAAATTGATCAATTTAATGGGAGAGAGTTAACCAATAGCTTGAAAGTTCTGCCTATAGCTATCAAATGCCTTATCTTACCAACAGAAGTAAAATGGATTACTAGAATAATTAGCAGGCTTATATTTTCTGTATCAGTTGAACAGTAGTGGAAAGCACACTTAGCTACTTTAAGAAGCAAATTTCATTACAGAGATCTGAAATGGATCTGAACATGACTACCTTCATTACCGTGTTGTTAAAAAACTAAAGTTCACAACAAATATCAGTGTCTGCTAGGTTGTAGGTAAAAAAATAGGGGCTTAGTTCAGAAAGACAGAAAAAAAGAGAAAAAAACATAGGTCAAATTGAGAAGCATCTGTAAAGGGGCTGAACTCAGTACCAAATTTCAAGCGCGATGGGGGAGAGAATGGGACCCATCAACTCCTTTGTGCTACAAAGCCTCCATTTCCCATAACTAACTGACTGATTAGAGCTTGCCCAAAATATAGGGAGGCATTTTTTACATTCCAGGGTGTCACCATGATGAACCCTAGAGAGAAGACCCATTAATGATAACTATAAAGCTTTATAAAAGTGTTATTCAGAAGCTGTGGAAACCTGAAAACAAACAAAACTTTGTCAAATAGATAAAAATCAGACTGTGTGAGTTAAGTTAGCCGGTGACACGAAAGAGTTAACAATACCAACAAGAAAAAAAGATTCCAATTCACAGCATGATCAGTGTTTTGAGCTCCAGACAGCCTTGAAATATGTTCATACAAGTTTAAGCCATCAAGTTCCATTTCTACTAGACAGGAGTTTTTAAGAGCTATTTCCACTTGATTCAATTGATTTACATGATAAACAGTGCCTGAGCTAGGACCAGCCACTGTCTCATTCTCCAACCTACACTAGGGAACCCAAGGCCCTCAACACCTACATATTTTTATTCCTTTATGTTTCTTATTTTTAATTTACATTTCTCTGTTAATTTCTGAATTACTATGGTTAGTTAATAGACGCCAGAGCTATTAACGGGTAGCAGGTTACATACGGCAGGTTCTTGCATGCCGCATAGCAGGTTAAATCAGCCTGTTACTCTCCGGGACAAGCCTGAATGGAGACTCTGCAGGAGCACAATTGGAGTTAAGAGCTCTGAATGCTCTTCTATGGCAAATGGCAGTAGTCTGACCCTGCAGGAGTCATTCCCTCTTGCAGCAAAGTGTGATAAAACAAATGCTTCTCCGATTAGAGGAATTAGTGCTGCCTTGTCTCCTGTGTGTCTGTGTCTCAGTCCAACGAGCCAAGTACTCTGCATCAGGTGCAGACATACTGTGGATGGAGGCCAAGTCTTTAAGGGGTTTAGCAGACTTTTTCCCACCTGCCCTATATAGTCCACAAGCTCCCAAGATACATGAGAGCAGTTGCTGCCTGGCTGTGTAGCTTCCCTCCAATTTAGAAGGGGGCTGCTCTGTCCTTTGAGGAACCACACTCCCTGCGACCAGATGATTGTGAGAAAAAGGGCTATTTCAGCTTGACACGTAGACAAGGCAGGCAGCTGCAATCTTCCATGCCCTTTATTTCAAAGGGACGCTTCAAACACTGAGAAAGTTTTCATCACAAGAGAATCTCTAAGAAGCTGTGAACTCACCTGGAAGTCTTTTCTTCAGTCGGGTCACCTAAAATGTCTCCCTCTTCCACCAGTCACTATTTTTACAAACTCTTTTAAATGCAATTATCTCAGAGATTATATCTTTCCACCCAATCAGACAGCAGGCTGGAGAATTTCCATAGGAAATCAGCCTAAAGAGCACTAGAGTTGAATAGGCTTTTATTGGATGTGTCTGAGTAAATATGGTTCAAGTGGCTTCTGGAATGTAAGATCCTCCTCTCGATCAAGGCATGGTAATTGACTGCTCATCAGCAATCATTATTACTAGATCAGGTTTCATAACATAACACTGCTCATCAGTTTTGACACTGAGTTTATATGTATTTATTTATGCTACACCTATGCATTAAGAAGCTCATCTAAAGCCAAATATTGAAGCCAGTTGAGCATTCTAATTTTTTTTTTAAATGTGATTCATTTATACACCTTCACAATGTATATTTTCAAATGCCAGCTAAGTCATGTACAGGACATTATAAGCCATATTCAGTCTTGCTGAAAAACAAGGACAACTCCACCAAAGATCCATCCACTTAAGCCAAGAATTTCAACAGCCTCCAGTCTTTGGAAATACTATATGTATTATATACAATTAAAGAAGAAGTTTTGGTTCGGTCTTTCCCCAAAAGCTGGTTAGCACAAGTCAGTGAATGCAGTTGTCTTTTTTGGGCTCTCCTCCATCCCCCCAAACCCCTGGTTATGTTCCTGGTCACTGTGTCCTCCAATTGATGTGTATGTGTGTGTGTATATGACTCACAGTCATATAGTAGCCTTGGATAGCAAGAGGAGAAACTCAGGGAGCTTATCACACTCGGAAGACATCATCAATGAGACATACATGCTGTGCCTCAGAATTAAAAAATGAGAAAACTGCGAGAAAGTTCGCACTCCACTAGAAAATTATACTTTAGCTAATGTTTCTTTTCCTTTTGTAAGAGAAATTCAGCAAACACAAAGCATTTTTGACAAATAATAATGAGTTGCATCTCCCTGCTACGGTGCAACCAAGAACTACTGACTTTTTCCAGAGACCTATTCAATCTTCAGGAAAAATCATGTACCTTAACTATCATAGTTTAATTAAAATCATTCTCTGAAGTGCATTAAGCCAAAAAGGGAGTTTAACAAGCATATCTAGGGCACTGAAACTGTGAAGCCAAACAAAGGAAAAAAAAAGTCTAATGAACAACTGGGAGTGAATCAAGAAAATGACAGAAATGGCTAATGTTCAGTCCAGGACAGGGTGTGATACTTAAAATAAACAAAAGTGCCACAAAAGGATTCCTACCTGCATGCATTTCTAATAGCTGACTCTGCTGATACTTGCTGGTTTTGTAAGCGTTGTAGCTTTCTGAATTCACTGATAACACTGAGTTAGTAATTTTGCACAGAAGGCTGAGGTACAGGCATTTCCAGCCATATCCGTCAGATGACAGATTTATGCAGATATTGCATTTTATTGCAATCTTATGTTTATGATTTAGCTGTACAATGTGCACAGCTATTATTGTCATGTAACAGGCTGGGGGCTTTTCTTCAGTGAACTCGCCCTGCTAACAGGTGTTGATCCTGCTGGGAGATGCAAAGTGATGACTCACTGCAGCAGATGGGGCTCCTGAACTCTACCCTGCTTGTACCAGAGGTGGGAGAGCCTCTCTGGGAGACAGGCTCTGCGCTGGGCTCTTCTCAGGGAGGCACATCCCAGCCAGCTCAGTCTGTGGAGAGTGGCTCACATAGAAGTTCTCTTATTTTGGTAATAATGCTTGAGAATAAAACAATTCACAAAAATCGAACATAGGCAAGCTGTCCTGAAGCAGGCTTAAAAACCTGAGTGTTTATATATTATATTCCAGATGCATTTGTTTATGCTTCCCCTCCCTCAGAGGTCCTGAATGTCAAGATTAGGTGTACCTAGCAAACCAGTATAAAAACACTATCTTTGGATTTACTTGCTGTGCCTGTTACTCAAAAAGTCATTGCTTGCTGTTGTTTAGCTTTCAATCCACTGCCTTTGCTTCGTGTAACAAGTGCAGGATAACTGGCTCTTGCAGTAGTCTTAGAAACTTCACAAAAACATCCTAAGCTACATGAGAGGATGTTGGAGAGCTACACAGAAGAGACTAAAAAACTGCCAGGAGATCTGGTTGGGGAGTCTTTGAAGCAGTTCAGCTTCTACGTATATTCATCAGTAAGCTTAGTCATACACCTTTTGTGGACTACACTAACTCATTAAGAGTCTCTCATACAGCCTAGGCATTGTCTGCATTTTTTACTGGATTTTCTTAAACATGTAACAAATGGAGAGCCCTAACGAAGCATAACACTGTTCATGAAAACTTTTGGGGAAAAAATATAGTTCTTACTACTTTATCTTAAGCATTGAAGATATTTCAGAAATCTCTGCTTGTGTAGAACTGGCTGCCAAATAGACTACTGTTTTGTATTTGTTTGCTGCTGCTATTGAACAGCAACATTTCAGTGAAATTTGTGGCCGAAATTTAAGATTTGGAAAGCTTCAGCCACCTTAGACTGAAGGTCACTGTGAATATGCATCTTTAAACTGCAAGCTCCTGTAACAGTTCTGAGTGTGCAAATGTACAGCGCAGACCCAAGGAAAAACATCACTGAGTGGTATGTCCACACAAATGTATTGATTTGTGGCCAGTGTTCCGACAACATGAAGGTGAGGTACAGTACTAGGATTTGTGCCGACAGCATTGTTTAACTCAAATTTTGAAAAAACAATGTTATTGCTAAGGAGCGACCATGGCCATTCTTCTTAGGGTTCTTAAAAGGGAGCGGGTTCTAAACCAGAGCGCAAGTGTTTCTCCTATCTCCTCATTTTCCTACCCATGGACTGGGGACAGTCTTATAACATCTTCTTGCTGTTCATTGTAAGCAAAGCAAAAACTGTGAAGTTGATAAATCATGAGCTGCTTTAAATGTCTCTTTTTTGCAACTGGGTTGGTTTTACTAGGACAATGCACATACACAGTTAGCAGACAGTCCAGCAGGAGAACAGTGAAGATTTCTTTAACTGTGCGCACTCTTCATTCTGTCAGTGACCAATTGTTCTCACCACAGTGTTATCCTTTATTGCACTGATGTATTATATTCTGAAGAAGATATTGTAGCATTCTGTCAATACAGCACATTCCTTCAAGCTCAGTGTATTGCTTTGGTACATAAAGTACATAAAGTACATAAAGCCTTGCCCCTTTTCCATTTGTGCTCATATTGATTTTTTATTGATTCCTCAGCATTTCCAATAGTACTTCATTGCAGTGACTCAACCTACAATACATATTTTGAAATAAAAAATTAAAATTGAAACTAAAAAAATCTTGAGTAACCTTCTTGTCACTTACAAATTAATTAAACCTTTTTTAAGTTTTAGTGGATTGCTTTATGACAAACCAGACTGTTTAGCATGCATGTAGTCACTTTATCCTAGTCCTCAGAGTAAAACTCATTTTATTTTGCATTAAAAAAAACAAAGCAGATCATACATAGCTATTCATGCAAAATACTTCACACTTTCTTAAGCAAAAAAAAGAAGGTGATTACAAATTATGCCATCGCCAGAAAAAAAAACCACAAAAAAAAACAAAAAACAAACAAAAAGAAACCACAAAAAACCAAACAAACAAAAAAAACCCCCAGAAAACCAAAAAAACAACTTTGCAAGTTCTGCAGTTTTTTAGAATTCAATGTACATGAATATTCTGGTTCTATGGCAAGTTTTTTCAAACTCACTAACCCATCTGAATGGTTTAAACTCTGCAAAATCCAAAGACTTTCCACTTAGGGAAGGACTGCAGAACAAGGACTCAAAGATTCCACAGGACAACACTTAAAAATTTGTAAGGGCTAAAGATTAAGAAAGAAAGGTATAAAGATGGCAATACTTAAAATACTTAACAACTTAGCAGAAAGCCATCACACCATAAACAGAGTACTCCAGGTAATACATAACACTCCGAAGACACTCATAATGCTGGTCAATGCTGACCGTACAAAATATCTTCTTAAATCTGAGAGTCAAAAAGACCTCCCAGTCATCGACTATACTGCTACAGTCATGCTTTGGTTTGACGGATAACCGTAGTTATCAGCTGGATAACCCATTTACATCCTGGTGGAGGTCTTAACCTGGGCAAACAGAAAGACTGGCTCTACGACTGAAGGAAAGGCTTCAGAGACCAAAAAAGCAACAGGATTCTTGGGACAAGAAGTAAAACAAACAAAACAACAGAGGCAGGAATGAGATCAAAAGGTCTAAACAGAAGTACAAGATGAGACAAGAACAGACGTCTGGACAGCAGCCACATTTCTGCAAAACATTTCTTAGCAGGCAGTAGAGACTTTACTCAGATTTGTATGATGAAGTCAGTGTCACAGCTGCAGAGTCAGACCCAGAATAAACGGGGGGTGGAGAGTTAGGGTGTGGGAGGCAGGGAGACAAAGAGATTGTGCCATGTTGTGTGATATAGTTGTAGGCAGCCAGATGTACAATCCATTCGATTCAAGCAAGAGCTGCAGGCATCTGTCAAAGCGACACCTCCCCCACGGAGCTTCCTCCTATCTGGCTGACGGATGGCTTCAGAGTTGCCAAACGTATTTGTTCATCAGTAGAAAGGCAGCACCAAAAACCATCCCTTATTAACCTCCTCAAACGATTTTATCAAAACCCATTTCCAAAAGCATGTGGGGTAGAATAATCTGGACCACGAATCATTTTTCTTCCCAGATATCCAGTGTTCCTTTTGTCCATCACTTTAGTATCAGAGCACCAGACTTCCTAACTAAGTCTGAATAACCCTGAATAAAATCAAATTCTGAGGTGTCTGGGCAAAATATTTTAATTTCTCAAAATCAGCAGAAATGGGGTGTGTGAAGCTTTCTTAAATGTTAAAGAAGGCAGTGGAACAGGCTCCTTCTTTCCTGATTTACAAGGGAAAATTTCATCCTCTATTACAACTTCTCTGTGTCTGTTACCATGGAGAATTAAGAGAATAATTTCACAACATGATTCCCACACAGATACCCGGAGAGTCAAGAAGATAATGAACAAAAACTCTAACACTAACACTGAATACTGACAAATCATACTGGTTACCAGACATATCATACACAAGACCTATACATGGACTGCCTTTGTATATTTGACCCTGCTGTTTGAACAACATTGATAAAAACAGTGTAGTTTAAGGTGGTCGGGATAACAAATCCAAAACATTTGTATCCTTCCTAGGAATCAGGTTAAAGTGGGTGTATAATCCACCAAACTATTTGATTCTTTTTCGTTATTGTAAAGAGCAAAGAAGATAATTCCTACTTGTTCATTCTGAAAATAAGAAGACAAAATAAAGGTTCAACTCTAAGAATATATCCCAAGAGGCATTTGGAGCAATTTTCCTTAAAAAGGACAATCATTCAAGGGATTATAATTCATCGCTTCCCTAAGTCCTCCCACAGAGACGATATTCTTTCAGCAACCTCAAGTGTTCCTGATCATTCATATTTGAAGCTTTACTGCCATTGACTGCTCTCACTTTTTTGGGGATTAACCTGATTTCAATGAGGTGAGCTTGTGCTCTGCAAGCTTAGAGCACAGAGCCTGAAACGTATTTCAGGACCAGCATAACTTCAGTCCATAACTACACCACCCCGAAGTGTCATAGCATTTTGTTTCACAGTGGCTTCCGCAGAGGATAAGTTTTTAAAATAGGCATCATTAGGCAATGGATCAGAAGTATATTTATCTCCCTGAATTGTTCAAGTTTTCCAAACAAGAGAAATTGATAATTTGGGTTTCTGAATGAGGCTTAGCCTCCTTGGAAGCTGAGCTATGAAAGCCTATCGACATGGGGTATGCTTTCAAAGAGTTATATGCGGGTTTAACTGTGTGTTTTTCATGCACTATTCAAGAGCGAAGGCCTGCCTCTGCATTTTCAATTGAGGAGCATCTGGGTAAAAGTGAGAAGTAAACATGTATTCATACATACTTATACATATAAATTTTTTTCTTTTTTTTTTTCTTTATATATTGTGTCAGAATTTTTTCAGTTTACTTGAGTCATTCATATCCCTTGGCTGCAGAGGAAGAAATTCTTGCTCAAGAAAGGGATCTGATCTAGGTAGGTAATGTCTTGTGGGTGTTCCCTGCCCACTCCTAGACAATTTTGTGAGTAACCTATAATTAAAATGACTGTTATTTAAGCTATCTGACAACACGTTTCCACACATGCATGCCACATTGCCACAGACATATGCCAGGGGCCACATATTCCATGATAAAAGATAGGCCCCTTTCACATACACCCTAATACTTTTTAAATGAGATCTTGCATGAATATATTTCTTTTAGCTTTAGTTTGCTAAGAGAAAGACTACTATAAAGCAAGAATGAGAGTGACTCTCATTACAGCAAAATTTTTATGTTAGTAAACTAAATCTAATTTATATTCCTTGTTCCTCAACTTAGGTTACTGAAAATGTTTGTGCAATCTTTGATAAATACAATTCTATTTTTACCCAACTTTTAGAATCTGGAACTCAAAGCTGGCACTTACATCAAAATCTGGAAACCTTACTAAATGAGTTGTTTATATTGAAAAGCTTTCTATACTCTTACACATTAAACTTCTGGATGCTCTGTAACCTTTTTTATTAGAAGTGTACATTGTTTATGTGGGAGATCAAAAGCCTTTCAAAAATGTGTTCTCATGTTTATCCACAGGATTAGTCCTCCTGATTCCAGCAGAGAATTGGAGTTTAGTCATATTTTAGAGCCAATCTTTAGGAATTTGCATTTGCTCTAAAACTCTTAGCCAAAACATTTCATATCTGTGATCATTAAATGTATTCTGTGGGATAAGAATTTCCAGATCAAGTTTTCCATTCTGGCTTTCCATTAATGAATTCAGGCTTCTAAACCATTATTGTGTGTGTATTCAATGCATACCACAAATAATTAGAAAAAAAAATTTGGAAAAATCTTCTTATTAAATATTTGACCGACTGCTCAACCAGATCAATTAGCTGGACAAAATATATACATTAAAAAACAGAAAAAAAAAAAACTTAAAAAAAAACACCAAACAAAACAAAGGAAAGAAAACCCACAAACTCAAAGAAACTCTAAAATTACTGTAAAATTAAAAAAAAAAGTTAATTTACAACAAAATTAGTAGCACTACTCATGTAGTGTTCTTCTTCATACAAGGTGAAGATAGGTCACTAGTATACATTCTTGTGAAGACTAGTGAGCAGTGTTATTCCAAAACAGATTTGAGAGAAATCAGAATATATCCCATAATATTTTAGTGTTTACCACAGTGACAGATGTTCCTACTCACGATTAGGCAGATTTGCAGCACAGGCTTTGAGTTACATCCAAGTCTGGGCCGCGAGGAATGCAAGGGGGTGCGTGTTGTTACCCCACCCTCTAGCCCACAACTTCCTCAGGAAAAAAAATTACTAAAAAAAACCCCTCACATTATGGTTAAAAGAAAGAGACAAATCTTGTATGAGTAAACACATTTGTTGTTGTGTTCATCTGCTTCATCATTCTTTTATTAATTGAAATGCTGGCAAGCAAATTCTCTGTTTCTCACCTTCTTCTAGATAACAAGACTATCTAGAAATAAAAACCTGTGAGAGCTGTTATTACCCATGTTCAAATAAGCATAAAGGTATATCTTCAAATGGTTACCTTTACACGTGTAGAGTGCTAAAAACAGTAAGGGTTCAGATAGTACTGCAGTTTAGAAAAGTTTCTGAACTTCAGTTCAGCTGTGATAACAACCTTTGTGTGTTCTTTATCCACAGCAAGCATAAGGTAATTTTGAGTTAACCCAGGGTTGAAGAAAGTCAAGCTAAGTTAAACTACTTTGTTTTTCTCTCAGACTTGGAGTGTGCTCTTGAGAAGTCCACGTGCAGTAACTCAGTCATGCTTTTGAGACCTAAGAACATACCCAAGGACTCTGATTGTAATATTGCATCTTGCAAAATGATCGCTAAGGAATAAATTGAAGAAAGAGGTAAGCTCTTCTTGGTATGTAAAACAAAATTTCAAAAATGTGTTAACAAGATATTTGGCAACAAATATGAGTGGTGTATATGGGTTATTTATATTTAAAATGCCAAAGGGTGCCTATATGCAAGGGTGCTATACACCCTGACAATGAATTAAACTTACAATCCATATAGGAATACTATCACATCACAGTGTAATTAGTTTACCAGTTAGCGAGTCAGAATAGCAGATCCTATAATAATCCCTTACATAATTTTCATTGTAAGCAAAAGACAGCAAACATGATCTGTTTTCTCTAAAGTGTATGAACACATCTTGTACAGTAAAAATAAATGTAATCACATGAATAGCATCTACCAGCTCTGAATAAGCATCGACATCCAGTTATTTTAGATGCTGCTTGCACATAGAACAAAGCTCATTCCTGATTCAAATGGCACGGAATCCATAGGCCTTGCAAGACTGCAAAAATATATGTGTGCTTAAGCTAAGCAGAGGACTGATGAGAGAGCACCAAAGTTGACACGCTCAAGACTAAGACCTATATTACAGTTCACTATCACATACACATTTACATTCCTTCCTCTCAGTTTTGTTTCATCTCTCTCTTTCAGCTGACTAATTCACCTTTATCAAGACTGGATTCTTGGCTCCACCACACACTAGAAAAAAAACTGCTCCTTTTACAGCTGCTGAGAAAGATTCAAAAGTTTAGAGCAAGAGTATGAAATTAAGAGTTTTTTAGTGTCTGTTACTAATGGACTCTTGCCCTGAAGAAAACTGTATCAACTCTGTTTCACATGGGACAATAAACCCCATAGTAAACCTGACCTCTTGAAGTTAGTTTATCTTGGATTATAATTTGAATCTTTAACGATTGAAATAGTTAAAGGAAGTAACTATTACCTATTATTCACTTTATATGCTGAGCACACTTCGGAAAAATTCTTCACCATATGATTATGTATATCAAAATACAAAAATTATAGATGGTGTTTCCATATGTTTCCATAATTATATTCAGTTTATTATCAAGCTTTCAAGTAGGGTTATACACTGTCCTCAAAATGGGGTTTGCTAGAGCTTATAAAAATAACTCCTTGTGAACTCAAGTTGGAGACACACTCAGCCTTTGCTGATGCTAGTGAACACCTCCATAAAAACAGTTTAATGAGTGTTTAATTTATTTGATTTTAAGGCGATTAAAAAGAGAAATGCTCACATGACTAAGTGCAATCACATTCCTCAGCTGCCACCCCAATACTGTTGCTCCTTCCAAGAAAACAACCTTGTACTTTGGGAATAGTGGATACAGTCAGAACGTCTCTGACTCGTGGTTGTTTAGAAACGATGATGAATATATGAGGTTTTTTCAGCTAACTAGCTACTAAAGAAGGAAAAAGATATATGCCAAACCACCACTGAATCATGTCAACTAGTAAATCCCTAACTCCACGGCTCCCATCTAAACTGGAAAGAAAAAAATTATTGGGAATTATTGCACAAAAGTACGTGTTAGGCTGCACGTATTTTGAGAGCAGGAGCAACGAGAGAAAGCATGTGTGTGGGGCAGGAGTGAGGGGAATGAGAAGAGATGGGGCTGCATGTTGCAAACCATGGTTTGGGGCACGAAGCAGGTTTCTGAAAGACACTGTTACTGCTGCAGCCTATTTTTTCCTCCACACCATCAACCAAAATTTACAAGCCGAGAGCTCAAAGGAAAGTTGTTCCTCCAAGAGACATGGAGCAGTTCTGGGTTCAAGTGCCCTGCAGTGCTGTGTTCCCTCTGTGAGTCACTCAGTTTCTCTGGTCTTCCCTTCTTACAAGAATAACAATATTTTCACTTTTGCTGCTTGTTTGCTTTGTTTGTTTAAGAACATGGATTGTCTATTTCAGCAGGCAACCAAGTGAAAAATATCCTCACTAGAAGCAGAATCCGGTTCAAAACAAGCAGAAGGTGTGTGTGGGGTGGGATACAGAAGTGTGTGTGCTTGTTTTGTGTTTTTAAGATGACATACAATGAATCATTTGATTAATACGATATTTGATGAATTATCCTTGCTGAGGGTTAGTGTAAAAGCCAAAGGTATACATGTGTTCAAAAAGGAATTCAATAAATTCATGAAGAATAAAGCAAGCCAGCTCAGGAAGTGCCTAACTAATTAATTACTGGAAGATGACCAGGTATTTCTGGGGAAAGATCACATTATATGCAGTCTTCTTTTTTTTAACCTTTCTCTCAGCTTCCTTTATTACTGGATTAGATGAACTTTTGGTCATCTCCAATAGTGCACTTCTTCCAGTCTTTAGTTTGAACTTGTAACTGCTACCTATATAAATTACATATATATATATATGTATATATATATATGTCTGTATGTATATAAGCTGTGTATCCTTTATAAAGCTACATCACTTTGAAGTGAAAGTCACTGCTATATTACTAATATTGTGCTGTATTATCATTACATCCTTTTTCCATATAATTGTTGGGGTTTTTTTCTATCTGAGACTCCACTATTTGGGACAAATGTTTTTCTGCAGAATTTGTCAATGATAAAGAAGAGGAACAAAGGGAAATGGAAGTGTGTGGTATCGGGAGGACATCACCAGTCACAAGGAGAGCAAAGCTGTGCTGGCTTTTCTATGCAACATTCATTTAAGTTGGCAGTCGAGGGTTTTAAGAGACCCTGTCTTAAAAGGCTGTAGGAGGCCCGCCAGAAGATGGATGCCAGCCCATTCAGGATGCTAGCGTGCAATGCAACAAAAACAGATTACTGCCTTGAAATTGATGTTGTTCAAAGGGCATTAAAATAAGATTGCATTGTTTCCTAACAAGATTACCCAGACAAACTTCTCCCACAGCCAGCCTCTCCTCTCCCCCAGTCACCTCTGCACATATGGATAGATGCTGTCTTCATCCTGCGTTTCCCGTCAGAGAGGGTGAGGAGGCCATGTGTAACAGCTCTGGCTTCTCACTAGTAATGCTGATATCACCTGCAGGCTTAAGTAGACATTGAAATGCACATCCCATGGCAAAAAGCTAAAAAGGTAAAATTATGTGAGATTCCCAGATTTTTTTTTTTTAATTGTCATTTTTCCTGGGAATGAGCTAGGTATGCAGACGTACTGCAAAAGTTACCAGTATTGTCTGGATACTGAAGTGCAGAGTGCTGCGGTGTCTGGAATCACAAAAGAAGCAGCAATTCTATGTGATTATGTTAGGGTTTGCATTAACTCCTCTCTCCTTCTGTGCAAAGGCAGCGCTGCAATTTCTGCGAGATGTAATGAGCCCTGTTTTTCCATTACTAGCTCACAAAAGGACTTACACCCACACAAGTGCACATACACATGTGTACACACACAAGCATCACTAGTGTAAAAGCAAGAAAAGAGGAAATTCTGAACCGCCACAGTTAAGCCTCCTGATATTATTTACTTTCCTCTTACTTACAGGCTTTTGTATGTATTCCTTCTAAATTGATCAAAAAGTTATTGTCTACCTCTAATCATGAAAATGTATTAAACTTATTTTTAAAAATAGAAAATGCAATTTATCTTTGTAATTAAGAAAATAAGTTTTAGATATGTGCTTGGAAAAATGTGTTTCCTATGTGGCCTGCTTTTCTTACTCAGAATTAAAAATTCTTTAGCATTTCAATAGGAAAAAAAGTAATTTATTGCCATGAGCAAAACTCTTAAAACATCCTAATAAGCTGGTTGGTAACCTCAAGGACTTTCAGGAAAGATAAAAAGACAGCAGAAACTCTTTCCTTCATTCCTGTTCCACTCCCCTTTGCCTCCCTTCCCCCTTCTCCTACCAACAGCAGCCAACAAATGCAAAGTATGGTAGCACCTACAACAAAAGCTTTCTAATTTCCAAAATATTAGTTTATCTCTGTCAGCTTGTGTATCTGCTGTAACGTTGCCATTTAGCTTGCTAAATGAACTCCTATCCTGAATATATCCGGATGTGCCTAAACTTTACTCAGTGTTTTGACTGAGAATGTTCCATTTCTGCATTCCTGTTGCTTGAAGTTGTCAGAGGAGAAACTTAACTCTGCCACTAAACAAAGACCTTTTGATTTTTTTCTAAGCTGTTGCTGAGTGATTTTTGCATGTTTACCATTAAGCAAACCTACAGGAACACCATCAGCATTGTAAAGCTTCATGGTATGACACAGTGTAATGACGGGGGAGGAAAAATTGTCAACTACAAGAACACAAATATTTTCTCACCATTTCAGTCACCTGCATGCTGACTGGAACAACACACAAAATCCAAGATATTTCAGTGTGTTGATATTTCTTCTTCCTTCTATTCTTTCTGGTCAAGTTCTTTTCCACAAATTCATCACATTTTGTCAGAATTTGCTGGAAAACCTGATAAATGTTCAGTGAATATGTCATTTATAAGGAAAAAAATTACCCTTTTTTATGTCATGATGACAGAGCCAGAAAAGGGCTCATTATGCAAATAATGTTTTTCTTCTTTTATGGCTACTGGAAAATTGCAGTTGGAGGGAAAAAAAAAAAAAGATTAAAGTAACTTAGGTCCCTAAGAGTTTAGTTAATGATATCATGTGTTCTCAACATCTAAAGATAAACAGTCCCAGGATATGGCTGTATTAAAGCAGGTAAACTGAACATATCAATGGTGCTTGGAAGTAGAGTTGCTCTGGTGACGGAAAACCTCTTCTAAGCAGTTTCAGTGGGATTTTTTTCCCCTTTTTCATCAAAGTTTTCCTTCAAAATTTTTGGAGTTTCGTCTTATAATTACTTCCCATCCCCTACTTCCAATACTTGAAATATAATAGAGAAAGGCCTGGTTTGGTAAAAAATTGTCAGAACTTTTTTTTTATTCCAGTGAACCAGTCACTAGCTGAAAAAAAAATCATTCAACTTTAAAGCAAATTTATGTTAATAAAAAATTACTTTTTTTTTCAGTTGGCCTTGGATGACTTTGTCAATATTCCAAATCTTTATTCAGTTTTACACCTGCTACTTCTCCACCCCCATAATTACTATAATGTTTTTATTACCATAGTTGTATCAGTGACCTACTTCATAGTTTAGGATGGCATGGACACTTACATTTAAATCACTCTTCATTGACTACTCTAGGAATGAGACTCCCAGACTGAAGTACCATGAATCCTATCCTAGCAGACATCTCCGGCAGAGTATTTGAATTTCTCTTTGTAAGTTCAAACTTTTCACTACAGAAGTTTAAATATCCTGAACACTTCCTGCTCTTTACTTTGAGCCAGATTAAACCTGTTCTGTAGTTATGTAGGTCAGTTTCCAGTTGAAACAAAGGTATCTCAGATTTATACTATTCCTGAAGCATTGACTCACTAACCAATTTTTTCTTCCAGAAAGTTAGCCTTTTCTACCAATACAGATTGTAGACTGGAAAGCTCTAACCCCTGTCAACAAATGAAGAACTTCACAATTATTTTTGCACTAACTTGTAACATAGACAGTCACTGTGATGCAGAAGAAATGCTTAAAAAAAACCCTCACATAGGAAATACAATTTGAAACATTCTAACAAAGAAATCCTAGTTCATGCCTAACATTTCAGTCCCGCACTGAGAGTGATTACAATTAACAGCTTCATTTTTCATGAAATGGAGGTAATTACCTTCTTGCTTTAGAATGTACAAATGAAAAGCATAGTCCACAGGCTTTATTGTCGATTTTATTTCCAGGTGATATCCAAGATGGCATTTAAGCATTAAAATATAACTTAAGCAGAAATCAGATGTCTAAATTTTGGAGTAAATTAAAAAAACATACAAAAAACCCAAACAAAACAAAACATGTGTTTCCTATATCTCTCAAGCTTCTGAATTTTCTAGCAAAATCTTTGGGTAGGACACTGACGTGCTAAGAGATTGCCTCTGCCTATGACCTACATGAACACCAACCTCCTGCCAACAGTTGGGCAGAAGCTTCGCCACACCCCTGGTCATCCTTCCTAGCCTGAATACCAATTTATGGATGAGACAGCCTGCTGGCGGGAGGTGAAATTCCCTTTCTTAACCATAAAGAGAATTTAAGACATTCATTGTAGGGACCTAAAGGGTGGAGTCAATCTGGAGCAATTAGGTCAAAACATAATGAACACTGTATCCTGAAAGGAAGAGAATGGTGATGTTTTATAGATGTATTGTAAACAAGATAAGGCTCTGTTTTTTTGCTGAAACAGAATGTAAGAAATTTCTTAACAATTAAGCAAACTGTCTAAATAACAAAACAAAACAAAATATTTATTTTTCTAGAAAATGAGAAGCCTCTTATGGCCAATTTTAACAAACTCTGTTTATCTGTGTTTGTCTTGCCAAGGATTATATGCTTTATGCTTATTACTGGAGAGGAAAATATATTTCAAAAGAGTAAAAAAACACAAGCCCTCGTGCAAAAATATTAATCTTCACCTTGTCTTAGTGATGAGAGACTGTTTTGTTTCATTCATTCTCACCTTTAGAAATCTCTGCAAGTCTACTCTTGCTTACAGCCCTGAATTCATTATTTTCTACTTCCTTCTCACTCCTTACTCACTTCCCAAACCTCTTCCTAAATGTCGCCTTTGAACTCTCCTTTTTTGGTGTTTGGAGATTTTATTCCTACCACTTCACCTTATGGTAAAATTCTGGATTCTCAGAAATCAGTGGCAAATTTCATATCAATTTCAGCAGGGATTTCACCCTGGCTGATTCTATCTTTCATCTGCTGGCTAATGTCCTGGGTTTTGTTGAAATCTCTTTTCAAAAACACAGTTCTTAGATTTGAATCTTTTCCACAAACACAAGGAAAAAAAAAAAAAACACCTTTCAGTTTCCCCAACACCACAAGCAAAATGTGGCAGCACTGAGGGAGCAAAATCTAAGTAATACAGGTAATGGGGGAATCAAACCATAATTCCTGTGCCTTTCTTTGTCACCAGCTCTATTTGTTACCTTCAAGAAATCACTCAATTCTTCAGTGCTTCAGTTTCCTCCTTTGTAATATGATAATTATCTTTCTTATTAAGAAGCTTTGACATTTGATGCGGTAAAAACAGAGAGTATTTAACCAGTATTGTTGTAACGGGCCACCAGGTACCCAAGGATTCTGATCATTCCATGCTAGGGGTGGCTCTAGATTGCATCAGGACTGAGATAAACCAGGACTTAGTCTGAAACACGGTGATCACTTTTTCCACGGTTGAGCCCAAATCTATTCCGTTGTTCTTTTTCACAAGTATGCAATCTTTAAGAAAAATTGTATATTTATATTTATATTCTTATTAAAGACAATGAATACATTAATTCTAATGTCACCAAAATAGTAAGGTAAATCACATCAATTAAATATATATATATATTTGTAATATCAAATTAGGACCTGTAAGATCAATTTAAAAAAAAAAAAAAAATTTAGTCTATCTCTTTTTATATGTTGTGGTACAAATTATGACAATGAATCTCTACAATAAAGATTAAAATAGATCTTTATAGCTCTAATGAGTTCTGACCTGCAGTGCAATTTTGTAGTACGTGGTTATTAGTTACCAACAGTTAATGCATCTCCTTCAAAGCAAAGCTATCAAAACACACATAAAGCTAGAAAGTTGTCAGGTCCTGAGTATTGGTCTTGATCCCATAGCTTGCTAGTTAATTTACATACACTTTGGCAAAAGAAATCTGATGAGAAATTAAATAAATTATTATGCTCTCATAATATATAAATCAATTCCATTCTTTATTAGAAATCTTTTACAAAGAGTATTAGATAATTAAGCTGTTATATAGTAACTCATGCATATCAAATATCTCAGCCAAGAAGGTTAATTGAAGCTCCCTCTTCATCATTGTAAATGTCTTCAAACTGCTTTGACTGGGTCAAGTTGAAACAAAATAGGTAGACTTTAATAAATGCTCTGAACAAATTAATGACAGAAAAAATCTAAAGGGAATAAAATATTTCTTTGCATATTTCTGATTTTGAAAATAATAATACACTATTAAATCTTTTTTTTTTTTTCCTTAACTTGACTTCTAACATCAGGTAGTATGTCCTTATAAAAGTGTAGAAAAAAAATCAGTTTGTCTCAATAGGTACCATTAAGTAAGAACTTCCCACTAGGCACTAAACACTGAATTTTGTACATACACCATATTGTCCTCTGGCAACAATTAAGATAGATACATTTTCATGAGTATTTATTATTTTCTTGTGTTTGTCTCACCTTATAGCGCAACTTATTGACTAAAACCATGCATAAGTTGGGTACAATTTAAAAATTAGCTCAGTGGAGACAGATCTTGGTGTTTGTAGAAGTTACAGTCTCAGCCAATTTCAGGTAAGTTACAAAGCTGTGATAAGAGAAATTGAAGGCAAGACTTCCAATTAACATTACTCTTACTGCATGGTAATAATCCGCAAGCACTGACTTCTACAACATCCACTGGATATATATCATCCATTTCACTTGCATTTTCCTTTTTCTTATATTGTGGTGAGTAGAAAACAAGTAAAGATTTTACAGTTTTGGTTTGGGGAGGTGGGGTGGTGCTGTTGCTTTTTTAGTTTTAATTTAATTTGGTTTATTCTCTTGCAATTGGCTAATTTAAAAATTATATATCCTACAGAACTCACTCCCATTAACTTCAGGTCTTCTCTAATTGAGCTGCTTTATTTCACAGGTTCCCAGCCCTCCCCCCCCCGAAAAACTCCTCTTTATTCTTTTTTTGCATAATGGTGTAAAAGAATCCCTAACTACTGAACCATGATACAGTCTTTCACTGCAACCAGTTTCTGAGGGAGAAAGCTCTAAATAATTATCGAAGTATAATGAACATTGCTACTAACTGCTAACTAAATGCCTCGTTGGAAAATTTGAAAGGCATTAATTCAGACAACAGTTTCTCTTTATCGCCTATATTTCCTGATTCTAATTCCTCCTTTTTTATTTATTAGTAGAGTGATTTGCATGAAAGAAGCATCTTTGTTTCTTCAATATTCATTTCCTTTTTCTCATTTAGGGTATCATTCTGCTTCACTGAAAACAATGGCAATTTTACTGGTTGACTTCAGGAAAGTAGGTCTGATAGTGAGAAAAAATGACTGTCTCCAGGTCCCGTTGAAGTCAGCCGCCAGGTAACAGCCCTCAGAATCCTTTCAGATCAGAATCCCTAAAGTGCAACTTCCTTTGTGCGACTTAATGATTTGCTATTGCAGAAACACTGATTACTTCATCAGGGATTATGACTTTATGCAAAGAGTAAATAGCAAACGGCAGGAGTAGGTGGATTTCTAAGTCCACCCCTTCCGCAACACTCTCTTTTCATGCAAATAGCTCTAATTATACCAAATAGCAGGAGAAAGCAGAAAATGCATGTCACAGAAAAGCAGGGTACTGAGAAGCAGTTTCCACGCACTACTGGTAGTTCAAAATTTGAACCAGCAGGACACTGGTTTTGTGATGAATTTGTCTATCCATCTTTAACTGCTCCAGAATAGCCAGGAGAATATGAAACATCACATCTTCATGGTAACAAAATACCTCTTCTATTAGAATATCAGGGGGAAAAATCCTAATTGTCAAGGAAAGCATTCTGACACTATGTTACAAAGTGTTTTGTGCAAACACATTGCCATCACGTCGTAGACTAGTTACATTTACAAAACAGTCATTTCCAAGAGAGTTTTTTGCCAGGTTTGTTTGTGAGGATGTGATTTGTTCATCAATAGGGCTTCAAACTTCGTGCATGTGTGCGTGTCTGTAAATTAATCCGCCAGGGCCAGAAAGTGGAATTTTGATTGGAAGGTCCTGTCAAAGTCTCTCTGAGTGATGGTTGTGCTTTTCATCAGTGTAATCTGTAATCCCCCTTTCCATCGGTTAGATATAATTTATTGTCACACACACAGCATCCTCTCTTTCCTGGGCATATCCAGCAAAGAAAGATTCTCCACAAGCCATTTACATTCTGCTACACTTGATATATAGGCTGATGTTCACAAATTATCCAGTCAGAATCTTCCTTATAAACACCTGTATTTTGTAGTATAGCTCAGAATTTACTGCTTGTCAGGGGAGCATATGACCTACTATACTGTGTCAATCATGGCCTAAAACCTTTTACTTAGAGCCTTCGAGCGGTTTTTTCACACTGTTAGAGGAAGTCTGACATCTCATAAAATTTAGAAATGAATTTTCACTGCAGGAGAAGAAGAGAAGAGACTGACAATACCACTAATTAAGCAAAAGATAGTATACTGTGTGTCAGGTCCAGACATGAATGAAGGTATTTACAGAATGTTTGAGGGAAAGCAACGTGCTAGCAACAGATTAAGGGTTGCTTGTTCTTTATTCTTTCTAATGCAAAAATCCCCTCTGTTTTTCCGTCGTTTAAAGCTTCAAATCTTATATCTGAAGTACATATGTTATTAGATAAAGTCTTTTAAAACAAAACTCTTTCTTTTCTAATGTACACTTAAAAACTACTAAACATCTGATGCTCCTAGACCGCACATGGGTGCCACCTCCATATGAGAATGGTGGGTAACTAATCAAATTGCATTCAAATTGATAAGTCCAAGACATCAAATGGCCACAAAACTGTTTGGGCAAATCTTATTTTGTTATTGCCTTAAAGCAAATGTCCATGCTGCCTTTAAAAATGAGTAAAAACTTGCAGACCCTCAATAAACTTATTAAAAAAAAAAAGAAAAAAGAAAAAAAATATTCAAGAAGAGACTGTCTCAGGAAAACATTTGTGTTGAACACTGCAATTTCATTGTTCATCATGCTATCTCCTTCCCACACTTCCTGAAAAAATGTGCTGGACTCCACTTCCTGACGCAAGGTTGAACATTCCGTGAAGTGATGACCACATCTTCCTCCCTGTCAGGAAGATCCCACCACAATTTGGGGAATCTTAAAATTATGAAACAGAGAGCAAAGCAGATATAAATAATGAACAGATGTTTATGTAAATTATTTTAGGTTTAAGCAATGTGATCTCTAAAAAAAGAGACCAGAGTATAGAACAAGTAAATCCATCTCGATGTCATTACCTTGCCTCTGCTCCTCCATGTGGTATTTTTTAATTGTAATACATATATTGTAATGTTGTGCCTGCAGTGTTTTGTCATGTACACCCTCCAGGTGAACACTGGCCATGTGACAGAGGAGTTTTTCCTGCAGAGCAAGATGTATTTCTACAATTCAGTCCTCAAATCACAACAGATTGGACAGTTAAAAATAAAAGTGCAGAGCTGACATTGCTGTGATTCATTCAATCAGGTCATTTGTCACTGGTACATGGACAAATACAGAGGAAAATAAAGCCACCTCCAACCTGTCATAAATTTCAATACAAGTGAGTTTTCCAGAGATCTGTTTTAAAATATTAACATGCATCTTGAGAATTATCTCATTTATATATTCAGCAACACAATACAAATAATAAGAACAAATTTTACATGGAAAATTAGTAGTTTAAAAATTTAATTAATTATTTTTATAAAAGATATCTAAAGTTCTAATTTCTAACAATAGCAATCAAAAAAGCTAACGAATTAATTTTAAATAATATCTATAATTAACAGCTGACCTAAGTCTACTCTAGTTTCTCACAACGGACTTGAACATTTTTGTTTCCGTGTTTTTCTCTTTCTCGACAATGATGTAAAACTGCATGTTGGGAAGAGATGGTGTACAATAAACTCTCTGTGCATTTCCTAGAAAAAAGAGAAATGGATGAAGGAATTAACAGAAAAGGAGTTCAAATCGTTCCTCTCAACCATCCCACATTTGGCTGCAGAATGCTTTAGTCAATTTTCACGCATCACAAAAGTTCATTAATTAATCTATTGGAGAAGACAAAATCTGTGCTGGTAGTCATTGTAAGTTGACACAAAGAAAATCACTGAGAAAACACTGAGATACATTTAATACTGCTGGATTGCAAGATTTTGTTTGCTGTGTGTCATGTCCAGATAGATTAATTACAGAGAAAAATGGTGATGGGATAGATGTTGTGGATGAGCAGAATATTCTTTTGGAAATTCATCAAGTTCAGATGCCATTAAATGACACTTTGAAGTTCAAGAGGGAAAAATTAGGTGTGGTCTGCTCCCCAACCTGTGCACTCAAGATTCACTGGAAGTTTTTCCACATCTTTATGCTCAGTATTATCTGCCTCTTTCAGGACTAATACAATCTTGCCCTCCATAACTTATTTGATTTTCTTCACACAAGATACTTCTGGCACTTCTCTTTTAAATTTCCAACCATGTAAGAATGAAAGCAGGCTCCATTTAAGAAACAGATGATCAAAGGATTCGTTTCTTGTTTCTCTTCTGTGGTAGCAGGGAAGATCAAGTGTGTTCAGAAGGACAGCAGTAGAAAACCAAAAGAGGAGAGTGGGATTTTACCTCAGAGAAAAGAGAGATGGCTTCTTCATAAATCTCAGAATTATCTCATTGCTATTACCAGGTCAAAGACGAAGTTCTCAAATATTCACGACAGGGTAGCTTTTGTAAAGTCCATACTTTGATGCATAACTCCCACAGAAAGTGAAAATTAGTGGAAGATATTCGTGGAAGCTAAATACCAACAGGGCCTTTGGAAGCTAAACCATCAGTTGCCAATTATTTATCTCATTCTCAGAGAAGCGCTAAATAACACACTGCTTGACATGCTCAGATCTGTAGCTATAGATAACACATTTTTGTCCCAAAGAAAAAATACGCCTTCTTAGTTCAGGCAGTTTCAGACAGAGAAGGACAATAATTTTAATTTTTCAATGGTATAGCAAAGTCAAAGCATTCAGTCCTCCTCAGTCTAATTTTCTATTAAGCTGCTCCTAAACCCCAAAGGCATGCTTAAAAAAAAAAAAGGAAAAAGAAAAAAGACTGAGAAAGTTGAAACAGCTTCAAAAAGGTTAAGAGCTCAAAGTATTAACATCATTTGAATAAAAGCCTTCCTATAACTATCCATAGACATAGTAGCATAACACATCAAGTTAAGCATTAAAGATCATTACTTATTTAGCTTAGAAAGTTCTTAAAAGTAAAAAAAAAATTCAGTGCTGAAACTTCTGTAGCAATGGAAATATTAAAATAAAAATAAAGTGAAACAGAAAGGTCTGGTCTTCTTAGGATATTCCTGCTCCTTCACTTTATAAAAGATGATCAGAAATAACTTTCTGTAAGAATTTCATCTCTACAGCTAAAATTCATAATTTTAAAGTCAGTTTTCACAGAAAAATGTAGAAAATTATTCATCATTTGATTGTAATTCCTAGATCTCCTTTTACTCACAACTGCAAGACCACTCTGGCTCAAAAATTTGTCTGTTGCATTAAAGCTGGGTTTTTTTAGAAAAATGATCCATACAGCATTCAGGCTTAACTTCCATAAAAACCAACAGCTTTTAAGTGCATAACCTTAATTTCACCTTTGTCTGATTAAGTGTGACCTCAGAAATATTTAATGCAGACAAAATGGGAAAGAGGATGTATTTGTTCTCTAAAGCACAGCTCTCACTCAATACACTTCTATAATTCTCTGTTGCAAGAGTCAGAACTTGTTATTTTTTAGTAAATGGGGTTCAAATGTTGTAACCAGAAACCACGTGACCCCAAAATGCTAACGTTCTGCTTTTTCTTGATCTTATGGACTTAATCATCTGCTCCTAGAGCTTCTTATTTTGAATCATTATTTTTTTGCTCCAGTCTTCCCTGTCCATATACCTAGGAAAGTACTTATTCCATAGAACATTTAATGTGTACTAAATTGTCACTCTAGCTTACCTCCCTGTAATTTGGATGTCTTCCACACAGTTAGAGTTTTTTTTCTTCTTCACTAGAAAATATACTTTGTTTCCTTAATTACTGAAAATTAAGTCTTTCTAAAAATAAAAAGAAAAATTTTCATCCTATCTTACGTATATTGAATTATTGGTATTTCTGCAAGCTGTGAAGAAGTTGTAGGTGACAACTATGTTCTCTTTTCAATCTGCCTGTCATTTGCTTATGCGGAAGGAAATCCTTTATTTTTTTTTAATTTCAGGGATTACAACCCCTGTTTATTAAACTAGCAGAACCAGAACAACCAAAAACACACGTATTTCTCATTGTTAGAGGGCTTTTTTTGCCTTTTGACAAATAAACATTGAGTATCATGAACAGATAACTATCCAAACAATTGCTCTTGCAGAGCCAGGTGAGAAAGGATCACGGGACAAAAAGCATATTGTAGTCACTCATCAAAATTAAGCTTTTAGTGCTGTACTAACTTACAGAGAGATTAGTTTTGCCTTTACTAGTAAGACACAGTGTTCTTTAACCATTGTTCTACATAAAATATTTGTCAAATTCATTCTTTTGGACAATTGACAGACAGAATTTTATAATGCTGAGTGAAGTAAGACTTGGATATTGGCTTTAAGAAGATTGTGTACACATTTTTAGATTCATAGGAATAAATCACATCAATTTTTCATTATTTAGATAGTTGCAAAAACCTACGATACAAAAACTTATTTCAAAGCTGAGGGGAGCAAAACATAAATATCATGTAACATATATAACAATAAACATATACATTTTAATATGCATATATGTATATAGATTAAATCAGAGATTGTCTATGGGACCAGAAAGAGAGAAAAAAAAATTGTTATCTTTACCAGAAAACACTCTGAATTTTTACTAAAAGACTATTGGACTTTATAAGGTATCCTGGTTTCAGCTGGGATAGAGTTAATTTTCTTCCTAGTAGCTGGTATAGTGCTGTGTTTTGGATTTGGTATGAGAAGAATGTTGATAAGACACTGATGTTTTAGTTGTTGCTAAGTAATGCTTTAATAGTCAAGGACTTTTCAGCTTCCTATGCTCTGCCAGGTGCACAAGAAGCTGGGAGGAAGCACAGCCAGGACAGCTGACCCAAACTGGCCGAAGGGATATTCCATACCATATGACATCATGCTCAGTATGTAAACTGGGGGGAGTTGGCCAGGGGGCAGTGATCGCTGCTCAGGAACTGGCTGCGCATCAGGTGGCGGGTGGTGAGCAATTGCATTGTGCATTACTTATTTTGTATATTCTATCATTATCATTATTATTATTATTTTCCCTTCCTTTTCTGTTCTATTAAACTGCCTCTATCTCAATCCCCGAATTTTATTTTTTCGATTCTCTCCCCCATCCCACCGGGGGGGTTAGTGACTGAGCGGCTGTGTGGTGTTTGCCTGCCTGCCGGGTTAAACCACAACATAACAACACAAAGCATTTTTTAAAAGCTGACTTTCTCCTTAAGAACCTCAGCTCTCTGGAAACCCTCCACAGTCATGAAGAGAGTTGGGCATCCCATCTCCCAGGGAGAGGTTCAGGACAGGACCCTGACTGAGGAGCCACCATTTCCCCGGAGCACTCTCTCTACTCACTCTCTACAGAGGGAGCCTGAGAAGATTGGCCTCGTAAGGCTAAAGCAAGTGCTTAACAATGCTCCCCCAGGATGTCATTCTGCCGTAATAAAACATACCTACCCCAAGTAAAGCTCACAAGCAATGAATTCAAGTAGCTCTAACATTTTAGAATGTCAAGATTTTGGAAGTCACTTTTGAAAAGAGTGCTTTTTCACTTTAGAAAAACTAGGTTTCAATTTCAATAATTTCTCCCATTCTGAAACTGTAATATAAGATACCCAAACTTATTATCGCAACCAAAGTGTACTGCAGCAAAGATTACAGCAGGCAAAAATTACAGCTTGGTATGAGTTAAACCTGCAGTTCAAAGACTATGGAAACTCCTTCAAGAGGCCTACCATATTCTCTACTGTCATCTTTAATATTCTTTGGCTGAAAGCACTGATTGTATAGGAAAAACAGACAAGCAATGTTGTCATTGTTGCACATGAAAATGCACAGAAAACAAAAGAAATATCCTTGTTAAGATTAAAGTAATTACAAGGAATAAAAGTTTCCTCTCTAGGACATGATGCATTTGTACTCTACAGAATTTTGTTAAGATACTGCCTTTTCTAAAAAAGAACTAGTGTTATTTGGCATTAGTCTTTGAATTACTCTCTGTGGCCAGATCAATGATCTAGGACATAAAATGAAAATGATGAAGCTTGTCTTTATGTCAGTACTAAGTACTCTTTTCATAATTTTTTTATTTTCCTGGATTTCTGGGGAAAAAAGATATTATTCATTGAGATGAAAACTATAGTGGCACTATGTAGAGATCAGTATCTTATCTTACTAAGGACTACACAAACTCAAATTACAATTTCTGCTCAGAGGGACTTGCAACCTAAAAGTATTCACCAGAAGGGTCTACTTGGTTTTGCTTTTCTCCTAAACAAAATATCAGTAGGTGACACAGTCCAGGTTTTCTTCAATTGGTGCTGTAGTACAACAGCAAAGAACATCTTCCAAGTCTGGCTCCTTCTTCAGGCACCTTATTATTTTGACTGCAGAGGACTGATTACAAATTCAAACATGTTTGTGGCAGCACAAACAGCAAGCTGCTTTGCTCATATTTCTCTGAAAGCATTCTGCTTCCAGTCACTAAAGAGTACTTCTCTGTTAGATATTGCTGTGTTAGGTATGACATATATCTCTATTGGAGATGAATTAACCTGAGCTCATTTCTTCTTTAGTGGTGCAAGTCTCACATCAGGTTCATTCAGAGAAGCAACATTTTATTTAGGGTTCTGGATGCTTTTTTGGCTAATAAACAAACTGAGAGCTATATGGATTTGAGAGCACATTTTGCTGGACCATCAGTTTATATTCCTTTGTTTGCCTTGGCCTAGATTTTTGTCTTCTATAAATAAGCCTCAGAACTGACACGCATTTGAGTGTCTTAAAGAATTGTGAGATATGTAGAAAGAGCAGTGTATTGGGTGTAGGAGGAAAGGTTTTGGTAGCAGGGGGGCTGCAGGGGTGGCTTCTGTGAGATGACACCAGGAGCTACCCTCATGTTGGACAGAGCCAGTTCCAGCTGGCTCCAGGACCTACCCACTGCTGGCCAAAGCTGAGCCCACCAGTGACGTTGGTAGCATCTCTGTGATAACATATTTAAGAAAGGGTAAAAAACACTGCACAGCAACTGTGAGAGAGAGGAGTGAGAAAACATGAAAGGAACAACTATGCAGACACCGAGTTCAGTGAAGAAAGAGGGGAAAGGAGAGAGTGGCTTGGTGAGCACCTGGCAGCAAGCCAAGGTTAACCCTCCACAAACCAAATGCAGAGGAATCTCTCTGATACTGAACTGTATATTGGAGAGCTTAATCCTCTGCAGCAGGGCTAGCCACCCAACACAGGACACAAGGGCAATGCTCCTTATGTCCCACCATCCAGTCAGACTGCTGAGGGCAGCTAATAGCTTGAGAAGGCTTTACGATGAATATATTCTGTGTCTTGCACGGAAGGCATCCACTCTCTTCTCTTGCATGTTGTTTCTAAATCCCAAGGAAAACAGGCACAGGAATTTCCCTTGGAATATGCAGATAAAAGTTGGTATGCCAGGCTAACCCCAACCAATTTGTACTAGCCTAGGCATCATACTGCAGGGATGTAGAGCATCCTTGTTCCTTCACTTTAAAACTTCAATTATTCTCTCAACATACATAAAAAATAAAAGTAAAGTTTTCTTTACTTGAGTATTTTAGGAAACACTACCCAGTTGCCTCCCCAAAAGATCCTTTCTTACTCAGATATTACTTTTCAATTGATTTCAAGAGATTCTATGAATGTGCTGCTCTCCACACCTTATGACTTAAATAGTTTCTTTAGTATGTCTCATCACTTGCAATATTTCTAGTAATAGTATTCCATATTTCATGGAAGACCAAACAGATTTATTGTTGTAACAGATTGACATGTATATAATCTATCTCAGCTGTCCTTTTACACAAAATTCTCTGGAGCATGCATTTACAATACAGCTTCTTTTCCAGATTAGTATTCAATTTGAAAATCATACATATGTAGCTAAAAAATAAATAAATCTCTACAACCTTACTCTGTTATTTACCTGACAATTCCAGTAATTGGGTTGTGTTCACTTATACTGAATTCCCATTAAAAAGATTTGAAATCTTTTATTCCAGTGGACCAAGACAAAAGCCTCTTTCTTTATCTGAGCATATTGACGGACAATTTTAGTAATAGCTCATTATGTGGAAGAATTCCCTTGTTCTTTCTTTTTGAACCAGATTTTCTCAAAGAACTGTATCAGGCCTCTGATATGTCTATAGACAGTTTGTTCTTTAATTTACTCTCCAACTATTTCAGAAGTGATGCCTTTAGTTCCTTCTGCTTTTTATTAAGATACTTATCTGATATCTATTAGACACTTTTGCACCAGAGCAGTCTCAGATTGCTAGCAGCCAAATTTGGCACGTCATCCTCCATAGTTACTACTCCAAAGAAATCTTTGCTTGCCACTCTTGTGTTTGAGAACAAGCATCTTTGAGGCCTCGCTTATACAGTGACCTAGCTCTAGTCTTTGCTATGCTAACTTCTCTCCCAGGTATGTTGTTTCTATTACACAGATTTGTTAATTTTTATTTCTATAGTCTTAACCTACACTCTGAATATTTCCAAAGTTGCTCATTCTTTCTTACCACACTTTGAATTTATGAGTAAGCACTTTGTGCTTATGGGTAAGGATGAGGGGGAAGGACAAAGCAGATATCCTGCTGGGAGTCTGTTACAGACCACCTAACCAGGATGAAGAAGCAGATGAAGCATTCTACAAGCAGCTGGCAGAAGTCTCACAATCGCTAGCCCTTGTTCTCATGAGGGACTTCAACTTTCCAGACGTCTGCTGGAAATGCAACACAGAAGGGAGGAAACAGTCGAGGAGGTTCCTGGAGTGTGTGGAAGATAACTTCCTGACGCAGCTGGTAAGCGAGCCTACCAGGGCAGGTGCCTCGCTCAACCTCCTGTTCACAGAGAAGGACTAGTGGGAGATGTGGTGGTTGGAGGTCATCTTGGGCTTAGTGACCATGAAATGATAGAAATCTTGATTCTTGGTGAAGTAAGGAGGGGGGTCAGTAAAACTGCTACTAGGGACTTCCAGAGGGCGGACTTTGACCTGCTCAGGACACTGGTTGAGACAGTCCCTTGGGAAACAGTCCTGAAGGGCAAAGGGGTCCAGGAAGGCTGGATATGCTTTAGGAAGGAAATCTTAAAGGCGCAGGAGTAGACTGTCCCCATGTGCCGTAAGAAGAACCGGGGTGTGGAAGACAACCAGCCTGGCCTCCCCTGGACAGGGACCTTTTGATGGGACTCAGGGAAAAAAGGAGAGCTTACCACTTGTGGTAGAAGGGGCAGACAACTCAGGAGAAGTACAGGGATCTCATTAGGTCATGCAGAGAGAAAATTAGAAAGGCAAAAGCCCAGCTAGAACTCAATCTGGCCACTGTCATAAGAGATAACAAAAAACGTTTTTACAAATATGTTAACGACAAAAAGAGAGCCAAGGAGACTCTCCATCCTCTATTGGATGCAGAGGGGAACATTGCCACCAAAGATGAGGAAAAGGCTGAGGTACTTAACGCCTTCTTTGTCTCAATCTTTAAGAATAAGACCAGTTATCCTCAGGGTATTCAGCCCCCTGAGCTGGAAGACAGGGACGGAGAGCAGGATAAACCCAATAATCCAAGAGGAAGCAGTTAACGACCTGCTATGCCACCTAGACGCTCACAAGTCTATGGGGCCAGATGGGATCCACTCGAGGGAACTGAGGGAGCTGGTGGAGGAGCTTGCCAAGCCATTCTCCATCATTTACCAGCAGTCCTGGTTAACAGGGGAGGACCCAGATGACTGGAGGCCTGCCAATGTGACGCCCATCTACAGGAAGGGCTGGAAGGAGGATCTGGGGAACTACAAGCCGGTCAGCCTGACCTCGGTGCTGGGGAAGATTATGGAGCGGTTTATCTTGAGGGCGCTCACAAGCCATGTGCGGGACAACGAGGGGATCAGGCCCAGCCAGCACAGATTCATGGAAGGCAGGTCCTGCTTGACCAACCTGATCTCCTTCTATGACCAGGTGACCCACCTAATGGATCAGAGAAAGGCTGTGGACGTGGCCCACCTGGACTTCAGTAAAGCGTTTGACACTGTCTCCCACAGCATTCTCCTAGAGAAGCTGATGGCTTGCGGCTTAGACACGTGTACTCTTCGCTGGGTAAAAAACTGGCTGGACGGCCGAGCCCAGAGAGTTGTGGTGAACGGAGTTAAATCCAGTTGGCGGCCGGTCACGAGCGGTGTTCCCCAGGGCTCAGTACTGGGGCCGGTCCTGTTCAATATCTTTATCAATGATCTGGATGAGGGGATTGAGTGCTCCTTCAGTAAGTTTGCAGATGACACCAAGTTGGGCGGGAATGTTGATCTGCTTGAGGGTAGGAAGGCTCTGCAGAGGGATCTGGACAGGCTGGATCGATGGGCTGAAGTCAGTTGTAAGAGGTTCAACAAGGCCAAGTGCCGGGTCCTGCACTTCGGCCACAACAACCCCATGCAATGCTACAGGCTTGGGGAAGAGTGGCTGGAAAGCTGCCTGGAGGAAAAGGACCTGGGGGTGCTGGCTGACAACTGGCTGAACATGAGCTGGCAGTGTGCCCATGTGGCCCAGAAGGCCAACAGCATCCTGGCCTGTAGCCTGTATCAGAAATAGTGTGGCCAGCAGGAGTAGGGAGGTGAGCGTGCCCCTGTACTCAGCACTGGTGAGGCCGCACCTCGAATACTGTGTTCCGTTTTGGGCCCCTCACTACAAGAAGGACATTGAGGTGTTGGAGCGTGTCCAGAGAAGGGCAACGAAGCTGGTGAAGGGCCTGCAGAACAAGTCTTATGAGGAGCAGCTGAGGGAACTGGGACTGTTTAATATGGAGAAGAGGAGGCTGAGGGGAGACCTCATCGTGCTCTACAACCACCTGAAAGGAGGTTGTAGTGAGGTGGGTGTTGGTCTTTTCTGCCAAGTAACTAGCGATAGGACGAGAGGAAACGGCCTCAAGTTGCGCCAAGGGACGTTTAGATTGGATATTAGGAGAAATTTCTTTACTATAAGAGCGGTCAGGCCTTGGACCAGGCTGCCCAGGGAAGTGGTTGAGTCACCATCCCTGGAGGTATTTAAAAGATGTGTAGATGAGGTGCTTAGGGACATGGTTTAGTGGGCATGGTGGTGTTGGGTTGACGGTTGGACTCGATGATCTTAGAGGTCTTTTCCAACCTTAATGATTCTATGATTCTATGATTCTATGATTCTATGAACTGTTTTCCCATACTGTAAAACACCATCAGACTTAATAGCTGTTATGACATCAAACTTTCTCACAGTGCATTTTGGTGATAGCATCTCTTTAAGCAAGGGTTGAACATGCAAAGATGCAAATTTTGTTTTTCTAATGACCCTTGCCAAAACCCTGCTATCAATCAAGCTTAGTGAAAGACTTTGAATTAGGCATCTTTTCCATATTTTTTCCATTGTAGGTAGTGGAAAATGTTTCCTTCTGATACAGTTATT
This sequence comes from Calonectris borealis, assembly GCF_964195595.1. Lineage (NCBI taxonomy): Eukaryota > Metazoa > Chordata > Aves > Procellariiformes > Procellariidae > Calonectris > Calonectris borealis. The sequence goes on along the minus strand of NC_134312.1, from coordinate 157,049,071 downwards.
TAGTTCTTTGGGGTCCCTGCATATGCAAAAGGTATACATTCAATACAGTGACTAGCAAGTGTGCATACTTGGCCCTATTTGCATTGAACCTTATAAGCTACTCTCCTTAATCTCTGTCTTCAGGTGAATGGAGTGCTTTTTTGGCATAAATAATCGACTGGTTGGGCTTTTCTAACTTTGTTCTGTAGTTTATGGAGAATTTCTCTACCCTTAGTAAATTACTTCAATTCCACTTCATGTCTTTTCTTGAGACTGAAAGCTTGACATCTTTTTTAAGCTATCATACATAGTTTCTGAACCAACATGTTATTTGTAATCATATTGTTTCAAACAGTTTATTTTTCAGATTGCTATTTGCTCGTACAATTAATCCACACACCAAGTCAGTTCAGCTCACAACCAAAACCTGGGTTTTACCAAGTACTTTCTCCTGCCTTACAGTTAAAGATTTCAAGCTTAAAATAAGTGGGGTTTTTATCACTTAAATTTTGTTTAAAAAACCTATGCTTTTCCTGTTAAATGAGGTGTGTGTACTTCCTCTGGCTTCACAGCCAGCTTTCTGTCTGAGATGACACAGAGGGCTCCTGAGCCAGAAGTACAGCTACCTACGAACTCTGTGCTGCACCTATAGTTTGTAAGTAGAAAATTACTTTTATCCTTCTCTACTTGTGCCCCAGAGGTCCTTTCATCTTCTTAGATTATGCACTCTTTCACTTTATTCCAAATCATTTAAGCTTTCAAGAAATTACTTTATTTCTCTATTTTCCCAAGTTCTGACCAATTTGCACTATGCAGTGGCAGCCTCTGTATATCACCAAACTCTAATGGCTCACATCAGACAACCTGATGCTCCTCCCCTCACTTCTCACAAGCTATATTAAGGACCATATTAGTCTTGTATTGTTTCTTAAAGACTTAATTATGGTGATAAATCAAATATAAAATTGGCACAGCATCCTCTTTTCTCTACGGTGTTGGATTTTAGAAACTGAAGAATTATTTCAGCAGATCCCAAAAATGATTGACAGAACCAAGCTTGCTTTGTATGCTGTCACTGTGAAAGTTATCCATATAAAATATTTCTCTGATATTCCAACAAAAACATAGGATTTACCAGTCCTTGTGATGCATGAAGAGATTCATATAAGTTTCATTTCAGAATTTTTAAATGAATACAACACTGCTTCTCACTGTGCTAGGGAAATCCACAGCTCAATTCTGTGCTTAGGACAAATTTTTTCACATACTATATACAAAATAAATCCTCTATATATCACCTATACTTTCTTCATTTCCTATTTTCATTCTAAATTTAAGTAATCCATACTGAGGCCAAACATTTTCTTCTTGAGTTGTTTAAATTTTGTGTTATCTAAACACAACATCAACTGAAGAAGAATTTTACAATAGTAGAATCATAGACCATAGAATGGATGAGGCTGGAAGGAAACTCTCAAGTTCCTCTAGTCCAACCCTCTTGCCTTAAGAAGGGTCCCCTAGAGCAGGTTGCCCAGGGCCATGTCCAGTTAGGTTTGCAATATCTCTGAGAAAGGAGACTCTGCAATGTCTCTGGAAAACCTTTTCCAATATTCAGCCACCCTCACAGTAAAAAAAGTGTTTCTTTATGGTCAAGAGTAATTTCGTGTGTTTTAATGTTGTACATATTGCCTCTTGTCCTGTACCTGGGCCCCACTGAGAGGAGTCTGGCTCTGTCTTCTTTACTCCCTCTATCATGTATTTATACACATTGATAAGATCCCCCTGAGCCTTCTCTTATCCAGGCTGAACAGTCCCAGCCGTCTAGGAGTGATGCTCCTGTCCCTTCATCATCTTTGTGACCCTTTGCTGGATGTGCTTCAATAAGTCCATGTCTCTCCTGTACTGGGGAGTCAAACACTGGACCCAGCACTCTAGATGAGTCTCACCAGTGATGAGTAGGGGGAAAGGTTCGTATCCCTCAACCTGCTGGCAGTGCTCTGCCTAATGCATCCCGGGATACCATTGGTCCACTTTGCTGTAAGGGCATGATGCTGGCTCATGTTCAGCTTGTCCACCAATACCCCCAGGTCCTTTTCTGCAGAGTTGCTTTCCAGACAGTCACCCCCCAGTCCATAGTAGTGCATGGGGTTGGTTATGCCTTCCCAGCAACAGGATTTGTCATTTCCCTTGGTTGAACTCCATGAGATTCCTTTTGACCTAATTGTCCAGTCTGTACAGATCCCTCTGAAAGGCAGCACAACGCTCTGATGTATCATCTACCCCTCCTGGTTTTGTATCATCTACAAACACAAGGAAAGGGTTAACCTAACTAGAAAAGAGCAAGTAGGACCAACAGGAGTTTGAGAAAATGAATATAAAGCACTTAGGCAGTAAGGCGGGCAGACCCACCCTTAAACAACGATAGCTACCTGCCACAGGATGGAGGGATGTGTTATATACCTTTTGCTGCCCTGAGCTTTTCCAGTGTGAGGGAAAAGGATGTTCTGGGACAAAACAGCCCTCCTCATATAGCCTCATTACCCTAGCATTCTCAGCCCAGCCTCCTTACATACTTACTTCATTTTGAAACATAAGATGTCATTGTTATCCTCCAAATGTACTCAGGCCTCTCTATGAGTCTGCTTCTTTCTGTGACACTTTACTCAGCTGCTTTCATTAAAGATCCCTTTAATGATCCTTCAAAAAAAATCGGAGTTCTACATCATTCTCAGTTGATTTTCCTCCTGTTGAGCATGCTGTCTTTTTTGAAATCTTTGTCAAAACTAAAATTGAAACATCTTCCTGCCAGGTGGAACAGCATGTGTGCATCATAATAGGTTAATGATTTCTTTATAGCTAGCTGAGCAACAGGTCAGTTGTTAACAGATTCTGTTTTTCTCATAGACAGAGAATAATTTGACATACAGATAGAGATGAGGATAGCATGTGTATGTGTGTTCTTTGTTTCCCAGTTCATCCGATTCTAAAATGTCTGCAATAGTGTTGTCTATATTCAGAATTTTTCTGTTTCCTCATTTGTTTTTTGCCACAGGATGTTTTGCAATAAGGATAACTACACAGTAACAGTACCCAAAGCCTTAGGACCAACAACACAGATGCTCAGCATCTTCTTATAATTCTCAAGGGCAACAAAATGAATATCCTGTAAAAGCTGAGAGGCACCACAGGAGCTTGTGGGATTGGGTATTTGTGTGAAAGAAACATTTTTTAGTAAGTAGCATTTGCTGAGAAAGTTCCTTGACATGTGTGCAGCCAGGCAGCAGAAACATAACGAATGCTGAGGGTCTGGCTGACTTTGTAGCCCATGCAGAGAATAACTTCTCTAAATATTTTTTGTAGCATCTGGCACATATTGAAACAAATTATCTGCTAAGGAAACCGAGTAATATTCTATTGATAGCACTGGGCAGTTTTCTTAAAGAAGGAATTTGACCTATTGTGTTTTCTAACATTGCCTTTAGGCTGACATTTTCAGTCCCTGTTATGGGATTTGAATGCTAGGGCTCCCTGCATCTCCAAAGCCCATGGGACAGCTTTGAAAAAAAATCTTACTTTAAATGTCAGAAAAGTTAAATTTCCCCATATTTTAAAATGTGATTTCCCATAGGAATATGTTGCATCTTTATATAGTTTTAAAAAATAAAGTAATTGAAGAATAATAATCACAAGTGGGATCCAAAATAACATGCTATATAATAATTGCTTTTTATAGTTGTAGCTTTTTAATCCAATCACTATTAAAAGCATTTCTTACAGGTTTTGAATACCAACTATTTGTGAGTTTGGGTATCTTAACTATCACATTCTTTCTTCACCTTAATTAAAAGTGAGAAGATAAACGTTTGAAAACTAGGAAGAAGTAATTTACATTATTGACAGAACACCAGAACAGCCACACTGCCCAAGTCGCAGAAGGTAAAGGCAGGGACGGGAGAATGAAGAACCACCCACTGTAGAAGATCAGATTTGAGACCATCTAAGGAACCTGAAGGTGCACAAGTCCATGGGACCCAATGAGATGCATCCGCGGGTCCTGAGGAAACTGGCAGACGAAGTTGCTAAGCCACTATCCATCATATTTGAAAAGTCATGGCAGCTCAGTGAAGTTCCCACTGACTGGAAAAGGGGAAACATAACCCCCATTTTTAAAAAGGGAAAAACGGAAGACCAGGGGAACTGCAGGCCAGTCAGTCTCAGCTCTGTGCCTGGCAAGCTCATGGAGCAGATCCTCCTGAAAGCTATGCTAAGGCACATGGGAAATAAAGAGGTGATTGGTGACAGCCAACATGGCTTCACTAAAGGCAAATCATGCCTGACAAATTTGGTGACCTTCTACGACAGGGTTACAGGGTTGGTGCATAAGGGAAGAGCAACTGATGTCATCTACTTGGACTTGTGCAAAGCATTTGATACTGTCCTGCACGACATCCTTGTCTCTGAATTGGAGAGACATGGATTTGACGGATAGACCACTCGGTGGATAAGGAATTGGCCGGATGGTTGCATTCAAAGAGTTATGATCAACAGCTTGATGTCCAAGTGGAGACCAGTGACAAGTGGCATTCCTCAGGTGTCGGTATTGGGACCGGTGCTGTTTAACACCTTTGTTGGCGACATGGACAGCGGGATTGAGAGTATCCTCAGCAAGTTTCCCGATGACACCAAGCTGTGTGGTGCAGTCGACATGCTGGAGGGAAGGGATGCCATCCAGAGGGACCTTGACAGGCTTGAGAGTTGGGCCGGTGAAGTTCAACAACATCAAGTGCAAGGTCCTGCACATGGGTCGGGGCAATCTCAAGCACAAATACGGGCTGGGCAGAGAATGGATTGAGAGCAGCCTTGAGGAAAAGGACTTGAGGGTGGTGGTTGATGAGAAGCTCAACATGACCTGGCAATGTGCGCTTGCAGTCCCAGAAGGCTAACCATATCCAGGGCTGCATCAGAAGAAGCATGACCAGCACGTCAAGGGAGATGATTCTCCCCCTCTACTCCACCCTGGAGTAGTGCGTCCAGCTCTGGGGCCCCCAACATAAGAAGGACATGGCATGGATCTGTTGGGGCGAGTCCAGAGGAGGGCCACGAAGATGGTCAGAGGGCTGGAGCTATGAAGACAGGCTGAGAGAGTTGGGGTTATTTAGCCTGGAGGAGAGAAGGCTCCAGGGAGACCTTATAGCAGCCTTCCAGTACCTGAAGGGGGCCCACAAGAAAGCTGGAGAGGGACTTTTTACAAGGGCATGTAGTGATAGGACAATGGGTAATGGTTTTAAACTGAAAGAGGGTAGATTTAGATTAGATACAAGGAAGAAATTCTTCACTATGAGGGTGGTGAGGCACTGGAACAGGTTGCCCAGAGAAGTTGTGGATATCCATCCCTGGAAGTGTTCAAGGCCAGGTTGGATGGGGCTTTGAGCAACCTGGTCTAGTGGAAGGTGTCCCTTGCCCATGGCAGGGGGGTTGGAACTAGATGATCTTTAAGGTCCCTTCTGACCCAAACCATTCTATGATTCTGTGATTCTATGAACCTCCAAAAATACCACTTTTCTTTTGTAGGAAATACAGTTCTTTCAGCAAGTATGCTGAAGTCAGTGATTGCTCAGGGTTTGGGAGAGGGACAGATATCAAACCAATTATTTTGTCATTTTAGTTCCTCTTTTAGAAAGACAATTTCTGTCTCCTCCATTGACTGATACCAAGAATAGTCTTCACAGTAATACTACTGTTGCCTATGCTGGCTAGAGTGCCTCACCAAGTATCACAATATTTTAATCACAGGATCTTTACCATGTTTCTTAACACCGCGTTTTAAAGTCTGTCAGAAGCACAGACAGTAGATGAAAATCAAACCTATAGAAAGAGCTAAATTCAAGCTTACACAACATGCAAATCCCATCTAAGCAATAGGACAGTACAGAATTTATGTGCGGGCGGATGGGTTTATTCCACACACTGCTCTGTTGAGTTCAGTTTCTCTTTCTCCTGTACTTCTGCAAATCATTGCACCAGAGCATTTTTTCTTCTCAGACTTATTAGGAGGTAAAAAATCTCTTGAGTCTTTTACTCACAATTAGACTCACCAAGTCACTGATATTTTGATACTTTCTTCTAGCAACACTAGCCTCCTTCCACCAGCACTTCCTACTAAATTTTACCTAAGACACTTCCTTAAACCCAGTCACTCATCTTCCTCCCACAGAACAGCAAGGCCTGCTTCTTATTTTGTATCTTTTTCTCACAAGTCATGAGAGCTCTCGATGTTGCCCGTAGGCAGCTGTGATACTTTCTGGCCACAAAAGTTAGCATTTTAGTAACAGTGCAGAAATGGTGTCTTAGCAAGTTGTCACACCATCTTTATTGCCTTCATCTGCTAAAAGTAAGGGTTTTGAAACCTGTCCCTTGGAACTGAATGTATAGATTCATTCCCGTTTCATCACAGTGGCTGTTAAAGGCTGTCAGGCAATTTGCAGTGATTAATTGGGAAATGATTGTAGACTCAGAACACTGAGGTTAAAGAATTTGAAGATGACATATGAAAGTACAGCTAAATAATTATGCCCACAAATGTGGTGTTTAATATGAAAGGCACATATGAGAGCTTCAAATGCATACAGTTACAAGATTAAGAAAGGGCTGCCTGCTCTTACCTGCCCATCTCCAGTTTGTCTCAGTCCAGGCTTTCTGCTGTTGGATTACAAGTCTCTGTTTCTTCCGTCCACAGAAATAAACTTCACCCATTTGTATTCTTTATTTTAGATTGCTTTCCCCTAATTTATTCCCTATGTTTATTACTAAGTACGTGAAGCACAGAAGTCCATATTGTGTTCCCCTCTATAAAACATGTAACTCCAGTAAGTACCAAAAATAGTGAATTACATAACTGAATTCCCCCATGAAAAAGTAGCATGCCAAGATGATGCATGCTAGACAATGCAGTTAACCCCCCCAAAATGGTACAGTAAGTAATGGTTTCAAATAAAGAGTGTCATTTTCTTTTCCCTTTAGGATCAGGCTATTTTTCAGATCTCATGGACTCTTCTTAATAACTATAATAAAAAGCATCCAATATGCTAGGGTTCAAATGTATTATGTATAGATCATGTCATGTTTTTATAGCTGGATTTGATTGCCTGTTTATGCTTCTCTGCAGTCTGCATTCAAAGTTCAGATACTCTGTTTCACTTTGAGTGCTTCCTATAGGGAAGGACATTGCAAACGGAGTAGCCGTAATCTTCACAAACAGTGCTGGTGTCTGCTTTAGGGGAGAGTAGAGTTCCTCAGAGAGTCTGCCAGCACAATGGGTTTCCCCCCCACAAGTCCCCTTTCTTTCTGTTGTGCATTACTGGAGGTATTAATCCCTTTTTTTCTCTAAGAATGTCCTTAAACCCATAACTACTGATAAGGTCTTTTCGGACTAAAACCGTTTATTTATGCCAAACATAAGGAAAAATTGAAACAAAACCAGTTGTAAAAAAAGGCATGAAGCTAAGAGCTAAGTAGAAGCTAAGGTTATAGATGATATTTTAACCAAAAGACCTTTTATAAGGCCTAAGAAAAAGCATTAAAAGGAAAGTACAGAGAAAAAGAAAAGAAAAATTATGGAGAATGATGAAGAATCATTCTGGAGAATGATGTTGTGAAAGCCAGAAGAGAAAGGGGAAGAAGTGGGGAAGATGACAACTGATAGCAAAGGAAAGAGGGAAAGAGCAAGAGAGTGTGCACAAAAGGGAATGTGAACGAGTGGGAAAGGAAAGAAACTAATAACAATTCAAAAAACCATTGTGTAAGAGTATGGCAAGAAAAGGGTAAATTAGATTATCACCCTAATGGCAATTCATTTCATACTTACAGGTCCTATAGGGGGCTTTAGGGGCAGTGATTTGCTGCTTTTGCCCCAGCCAGGAACAGAGTGGGTCCAGGCTTGGGTGCTGTGCAGGCAGCTGCGCTGGCTGGCCCCAGCACGCGCAAATGACTGGGGGGACCGAGGAGCCACCACTCCACCACATCACTCGGCACACTGCCCATCACGGGTGAGCTGATGCGTATGGACATTTACTGCTGATGTGAGGACCCTTGAAGAAAGCCATCGCAATGGCCTTTCTGTAGAAATCATCACCCAGCATGAGAAGAGGGTTTCAGTGTGTCTCTCCATTGCTCTGGCCTGTCTACTCGCTGTAAAACAAGGAGAGCAGAAACGTGACTCTTGTGGCAATTTATCCCTGGGGAAAGGTCAGAGCCCTGTAGCACTTCTGTGTTAATTTAAAATATACAAGGTCTCTAGGTCTACTGCTCACCTTCATATGTTTAGATAAATTTAACTCATACCAAATATATAAGCATATCTTCAATCTCACTTAATTCTGCAGTGGGGAGACTGAATCCAAAGTCCAGGCCCTGTGGATCAGTGGGCAGATAGACTAACTTATTCTACTATGGCAGTCACTCTAAAAATCTTTATTTTCTGAGGTCTATTATTTCCCTAACATATTCAGATTTCTTTTGGAAGCATTTGGGAGAGTCCTTCCCTATTAGAAAATCTCATTTTCTTCCCCATAGATGGGAGGAGTTGTTTCCTTAGTAAGACAATAAAAACCCAATTTTTGCTTTAACTCTATAAACACTCTATATAAACTTCAGCTTTTTCACCACTCAATTAGTGAAGCTAAAATACCTTGCAGAAGGAAAGCAAAAACTTACTAGGTTATTCATTTTCTCTCCAGAGAAAAAGGTGCTCCATTCTATGGGATTTGCATCTTTCTGAATTTTAAACAATTTAACAATGCATACAATGGTATCACCATCTTCACTATATACTCTGATGATGCTGGAGTTCTATCAATAATGTACCAGGGAAATTGCCTTTATTTTTGTGTCAGCATCAACAGAAATTTCAAAAAAAAAAAAAACCAAAATCTTTTCTTTCCATTTTTATTCTGAAAATGTTCTAAAAGACCACTTCACACCGAAGTAAATCACCATTTGTACACGTTTTGGTATTTTTGCAAGCCATACAATGACTGGGCTTCCTTGGATGGTGATTTTGACATTATGCAAGGAGGGAGCATTCTCATGCTAATTGGCAAATCTAAGCCATTGACAAAAGAAGGTTCCATGAATAGTGCAAAAGTTGAGTTCCTAGTGGATTGAAGCAGAGGAAAGAAAAAAGCTGGTTTAAAACTAGTTTTGCCATTCTAAGGTTTTATAAGGTTTTGTCTTGATTTTACCTTCCTTTTAAGTAAAAATATTTACTTCAGACTACAAGATTCTAAATGTCAGTTTAGGCAAGAAGGCACCTTGTGGAAAGTATGACTATCAAGTATAAATATTTGGAGAAATAATAATTACTTGAGTCATGGGACAGCTTGAAACCAACTTTCATTATGTAGGGGTCTCATTTAATATGATGGTTGGTTTTGAAGTGCATTTGTGAATCATGTTTTGCCCTTACGGAAAAGAAGATATTTTTTATCAACAGGGCTAAAAATAATCATAATGTCTTATAACAGTAAATCAGAAATCTGCAAAAAGGGTTTTGAGATACAAACTAGGTTTAATCCACCACCACATGCTGTTCACTATCATAATATTTTTTTGTTACTAAGATTAGAGTGCAGAAGTTCCAACATATAAGAGAAAGATATAATGTATTTATCTTAATATGGTGGAGGAAAAATATTCTATTTTTCAATTCATAAAATAAAAATGCTACCAAGAAAAATGTAGAAAAATATGGGAAGAAATGGTAAATTAAATGAAGGTTCATCCTCACAACAATTGACCCCATACACTAGTCCAACAAAAGACCTCTGCATTACTTCCTTCCCACCTAAGGCCTAATCTGGGGGTTTTAATGGTTATTGTGCTTCTTAGACATTGTGCTGTCCCTCTGTACACAGTAAATTTCAAGCCTTAGTACTAACTGGGAAAATAAAAGATTCCTAATGCACAGCCAGATCAACTTTATATTCATGGTCCATGAAAAAATTCCAAAAGACTTGAATAAGCCCTGGATCAGGTCCATATTAAAGATCTCTTAGTATGACCAGGCCCCAGCCTTACTCACTGACTTCACTGTAATCACTCATGATTCACGGAGTAATTTTCAAGGTGTAAATAACGGTTATAAAAAAATAAGACAAAAGATGATATTGTATTGTAGAACTTTCTCCTTACCTTCTCCCCCATTTTTGATCTGAAATAAATGTGATTGCTCATTTGCAACAAAGTCATTGATATATATTCAGTGGCAACTAGGTCCAGCAAGACTGACTTCACAATTAAGTCATCAAATTAAATTATGGGCCCAACACTGTCCCCATTGAAATGAGTAACAAGAGTATATCTGACATTAATGAGAGCAGGTTCTCAAGCTGTATCTTTCACAAAGGAAATATATTTAAACATAAGAGGCACAGGTACCTAAGCTTTTACAACACAGTTTAACGTTACATTAATTATGTACAATTTTTGAAGTTGGAAAGGTGGTGAAGTGACAATAGCAACTGCTATACAGATGGCACATCTGATTCCTGCCATAACTAATTTTCAGACAAAAAGAGACACTTCAGAAAAGAATAAAATAATATAGAGGCTAAAAGAGATGGTATCTATATATCATACTGTGCTGGTTTCGGCTAAGATAGAGTTAAATTTCTTCATCATAGTTTGTATGGTGCTGTTTTAGATATGTGATGGAAACAGGGTTGATAACACAGGGATGTATTAGTTATTGCTGAGCAGTGCTTACACAGAGCCAAGGGATTTTCTGCTTCTCACACCACCCCACCAGCGAGTAGACTGGGGGTGCACAAGAAGTTGGGAGGGGACACAGCTGGGACAGCTGACCCCAACTGACCAAAGGGATATCCCATATCATATGACGTCATGCTTAGCATATAAAGCTGGGGGAAGAAGAAGGAAGGGAGGACGTTCAAAGCTACGGCATTTGTCTTCCCAAGTCACTGTTACACATGATGGAGCCCTGCTTTCCTGGAGATGGCTGAAGACCTGCCTGCCAATGGGAAGCAGTGAATGAATTCCTTGTTTTGCTTTGCTTGTGTGCACGGCTTTTGCTTTACCTATTAAACTGTCTTTATCTCAACCCACAAGTTTTCTCACTTTTACCCTTCCGATTCTCTCCCCCATCCCACTGAGGGGAACTGACTGAGTGGCAGTGTGGGGCTTAGTTGCCGACAGGGTTAAACCACGATAGTCCTTTTTGGCACCCAACGTGGGGCTCGAAGTGTTTGAGATAACGACAGATTTTATTGGAATGTGCTAGATCGAACTTAGAGCTGTTATTTCTGTTTAGCTATTAATGGGCAGGCTTCTGTGCTTGCCATGGGGCTTTCTTGCCTTACTGTGTATTAGAGTCTAGTGCTCGTTAGTGGCTGCTTTTTGCTTTCGCTGCTTGCTGTGCTGCTGCACAGCTTATCACCTTACTGTGCTGTGCCTGGGAACATTCTGATAACAGCAATGGGGATGTGCCTGGGCTGGCAGACGGCCAGGGCATCGCTGCTGCTTCTGTGCTGCTGTGCTGGACAGGCTGGAACTGCAGTGTGAACTCAAGTTGAAGGGACTGTGACCTGTGGATGAGTCCACACGGCAGCAGGACACACTGAAGCATCTGCGGCCATGGATAAGCCCACGCCAGAGCAGGTACATGTCGAAGCGTCTTTGGACATGATTATGTCCATGCCACAGCAGGTATACCTCTGAAGGCATTGTGGCCTAAGGATAAGTCCACGCTGGAGAAGGTACACCTCGAAGCATCTGTGGCTGTGGATGAGTCCATGCTGCAGCAGGTTCACCTTGAAGCATCAATGGCTGTGCATGAGGTCATGCTGGAGCACCTCAAAGCGTGTGGCCGTAGATAAGCCCATGACAGGGGAGGTACACCCCTGGAGAGATTGCAGCCATGGGTAAGGCCATGTTGGAGCAGGTTTACTTCTGAAGGGACTGTGGCTGTGGGTAAGGCCATGCTGGAGCAGGTATCTCTCTGAAGGCATTGTGGCCATGGAGAAGGCCACGCTGGAACAGGTGCATCTCAAAGTGATGTGGCTGTGGATAAATCTATGCCGCAGCAGGAATACCCCTGGAGAGACTGTGGCTCATAGCTAAGGCTCCCCTTGGAGCAGGTACACCCCTAAGGGACTGCAGTCTGTGGATAAGTCCAAGCCGGAGCAGGGACAAGGGGAGGAGTTCATTGCAATGTTAAACCCTGTGGTCTGGCCCAAAGGGACCAGGGCTGGAGGTTGTAATGGAAATACCGTTAAATTGTTGTAACCCATGATCTGAGTTGCATGTGACAGGAATTACTATAGCAGGAACCACCCGTTCCAATGGAGGACAAGCCTTACAAGAAGCAGTGCAAGTGCAGCAGTGACCCAACTTGAGCTGGTTTTAGTGCCCAGTAACTCCACACAACACACTTGCTCTCCTGTCCTGAGCGACCACCATAACAGAAGGAGCCCAAAGTCATGAACTAAATGAACTCAGTGGACGTTTTGTGAACATTTGTGGACATTTTACAGCCATTTCACAGGGGTGGTCCATGGACTATGGGAATGATATCTGTATATTATTTCAAAGGATGGGAAGAGTGGTAGTGGGTAATGAGAATGTATTGAGACCTAAGCATGATGTAAATGTTATGGAATAAGGGGTGGAGAATGTGCTGGTTTTGGTTGGGATATCGTTAATTTTCTTCATAGTAGCTAGTATGGGGCTGTGTTTTGGATTTGTGCTGGAAACAGAGTTGATAACACAGGGATGTTTTCGTTACTGCTGAGCAGTGCTTACACAGCTCAAGGCCTTTTCTGCTTCTCACACCACCCCACCAGCAAGGAGGCTGGGGGGATACAAGAAGTTGGGAGGGGACACAGCTGGGACAGTTGACCCCAACCGAACAAAGGGATATTCCATACCAGATGACATCATGCTCAGCATATAAAGCTGGGTGAAGAAGAAGGAAGGGGGGGACATTTGGAGTGATGGCGTTTTCTCTTCCCAAGTAACCGTTACGCATGATGAAGCCCTGCTTTCCTGGAGATGGCTGAACACCTGCCTGCCGATGGGAAGGAGTGAATGAATTCCTTGTTTTGCTTTGCTTGTGTGCACGGCTTTTGCTTTACCTATTAAACTGTCTTTATCTCAATCCACGAGTTTTCTCACTTTTACTCTTCCGATTCTCTCCCTCATCCCACTGTGGATGAGCGAGCAGCTCTGTAGGGCTTAGTTGCCGGCTGGGGTTAAACCACGACACATACACAAGACACAGCGCATTGACATACACAGTCAAATCCAGCTCACCCACTACTTCAGTAGTCCCACTGAAGTTAATAGCATTAATCGTGTAAAGATAAGAGCAATTTCATGCTATACATAAACAGGTATAAAAGCTTATAACTGATTTGACATTTATCCTTGCCAAGAAGGATGAGTGAAGGAAGGATATCTCTTATCAGACCAGGGCAAGGCTTTAATTCCTGAAGAGAAACTCCATGAAATCCACCAAGAACTTGATTTATTTGGGCCTAATTAACACTGGAGGTGCTGTAATTCATAATCAGTAACAGTGGAAACCCCTGAATTCAATAAACTCCATGTTTCTCTGCAGTCCCTTTCAATTGATTTAGGGCCAAGGTCTGAAAGATTCAAGACCACAACAGGCGTCACGAGTGCTAAGAACACTCTACCTGAACCTGCTCCAAGGTCTTTGGATCCAATGTATTGTAAGTAATGATAATTCATAAATTATTGAACCTATCTATCCATGTAATTAAAACGTAACATCAAGCACCTCTCAAACACTTGAAAACAGAACTACAGAATATCTTTTCTCCTTGCCCTGAGAAGGAAATGACTCAAGATTGGAGTAGTGTATGTCTAGTATATGTGCAAGGGAGAGAGTTGGAGTATTTTATATGTGAAAGAGTTGAGTGTGTTGTCTTTGTGCAAAGCAGATCTAAGCTTACATAGACTCCATATTGTAGTTTATTTTCTGCATCAACGTGCAGGAATTCTGTGTAACTATTTTATGGGGAAATTATTAAAACAGGCAATATTAGTGGTTTTTTAACGGAGGATTTATAATCTGTTTGAATATTTAGTGGGTAGCTCCGAGAATGATCTTTTTATTTATTCATATATATATTTATACACACATGCACGCACATACCAAGGCTTTTAGATCAGGTTGAAGAAATGCATAAATGAGCAACCTTTAAGAGAAGCATCTAGACCATGGTTTCTCAGATGGCAGTATACATGAACTTCGGGTAAACAATTATATGCCTTCTCCTGCTCATGTACATAGATGAGAGGGACTTCCGCTGCCACCACCACTTCTACACCATGAAATCTGCAGACTCCTGACCTAAATTATGTACCATATTTAATTCATGCCAGCCCAGACATTTTCCTTAACCAGTCCAGTGTTTGTGGCGTCCCCATGTTTATGCCAGTCCAAACACGTTCAGCAGACTTTAAAAATTCAAATAAGTAAATGAAAACTTGAGGGGGTTTTGCATAGTTTTTTTGGGAGTGAAGGTGAAATCTGGGCTGTATTCAGTCAACAACAAAACTCATAGTGAGTTAATGATGCCAGAACACAACCGAATAAGGAGTATTCCTGTTTGTACAGAGAGGGTTAGTGTTCAAAAGAAAGCCTGAGTAGCTGAATGCCAAAATAAGACTTAGAATAGAAGCTACTTTAAAAATATTTTTGCTCACAGGCTCAAAACCCCAGTACAGTCAACTGAAGGAAAGAACAAATAGGCCATCCATGGACAAAATTAACCGAGATCTGAGCCATTTTATTCTGGATCAGAGCTAAAACTTACTCTGCACTTTCCATTAGTAACCTCTGCCTCTTTGAGCTTACAGAAAAACAAAACCAGGCAGCATACACTGGTAAGGCAAATATTGATTTACTGTTATAAACAAAGCTTACTGCCAGTACAATTTTCCCATTGAAGTAACGATTCTCTTTTTATCACTAATTTTGGCAAAGTTATGTAAATATTTAACATCAGTACCGAAGTAGGCACCCACTGTTTCTTTTCTAAGCACCATGGAGGAAGAGAATACCACAATTTAAGCATCCAAATCCAGAGATCTATCACTCGGGAAGAGGCTTGAAAGTTGATAGAAAGCTGGCACCAGCACAGTATGCCAGCCCTTGACTCAGTCATGGGAATTTCTAAGTAGTCACTTGCACGCTACTTCTGCCCATGGGTCCAAAACCAGCAGGGAGAATGCCAGCTCCAGTCTCAGAGCTCTTTGGGCAACTTGACCTATATTTTTAATGCAAGTCCTGATTTATTAACACAATTCTACCTGAGTTTCTGACATAGCTACATGGCTTTGAGATGAGAACTGGCTCATACCTTTCTGGTTTACAAAAAACAACGGATGAAAGTAGAGCATAGCTGAATACATAGGTACGCCCAGAGTCCATTTCCAGGATCTTTTCTAAGGCATTTTTTCCTGGAAAATGAGCGTTCTTTTGAAGTAGTGCTGAACTAGCAAAAAAGTAAAAGCTGCAGGCTGGAAAGCTAGGAAGCCAACAGCAGCACAACCACCCAACCAGTTAAACTGTTTTCCTACAACAAGAGCACAATATAGATTTCATGGGAAGGTGTAAATGCATGACTAGGTATAAGAAGTTTCTTGGCTATTATGGGTCTCTTTAGTTAAGAAAGTATGTATTGACCGTTCCACAGGGGAAGCTTCATGGGACCTTTTTTTTCTCAAAGACACCAATTACAGTTTTTGCTGCTCTAATTATTATGATTTAGTAGAAACTGTCAAACTGCTCAGCAAGACACAAAACCCAGATGGAACATACACTTTGCCCTAAAAACCTTGAAATCTAAATGAGACAAGCAATGCAGTCCAGACACATAATGTGCTAGATCACTACCAAAAGGCATTAAGGTCAAACATTACAGTGCCTTTTGTTTGTTTTTAAAACAGCATTTATGGGGTTGATTAGCACTGAAAAGCAGTTACCCTATCACTTATATGATTTGTACTTCACATACACAATATACAATGAAGGTATAAAACGCTTCAGATGGAAATGTATGTGCAGAAAGCAACAAAATACCTCATTCATTTTAACCGTATGACCACAATAAGGATCCATTTCCCAATTTTCAGCCTTCACATCTATACTGTTTTTAATCTATGTTTTACAAATACAGAAAACACAAACGCTAGTAGGGAAAATAAAAATATAACAAGTGTACACAAAAAGAATAAATTTCAAGGTATTAGGATTTTCTTTTTTTTTTTAATCTTTTTTTCCCCCCAGGACTATTTCTGGTATGAGATTCTTTTTTTTAGCCAGTTTTAGCCCAAAGTAAATATCTACACATTTTTGAATCATTTCTGCATATACTTCATAGTAAGCCCTGAAAATATGTGGTTTTAATAGACACATTGAACGTCTAACTAACAGCAGAAATCAAGCCTGTGCAATCTATAAACGTGCAATTTCAGTTAACACAAACATAGCAAAAACTACGGGATAAGCATGTGTAACTGTAACAGTAAAGCTCAAGGACGCTAACCTTGCTTACATGATAAGGCAAGTTTGAGGTTTGCTTTGATACATAAGAGGTGAGTTGTAAAAAGTACTTCTGTTCACTTCTGTTCCCCTGCTCAGGAATGAAGAATTCCTTTTGCTGCATTATGCATAACATCATTACAGACAAGGTACAAGTCAAGAGCAAGCGGTTCAGATATCCCACTAGCATACTAAAATAGCAGTGGGACTATAAAATGATTTAGGTACTATATTACACAGCTCTTTTTTAAATACCACTTATGCCATCACATTTGCCAGGAATCTTTCTTTTTAAGTGTTCTAAATGTAAAGTTTCTGGTATCTTTTCCCTGGAGGCAACTTCAACTAGAATAGGCAGGTTGGTACAGCAGATGCCTATCTGTTCCTTACAAACTAGGTCTGATGTACCACGTAGTGATAAAAAGCTCCTTATCAGTTTGGATTCCAACCTAAAGGCAAGTGCTGTCCAGATCTTACAGTGAAAGATAATGTGGTGTAATTAAAGCTCACGACCTACAGATACAGCATGCCAAACATCACTCGCTTTAGTCAGGACTGGAAATTTTGGTTGTAAATTTACTGTGAAGAGTTTTCTAATGTAAAAGAGGAAGAAATCCTGCTTAGGTCTTTCCCTTTTCTTTTGATATTCACAGCCTCTCTCTCTCTCCCCCCACCTTCTTTTCCTTTCTCATATACGCTAGCAAACCACATTTAAAACACTTCATGAACACAGTCGATATATAACAGTTGTGCTTTTTGTGTCCGCTTGCAAACATTCCTAAGTTTATTCTAGGCACTTGAAGAATGACAGTTCAAACATGCAGTAGAGATTTACTCAATTTTAGCAATAAAATTTAAAATCCAATTTCCACTTAGCATGCCAAAGCCTGACACAATTTTTATGTGCAGTTGAACTGGGTGAACTGGTAAATTAAACTGTGATTGGGGATGTTATCAGACACTGGTACACAGTTGCCTCTGGATGTATCTATGGTAGCATTTTAGTTCAAACCAGGAGGCACTACTGAAACAAATCTCCCAGTAGTTCCCACTTCCTGCACTTTGGTTCGCATCACATTTGGAATGTGCAAAATGAATTCCTTTAAGATAAAAATAAACCTGGAGGACCAGTCTCGGAGGGCATCTGATGCACTTTGACTGCTAATGGACATTCTGTCCACAGGAGCAGGCTAGAGCTAGGCAGCAGTAAAACCCTCTGAAATACAAAGAATGTGAATATCAGTGTGGATGTGATCCTCAGCCCTAGATGTCTTCTTCCATAGATCTGTTCTTATTGGGCCTTTTCCCTAATATAGACATTCCCTAAATTGTGAAACCATTTCCTGGCACACTTTTGGCACGCATGCCATCCAGCACTCTTTCAAAAATTTCCCAAACCAGCTCGGGAGTATAAATATTCCCGGGATCATTTCCAACAGCCACTTTTTCACGCAGCCACCTAATTCCAGAGAATGATGGAATTTATTAGCAGGAACGCAGTCTGTTCCCTGGTCCAGCAGTCAGAGCCTGGGAACATTTTCAGGCACTTTTATTCATTGGTATAGTGGTCCCACACCTACAATGCAGTTGATGATCTCCCATGTAGAGACCAAAGAGCGGAAACTTTCCTCTGCACCTCCTTTCTCAGGTCCTCCAGGCACGGGTGAAGGTGGTACTGCAACAAATTAAAAAAGAGCCATGGGTAGAGCACCTCATGTCATATTCAGCTCTTTTTTCCGTGTTTCTATTATTCTATCTCATATCCACACAAAGGCTGCCAACCTTATAGCTGTTAGTCACTCTATTAGTTCTGTGACAGAGGTCAGTTCAGTCCATCCAAATATTTTGACTTTACCGAACAGTATGTGATACAGAGTTACAGAATGAAAAATGCAACCAAGCTGCCATATTGAAGAGCTCAGGGATTTTCAAATCGGACTTAAAGTTATCTGTGCCCTCAGAGTCCTGTATGGACTCATCATACAGCACATGTGTCAGAAACAATATTGACTTTTCAGTACACAGAATTGCAAGACTAGCAAATATCTACTTAGTCTCAATGGTCCTTCCATTGTAATCTTAAAAACAAAAGCTTCCCATTTGCATAGACCTTCTTTGAAAAGTCAGAGCTACATGGCTCTATTAACAGCCAGTGAAAACCTCCCCAGCTGGTAAAACTCATCTATATCCACGCTTTGAGACTATCTTCACACTGCCAAGGTCTGCCCTTATTATACGTTTCCTGGCGCCATCATGTACCACATCCATCCCACGGTCCTTCACAGTGCCCTATTTAGCACTGTGCGAAGCCTGCCCCATCTCAGCTTCGTCACACTGCCCCACGTCACCCACGACAGCCTCCTGCCACCCACTCTGCTATCACCACACTAGCGTGCTCTCCCTGCCTTTGGGCTAAGTGCCTCAGACATGATGCCTTTGAGGTGGCACTGCAGACCTACTTGTTTTGACAGACATTAGAGATGGACAGAAAGAAGAAAGGGGTAGAGCTGGAGCATGTACTACAAATCACGACCCTGTGAGACCGTTATTTCGTTTTGTAGCTTTAAATAACTGGCAGGGTTCTTGGAGCACGGGGTGGGATTTGGTATGCTTTTTGAATCACATAAATAAAGTTTGTCAGCTTGATGTAGGGTGACACTTTCAGCAACGCCTGAAGGACTTAGGAGCACACGTCCCACTGACTTAATTAACAAAACACATTAAGAAAATCATGAAGGTGTTCCTTTCCAAACATTTAAACCCAGGTTGGAACATAGATGGTTTTCATTTCATTATATAGCTGGCATTTGTTCATCCTGTGAAAGATAATGTCAACACTTAACTATCTGCTAGCTGTTTTTATAACTCTCTTAATAAATTATATAGTCCCATCTTTTTCCTTTATCTGTACTACCACAGTTACCAAATAAAGATTGTCATAGAGTCAGCTTATTTTTGATTCAAAGTACTTGATTTAGTAGTAGGATTTATTTAATAATTAGTAATTATTTTCTCTGTGTCCTGGCTGTTTCTTGATCTTTACATTTTGATGCTGTTGCAGGGAAACCCTTGTGTACTGAGACTGTGGGGACCTATGTATGTATACAGTCAAAAGAATCTGGCCCATAAGTAGGTCTTTTCTATTCAGCTCCTCACCTTTCATGAAGGAATTCATTAAATTTCAAAAGAGAATAGGAAAACAAACTGGCTTCTCCAGAGAAGTAAACAGTACAATTACAAGAACTCTATTTCAAGCTAGACATAAAAAGCAATCACCTAGAGCAATAAAAATCATACTCCAGATGACAGGAAACAATAGACTCCATATTGTATATATATTCACTTGTGCCTTTTATAGACTGAGCAGGGTTCAGGACACGAGGCTGAAATTTAATGTGAAAGTTGTCATAGCTCACTTCAAGGTCATTATTATCTGTTCAATCTACTTAAGTAGTGAAATAAAATTATATAAAATTATGTAACAAACTAAATCAATGGAGGATGATAAGAACACCTCTCTTCAGGCATGTTATTTGGATACTTATGTAGAAACACAGGTCTCCCTGGGATCCTCATGTCATCATGGGACACTGACAGATTTCTCCAGAACACAATTCAGAGCAGAAGCCCAACCAAAGCTATGTCAAGCTGCAAAAACTGGGAGCATTTCTGACTTTCCAGGAGGACCAGATACATCTATCTTGGGGAAAAAAATGAGGGATGCTGTTCTCCCTCCCCTGCCTCTCCCTTCGTGGAGCAGAGCCTGGGATGCTTTGACTTGCCCTTTGGTGGAGGCTCAGCCTCGCTGCTGGCTCTGCAGGGGAGAAACCGCCAGCCTCACGGAGGCCCCGGTTCAGCTCTCAGCTGAGAGCAGCGAAGACATGGATTTATGTGCAGGGTGAAAGGCTAGCAACACCAGCACAATGTGGCATCTCTCAGTGCATCCGTGTGGCCACGTAGACCCTCTACCTGCCTCCACATGCCCCAGCAGGCCCGAACGAAGCATGGAGTTACACCAAAACCAAGAGGAGACACAAACTGTCAACAGACACCAGTGGGTCTGGGCCTGCCAGACATTACAGTTGCACATCTGTGGTTTTTTTGCTGTGGTAGCCAAGCTTAGATAGGACATAAGAGTATCCTAGACATGTTGTTTCCATTTTCTGGCTCTGAGGATGCACCGTGTCCTGAGTTTTCGAACAGAACTCTGCCACGGGAAATTAGGAAGAAACTTTAGCTCACAACACGATGTAGAGCATATACAGCTATTTTGCACGTCCTCTTGACAAACTGCATTTGTTTACTTCTTCTGCCCTTATCTTCTCAAAGGTCAATCATTCCACCCAGCCAAAACTCCCTTAAACACACTTCAGTTTTATTCTCAGTGCAGACTGCAGGATTTCAAAAGGGCTGAAAAGGAGGCTTTGCTGTATCCAGACCTGTTCGAAACTCAGCAGTTTCCATCCTCAGATTTTTATCAGTGTCCTTGCTTTTAGTTTCTAGGGGGTTGTCCCTCATGAAACTCAGTTTGAGTTCCAAACTCATATAAACCAAAATAACTCCAAGTGTAACACAATAAGAAAAAAAGCTGAACCTTTATGTGTAACCATAAATCAGTCAAGATTCACTCAAAATTAGCCATAGGTTTACTTGAAAGGTTCATAACTTTAGTTAACCTTTTGATAAACCTGGCTGAGCTTTCAGAATGTGTGGGTGCAAGTTTTATAATACGAGCTTTCACAGCTCACATTGTCACCTGCACTCTGCATTCTGTACATGCATTACAAAACAAGCCCTGGTTCTGGGCTCTTTTATACTGAGATAAGTCAGATACAGTCCCTTGGAGTTGAGTTACATCTCTGAAAAATCTTCCTGCTCAGAACATTTATATTCTCTTCTTAAAAGAATGTCTTGAATTTAAAAAGGAATTCAAGCTTACTAGGTAGATCATAATTCTCAGAATTTCAAGCTTACTTGGTAGATCATAATTCTCAGGAAGAGAGTGCATATTTGGACTGGTTTTTTTATATAAATATGCCAACTCTAGGCAAAGGAAATAGAAAGTTTTAAAACTAAAACCCGCAACACAGATTTAATTTGACTGCAAATACTGTTAAAGTACACTTTCTAAAAGCATGATGATTTCCGTTAAGTCCTTACTTTAACTTTCATGTTCGTTTTTCCTGAGAAAATTGTTTCATTTTCAGACTGAACTTGCATAAAAGCAGCTGCTTTTATGCCTGCAGTTTTGTGTAATCTGGAGTTCCACTTATTGAAGGCGGATGTTCTCCCGAGATTGGTCTCTCTCTGTTCCACAGAACACCCACTTGACATTTGCTGAGGACAAGAAATAAGGCAAAGGATATAATATGGTTAAAAGTCAAAAGCTATAAATACTTTCAGCCTTTGAAATATTCAGCGTCTTAATACGGTTACGTACAAAATTCAAGTAAAAAGCTCTCCAGGTTCATTTTTCATGTTGTTCCTACTTTGTGCTCTAAACTAATATAGTATTCAGAGTTTGATTTGCTGATCGTTTAATGAATTTATGAATAGAGATCAACACTGAAAAGTGAAATCAGATTAATGCCTGCATAGTAATGTTAGGATTCTTGGAGCGCTCCAAGTATTTTCTTACATTGCCCAAAAAAACACTCTCATAAATCTTATTTTTCTCACAAACTGAGATGGCTGTTAACCACTTGCCAATGCTCAGATCTACAAATATAGTCAAACATCCAGCTCTTAATTAGTCTTCTAATTCCTGCTAAAATCAAAGGAATTTAAGCAACTGTATTTTTTAGGTACCTTAATATCTTTCTGAACGCAAATTCTCAGTTACTGCATAAAGATAAGAAGCAAAACAGTGCGTATGAGGTTGTTAGAGTTAAGCATGGAGGGAGAACCAAGGCAAAGTGTAAGAAAGCCATGGAGCACTGACACATTGGATTACATTGTCATTGTTTGCATAAGATTAACATTCCCCTTGCACACACACATGCAATGTACAAAAAGCATGTGAAAGATGGCCAACGGTGTCTACTTAAATCAGCTCCCCATTTGATACCAATTTACTCTCGACCCACAGTGAAAGGGTCTTAGAGAAAGTGGCTAGACCGCAGATGCTTAAAGGCAGAGGTGGCTACACAGGGCAGAAAACCAGGGAAATTCTCTCGGGCCCTAAGGGGAGAAAAGGATAGCACTCACCTAAATTAGGTAGAGGTGCAAGTCATCCAGCAGGTGGGCGTGAGGAGGGAGCGGCTCATGCCTAAATCTCTGCCTAAGAACCCAGCTGTCTACTGCCAACACAGTGCAAAGGTATTTAGGTGCCTACCACCCCTTCCAAGAAATTCAACTCAGTATCTAAATTGTATTATAGGTACCTACCTGAACTTTTGGGGTCACAGGTGGCTTTCAAAATATACTTCCTATTCTGTCTATTCTGCTGGAAAAAACATCTCCTTTGTCCCTATATGTTGTCAGAATTAATTCATGAATTTTAGTACAATACTGTGAAAAATGGTGGGCATTATTTTAAGGGTAAATAAAAGTATTATATTCTTTGTGGTGTTAAGCAAGTTGTGTAACTTTGCTGGACTTGTGCCAGAGCTAAGCTCCAGTAGTTTATGAAGGAGCTCTGTTAGCTCTTGTAATGATAAATCAGGCTAAATGAAGGAAGCATTCCTGTTTCTGGCAGGTACATTCCAACACTGGCTGCAATAAAATGAAATCAGCTACCTCTGTGCAGCCTCACCTTTGATAGTATCTGAAAAAATACTTTTTGTCAGCTACTGTACATGTCTTTTCCCTATGTAAGGGTCCCTCAAAGATTCCTGGAACGTCTGGTCATGAAGTGACAGCCCAAAGCTATTAATTCTTCTGTTTTCCTATTTAAGATCATACGCGCCATTTTTAATACCAGTGATAAAATCTTACTTTCAGTTAAGCTGTGGTCATTGTACTCAAGAGTTGAGCATTTAGACGCATAGTTTGTCTGGAGTCTTTGACATCAACATTGCTCTTGGAAAGAGATTTTTGGCAGAGATATTTTAGCCATCATTTTTATTATGAAAAGAAATGAGGCAAATGTCTCTCACTGAAAGCTGTGCTAGGAAAAAAAAACAAATTAAGATAGAGAACGTGAAAGGAAGTACTCATTCAGTGGATGGCTGAGCAGCATAGACCCAGAAGGTTGAATCCCTGAGCAGCTGTTTTAGGAAGCAGAAAATTCCTGGTTTTGCTAATTGTAGCTCAGTTCCAGTTCCTTTAAGTGTGGAGAGCCTTACTTCAGTTGGTCTGTCAGTGTTGTAAATTCAATAGCGTACTCACAGCAGGTCAAATTGACATAATGTTAAAACACCGGTCACTCAACTGTGCTAAGACTCCCAGTGCTATTGACACTTGCTGAGATGACCTGGTACTCGCATACCAGCAAGTGACACATTTTTAGATAAGTCTCCAATATAAAGGGCTTTTGTAGGAAAAAAAGCTAATTAGTTACCACAGCAGAGCAATAGGAGGAATAGAATTCATTGTTTCCATGAGACCACAAAAGTGCCTGTAAGGCTTCTTTTTGTTTGTTTTTAATGTATCTATATTGAAGCAATTTTTTCTCAGTCTGGGTATGTGCAGCCTAAACCATTTTCTCCATATAATAATTTTACTCTGCTGAGAGGCAGCATCACCTGGGGAGGGGTAAAGAACTGTAGAAAAGCTAAGTCATTTTCTATGTCCAGTTTTTCCACTTAAAAGCTTGACAGTGTCCCCTTTTCATCAGACTTTGTTTATTTGTTTGCTTTTAATTTCAAAGGCTTTTTAACAGATTTGGACAGAAAAGTGAAAACAGCAAGGATTTGATAATTGTAATCTTTTGCATCAAATTTATGACATTTATAAATATAGATGGATGGATTAAAATTCCTAGACAATGGAATATTGTTATTGGCCAACATCCTAGGCTGCATACCTGGTATGCTGAGGTATAATCAAGCATAGGGTAGGGTTTTATGTGTGAAAGCAATGCTTGACTGGATTTAAATGGTTTTGATTGGAGCCGATATGATGCATAGTTGGACATAATGTTCATAATTGCCTATTTTTCTTGGCAAACAACAAGGTGCTTGATGACTGCTTTCTGAGATGTTCACATCTATTTCTTTGTGAAGTGTACTACAATTTAACAGTAATTCTAAACAAGCTTGTGTTGTAGTCCTCTGACTTTGAAAGAATGCACTCCTTATTGACTTAATTTCCTCATTATAGCAGAATTGCAGTATCTCCTTTGTCAAGGTTGAATCTTGGTCTGGTTTTAATGACAATTCCCGCAAACACCTTTGCTCTTTCTCTTGTACTCTCTTCCTTTTCCTACACACATCCTAATAATCATCACCAAAATTCAGTCAAATCCACAAGCAGTCTCACATGTGTTCTTCAGACAGACTAATTTTATCTTTTTTCATTAGTGTTTGACACAATCCAGAGGAGGTGTTTTGAGATAGGCATCGCAGAGCTATAATGATTCTAGCCACCTTGACACAAACGTGCACATACACACACATTTTTCCTCCCCAAGGCACAGCTCTGTCTCAGAAAGGCATATGTTCACTACCTTACTTGCAAAATGTCTTTCTGGGTTTAATGCATGAACGTTTTCCAGACTGGAGTTAAGAGAAGGACAGCCCTAGTCCTCTTCAAGCAGGGCTCCTACCATTACCATAACCCCACAGAAGTACTTACAGGCCCTTTCCAAATGCTGAGGCATTCAGGGAGCCTTGCTTGTTCTTTTTTATTTTGTTTTTCTGTAGAATGATCTGAGGTCTTTATTGTGTTTATCTACCGTTGCCTCCTGGGATGTACCTCACCATGCTCTGATAAGATGATTCTTCAGTCATATAAATCTGCCACCTGTAAGATTGTGCAATGACTGCAATCAGGATACATGATCAGGTTTTTTTCCCCGATCCTCTCTGCTAGCATCTTTCAGCACTATTTGCTCCATCCCTCTTTTAGCTGCCCTCTATTTCACTTACATCAATGTCCTTACTCCATGCCAGCCTGCTTTCTTGATCCCTTGCTCCAGCTTCTTCTCCTAGGACTGAAAGAACAGCTTAGCAATTGGCCCACCCAAATCAGTACGATTCACACATTTTTCCCCGAGTTTGGACAAATCACAGGAGTTTCCAGATGAGATAGCATTTCATATTCTTACATAGAACTTTGAAGTGACTTGTGCACATAATTGTCTCAGTTGATCTTTGGTATAAATACGAGAGACCTAATTGACATAGATGGTAGAAAGGTTTCAACACTGGAAGGGACTGCGCGTGTGCAAAGTGGTTGAAGAGGTGGAAAAGTTCCATTCAAGATTTGGTGGAACCTTGGCACTGAAAAATTAGATGCTACACACCTATTATGCTTCTCATAATAAGTAGGCATAAAGTCAGCACCTCTCCCTATCCTCATAACTTAGAAGCTGCCAGTTCCAGGCCAGTATGTCAGAGGGAAATGATAATTTTCTCATGTTTGATACAAGAAAAAAGCTATGTGGAGAGCTGACAGGTAAAACTGCCCCTTGAGTGGAAGTAAAGAACACGTCCACCTGGAACAGAGGTTCTTATGACAGAGAATGAGCAATCCCACAGTCCATCCCTTAATGAGATGACCAGTCTGAGCATCAGAGGAAGCCAAACATTCCTCCAAAAAAAAGGTCATTAAAGTCCTAGTGCTCTAATGCAAAGACTTCCTGAAGACTGTGCCCTGATGCAGGGGAAGAAAGCAGGCCATGAATGTACAGCATAAAAAGCCTCAGCCTAAAATGATGGAGGGGACACCATTAGGGTCCTGAAAAGATGGCAGCCAAAAGCAAGTGTTTTTCCTGGACTATCGCCTGCTCATGAAGAGCCAGGACGCACAGCTGGCTGGGGTGCATGAGCCATAGACTGAGTGTCACTCCGTATTTCCCAACAAACAAAATCACTTCCACAGAGCCCAAAATGAGAAGCTGGCAGAGGGAAACGTCTTTTTCATCTTCACATTATTCCTCTTCCCTTTTTTTGTAATTAGGCCATCTGTAGGGCAAGAGCAGAGAAGTCCCTGTTGTGTAGGGAGGAATTGCTTCTTCAGCTAGCAGCATGCTGGTGCCCCAGATGCCATCCAGAGTACTTAGAGCATGCATTTATCTTTGACAGACTTGCTGCATTTGTGATATATTCTCAGGTAGAGCTGGAGGAGAGGAAAGAGTTCCTTAAAACTGTCTAGCAACATCATTTCTAATCATATAGCCAGAGAAACTTCATGAAATATACTTACTTATAGTAAAGCTGAAATTCAGACTATAATCTCATATTCAGCAAATTTACCATTTCAAAGACATGGACTTCACAGTCTTTTCACTGCATCTTGGGATTTGGGTGATCTGAGACAACTCTGCTCCAGCAGACCCTACAAGCAATAAACAGACATTCCCCCACTCATTTGTCAGATTTTTAGTGCCTGATAAATTAAAGCACTGAGAAAAGAAGCCGGAGTCTGCTGGTTCTCTGTGAGTGTTGGAATGCTCAGGATTTGCTGATAGTTTTAAACCTGTTTTATTAAAGAGAAATAAGAGGTTGTGCAGATACACTTGTTCCAGTTTGGTAAAGTCAGTTGCAAATAAGATGGTTCAAAGCTAAGTAAGAGTGTCTACATAAGTGTAGTGCTGATTTAAGTGAATTAGTTTAATGAAAAAGTACAGGTTTGCATAAAGATGAGGTTTCACCTTTCCCGCTCCCTGACAGCTGTGCTCAATTTTGCTTTATGTGAAAAAGGCAAAGGAGGAGAAGGGGAGAAATGTCTTTGAGATAATCTCATTGGAAAGAAAGAAAACAAATGCATGCCCTGCCTACTCCAGCTGCTTTCCACCCCAGGAGTAACAGTTTGAAGTGAGCTTATATATAAACAATAAACAAGTTATTCCTGGAGCTTCACTTTGAGCTAGGACTGTGTGTAAGGTGTTGGTTTTGGAAGTGCTGTCAAAGTATCTACTTTTTAAAATTAGACTTTGCATCTCAAGTTCATTAAGATAGCCTTGAGCAAGAGTCTTATTTAACCTTTCTTTTAAGGTATGAAGTGTGAATTTCATGAGTAAAAATAACTTGAGTGAGGGATGTCTAAAAATGGAGGAATTAACCACAGTGATATTTATGCAGCCTAGCAATCGATTTCAAGACACCTCTTTAACTCCTTTCTTCCTGCGGTAATCTCTCCTTCCCATTTGCATACTCTGTTCGAAAGCTTAAAATTAATGCTTCAAAATGGGAAAAAGATAAAATGTGATCTCTAGTGCTGGTGCACATCTCTGGAGGATCTTTTGGCAATTTGTCATGCCAATTTTTCTGCACAGAAAAGACAAATCTACCATCCTGTACGGAGTTTGAGAGATGTATTTGAGGGGATTTTATTTTCTCCTCCCTTCTCCAAGTCAGCTTGAAATCAATCACTTGGACAAGATGCAAATTATCAATCTTGGGTCAGGCTTGTCACAAATACTAACCTTGTAGCATGTGTGTGTGTGGTAATAGCAAATCATGCTGTTCCTAAGAGCAATTGATAATGATATTATTAGCCAAGGTTTTCCATGGACAGTTATGAACACGTACTATCTGTATACAATTCAACAGAAACCCCAGGGGGGAAACAAAAAAAAAAAAAAGAAAAAAGAAAAAAGAGCATAAGCCTTAAAGCAACAAAAGCAGAATAAACACCTCGGTGAATTTCTTGAAGCGTTAAGTAACTTGACAGCAACTACTCATTCACAACAAAGCCAGGGCAAGCTCAATGTTTTCTGCTGTTGCACTAAATAAAAAGTTGATGCTAAGTCCTGATACTTAAGAACAAATTACAACGCTTTAGAAAGTGCTATAGTTCTAAAATGTCAAAAAAAATGAAAGTGATTTTCAAAGCACATTGCATAGTGTTTTCTTTTAAGGGCACATGATCCCTGGTGCCTTTAATAAAAAGCTGTGTAACAATTCCTCTTTAATTCCCTGTGATTTCACCCTAGAAATGACTGCTCTACTTCATTCATCTGCCATTACTTCTAACCACAAACATATTAAGTTGTAAAAAAGGAACAAATCAAGTTGACAAATCATTTAAAAACATTTCTGGAAGGTGAGAAAAAATAAATGAAGAGGGAAATGTTCAGCTTTGAAGTATCTACCTCATCTTTTTATATCTTAATTTTAAAGGCTATACACCAATACTAATTTTCACAAAATAGCACTCACTTCATGACTGACCTTACTGTAAACAAGCAAGCTATCCATATAAGAACAACTGTTCAAAATGGCAGAATCAGCCTCCAACATTTCTAAAACTGTCTTTAATTTCTCTTTCAGACAATCAAGTAATTTCAGTTAACTAGCAC
Source organism: Calonectris borealis (assembly GCF_964195595.1). NCBI lineage: Eukaryota > Metazoa > Chordata > Aves > Procellariiformes > Procellariidae > Calonectris > Calonectris borealis. Next base: position 157,020,098 of record NC_134312.1, on the reverse strand, counting down.
TTTGATATGTCTGCTGTGTTGTTTGCCTTCTTAATTAAAGAGCAGAATATATTGGCATTCTAGAGTCAAAGAAACGTTTCTTAAATGAATCATCCTATTTAATAAAATGTCCCCTTGCAAACACTGTTTTCCTTGATAAGTGCATGCACAAATAAAAGAATGGAAAAGGGTAATTGTTTGGTTGAGATGCAAGGGCACACAAAGTGGTTAGCATTAAATAACCTGGTCAGCAGCCCAACTAATCTACTACGGTTTGTTTTCACAGCTTTGCTCTGAACATCAGTGCTGATGGCCTGACACTCCCTGCAGAGCCTGAGAGCGAATGGTAAGTCAAGATACCAGCCGCACAATGCTTCACCTGCGATGCCAGAGATTTGGAGGAGGGAGAATAACAGTTTGTAAAAACACTCATAAACTTCACTGGATTTTTCTTCCGTTCTTTTTTTTTTTTTCACCCTGCAAACTTCCTGTCAAAGCTGCCAAATACATTACAAGGTCATTTAATGAAGGGGGATGTTTTGGGTTTTTTTTCTTTTTCTTTCTAATTTTAAATCAGTCCTGAGTTTTGTTTTGTTTTGTTTTTTAAATTCAATTTCTAATCTGGGATGGTAATGTGACAGATGAAGGGAACCCAATTGCTCTCAAGGGGACTACACACCAAGATCCCTAAAGGGTCTGCATTACCTATTGCAAAACCTGCTCATGCAACACTTCCACTCCAGCCAGCATCTGCCTTGTAAAGGCAGTAAGATCCAGGACAGTCAGTGTGATTGCAAGTCAGTCTCAACTTCAGTGAGATTGAGCTCATTTTCTGAGCCACACGATGCAAGAATGAACTCTGCAGAACCCTACCGCAGAGCTGATCCTGCCTTTGTCCTCACTTGGCTGCTTGGTGAGGTAAAAGCAGCCAAATTGCCTGAATGAGATTTCGCAATCTCTTCAAAGCAAAAGATTATCTGATAAGAGCTTCCTACCTAATTATGCTTTGAGGCCTGATCCTGTTTGGTGCTGAGTGTTTCCTGCTAAGGTCCATCATCTTCCAGTGAAAGCACCGCTGCGTACTCAAATAGGACCCTGTGCTACCGCTGAGGTCAAACGGGAGTTCTACCGCTGTGTCAGACCTGTCCTCGGCATATGTATGGCTTGTTTAGATCGTTTCCTACTCAGCATGTGAGCTGTTATGAGTTATACTGACAGACCTAATTGTGCCCATTCATTGCCTATAATATCCTAAGAACAGTTGTAAAGGGGCAGGCAAAAAAATCCACCTATTGCAGCATCGTATTCGACTGTGGCCAACAGCAGGTGCCTAGAGAACAAGACTAGAATATAGTTATAGTTCTATAGTTCCCTTACTTACTCTGTCATCCTCCACAAACTTGCAACAGAAAGCCTTCCTGGGCCAGAGCCAGTAACTTTGTGTTGAATACTATGGGTATTTTTTCCCCTATGTCTGATCGCTTTTTTGAACCCAGGTAAACTTTCAGTATCCACAACAACTTAAGGTGCAGAGTCCCAGCTTGTCTACCATGGAGGTAATCTCTCTTTTTGTTCATTTTCAACATAGCCCCTGTCAGCTTCATTTGATTTCCCCTAGTTCTTGCATTAGGGGAAACAGCAAATAATTATTTTCCAACACAATTTTTCTGGACCACCCATCTTTTTCAGAAATTATTCAGATCCCAGTTAAATAATTTCTTTTTCAATCTGAAGAGTCCTAGTCTATTTAGTTACCTGTTGTACTGAAGCCATTCCATACCTTCAATCATTGCCATCATCCTTCCCTATACCATTTTCAGCTTTACTGTACTGTTTTTGACTTGCCAGTCAATTGCCCATTCACTCAGTTCAGTGAGGTCCTTCTACAAAGACCTTTGCAGGAAACTTCTTTCTCTTACTGCATTTAATAACTTATTACTCTCAGCAAACTCTACCTTTCTGTTAGTTTCTCTCTGTCTAGATAATTTATGGCTACATTGAAAGGTACATGATCTAGGAGAGACCCCTAAGGGTCTTCACTTTATACATCCTCCCAGGGAGAAAACTGACATTAATTCCCTACTCTTTGCTTCTCACTTTTTAAAGCGGAGCTTAGGTATTCACCTCATGGTTCCAAACTGCACCTGATGCCCTTTCAGGTGCCAAAAAGGTGTTCACTACAACACTCAGCTGTGCATTAGTTAACACCAGTTTTGGATCTAATCCAAATTGCAACTGGAAATTCTAGGAGACATCTAATCATCTCAATAATAAGCATTGCAATTGCTTATGTGCTTTTGTTGCCATAACTTTAAATCTCTAACACATAGAGTGAAAAAAACCATTTTTATGGTTAAACACAAGTCAACATGCTGTAACAGTGGTCTATTCATGACTCTGCCACAGATTTGTGATGTGTAGCAAATGTTTGTGATAACTCTCTTGGCTTCAGGTCCCAATCATCTGCTCAGTATTTGTCATCCCTTGTAAGGTCTTCAGGGCATGAGCTGTGTTTTGTTATGGCTGTCTGTGACAACCCATACAGTGATTGTTGAGCTGTTGGTAATTCTTGGATGAAGCTTCAAGGTACTACTGAAATAACAAACAGAAATAATAATGTGTATCAGAAATGTAGGACTGTGATGCCTTAGCATTGTTCACTGCTCTCCTTCTTGATGCTTTCTATCACCAAGATGGAGCTTGATTTCTTTCACAGATGTAGGCCTAGATAGAGACTAGACAATGGGTTTTTTGCTAGTTCAGTTAGAAAGGAGTCCTGTCATGGCAGTCAGGCAAGCCCATCAATCTAAGTACAGACTGAGTGTTCACTTTCCTGAGAAATACATGAGGATGGGATATTTAAGGCCCCTGCTTGTTTCCCTTGCAGCATTATTTAACTCGGGAGGTAAGTCAGAATGATTAGTCAGGAGAATAGAGACACTGTTGCAGTCACTTAACTGTTTGCATGTGCAAAGGAGGTGTATCTCTTCTTTAGCTATCTCCTTGTGCCACCCTCATCCCACCAGGACTCTTAGTTCAAGGATCTGTATACAAAATGGAGATCTGAACAAAATAAAGAGAAGACTCAAATTTATTTAGGTATTTATTTCATCAGCAACATCTGGATCCATTTATTTATTTAATGGCAGTAGAGTAAGACCTTAACCAAAGTAAGCATCTAACTATTTGAGACCCAAGCCTGATGTCATCAAGTAGACTTTCCAAAAGACTCACCCAATGTGCCTGGTAAGCATCGCCTGACTCTTGAAATGAGGTGCCTAATCGTTCCACAGGAATGAGATTCTCCTCCACTATCTGGGACTCAGTGGTGGTGATTTGAAAAGCTATGAATGGAAAAGGAAAGTAAAAACAAACCAGACATGTTTAAAGTTACATTTTCGAAGTTAGCCCTTTTGTGTTAAAAAAAATAGGACAATATGATCACATCTCATTCAATCAAATTCAGACTCAGATTTTTAAATATATTGAAAGTATAACACATTCATTTTTAACATTCATGTTTTGAATTCATGAAAAGGTTTTAATTCTACAAAGCTGAAAAAAATAATGCTTACAAGGAATTGTAATTTGTAGGGTGGTAGAAGATGAACATTCACATTTTTCTATCGTGAGAAATTTCTACATGATCTCCTAAATTTCCTTATACACTGCAGTGGAATATCTGGTTCTCAGATATGTTTTGTGACAATTTAATGAGAGAGTGGAAGAAGCCATTTCTTGCTACAGTATTTCAGGAATAAGTTCACTCATGCAATGCCTAAAGCAGGGGTGAAAAAAGGATAATCTGTGTAAAAGAAGATCAGACATCCAGTGCTCATCCTGAAACTACTCCCTTTGTATTGAAGTCATGTAAGTGCTGATTTAATGAGCTCTAGCTAGAGGTGTTAGTTTGAACGAAGTGTTACCGCACAGAGGCTGCAAATAGTGTACCATTAGCTGCACTTTCATGAGAGAAGCTGTTTGAAAAGTAAATAAAAAAGTTTATTCTAATGTTAGATTTTCTGCATATGTGATCAAAAGATGCAAGTTTGACACTACATACTGAAAGTGAGACTTCAGTAGTAAGAATATTCAATACGTCAGGAACTCTAGTGGGTTCTGTCTCCACATTGTATGGAAACAATTATGAAATTCAAATATTTATAAATGACATACACCAAACTGCAGTCTTCAGTATAATTTTTAGAGAAAATGAAATATCTTAATGCTAAAGTGCTCCTGCCCTGCTGTTAGAGAAAATGGGGTAAGAAGTTCCTACAGTGTCAGATGATTCCTGCTTTGTTGAACAATATTGAAATCAGCTTGATTTTCCACTGATGTTTTGTTTTTCTAATTCCACTTAAAAGAGTAAGTGCTGACGATGCAAATGCTGAGCTTATGGATAGAAGGGCTGAATTTACTGAATTGCAAAAAAAACTGGCTTCATACAGAGAGTGGTTTGTTTGGGTTTCCTTTATTATTTTGGATGGGTTTTTTTCTGAATTTTGACTGGAAAATAAGCTTATGGATTGGAGATATTGGGGTCCCATGAGTATAATTCTAGTAGCCAGTAACTGAACTTAAATAACCAGGCATGCAGATTTTATGTCTCAGCCATGATACTGTCACTATTCAATTTAGATGCTGTTTGGATCTACTTTGCTCTTTTCATCATGTTTTGTGGAAAAAATTAGGGAACACAGAGCCTCTCCATTTCAAACTCTTCTGGTTTAATGTAGCTTTTCAGAAAAATAAGGTTCTGTATTCAAACAAGTTGTGGGGAGCAAGGAGAAAGACTGATAAAATTGGACCTTAATTGGATTTTGTTTCCCTGAGAAAGGAAGGGTGGCAGTGACAAAAGACTTAGAGCCGATCTGGGATTTCTCAGCAGAATATTTATTTACCATAAATCTACTATCAGTTTTGAAAGAAAAAAACAAAAATTCTCAGCAGATAAGCAAAACCTTTCAATATTAAGGAAATTTAATATATCACTTGACCTAAGGAAATACACACATACACACACATAGAGACCATTTTTGAGATTCAGGCTTTCTGTCTCAAGCATAAGTGAGAAATATTATTATCTATCTGAATCTTTAAGAGGGATAGGTAAAGGGAGAAGTTCCCCTTCCAGCCCTAAAAGTTAATGTGGTGTAAGAAAGATTTCCATCTGTCAAAGGAAAAATCGTTGGTTTCATACTTAAAAGCTTCAACATTAAATTGCACTTACTGAGTACGGTAGCCTAAGATCAGTCCCTAAGTGTCAACCATTGCGTAGACTGTAAAGTAATTTTTCAATCTTTCAATTAAGCGCACTGTATAATTTTATGGCTTTGGCCTGCGCGCACGGTTCATGCACAGCTGTGTTAAACAATGACAGGAGCAGCCTGGAATGAGGAAGAGACTACAGGGAGGATCCAGTCTGACAATGGAGCCGACATAGCAGAGGTAAAAGAGGCTTAACGGCTGACAGACACCCATGATTTTTAATTATCCTTTCCCACGTGCTGATTGTTGCAACCCATCTCGCCCCCACACCTCTCTCTTTCTCTACCCCCAGCTTCATTGCATGCCTGTTCCCCCCTCTCTTCTCCACATCCTGAAATGCCCTCGCCTCTTTCCCTGCCTTTTCTTTGTCCTGTTTAACTGATCTCCGCCTACCCAAACCCCTATCAAACAAAAATAAAAATGTTTGGAACTCGCAGGGTGTTTCCCGACAGGCCGTTGCTCATTCCTCCCCTGTGACTCAACCCTTCTCATCCCCACTCTGCTCCTGTGTGGCGAGCCCTTCCTTTGCATGTACACACCCTCACCCTGCTTTCCTTTTGTATTTTCAGGGAGTAAGCTCCTCAAGGCAAAGACCATCTGCTCCTTCGCTGTGCAATCAGACCTTTCCAACAGTGTGTATTCAATACCAATATAAATTGCATGCAATTTCAAAATTAATAAGAATAGTTAGCCTTAGTAGTACATAATGAACTTCATGGTATTTTTAGCAAGCCTTCTTAGATGCAGGTACATTACCTGCCGTAATGAACGGCAGAGGATCACAATGTTCTCACATCATTCAGGTAAAGTAATACCTCTGGAAAAGTAATGTATCAAAGCTCTAGCAGATATTTCCTAACTTCCTTCACTTCCAGGAATTCTGGTATTCTAAACAGTCATAAAATTTGGAAATACGTCAGAAGACAGAGAGAAGAATAAATAAAAAAAACCTGTTCTGTTTCAGGGTGTCCACAGGTAGGATTTACCAAAGTAACAAATAATAGACTGGCTCTTAGATGCCTATCTCAGATTTTTTTTCATCAGTTCAGCCTATCTCTGGTATATTCAGGATGTCAAGAAGTGAGAAAGAAAAAAAAAGGAGAGAGAGAACAAACTTTATAAAATATTTTGGGGACAATCACAGTGATGGTGAGGGTTTATTGGCAGCATGGCAGGTAGTCTGGAAGTATTGGCATACATTCCACGTTTACTCACCTACAGCTCATTAAGTATTAGGCACAATGAAAATACTCCCAAGTATAATGGCATCTTCTTCCCAACTGACACAGAAAAGACGACTCTTTCAGAACACATTATTGCACTCTAAAGCAGTCTCCTTTATGATAGTCATTACCTAAATATTTCACACAAGAGATTTATTCTATTAAGAAGCTCTGAAACGTCTATAAAATTAATTATATTTTACTTAAGGTTTTTTGATTGGTTCTGATTAATTAAAAATATGCTTGGATTGCAATAACTTTGTGCTGTTCAACTATTCAAATACAGGCCTTTGTTTCTTCCATTTCTTTGTCTGTTCCTCTGTGTTACATGTACATGTTGTACAAATGTGAATAAAGATAAAAATACCAGCTGTGGCACAATTGACTAATAGCTGTACATCATATAATGTACTCTTATATGGAAATATTTCAGATGCTGCATACAATATTTTAAGACCCTTCCAGGTGATAGTCACTATGTTACATAATGTTCTAATCTCACCGGTGCTTCTCTCTCTCTTTCTTTCAGGCTCTGCAAACTTTCTCACATGCTGAAAGCTAACTTCACACATACATGCAGGCTTTCAGCATCAAGTGCTAAGGTTTAATTGCTCAAAGAAATGCATATGAGTTAGGCACCTTTGTTCTATTCTAGGCACCTAACTTCACAGTCACGTACAGTGCGGCATTTTAGTTTATGAGCATGATCAGTGATTCAGATCCCCTGTAGTTCAGATTGCTGAGAACTTGCCTCCCTAAGCTGTCAATGGAAAAAAAAGTAGTCACAGGATTCAGTCTAAATATTGTGTATATGGGAACCATATCCAAAGGGGAATATAACAAATTAACTTGATTCTCCTCTGACGTGTTTATTAGAAGGTGCAGTATGTTCTGTAATTAATAACAAACAGCAGTTATTAAAATCCACATGTTGAGGGAGAAAAGAATCCCAAACATCTTCCATTGTTTTAATCAAAACATTTTCACCTTGATTTTTTATACCAATCTCTTTTGCATCTGTGAAATTTTTGACAGTTCCATTCTTGAAACATCTAGCTAGAAAAGCAGTGCTTTCTGGGAACATTGCACAAAGCGCTGACATAATTTTAAAGAAAAATAATCTGGCCTTGTATGCTGCACTGCGCAGAAGTATTGTAAACTATCACATAATGCAAAATCAAGGTTTTCTGCCTTGTTGTTTTAAAGGAAACAGACGATAAAAGTCCTGAACTTCAACGGGTTAGAGAGACCAGATTCCTTACTAGAGTGCAGACTGGCTATTTTAAGGAGGCTGAATGAACTGGTGATTTCTATGAAAATAATTTCTAGTGAAGGGATTTCCTCATTTGGATTTTCTCACCAGAGGTGGGAACTGTAAATTTAAAGGCAAAGATAAAAAACACTAGGGAAGAGAAGCAGAAGTCTCACAGAGGAAAAACAAAACAAAACAAAAGCCTCAAAAAACCCCAACTCAGAAACAAACCCAGATCACGTTAGGGGTATGCAGTTAACACTTAAAAGTACTGTTTTTTTTCTAGAGTTATTTGTTTAGGGAAATAGCAGTAAGCCACTGTGTTTTTTTGGGAAGAACAAACAACTGCAACTAATGGTTCTGATGGAAGACTCCTGTAGGCTGTAAAAGTCTGTGAATAGCTGAGTTCTTGTCCATATGTGCAATTTTGTTCAATTAATCTTTATAAGAAGAGATGATCCCACAGGAATTACTTCTACGTAATATGAAAAAGAAAGACAACTAAAAGGCTACTTCCACAAGGTAGTCATTTGCATGCGGTTCAGAATAGCTTTTCATGAAAAGAACCTCACAAGAAAAAGCCACATAAGAAGCCGTGTTCCTGACACTGGTGAACTGTGAGATACTGTGACTTAGCAGCAAAATACTTGTTGTTCAGCAGTGACTAGACAAGCTGAATGGCTGTTTTAAATGAGGCACAGATCATATCAGTCAAGTGTGCTGCTACTGCTGCTGAATGTTGGGAAATGATTTGGAAAAGAACTGTGTTTCAAGGAACTGTGACAAAGAAAGCAATTAAACTTGGCACAACTTTTATTATAATCGATGCAGAGCTAAATAAAAAATGTGGCCTCTGACACAGAAAGTCCTAAGCCACAAAGAGTGGAAACTACTCTATGAACAGTAGGTAAGGTAAGTTTCTGGTTTGATCTAGCACAGTTTTTCTTATAAAGCACACCTTTTAACAATGCTGAGAGAAAAGTACCAGTAGTCAGTGAAGACTTGTATCCAGCAAAACTGATTTTTTACTTACTGCATCCAACTGTGCATGTCAGACTTTAAATGTATTTCATTTGGGAAAGCACTGGAGCTGTTATACTCTCTCTGAGCCAAATTCTGCCCTTGGCTTCAGGCACACAGCTCCCATTGAATCCAGTGGAAGTTGTACAGAAGGAAATAGATTGTGTAAATTAAGCATGCTCTTGAGATAGTGAAGGAAGGGAGATTCACCGCTGAACCCCGGAGTGGGAGTTCACCAAGGGCCAGCGAAGTCAATCTCGCCAGTCAGTCCTTCTCAACTCATCAGAGCAATGGCTTGCAAGATCCATAAAATAAATAGCTCATACACACTGCTTGAAAAATAAAAGGATTTTCTCAGCCTTTGAGGCAGGCCTTCCCTTCACTCATTACCTCAGAAGCAATCCATCCTCAAAGCATTTGGGTTCTGTACTGCAATGGCTGAAAGATGTTGTTTTTCCTCAAAACTGCATTCACCCAGATCTGTCCAAGACCCTTTCTCACCTGTACTGCCATAACCCACATCGTCCTGACACCAGCTACATCCCTGCTTTTTTCCGTATCCTGGCACTGGTTATTCCCTTTGACTTTGCTTGTTGTTTGAGTACTTTTGATTTCTTTCACTCCTAGAATCACAGGATTTATTTCTAATTTTCTCATAGGCTTAGAGTAACACATTTTGAGTCATGCAAAGTTTAACAGATGGGTGCTTTAACTTGGACCTCTTGGTTTAACCTCAGTGACAGCAGAAAAATCCTCTAAGCATAATGGAAATGAGCCCAACTTACTTCAGTTCTCCCACACCCATCTTAAGCAAAAACCATGCATCTGTTCTGAAAATCCCAAAAGTCCTGGAGACTGTTGTAGGCTTGCAAAGAAACGAATACCAGAACCAAATCAATAGCACCAATTCCAGTTTACTTTTTTACGTGCTTTTAGTACAGAGATAAAAAATTCTCCTTAAGTCATACTTACGAACACAGCGAAGGTCAGATTCTGCTTTGCCACTCACATCCCAGGTTCTGCTTGTCTTGTAGATGAAATACATATGTTTAGCAAGTGGATGAGAAGACTGCAGTTTAAATTTTATGAATCCATTTATTATATTCTCCTAAGGAAAAATCTTTTTCTTTATTATTTTTTATTTATAAATATTGTCAAACCAGAAGAACAAGATGTACCGTGCAGGTACTTGCAGAAAAAAAAATCTTGTTAAACTAACCCAATGTAAATATGTTACAGACTTCGACCCAGAATGGCTTGTGAAAAAGATAAAACATAATAAAACAGAGATAAGAGTGTGATGGAAGAAGTGAGTGACTAAATGACTGAAGTATGTTGGGTTTGTACGTTACCAGATAGAATTGTATTTTTTCCAGTTGTTTCTATCAGTTAACATCAGTTTGTTTGAGGGTTCCTGCCTCCAACCAGCAGACCCTCTGCCATTTTCAAACAGGGAAATGGAGTGAGAGAGGGAAAGATCAATTTTCAGTTGTCTCACAATGACTGGATCTCCAGAAAAACTTCGGTCCACCCCTTGCTGCTAGCTGGAAGCACTGTATAATCTCCTCAATACATGTACACCCAGTGACTTCATCACATTAGTGCCTGGCCTGTTATAGAAAGTGTTTTAAATATATAATCCTAGCAAATATAAAACTTTCTGTAAGCAAAGAGGGAGCTCAGCCTTCTCTTGTTTCTTCTCTGTTTGACAAAAGCAGCCTCCAGTGAGGTGTTCCAGGATCCAGTTGTTTGCTTCATCTGAGAAAAATCTTAGAAAGAACTTGAAACATCTTCATGCTCTGTAAAGTCACTATTTGCCTTGCTGGTGAAATATGAATACACCATCCTTTTCCCCATTTCTCCTTGGTTTGCTACTAACAAGATCTTTCAAGATATTCGGTCATTAATTACAAAGTTCCTATGAATAGTCTGTTGGTTTCACACGTACACATACAATCTACCACTGACAGTGTTTTCTAAGTGACTCCAGAGATTTTTTTGCCACTGGATTTGTGAATAAAATTGCTGAAAGGCAGATCTGTGTGACATTGATATTAGTCCTTTATTCAAATGAAGACACAGTCACTTTTTGTTATGCCCCTCATACTGAAAATCCCCTACCTATAAATAAGATATCTGAAAAACAAATTTTCTTACAAATGACATCTTATAAAACCTCCTTATCAACGCTGAAGGTTCAAAGGAGTGAAGAGATGCCTGCCAACCCTGTTTGATGAAGCATTTTCTTGAATTATCAGCTATCAAGGATCTCCTCAGTACTCTAAACCCTCCTGACTGGCTTGTTACCTTTTAAAATATTTCTATCCATCTCTTCAAAAAATAAACAAACAAAATCCTTCCTTGATCTTTGCAAATAACAAAGGTAGTTTAGTGGAAGGTTTTTACAGTTTTTTAACTCATTTAGCAACTCCTAGACACCATAAAAGACCAGCAAGTGCCTTAAACACACAGGGCTCAGCAGAAAGAGGGAGAGACTCCTGTAATCCAAGCCATTATAACCTCTTACACTTCTCAAATTACATTCCATATGTACAACAAAAAACTGACCTGAGAAATCACTTCCTCTTCCAATTATCTTTCCAATTCTCTTTCCTTTTTCTAATTCTCTTTCAGTATAAGTTGCTTACAAGTTAAGCAAAAGAATGACAAATATGTTCAAAAGTAAATATTTTTATTTCACTTGTTTGATCAATTTCTACATAATTTAGAGTATAAGTGATAGAATAACAAGTTCCTCACTTGTTTTACATATTTCTATTTATTATTATAAATGTATACAAACTCTGTACTAAGAAATATAAATGAAATTTTATATGAAAGAGGAGGACAGAATTAGTATTTTATAAGTATCATGGGTAAGTAACTACAGTTCTTTATCCGAGGACTGTTAACAAAAGTGCAAGAGATATTTTACATCAGGAAACTTCCCAAGTAATAAAGTTTCTTTGCAGATTAGGTTATACCAAACCTTAAAGATCAGACTAGTTAGATGGAACAATTAATCCCAACAGCTGCTTTTCACAAATAAAGATTCTTTTGTCAATTTTACAAACAAGTAAAAAGAACAGGCTTGCTAAGACTGATTCAGATGAATAACAGAATCAAACACAAACTACATCTAGTAAAACAGAACATCTATCAAAGATTTTCAGCCATAGGATAAGATAATGAATTAACAGATGTTTTCCCTTTTTGAATATTACTATTCTTGTAAGGTTTTTCAAAATATTTCTTTAGTGCTTCCTTTCAAAACATACTTCTTTCCTTGTTGATATGGCCAGATTAAACATCAGCAATTCTTTTGGTGACTTTTATGTTCATAAGTGCTAGAACCCTGTTGAAGTTCACCTGACTCATTGTGGCTTAATTCCCCACTGCTGATGATTACAGTGGGAGCCATTCTCTGGTGGGTTAGACCAAAAGAGACTCAAGGAGGAAATGTTAGTGGCAGCTAGGTTAATAAGGTGAGTTTATACTGAAGTTTTTGTGGGAATTGTGGTTTTTTTTCATAGCAGTAAAGGGCAGCACTCAGAAAGCTAATTTGGATAGCAATATGAACTCAAACCTGTTCATAGAAATTTACTTCTCTAAGGTTTTTTCCATCTCACTGTTACTGATTTTTTTTTCTGTTTCCATTGTGCATACCATATGATTTGTAACATTCAGTCACAGTTGAGGTCAAACCCTGAGAACTGCAATTCAGTTGAAATAACTGGATTTTGTAGTCACTCAATAATAATCTTGGAGCCTTCTGTGGCTCAGAGAAACTGGGTCTCTCTGAAGGAGACTTTTTACAGCTCCTCTTACATTAGAAACATTTGAATTTTTAATATTTATTGAAGATCTTAACAGAAATTCTATAATGTACTTTCCTTCAGGTATGAAACAAACATAAAGGCTAAGTTTGATTTTTCTTTACCAGTTTATGCAATTTTCAGAAGAGATAGACACACGATTAATTTCTCAGTAAAGTAAGAAAAACAATGTGATGGAAATGCATTGATCTATTTAATGAAGGATTGTAAAGTCAGCATCAGTGGAGAAACAAGGATTATTGATTCTGTTAAGTAACATTTGAAGGATTTTATTCTCTGGTTTACAATTAAAGAGTGTCCCATACAAAAATGTGATCTACCAAAAAGCTTGTAAAAAGATTTGAATATCTGGAGATTTCTATCTGTACATCGATAAATGACTGTGTATTGCAGTCTAGTATAACATATATCTTGCTCTAATAAAGGAAATAGAGCACATTGAACAAAAATTGCCAATAGAAGTGTATTCAGTGCACACATGTGTTCTTTCATGATTCATAAGGGAAATAAGTACATATGCCTACCGTTTTATTTACAGCATATATTGGAAATCAGCCAAAATCATTATAAAGATGGAAACCACCTTGTAACAAGCCAGCTTGCTCCTTCCAGCAGTAGGAAGTCTAGGAGTAGTGAGGCCCGGACAATTAATAGGTCCAGTGCGTTTGTGCCCAGTTAACAATTAATAGAAACCACCTGGCTTCTGCTATAAAAGGCAAGATAAGGCCAAAGAAGACACTCTTGAAAAGCTGTGGAAAACAGGAAAGAAAAAAAAAATTATTGAAGTCTTAGGGGATTAAATCTAGAGGCCAGTGTTCCTGTGAAAGAGTTGGAGCAGTAGAAAAGATTGTGAGTAAGCAGGCGGTGTTTATTTTAGGACATATGTTTTGAATACTTCCCCAGGCAATGATATTAGGTATAGTAGCCTCTTCAGGAGTCTCAGTCCCTAAGTATGCCATCCTTTGTGTTGTCCCCAAGTTGCTATGTGTCAGAAACACTTTCATAAAACAGAATCTTTTACTCACTTTCAGGGCAAGTGTTGGTATTTGCAGGAAAAATGCAGATCCCAGCAATTTTGGAGGTGCAGCATACATTAGGTGTTACAGCACCTCCACCAAATTTTAGAAGGCCAAGTATCTGCACCAGTTGGGGTGCAATGCCAACAAATTCCTTCACCTGCTGATGTGCCCAACATGCTGCCTGAGCATTGGCACCTTCCCCTCGTGAGTCACTGTTCCAGTACACAACTAGCTCCGTGCTTTCTAGGATCCTGGAGTTGCTTATGGTTTTTTTTGCTAGAGCAGCAGGACCTGGACTTCATCCATGGAGTCCCCTAGCAGGAAAAAAGACCTGAATGGCAGCTGCTCACCACAGATACATCCAAGTAACTGAGATCGTATGAGGAAACACTAGCCCTTCATAAGCCTCATTTTCCCTTTTACGTGATGTTTTCTTCCCTCCCCCAAGAGCTTTTCACTATTTCTAGCATTCTCCTCTTTATTCTGAATTCATTCTTCCCAGCAGAAGACAGGTACTTTCCAGCTGAAGTGCAAGGTACAGGTGCACTGGGGATGCTAATCATGTAGTTCTCGTTGGCCTGGGGCCACCTGGCCCTAAAACAACGATCTGCCCCTTTCTAATCTGTCTTCCCTAGAAGACTCATATCACTATCACCACAGGGCTCCTAGTTAGCATGAATCAACATGTACACTACTCTCAGCAAATATTACACTAACTTGTCCTCCCGTTCCAGGAAAAATTAGTCCCCTACGGCCTCTGGGCACTGTATAGCTGAAATTTTGGCAACACTGTCCAAACTGGCCCTTCTGTCTATCTCTTGTGCTCATTAAAGGTATCTGAGAATATTATCTGGTTCTATCCATTTCTGTAATATTAAAGATAAAGGAGAAATCTAGAGAGAGACTGTCTGATACAATTTATGGTACAGGTCTGTACACATTTTACTTTGCTATGTACGTTGTTTTCCACTTTCCTCTTCCAAACAATATGCAATTGTGCGGCAGCAGGTAAGGCATTTCCACCACCTACGTTTTGTGACAAATTCTAAGTTCAGATGAAGTCTCAGAGGAGACAGGTAGAAAAAGGAAGGTGAGAAAACATTTTTTAAAAATATTTCTGGGGGGAACAATTAATCATCTTTTACAGGTGCTCAAAGAAGAGAAGAAGCCTCACAGATCATCATTCTTTATTAAATCTCTGCAGCGCACTCAGCTGCAATCTCTACAAGGAAAACTGACATTGCTTTTACCTACAGGCAAAGATACGGTGAGCCTTCATACAGGAGCTTGTGTGCTGTGGTAGATTGAAACCCAAATAGCTCTAGCAGTAGAGAGAGGTATGTGATGCAAACTCCGGTGGGAAGGGGGGCTGTCTTTTCGCCGTGTACTTCCAGAGGCTCTGGGTGAGACCACGAACTGGATTCTTCCTTGGGTTCTTCTACCAGTGAAGCCCCTGCTTAAATCTCTGCTCAAGCTGAGCAGACATAGCGAGATTGGAAAGTCAGATCTAATCCGACATCAAGTCAGATCAATCTAGTGCTTCTGATACAGTAAAGGAAAGAGCCTACATGGACATAAGGCAACTGTTCACCAGAATTACCATTACCCCTCCAGCCAGGGGAGGTTTAGATTGGATATTAGGAAAAATTTCTTCACCAAAAGGGTTGTGAAGCATTCGAACAGGCTACCCAGGGAAGTGATGGAGTCACCACCCCTGGAGGTATTTAAAAAACATGTAGTTGTGGTGCTTAGGGACATGGTTTAGTGGTGGACTTAGCAGTGCTAGATTAACAGTTGGACTTGATGATCTTAAAGGTCTTTTCCAACCTAAATGATTCTATGATTCTAAGTAATTCCTGGAAAAATTACTTCAGTAGGGCATGACAACACTAACTGAAATGATTAAGCCATTTCATATGCTGTATTCCAGGCCAAAGTCTTTACTTTGTTTTTGTTGTTTACGCTTTTTATGAAAACCAGCCTTTTCAACTGAGTTGTATGTAAGTCCATTTATCTTTTAAATGTTTGGTCCCCAATACACTCCAGTACTGGAAAAAAAAAACAAACCCATAGAAAGATGAACCCTCCACTCCAACACCATCCTGCCAACAAATATGTAGTATCATATTTTCTTACATTAATCCCAGACCCACCAAAACAACACATAAATGTTTCCATATGGTTTCCAAATAAATCTCCCATATCCCATATTCCATAAATTGTTCCCTCAAGAGATATAAGCTAAAGATGGTTAGTTGTCTATTCCAGCTCTCATGGGGGCACCAGACCTGATTTTCCACTTGGTTGCACAGGCTTTGCGCTCAGGCAACTCCACTGAAGTTAACATCTCCCAGAAAATAACAGTCATGGGGTTGGTGCGAGCACAAAGAATCAAAGCTACCATCTTTCACCCCCAGACTAAAGTTTTATCCAGATTTTTCTCCCTCTGACATGTTCAAATTACAAGGATCAGGCGAGCATGCTCTGGCAACAGCCAGCCAGCTTGT
This sequence comes from Calonectris borealis, assembly GCF_964195595.1. NCBI lineage: Eukaryota > Metazoa > Chordata > Aves > Procellariiformes > Procellariidae > Calonectris > Calonectris borealis. The sequence goes on along the minus strand of NC_134312.1, from coordinate 157,003,991 downwards.
AGGTGATGCCCGATGCAGCCTGGCATGGGGTCCCAGGGCTGCAGCTCTGACAAGATCCCTCATAGACTGTATCTCCACTGGGCCAGTGGGATGCAAAACCCTACTTCTGCCTGTAATTTCAGGCTTCCCTTATATATTCTGTGGGACTTTTTGTAATGTTTATTTATAAATGATCAATATTTCACCACAGTTTGTTAATGCATTAGCATGGAAGTAACGCGCGTGAACAAGAAATTCTTACAAGCCTTTGGCTTGTGCAGCATAAAACATTGTCTCATACCCAGTCTCCCCGTAGACATCAGTTTCTGCTTTAAATAGCCTAACTACAACTCCCTGAGTATAGTATAAAAGGCACAACCCTTATAAATGCAGCAAATACTCAGCCCACAGGATGGTTAGAAGTGCAGTAAAGTGAATAAAGTGGCAGTTCTTTACAGTCACACTCTTCGTTATAACTCATTATAGTAATTAATCACTTTAAAGATATATTCCTATAATTCAAGGAAAAGTTTTCCAGTAGAACTAAAATTCCCTTTGTGGATCTAATGTGTATGAGATAAGGTTCAGAAACTTTATTTGTAATCTGATTATTTTTCTCAACAAAACATGAGCATCTGTATAGATCTGCACGTAGGATTAATATGCTTTCCTCACTTTCAGCTTTCTTCTTCTTTTTTTCTGGAAAAATAAGAAATATTTCAGGAAGGGGAAACTAATTTGGCTTGATTTCAAACTGGAAGGGTTTTTTCCCTCCCAGAAGAACAAGATTTAAAATAAGTGCTGGGGAAATGGTTCTTTGCAAACCTGAGCATGAATACGAACTATGGTTTTGTATTTCCTGATCAGGATGGAAACAGAAACACGGACCTTTCCGACCTAAACCCTAAAATTAACTCAGAGAGCACCATTCAAAAACACTTCCTCAAGTCAGCAGGGGAGGAGGGCAATGAAAGGCTTGATGAGAGTTTGATGAATAAAGAGGAAATAAGGGAGGGACGAGGGAAATGACAGTGGACCCTCAACCCCATACAAACTCTTCTTTAATTCTCCTTCATATGCATACATTGTAGTTATTAGCATGACCAATTTGCAAAGAAGGATTTAGTTGCCCCAAATGTGGACATGCCTTTTGCACAACACTTTGGACTCCCTAGGCTCATGCACTGGGGAAAGAGCCATAACCATGCTCAGGTTTTTAAGTGAAATATAATTGGAAAGGCAGTGATAACAATATTACTTTAGTCAGCTCTATGAAAGACACCTATCACTACAGGACTCTATTTGTGATATTATTATACTTATTTTAACACAGGCAAGAGAATGTCTATACTTGCAAATTATTTATTAATATTTTTGTTACTTGAGTTGTCTTGGGTTAGGCCTGCTGTGAATAAATTGTAAGGTCAAAGGGCAAGTTGTTTATATCAGTGACTAGACCAGATTATTACACTGAGAAATGGTCAGCACATCCTGTTATTGCTACTACCAGCAAAAACATTGCATGAGAATAACTAGACAGACCAGTTGCTTGAGTTCTCAAAAAGTTTTATTTTTAGCCTAATGACAAAAATGTCTGTGTTTGCACAGGAAACCAGAATGATTGATACAAGGGAGTGGAAATAAAATTATTCATCTAATTTTCAGTGATACTTTAAAGACTAGACCCCCAGAGTGTCAGAGAAGTATTTAGTGAACCTTAGAAAGACAACTTTTCCACCAGTCCTCCACAATCCCCCACTTCTCTGGTCATGGAAGCTCCTACATACAAATCAATTCCTTGTGCAAGTTAGAGCATTTTCAGAACCACTCTTAGCTGTGCCAGCGAATAATGATGCTACGGAGAACAGCTGGCATAGCCAGAATAGCCTGTCCTTCCCCCAAGGCATTTCAAGCTGGCCCTGTGGGAATAGAGACAGAAAGTGGATAGATGTTTTGCTGTTCCCCAGTGGAGTCTTTTGCTGTTGCTGTAAATTGCTTTAAGCTTGCTTTGCTACAGTTCTGCAAAAGGTACTTATTTGGGGTTAAGAACATGGATCAAAATGTAATCACCCTGGACAAAATCATCAATACCCACTTTCCATGGACCTCAGTAAGGCTTCCACATTTATTAGGGCCACCTTCCAAGTACTTATGACAGCTCTAACTTCTAGATTATTTTTGCCCAAGCTAAACTAACATTTGAAAACATGCTGTACTATGAAAAATGGGTAAAGTCTTGCCTATGCTGGCATCAACAGTAGTTTTGCTATTACAGAGTACCAGCAAAGCTAGTATTTCATTGACTGCAATAAAAATAAAATATTTCATTTCTTTTATTGACATTAGCATTATGCTTCAGTTCTGAATGTTCAGAGAATGTTCATTCTTGTTAATTAAGTTACTTACTAGTGCTTCAGAAATGCCCTAAGGTTTCAGTCAGGAGCAGTACCCAGTTCTGCTGTAAGTTAAATGAAATGAAGTGGAAAGGGTTGTTTCAAAAGAAATACTAGGGTTTGCTCCTACACCCCCAATCTCATAAATCAGAGTGCAGGATCAAGACTGCATTTTGGGAGAAGTTGCTCATTTCCGGTGTATTTCCAGTGAAGGAACTGGAATGTCCAGATTTGTAGGCACAGAACAAATTGTTGGGAATTTCTGAATTCCTTTAGCAATGTCCTCCATAACTTGATGGTTACCTGATTTAAAGCTGACCTGGAGATTTTAATGAAGCTAGTACTTGGGGAATTTCTGTTGTTGCTATCTTGACCATGTTTTAAAAGAGCAAAATAGTGCAACTTGCTCATTAAATACAGCTATGACTCTGTTTCTTGTGCATCTTCATTTTCTTTAGAAGGGGAATGCAATTCACCCTCAGCCAAAAGCCTCCATTTGCTTTACAAGAGCCACTTTATTGTGGAAGTGCTGATGCCAAGGGAGGAGATATTTCTCTCAGCCTGAAATACTGGAACTTTGGGTGTGCAAAAGGGACAGATACAGATCCGTGCTGTAGCTGGCAGAAGTGCGGAGGAGATACAGAAAGGCTGGGAATTGGGGAAAGGCAGCTCAGAATCCTTCTCCTTAGCTGGTAAAGGAGTTTTACAGTGACTACACACAGCCTTGTCTGTTCAGTAGCTGAAATAGCTTACACAGGAATTTACAGAAACATTTACAGAAAAGATGGGAACAGTCTTCAGCGAGGCAATCCCAGCCTGCTTTTTTGCTCTGCAGTTCTGGGGGTTCATGTGAGGCAGGTATAAATGATACATACGACAAGTGCCTTCTACTATGCTAGGACAGACTTTCTTAAGAAGGCATGCCAAATTTTCCAAAACTTCCAGAAAGACCTAGGAGAGGAAGGACACAAAAGTATAAACAATTTGCTCTTTAATACCATGTTTGAGCTGGCTGAAGTCCTCAAGCAACCTCATTCACACCAAGGGTGAGGAAGGCGAGATTTTAGTCCTTTCTTCAAAGCTCAAGAAGTGATGGAGAACAAGCTTTTTCTTCTTGTTTGGAGACTTTGGGGGTTGGAGAGAAAATAGCCAACACTCCCATCTTGGTCCCACTTTGACTCAGAGGGATGGGATCATCCAGAAACAGGAATCTTCTGGGTGTTTTTGAGAACGGAAATTGAACGAATGAAGCTAGAAGAGCGCAGCAGTTCTATGCACTGTGTTCTTTAGCAACTGAATGACTGTTTGTGGTTAGCTTACAAATCTTAAAGCTCCACACTTCATTTAAAAGATTGAAAGATACAGGAACACTATGATAAACTGGATATATAAGTACTTCATACACTGGAATATTTATCATTAATGTTTATTAAGTAAAGCCATTTGAAAGGCATTTTGTGGAGCTGAAGACAAGACTGACCTGAAAAATATGCAGGTACGTTATTTCAGCAGAGAACCTGAAACTAGTCAAACAAAGAAGGAATTCTGGAATACATGTAAACAGCATAAGTCATTTAAAGCAATATACTGTGCTTATGAACTCTGGCTGTTTTTAAAAAGAATAAAGAGAGAAGATATGAGAACACAAGAAAGAGGAAATAAAATCCAATTATTTGCTTCCTAATAGCCATACTTTTCTGTTTGTCCTAAGAAGGGTCTTTAAGCTCAAGCTTAACTTCCAAGCTATGTCATTTGACTGCAAGCAATCAGTGGTGCTTCACGACAACCAAGTGATCAGATCATGGCCTGTGGAAGAAAGCAAGTCAGGAGGGAGTTCTGGGGACAACATCACAGATCAACAGCAACATAACACCCTGCAAAGGACATATGGAACCTCCATTAACTTTCTCTCACTCATTAAACAACTCCAGAGATACTATTCCTCTGTTTCTCTGAGCTATGTGGTGCCTGCCTTGTAGCTAGTTCTTAGTTATCTGAAAGTTTTGATAGGTAAAATTAGGAAAATTTTCCACCACAGTCATTGACTCTTTTACCATGCTAACATAGGTCGCTTTGTCATCAAAGTACTTCTATAAGATAAATGGGTTTTCTCTGATTTAAACCCAGAACAAATACTGGTTGAAGATAGATGTCTATGCCAAAAAATCAAAAGTTCAAATTCCAGAGACAGAGTATAATCCTATCTTGAATGAGGCCTATGTGTTGTATTTCTATAGCTAACACGGAGGTCTTGTTTTACCAGTGCTTTAATACAGTGCCTGTATACATTCTCATGCCAACATCATCTCCTGGAATTCAACTGTTTTATATTTGCTTTTCTCCTGGGCCCGGTGAACAGTGTGGAAGTGTCATAGGTTCAGCTGCAGCAACAAGGTATGAAGAGGAGGCACTATAAAGAGGAACAAAGAGGCGGGGTGGTGAAAGATGAGGTGCTGGGGCAGAGCTGCAAAGAGCCCTGAAAACGCATCTGCAGAGTAGATGTAAGAAGCCACATGATAAGATAATGTGAACAGTGTGGGGTAAAGAAATAATAGCTATTAAAGAAGTAGAGATAAAAAGAGGATAATTTTGAAAATTAATTAAATATCCTAGGGGTTAGGTTGGAGGAGGGAGGAAAAGAAACCCCTAGAGTAAAACAAAAAAAAAAAAAAAAAGAAAAATAAGAGGAGGAGGAGGTAAATAGCAGCTGTGGAAAGGGTTGAGAGTACTGATGATGAGGCAGGCAATGCATGCTTTTTCATTTTATGCCAGGCTCTATAAATCTTCCCTGTTACCGTGAACACAGAGGTGTGGAAGCTTGAGTAGAAATTCAGAAATTTGGATACTTTTCCAGATCTTACCTAAATCATATAAATCTCCTTATATATAGTATAACTTAGCCAGAAATAACTTAAGAACTCATTTTTTCTCATGCTACTTAGCACAACTGGATGGATTATTCATCCTCAGTAATACTCATAGCAAATAAAACCTTTTTTCTGTTTGAGAATCATTTGTGATAGGCTTTGAGTCTGATCTCCAAAATGTGAAAGGCCTTTTGATCCTGTTGATTCCTCTGAGCCTTTTTTTTTTTTTAATGTAGTTACTGTCTGAAATTAGCATTTTGCACAAGTTAGGTGAGTAGACTTTAACTTTTCTTAGCATCATCAAATGTGGACTACATTCAACTATAAGCAGAACATGAGGAAATATGTAGAGGTACAGTCTCAGTCTTTCAGCTGCTTTCTAATCTCAGCTTTTCTTTCATAAGCCATACAGTAAATGTTGCTTGAATTTAAGTGATACCTGCCTGAGTCTGCAGAAAGCCTGAAGCAGTGGCTCTGAGGTGGGATGACACTCTTCATTTCAAGAGGAGTTAACTAAGTTGTTTTAAACATCAACAATAAGTTTCTTTCTACACTGTTCAAAGCATGTTTTGGAAGGGGAGGAAGTATGTGAACATGCAGATCCACCCAGACTTCTCTGAGTGTCTGTTCATTTTGGTATGCTTTTAATAACACATGGGAGGGGTGAAGAGTGCAATTGTTCTTATTTTGCAGTCGGGAGGGTTCAACTTTCAAAGGCTTGGGAAATGCCAACTTGGGGGTTCAGATACTGTGAATTTAAGTATTCACTGCCTCCTATTTGGAGCATGTTATTGGTTAGCTAAGTCACGGGATATTCTTCCAGCTCACTAATTGGGTTAGTGTATCCTTTTAAACAGAGGAATAATGAACGCTCTTGTTTGTAAAGGAATAGCCTCGTTCGCATGCAAATACGGGTATTCACACAAATCAGCCATTCCTCAAACCCCCTCAGGAACAAAAACCTTTCTGTCTGAAACTGCAGGAGCAGCAGATAACAAGGGGCCTTGATATGGATAGATCAAACAGCCATTTCAAATTCCTGCAAATGTTCATGAATACTGTTGTTCAATATTCATCCAGTTCTGGCTTTTCCCGCACTATGGAAAAGAAAACAAAAAGTTAAAATAGGATGTAAAGGAATCAAGAATATGAAACGGTTGTGCTTTCCAAACCAATTCATGTATTCCTGTGTAGTACTTTTCAGGTTGTTCCCTTGTTTTTGAAAGACAAATGATTACAAAAAATAAATTATGTAAAAACACTTTGGGATTCATTGTTTGTTCAAATTGGACATAGCTCAAGCCCAAACAACAGATCCAATAAGCATGAGGCAATCCATAATTTCAGATGCCTGAAAATTCGAGATACACAGTATCTAAGCAGGTGAGAAATAAGACTTGCCATCTGAAGGTTTACCAGAAATTCTTCATCGATTCTCCAAGACTCCTCAAAGAATAAGTTATGTCCTCATCTGGCTATAAAAATAGCTGTTTAGCCATAAAGTATTATACAAAAGTAAGTGAAAAGAAAAGAGCCTTGCAAAGAGTGACAGCTCCAAGGGTAACTTGGCTCCCTTTCCTCACTCTGTTTTTATAGCTGTAGGAATTCCTTATTACTTTTTCTCAAGCTGTCATCAGAGCAACAGAACCCGCTGTTATTTGGGTTTCTCTTCTCTTCAGATGGAAAGAAAGGGATGTAATAAAGGCAGGTCGTGAGCAATAGGTTGTAATCTATCCACAAAATGGCCCCACCTTGCCGTTTGTTCCCTCGTATTGTGTTCGAACAAACTCCCAGTAAATATGTCTGCTTCACATTGATCATCACTGATAGTAGCATCCCTAATAGTGGCTCCATCTTGACAGAAAAATGGTAAGCACCATTGTGCTCCGATGTTTTTGTCTCTTTCTACAGCCACTGCAAATCAAAGCTGTTAATTTATCTGATGAAAGACACGATAGTGAATGTTATGTACAACCCAGATGTTTCCCCACTGATTTCCTAAATAGGAGCACATAATTGTGACGATTGGGAGGCCATTAATTCAGACTACTTGTAAGCTAAAGAAAAAGAAGACCTCAGCTTACACTTTCACTGTGACAAGCTTCTTTGCGTGAGATGTCTGTCTTACTGCTCACCATTTTACAAGCCTAACTAGTCAAATAATTCCCCCAGTTCTTCTCCATCTGTTTTCTCACAACAGTGTTAATGTTCACTTAAATAAGCATAGTAGCATTAACCTTTTGAACTATTTGTCTCTCAACTCTCCTCAGATCAGATTTGTGGTCTAGAAAGTTGACTCTTCCCTCAACTTTGACAGATTTTCTTATTATCCCCTGCTGACCTGTAGAGAATTGCAATGGCTCAATTCCTGAGGCACCTACAAGTTTCAGATGGACTCAGCCTCCCTATCTGATTGCCTGTCATGAGAAGCGTCAGTGCTAGGCTTTTTATTTCAGTTTATTCCCTTCCTCTCAATAGATATAATGAATTCTTTTGCACTCTTATGCTCTTCTTTTCAGCAGGCCTTGCATATCACATTTTCATCCGCAATGCAAAGACCACTTCAGAAAATATGCCTGTCTTTAAAAAAAAACTTTGACAGCACACATAACAACAAGTGCATTAATATGTGCATTATACGGATCTGATTTTACTGATACTGTCCACAGTAAATTGTATATAAGTTGCTAAGGCATTACCTCTGTGATTTAATCTTTCTATTTGCATAAGTACTATTAGTACTGATAACTAAGGCTGATAAGTTAGGCTTAAATAGAGCAAAATGTTGATAAAATTGGCTACTCTTCATGCAGGAAAACTGTGGAAGGAACTTTACTCTAGAGTAAAGCTGAAGCTTTGGAAACTGCCATTCAACACAGAGGCTGGTAAGTAGCTAAAAGCATAAGCTGACATTAAAAAACTAGTTTGGATAAAAAAAAATACATGCATTGGTGAATCTCCAGTAACAGTCCAGGTATGTATTTTTAACCCCTACTGCAAATATGACAGGTCAGACACTTTTCACTGACATATGTTGAGTTCTCCTCTTTCGCCGACAGCTGAGCTAATAAGAATTACATCACATTAGCCGTGCGAGTTACCACAAATCAGCTGGCCTCTAGTAAATTGGGGTGAAGTCTAGACCAAGAAAGGGTTTTTTAGATAGGATTGGTGGTGTTGTTTGAGTTATGCTCAGACAGAGTCAGAAATATAAACACTCAGAAAGCTATGGGCAAACAGTTGAGGTATGACCTTGGGAGAGTGTTTAGGGCGGAATATAATTGGAAAGAATGCTTAGAATACAGAGCAAGGAAGCTGTTACCTGCTCAATTTCAACCCTATTTGGAAAACACAGTTTTGATATACTTTTACAAATAAGCAGAAATAAGAATTTGTCATCTGAGGACAATGGTCAAAATAAAAGGCTAGCACTAAAAAGAGAGATCCCAAGAATGTGGTACAATGCATAAACAGTGTAGAAGCAGAAAGAAATACTAGGATTTTCACCCTTTTAGTGCAATTATCCCATTGTGGCCATTTCTATGTTTTCTGTGTCCTACAGTTTATGCTCTAGTCTCTCTGTAGCCCCTACTGCAAGCTTCCCCCCTGCCCCAAGCTGGGCCTGTTCTGTCAAGAAAGAACTGTGAGAATGACTATACAGAGATGAGAAAGGCCAAAATTACAGACAAAGTTGAGATTGCTTAGGTGGGATCATCTATAAGTCAAGGATTCAGAAGGGAAAACACAAGCATAGACAGGAAAGGGCAAAGCTAGGTGCGGGGGGGGGGTTAGGGTGGTGTCAGGAGTCCCAGGCTGAGCTGTCAGTGTCATCAGTGGAGACAGTGGCACATCTCTGGTGCTATGGGGCCTCTGGGAGAGCTGTGGGGGCCAGCCCTACCTCTTCTTGGCCAACGCTGGTCCAGGCACCAGCAGCTCTTTGGTTGCCTCATTCATCAGAGTGATGAGCATGCAAGTGCTTAGGCTAACATTTATTGATTCCTAGCTATCTTCTGTGTCTGCTATCCTGTGAATAACTGTTTTACATGGTTTCATTGCATATATTATTCTTGCAGAATATCTTTGCATTTCTCTGAAGATGCCTGAACAAGCCAACAAAAAGGGGTCATAAGGAAGACAAGGAGCAGAGAAGGAGCAGTGCCATGACTTCACTGTTAACCCAGTGTCTGCAGTGTTTCATGCAATAGGGCAACAACAGGGCTGACACACTGCAGGAGCACCTGCTCCAACCTCAGCTTACAGATCCCTAGTATCTCATGTGGCCCAAGAGGACCTGTTGTACACCATATTGATTTAATATCGCTTGCATGGACTAGTGGCACAAATGACACAGTTTAGCCCCTAGAGTGCAGAGTACAATCCTCCCCTATTATGCATAGCTGCTAACATGCAAGTCAGAAAGCCATTCCTTGAGGAGCAGCAAACAGCTTGCAGACTGCCATACGACTCTCTGTTTGAACAACTGACAGGGAACATCAGACACTGGTTAGCTGAGGCACTGATCCAAAGCCCCTTTAAACATCTCGGTGACTCTCTTGAAAATAAGATGTAGGAGCTTTTCAAAAGATTACCCTTAATCTGTCACAGCGTGGAAAACAACTTAATACATTTATCATTTTTTTTCAGCTAGTGAATTCAAATCCCCCTGCGACAATTTGACTAGCAAGTCAAACTTCTCCTACATAGCAAATGTCTGTCCTGAAATTGCAAAGAGTGGGTCCTTTTGTCGCTGACTTGTCCTGCACACGCCAGGCCTCCTATCAATGGGAGTTTTGCCACTGAATCAAACAGCAGGAGCACTGGGGGACCACTGGTCTTTGTGTCTCTCTTTATACTATCATGTTTGATCTAGTCACCTCTCAAGCACCAGCTGAGTCACCCTCAAGCACCAGTTCAGGTCAACAGATACAAGCTTACTTGTTAACCTGGACCCAATGCACCATGGAATACTTTTAACCATTTAGCAACTTTTCTTCTCATGTTATGTTGAAAGCTCATCTTCTCAGCAAAGCAAATGAGCTGTCTTTTTCTCTTTTAGCAAGGATCGTCAGCTTGTGCTTTAAACAACAACTCAGCCCTCTGTCAGGCTTGCAAAAATCCTTGAGATACAGTGCAATAGAAATCTGTTTTGTCTTTCATTTTATATCCTGCTTCCCAGAAAGTATCAATATTTGCTTTTCAGACGTACCGTTTGGGTATTAAGGTATTTCCTTCACCATGCTCAAAAGCTGATTATTCTAATACAGCTCAAGAAAAAGTCTAGTATTTGCCTGCTTTCAAGTCAGAAATACACAGAGTTTCATTTTTTAAAATTCTGTTCTGTATTGGATATATTCAAACCAAAGTCACCTTAATACTAAAAATCAAATTGTCAGATATTAAATGCTCTGGCTAGTGACTATTAAAGAGCAGTAGCTGTTTTGGAGCAAGTGCACATTTCTCAGTGGCCAGATACAATTTTGAAGTGCTTATTATCCATCTGAGCATGGAATTTTTAAGTACCTTGTTCTATTATATCCATTCTATTACATCCATTCTTTCAGCAATTTCCTTGTAAAATTAGATTTGTGCTAGGTTTCTCTCCCTTAAAGCAATGAACCAGAGAACTGCAGTAATCTCTATTGCCTCTCATGCCGTATTTAACCTTATACATGTATTAGATATAGATTAACATCTTGTCTTGGAGAAGCTTATGTTTCATAGAATATGGCAGAGTTTCATTTAAAAAAACAAATCAATATAACCTTCATGCTTAAGGAAAAATAGGAGGGTGTTTTCAGTGTTCTCCCTCACAGGCATAATTCTTAAGCTTTTCCAGTGTGACTGGGCTAATGGCACTATCATGATCAGTGTTTTTACAGTGTAATGAAACCTCGTTGAACAAAATGGCTTTTTTTCAGTCACATAAATCATTATTTGCAACCTACTAAAATGTGACAGTATGAAACTTTTTCCAATCTAACGGATCTCTGTGGATTTAAAAATTTAATTTCAAGTTCAAGAACACAATCTCTGGGAGAGAGGGGATTCCATTCTGGAAAACTTGTATAAGCCAGGAGGCATGCCATTTTGTTTCCTACCAAGGAATGAAAGTGAGGAAGAAGCATGTAATTTCACCAGGCTATGTAATTTCACCAGGCAGTCTGCTGGGCTCCCCTGGGGCTCCCAGGCAGCAGTGCTGGCTAAATGCAGATGCGCTGCGCTCCAGCCCAGATGTACACAGCAACCTGTGATGACGCCACAGTGATGAAGACCAAGCCCTTATCTTCAGGCCCACTGCGAGTGTGGTGGGAACGTAAGGCTGTCTCCGAATACACCGATGAAGATATGCTGATGCCACGAATAGCTGTTCACAGCCATGGAGAACTAATAGCTGTTCACAGCCAGCCAAGGCAAAGCACGGTGGGGCTGGTGGGGGCTGAACGATAGAGGAGGAGCAGGGCAGCTCTCCTTGGCGGGGAGCCGAGGCCAGGGGGACACCAGTTCTCCTCAGCTGCAGCCCTTTCCTCTGCTTGGCTCAGCCTCTCTTGCTTCTTGGCAGCCGCTGCTGCTCCATATTTAAGGTTTCTGTGCTACAGTGCAAGAAGGGAGGGAGGAGGGCACTGGGGAGAGAGGAGGCAGGACCACCCAGGTACTTTTTCAGGTGAGGACTGAGGGGGAGAAGTCTATTTGCCCCAGGACCCAAAACAAAAAATTGGTGTGGGCTCTAATAGCACTGCTGGAACAACCAGACCTGCAAAACATTTGTAAACACAAGGGTTTATTTTTCATTTTTCTTTTTTCTTTTTTTCCTTTTTTACTTACTTTCTCTTTCTTTCTTCACTTTTTTCTTTCTTCCTTTCTTTCTTTCTTTTTTCTTTCTTTCTCCCCTTCTTTTTTCTTTCTTTCTTCCTTTTCTTTCTCTCTTTCTTTCCTTCTATCTTTCTTTTCCTTTCTCTCTTTTCCTTTCTCTCTTTCTTTCTCCCTCTCTTTCTCTCTCTCTTTCTTGCTCTTTCTCTCTTTTTCTATGTTTTTCTCTCTCTCTCTCTCACGCACAAACACATACACAAACAGATGCCACTTCTCCAGAGAACACCACATTATACTTTAATGGCAAAAAGCAGCAAGGACTCTCAACAGCATCAAAAACAGTACTTTTGTTCCACCAGTTTAATGCAGAGATGCTCCCTATAGATAAACTGCTATTTTTAAAGCATAGTTTCATAAAGAGTTCATTGCAACACAAGCCGGAGTGTGCATTTATAATATCAGTTTTGGGGCAGGAATTGACTGAAAACAGCCCTTCTAAACATTCACAGGCCATGGTAAAAATAAGGAAAGTTGCTGATGATGATGATTGCAGTAAACCACTTTTCCTTTTGCTTAGGGGAAGGGTGCATGCAAAGGCAGTTTCTTCAGAGTAACTTGGTGTAAATCCACATCTTCACTTATCTCGCAGAAATATTCATAAAATCAAATCCTTTAACATAGTGTTAAACTACTAGCAGATCCTGGAGGGAACATTACCTCTGTTTTCTGATAAGTTTCAAAGATTTTATTTTCATGATCTTCAATATTTATGGTGGTACAATCTAGGCACTAAATTTGTTGGACATGTTTACAACATATTTACAGCAACATAAATTATTACAGAAACAGAAAAAAGTACAGAGGGTGAAAAAGAGAACATAATTTTAATAAAAAACTTCTGTGATTTTACTGCCTTTTTAGAAGAAATTTCTCATTTCAAAATTTTTCTACTAGCAAAATATCTGGCCAAAATATTTAATAAAGTTTAAAAATATTTTCATTAAAATAATATGCCTTTTATTGGGGGAATGCCAAAAAATTATGTCAAAAATTACATCCTTTGAAATATTTTTAATGAAGTTATGAAAAAAATGAGAAGTCCAGGCTAAAGGTTAATTTTTACTACAGTAATGTAGCCTCCCCAGAGATGTAAATTATTCTCAAAGCTAAATAAAGATGTTCAGATTCAACACAAAGAATGAATCAATCTAGAATTACAAGAAACATAGTGTTCTGCACCACTCCTGAAGCAGCAGAGGTATTTGAATCTTCTCCAGTTTAAAGTGCTGGAGCAAAGTGTACTTTGAGGTCCTTTCCATCACTGCTTTTCCATAATGCTGTGGTCAGAAACATCCATAAAACTGCTGCTCCAGGTGACACTGTACTGTCTTCTTGCCTGGAAGACAAATATTGCAATCCTAGTGCCAAGTAATGGAATACCTTGGTATTGTCTCATACTGTCACTTTCTTCATTTATTGAGCTGGAAGGGACTTCGTTAGTACATTCTACTGCAGTGGGGCGAGATCTACATGATGGTCTGTGTTGTCCTAAACTCTATACACTAGAGTCCACAGTCTCTCTAGGAAGCCTATTCCAGCCATGGAATGTAGTCATTCTTTTCCCTCAGAAATTGTAAAGGAGTATGTTTCACATCTTTCCATTAGTGGGTGATTGTGAGCACTAATCACCACCCTCTTTATAACATCTTTTACATATTAGAAGATGTAATCATGGTCCTCCTTAGTCTTTCCTATTCTAGACTAAGCAAAACCAATCCCCACCATCACAGGACATCTATCTAACCTCTTATGCTTCTTGATACTATTTTATGGACTCACTTTCTTGAAGTGTGGTAACTCTATGTGAAGATAAGCTTGGGCTGATGAAACTTAAAGACTAATGGGAAGTAAATAATTACCTCGCTTTTCACACATACAATACTCCAATCAGTATATTCCTGAACAGGATTTCCTTTCTTCTTTTGCAGTAGCTGCACAACGGATGCTTCAAGATTTTGTATTTGATGAGTGCTTACTGTAGAATACCACAGGGTCCTGACGTCATCATTCTTCAAAGAGCAGTGTGGCACAAACACACTTTCTGCGGATAGAGCCAGGGCTCTTAGGATGTAGATGCTTTTGTGCATGTGGGTCCCACTCTAATGTGGATTTGCAGGTGCCTGACATATATACCAGAACCCACAAAATTTCTCCTCACTGCAGTAGTACAGATATAAGTGTTATTAAGTCTTATTAAGGTACAATAGATATGATCCAAGGTAGCCTCCTGCCTTCTTTTTGTATATTAATCACCAGCTATTTAATCCCTTTTTCATATTTGTTCTTTTTTCTTTTTTTTTTTTTTTTTTTTGCTTCCTAGGCATAGGTCTTTATGCTTATCTATATTGGCTTTACTTTGCAAATTTCTTTTCACAGTTTATCATGACCATCTTGAACTCTACCTCTGTCATCCAAAGAGTTTGCACGTTTCTCAGCTTATGTCACTATCAAATTTCCTCTTAAATCTAAGTTCTTAACTAAACCATGAAACTGAGCCAAGTCCAGGACAGACAAGTCATTATCTTTTACCTGGGTAACAAGCATTATTTGCAGATATCAAAGCAGAAAATAATGTTTAGGTTGAAAGTTTGGGGCGTCGGAGAAGAGTTAATGGTCATTGACCATGGTTGTTTGGAAAAATTATGTTTGCACCAATTAAAGAGTCAACAGCCACCAAGTAAGGAAAAGCAAGAGGAAAGATGAAAGCCACTACAAGAAAGATAACTTCAAACTCTGGCAAGAAACTTGAAGAACTGAGCAGGAGGAAAACCTAGTGAAATAATAGCAAGAAAGCAGCAGAGGAAATTAGAGAAAGACATCCTTAACTGCTATGTCTCATGTGTTTCAAGTTGTTTCTATGGTCACAGAATAAGAAGGTCAAATCAGATCGAATAAAGCAGGGCAGAACTGAACAGTACAATTAGGCCATAGTCAAAAAGTAATTACTTTTCCATTCAGTAGAGATTGCATGTTACTTCTTGGAACTGTACATTATTATCTAAATAATAGATACTAGCCAGCGAAGCAACTGGGAATGAATCGGGAAAAATCAGCTAAAAAGCCACTTGGCTAAATATTATAACATTATAATTTATATTAAAGCTCAGATAAACTTGAAAGTTGGACACTAGTGGGTCTTACCATATTTATGCTAACCCACCAAGAGACTAGAGAAATAAAGAATGCAGCACAGCACTAAAACAGAGCAGTACTGAAAAAAAATAATTTTTAAGCTACCAAGACAACTAAAGTAGCATTCCCTTTGCTCTATATTCTTTGCATTTTGATATTATAATTATGATTATGGTATATATCCTATCCTATTGAGGGTGTTGGTACATTAGATAACTTTAACTCTCTATGGAGTCTTATTTTTACTTCATCATCTTTTATTCCAGTCATCCATTTTTCCCTATTTTCTTCACAGGACATGAGATGTACTTCACAACGCATGCAGTCTTCACATTTTTGTCAGTCATATATCTCTCTATAATAGCTCCCTAAAAAAGTCAAGTATTTTGCAGTGCTGAAGCCAATCCTTGGCTGAACTAAATGCCACAGCTCTGTGGATGCGAGTGGAGATTCCTAATCTATCCTGCACGAACATATAACTCAGTGTTTGAAAAGGTATACCTGTCCTTATGGATTCTTATGGATATCTTACCCTTAGTAACACATCTTCATTCAGCATGGCAAGAATCAGCATGCAGCACCTGAAAATCAGTAGGACCACTCCACTACTGATGGAAATAGAGTCCGAAGTAGTGTGAGTCAGCCTCTCCAGTGAACAACTGTCTTTGTTCAGAAGCCCAAAGCAATCTGTGTTATTTACAGCACACCAGTGGCTACCAAATCCAAAGAAAGTTTAGTAAATCATTCCCATATCAGAGAGAAACCATGCCATGGTCATACTACCTGAGTTACTGTCATCCCAAACCAGCCATATTTTTGCACTGCACTATCACTTAAAAGAACCACTCCTAACCAAAAGCAATTCCTTCAGCTCTATCTGCCAGCCCTGGAGTCAAGAGGGTTAAAGAAGCTATAATTTATTTCTACCAAGTGAATAGAAAATTAGGATCTTTCACTTTCTCTCTTTCTCATGCATCCCTAAGAAAAAAATTATTTCACTGGAAATTATGATTTCATCAGCTGAACTGAAAATCAAGAAATAGACCACTTTAAATATTCACACCATCTTGATTAAAGCAGGTGTCTCCAAGCCCTATTATTGCAAAGTGATTGTCAGAATTTCCATTGTAAATCTCTTCCCTCCTTTTCAGTGGTTTTATACTTGTGCCTTGGCTATGAGAGCATATTCCAGGCTGGAATTTAGGCTGGCTGATTATTAAAAAGAGGAGAATTTTCCTTTACAAATGATATTACAAGAATTGTAGGACTAATAAAATGTTGGCTTTTCAGTATGGGGGAAAGGTAGGGCATGTTTTTCTATATTACACATGTTGATCCAAAACAGTAACCTGAATGTGGTAGAGAAAGCAGAGCTGAAAAATTGTCACATTTCCCCAGATGGCAAAGGAATACTCTGAGCTGGCAGCCTGTTATCCTACTTTACTCTGCTTCATTCCCTGCAACTCCTGGAATGGAACAATGGGCGTGGGACAGAAAGGGATGCAGTTATTCTCTCTAATTACAGAAATCACAGGCCTTACTATCATACCATGCCCAGTCTTTACTATGTTTATTTTCCTGATACCCTGTGAAGTACAGAAATGCTTTTGTTCATTTTATAGATAAGAAATAAACATAAGAGATTTTCACCTAACAAACTCAAGGTTGAACATCAAGGCACCAGCCAGTTCTTTTCTTGTGTTCAGTGTTTAGGCTATGTTCCCACTAATAGATTCAATTGTCCCAAGAGACATACCAAGAGACATACCTAGGAACTGAAAATCAACTGTAAATGCTGTTAAGTGAGTACCAGTATCACAACAGCCTGTGACATGTTTTTGGCCCATACCAATTAGTACCCTCCCAAACAACTCTTGGGCATGGCGCAGGAGTTAGCACTGGCCAGGGACCATTCCTAGCAGGAGAGAAAGAGAGTTTAATAGCATTGGCATTAGCTGTTCCCTGTCAGCTGGCCAGAGAACAGTCCCAGACATGTTTAATTTACTACTGCAGAAGAAGCCAAAATGGTCAGCACCAGCTAGCACGGTGCATGGAAGCCACGTCTTTGTGCTGAATTACACCTACGCTAGCAGCAGTCTTTCTCAGCCTTGGGTACAAGAACCCTCTCTCTAGCCGATATATTCTGCAATGCTTCACCGTGGCTGAGTGTGTGATCTTTTCTTCTCTCTCCATCTATATTAAGGTTATATACTATCAGTGTAGCAGCAATTTTCAGTGCAACTCTGACGAGTGAAAATTCACGCGTACTGATACTTTCATGGGAGTAGGAATATAACTGCTCAAAGGAATTAGCAATAAGACACAGACTGCTTTTTCTGTGCACTCTCTGTAACAACATTTCATAAGTATTTTAGTCTCTTTTAGTAAAGATTCAGTGTTACAGGTCCATAAAATGAAAACATGTGTTCTCTTAATATGCATTCAGAGTGAAAATCACTTCACTCACATAAAACCTAATAATTGGATGTTATGTAGGGAAAGTTTGAAAAAAGAAATGAAGTCTCCTGTGAATTGGCACTAAAGATGTTTCACAATCTTGACACCAGCCACAAAAATGTCTAAGCCATCATCCCCCACTGGCTTGAGTAAACACTACATTTTCCTTGTATCTGCATGCAAAAACTTCTAGGACACAAATCTATATCTAACTGAAATAAGAAAAAAAAAGGTAGTGCAAGAGTCTATTATTAATAAAACCCATTGTTCCTTTGTTTATTTGAAAATTATTTTCAGATACTGTTTTTAATTATTAAGCCGGTATGTGATTAAATGGCATTGATGACATAGATTTAAATATAGATCGTGGCGCAATCCTTTTTAAATGTCTGGGGTCACAGAAGAGGGAAATGAACTTTTGTTTCCTAAAATCTGAGGCGCACACTGAAGACTTCCCTTCTTCCCACAAATTAAAGGAATCAAGACTTGGATTATTTAATAGTGGGCACAACTGCATGCATCAAGGAGGGAATTTTTGGTTTAATTCTGGATTCTGTCTACACTGTGGTTATATACCCTTCATTTTACATCATTTAAGCTTTATCACCACAACCTACAGCCCCATCAATACTGATGGGAGTCTTTTATCATTCTAAGGAGGTTGAGCCAAACACTGGCTCAAAGACAGCTTTCAAAAGGAACAGAATGAAAGTGATGTCAAATTCAAGCCCACAATCAGCTCCAGAAGACTGCCTATTTTTTTCTTCTCCCCTTTAAGGTATACAACAAGTAGTATTAAAAGTACCTTAATATTTAAAACACAGATCTGTTTCAAACTACATATTTGAAAGTAGGGGGCTGTAGATTCTATAATGTCATTGAATTCTTTTTATGATACCACTGGAAATGTTGAGGCAGCAATAACTCTCAGTAGGATTACACCCTGGCACGAAGCAAAGCAAAATGCCTGAAGTGATCCCACTGTGTGTTAATCACATAGTTAATTTGTTAAATTTGCATTTCATTCCTTTCTGTAGCTTGGCAGAAATTTTATTGATAAAGGATTTTTATTGTTTTGTTTTGGGTTTGTGGGTTCTTTTTTTCCTTTGTCTTCCAAGAGATTCTGCATCGATCAATCTGTTTTCTGTCCAGGACTCTGTCATAATTAGTGACTGAGTATGTAGCTGACTAAGAAGAGTTAATGATGGGGCATAGTCTTTTGTGTCGTCTCTTGTTGTGTAATTGTTGCTTTTCTGGGTTCATAGGTTGCATGCAATTTGCTTTGGTTTTGATCTTATTTTCTTGTGAAATTGCTTTAAGATAAGCCTCTCTCAGTGATTTATTTTAAGTCTTTCTTCTTTGTTTGATTAATTTTCATCCTCTTGATTTCCTTATTTTCCTTCATAGCAAATGATTAGAGTGAGAATTCTAATATGGGGCCAAGTGGAGAATCCGGCTCTCTTGCTCCCCCCAGCTGCTGAAGAAAAATAGCAATAGCAATAACAATGTCATAAACCTGAGATGTGCCTATCACTTCTCTGGCCAGACACCTCACCGAATTAAAAACAATAACTTTTGAAAGAGAAAAATATTTGCATTGGAACTTAGACACTCAGCAACAAAATATTCCTGCATAGCAACAACTTCATCCCTATCACTAATCCAAAATAATACATCAATCCATAGGAGACTCTAAAGCTAAACCAAGCATTTCTTACACAGCTTCTTGCAACCCACTGGAGCCAAGCATAAGTATAACCTTGGCTAGATCACAGTCCATCTAAAATGTAGGATGTTGCAAACCCCTTAGAGTGACAGAAGAACTGATTCATGAAATAGTTAGGAAACGAATCGGTTAGACTTCATAGACAATATTGTTAAATGTCCTTCAAAACAGGCAAGCAACTAGTCCTTGGTTATGCATATGGGATTCCTCTAGAAGTACGTATTTCTTACTACCCTTTGCCTGACTTAAAGGACCAGTACCACATTTTGCATTGTCTGAAAACTGCAACTGCTTTTCAAAGACAGCTCCAAAAGACAGCACTCTGTATGAATTATCCCTCAGGTATGGATCAAAGCCACACTGGTTTTGACTGGAGTAAGGTCTTGAGCCAAACATTTAGCAGAGCAGGAAAAGGAAAAATAAGTTGCAATGGCAGACCCAGTGTCTCCAGGTCTCATAGAGATTTCTGATTTCTCTTTTTTTTTCTCTGCAGGAACAATCACATATCCCTGAACCTTTTTGCAGACAGACTAAGAGGTGATATTTGCATCCCTGATTCATTGTGACTACAGGAATCTTCTTTGGATAAATACAGGGTTTCATCTTTCAGTTGTTCCAGCATTCTCTTGCAATTAGTTTCACTACTCCACTCACTGACATTCCGTCTGACACTCACATTTCACTAATGGATCAGTAAGCTCAGTTTCCATAGGCAGAACTGTATTCCCAACCAAAAATCTTTTACACTGAGGAAACCTTCAGAAGATCTCACTACTGGAGATACTGCGTCTCACTACTGCGTCTCACTACTGCGTCTGGAAAGGTGGAAACTGTCAAACTCAATGCCATGGCATCTCTCACCCAAGAGTATGGAAAATGAGGAAAACAATTTCCTTTAGAGGTAAGAGCAGAAGAGGTCCATCTATGTGTGTGTGGCATTCCTTTATTCTCAGGTGTGTCTCACGTGTCTCAGACACGTGTCTGCAGGAGATACTCTCTGTTAGGAGCAATCCTTCAAGGGGATCCTTCAATGATCTGAAATGAGAATTAAGTGCACAGTAAAGGTCTGACAGAGGCCCTTGGGAGGGGATAGTGAACTGAGAAAAGTGCTGCAAGGAGTTCACTGCTCCTGTCTTTTCCTGTCTTTCTAGGAAGAAGGTAAATGGTTTGGTCTTTGCACTGTGTTCCAGAGAATACCATCCGCTTTGAACCACCTGGCTTTTGCTTTGAAGGCCTGTGGAGGGTTTTAAGGCCACAGTACCTCTTCTGACAGATATATTTTCCAAAAAAAACATAGTTAGAAAATGAACGTTTTCAGCAGGCAGAGGAGAACTTGCAAGGTTGTTTTCACTTTCTCAGAGTGAAACAAGAAAGACTCATTAGAAGTCAATGCAACAACAATAGCGGGCCACTACCTCAAGGTCTGAACTGTAAGGTGGTAAGGAACACAAACCATATAGAATAGAATCATAGAATCATTAAGATTGGAAAAGACCTCTAAGATCATCGAGTCCAACCGTCAACCCAACACCACCATGCCCAATAAACCAAGTCCCTAAGCGCCTCATCTACACGTCTTTTAAATACTTCCAGGGACTGAACCACTTCCCTAGGCAGCCTGTTCCAAGGCCTGACCACTCTTTCAGTAAAGAAATTTTTCCTAATATCCAATCTCAACCTCCCTTGGTGCAACTTGAGGCCATTTCCTCTCGTCCTATTGCTAGTTACTTGGCAGAAGAGACCAACACCCACCTCGCTACAACCTCCTTTCAGGTAGTTGTAGAGCGCGATGAGGTCTCCCCTCAGCCTCCTCTTCTCCAGGCTAAACAGTCCCAGTTCCCTCAGCCACTCCTCATAAGACTTGTTCTGCAGGCCCTTCACCAGCTTCGTTGCCCTTCTCTGGACACGCTCCAGCACCTCAATGTCCTTCTTGTAGTGAGGGGCCCAAAACTGAACACAGTATTTGAGGTGCAGCCTCACCAGGGGCACGATCACCTCCCTGCTCCTGCTGGCCACACTATTTCTGATACAAGCCAGCATGCTGTTGGCCTTCTTGGCCAATATGTGGAGTAATAAAGTCATCTTCTAGCTAAATGGGGTTCAGTCTAGCTTTTAGCATCAAAGCTGATCAATGTCGACACAAATTTCAAAATCTGGTGCTACATTTTACTGCAATTCTTACACAGTCGTTGTAGCATCCCTGGTGTTTCATCCCCTTTGGCCACATCCAGATTGGAAGCAGGGATGAAGTCCTTTCTAATTTTTGTTGTGACATAGGTCCCTATCCAAAGTCACGGAAATAAATTCTGAATCTAAGATGTCAAACTCAGAACTAAGTTTTGTTCTCACAGTCTGGTTAGAACTCAAGCTGATGGAATAATTCAGGCACATCCCACCTAATCAATCAAATGTTTAAAGAAACACCAATCCAAACTTCTACACTTGGGTTTGACAAAAACCTCTACCTACAGTCCCACTCCAGAGTATTATATAAAAGGGTCCAAAAAGTTTTCCTCCAGTATTCTTAATTTGTGAATGCAAAAGATATAAAAAAATTTCAGAATATCACTTTTAGTTGTATTGCCCCAAAAGAAACAAAGCCTGATTTATTTAATCTCCTGTTATTATCAGAACTACCCAAAAGAATAAAAGCAAGAGAAGAAATTCTTTGCCCATGTTCATAGAAAATCTGATTAAGGAAAGCATTTAAAAAAAAATGAGAAAGATGTCACATTTTAATCAATATTGGAAAATGTCCTACAATATCAATAGTGGCTCCATTATTCTAATCATTCTGTAATGAAGGACTTGCTAAACGGATATATTAGGAGAAAAAAATGAGTCCAGTAGTATCTGCTCCTTGTGAACTCATATCTGTTGCACATAGAAGAGAATGTCGTAAAGAAAACTCCTAAAAAGTGGTTAATTAACATATAAACCACAAATGTCGGAATATCATAAATATTCAAGTAGTGATGGATGGTGGGATAAACCCTGAGTGCATGCTGTAAGTTTTTTATCTCCATAGCTATCTTGAGTTGGATATTTACAGTAAATTACAGCTGCACATGCTTTACTCTAGAGCCATATGTTTTATTATTCAACCAGATGTAAGCCATAAAACTGTTTTATCTATTTTGTGGTTCAGCCTAGTACTAATAAAATAAACTACAAATACCTGACTTATAGCTTTGCTGGCATTTTTGCACTCCAGTGAAGTGCAGTGCCAACGCCTCATGCAGTGAAAGTGATCTAAGAAAATCATATGTTCTTCCCATTTCTTATACTTTCCTTAGGACCTTAAATATTTGAATGAACAGTGTGGAGCTATAACTTGTTCTTTTATTGTTTTTCATCACATGGACTATCACCATCACTGATAGTTCATTTTTGTTTCCTGCAGATTGGAAGGGACATTGTAAGGGGCCTACTCTGTCTTGGCATCTACATCACTGATTTTCCTTAAGTGTTACAAGGTAGCATCAAATTACTAAAATAATCATATATCCTAGGAAGGATGTATTTAGTTATATAAAAGAGATAATGTTGCAATTAACAAGACATTCCTCTCTTTTTTTTTTTTTTTTTAATCTATCATATTAAACATTGGACGCAAGAATCAAAAAGTATGAATTTGTCTTGCCAGTATTTTGGGATTAAGATTCCTTTAAGCACCTGTGAAAGCTGTCCTAAGTGCGCACACAAAGTTTTCCATTTATGTCAAGAAGACATTTATGTGTTGGAAGACAAATTCAGCTTCATATCACTGTTTTTGCCAAAAAAAGTGTTCTCAATGGTCTTAAAATCCTATTTTTGGTGTGGAATGTGACCATAAGGAACACAGTATACAATGGGGATAGAGAAGACAAAGAATATTGTGAAAAGATCACAAAATACAGCCAATTTTCTGAACATTTTTAGATACACTGCTGGCCTTGGACTAATATGCTCAGTCTCGAGGTTGTCATGGACATCAGTTAATAAGTCTCCATAGCCCAACATTCATTTGACTCTCAAAATGCATCATTCTAGCAGACTAATGAGGAACTGAATGTTGAATGTTTATCAAAGGGGACTCTCTTCCATTCCATCCACCTCTTGCATACTTTCAAAGAATTAATCTATTTTAACAAGGGACCTTCTCCCTATTCTATGGCCTCAATTCAATCTCTAAAACAGGGGATTAAATTCAACATTCTGCAAGTTGAAATTAAAGTGGTTTTGATTGTTGTTTTTCAAGCTACTCTGAGTGTTAATTGGGGTAAAATCTGCAGCTTCTGGATTACCATTCACATTTCGATTAACAGAGGAGGAAAACTTTGCCAGAAGTACCACAAGGACTAAGGCAAGTGAAGTCTCTTAACCCTTTCTCAGCATAGTAAGCAGGTATCACTTACAGGAATGCAGTCAATTTAAAATGTTTTGGTTGCTTTGCACACAATAATAAAGTTGAAGAAAAAACAAAGCACCGTGATATTTTTTACTCCTCAAAATCCTTCAGATTTCATTATGATTGATTAAAAATAATTGAGCAGATGTTACAGATAGTAATACTTTTAAACCCTTTGTGCTTAGATTTAAATCTGAAATAATGCAGATAAAGGAAGTGTGGAAGATTTCATACTATGGTCCCACAAATATTCGTAAAATGTAAGTGCTGTTTAGATACTTTCTTATGCCTGATACTTTATCATTTTTATGTTGCTGCTGAAAGCATAAAGTCTCAAGTGTGAGTTCCTGTGATAAACACATTTTCTTTTGGCTCATGAGTCATAGACAATGTAAAAAGACATTTTCCTCTCAAAATGCCAATATTGTGAACATCTGGTTCATACCCTTCTTAACAAAATTTGTTCCACTGCTCTATTACATATAAACATCTGTCATTTATATCAAGCAGTTGACAAATGCTCTATCGTGAATTCTAAGAACTGGCATGCTAGATCGTTAAATATCTTTTTTAAACAAAAAGAAAAACTGTTTGTTTGTTTGTTGAAAACTGAATCCTATTCAACAGAGGTGGCTTCTTTATCAAATGAGGAAATGGGTTTAATTTATATCAACAGTCTTAAATTTTCTTTCTCCTGACAACTATATGTAATTACTGTAAATCAGTCTTCACATAAAAGACAATGATGCACTACTAGATGACACTAAGTGGATACTATTTAGTAAATGGTTTTGTCTACCTAAAAACTTTGAGAAGTTCCAGACTCTCAGAGTTCTCCAGATACTCATGGTTAGAGAATTAATTTGTTAAAAAAAAAAAAAAAAACAAACAGCTTTCTGCTGGTGTTCGGTACTAAGAGGTTGTTTCATTTCTTTGCTTTGTTTGGAAGAGGTCGCCACAGCCATGCAGACAAGCAATGCGTTCCAGGAAACATTTGTCCTCCAGAGGTGTGGAATCATTTCTGCCTCTCCTTTTTGGGACTTAGAGGCCCATGAAATCAAAATCTGGGGCAGCCCCATGACTGGTCAAGCACAAGGAGATCATTTGATTTTCCTGAGGCCAAACAGCTGTTGTGTGGTCCCCTCTGCGTTCGGGAAAGAGCAACCTCCTCCACAGCAGGATAGGACAAACTCTCAGGAGGCTTCAGCCAGAATGACCACAGGATGCTGCCTCCTTGAGTATTTAAAGTTATAACTTGGACCCAAACAGGAAGGATTTTCTGTAATTTTGTGATTCATGACTTCAAGAAATGAATCCAAAAACTATGTATGACCTCCAAACCCAGCTGTATTGGGTAGAGTCCACTATTAAGAGAAAGTCAAGATGTGTAAATGAGGTGTCTCCTTCTCTCCATTGACTGTACAGACTAAACAGAGAGTCACCTGGCAACAATTAATAGAAAAAATGGATTGCATTTCCTAAATGAGGTGCATAAAGTGGGCAGTCTGCACCTGGCTGTATGAGCTTTAAATTTGCCATCCTTATTCACAATCTATGAAGTATTTTTCATAACTTTTCAGGACAGGCATTGCACAAGACATTTGTAACTAGCTGAAAACAAAGAAACTCTGTGATTCACTGAGAAAAAGGATATTTAGTTAGATGCATGACAGAGCCAGAGGCAACTTTGGAGCTGCAAATGCAATTACTGCTGGCCAGAGGTATTTGCTTTTCACTTAAAAAAAAAAAATAGTCTGCTCTGATTTGTCTGATTTCTGTCCAGAGAACAGCGTAAAACATGTTCAGTCTTAGGAGAGCTGGAAGATCCTCCCTAAGAAGAGAACAGGTTTGGAAAAGATCCCTTTACCTACATGTGTAACATGAAAGAAGATAATTCTGCCATCCTCTGCCTTCCTACTGCCCTTATTATAATAGGCTGAACATTGCTTTTTAATTGCAGGATGGGCAAAAAATATGGAGCAATTTGATATGCAGCCTGTACTAACATTGAGAAAGCCAAATCTAGTGTCCTAATGAAATCTATTGCAATATAAAAATGGTGTGTTTATTAATAAGGCAGAACATTATTAGATTTTCTTATTGAGCTAGAGCATTTCAAGGCCATTTGGGGCAGGGGGAGAGTGCAATGCCTTTACAGTACATTCTTTGTTTCCTTAACACTGATCACCTGTCATACTTGATTCCCACAGTGGACGTTTTATAGCAATTTGCTATTCTGACCTTTGCATACTTTTTTTGCAAGCTTTACTCTGGGACCGTTTAAGCTGGGATGGGTGGGCATATGCTGAGCAGGGTAGCAAAGAGTAGGGAAGGATTAAATTTCAGTTGTGAACTGGCTACATCTCTTGAACCATTCATTACCAGGTTCCCTAACATTTGGGTTTTCAAAAGGTGATGAATTTTTGTGTGGAAAAGGGTATTTTGTTGGCTGGACTCCACTGAAGCATACTTTCAACATTAACTCCCTATTGGCAGCAGTTTCTGCTTATGATTTGTTTTAATGAACACCAGTTTAAACTGGGCTAATCATAATGTCTGCTGGAGAAAGGTTAAACCCCAGCATATTTTATACAAGCCTGACCCAACCAGAGCTCATGTGCTGCGGATGGTAGCCATGCGAAAGGACTTTTTTGAGTGGGAGTTAAGTCTATACAGGATATGGTTAGAATACATGGGGGAAATTAACATTTTTCCATTTCTTTTTTCTTCCTGTTACCTCAGTTTCCCATCTCCCTAAGCACTGCACGCACCCACCACCTTCTGTCTCTCTGACCTTGTTGATGTCTCCCCTTTGCCTGCAACCTCTTCTACTCTTATATCCCCCACTGATCTCAGTTCTCTCATGCTCACTTTACATCCTCTCAATACCCTGATCCCAGTGCTCTTCATCATCCCCCAGCCACACGTCTTCTCAGCCTCCTCACACATTTCCGTGGTTTCCTAAATCCTTCCTCTCACATCTCAGGCCAAACAGCTGGAACCAGAAAAGGAACAGTTTCTAATTAAAAACCTTCAATTGTAAATATCATATATTTAACAACTACTCATTGAATCTCTCAGAAATGTCCCTAATTAAATCCCCTTGAAAATACTGAAAGGTCTTCCTTACCAAAGTCTACAGAACAAAGCCAAAGCAAAGTTGTTATTTTTATTACTGATGTCATGAACCGAAAAGGTATTTTTTATTAAAATTAAACCATAACCAAATATCATAACAATAATAATTTTAAACTGAATTTTACCTAGCTACTCAGAATTAAATTTAGAACAAAGAATTTCTGAAAAAAAAAATGTAGTTTTGATGAAGTTTGGGAATCAGCAGGCAATCAACTTTACAACAGGACATCAGCTAAGCCCCCATTGATAGAGTCCCCATATCGTTCTGCATCTGGTTTGCATCAGTGTTGCATTTCTAATTAGACCTTCCTAATCCATTTGTCAGTACTGGCCTAGGAGTGACAGGGTTGAAATATTTTTTTCTACAGAGGTATCTGCCAGTGTTTCATGTATTTTTGTTTAAAACAGGTTAAAGCAAGCACGGATCATAGCAGAATGGTGAAATTCTCTTTGGGAATAGTAACCATTACAAATTGAGGACAAAATTGAATAGGTTAAGCATTAAATATGAAGAGACAGATCCTCAGATAACATAAATTGTTATTGCTATTCCACTGATGTCATTAAGGTTGTATTGATCCAACCCTGCTGAGAATATGCTGAAAAGTGGTACCACATCCCACAGGCAGAAGGAATACTGAAAAAACTATACCTGCCCCTTATCAGAATCCACTTTGCTTACAAAAGAAAGTTATTTCTTTGTAGCTTTATATTAAATTTTATTCTTGTGAATATTTCTCTCTGAGTTACCTTCAACTCCCTCGGAGCCTTTTCCCTTTGAAATGCAAGGGGCTCAGTGTTTCATTATTGTAAGGAACAATAACTTTATGCAATTTACATGTATAACTAAGCACTTGGATTTCAAACCTCCAGAGTACAGTATTGGAAAAAGTAAAAGTTCCTTCCTGAATACATAACCCATTTCAATTATACCTATAGTGACTCCATTTAGTTAAGAAAATAAAGCAACACTTACTTTATTTGCTAGTGTGCTATTTATTCTTCCTCCTCCTTCTTTCTACTGCAAACATCTCTCTATGTACCGCTCTGTTTAGTAACATTAACAAATAAGCCTGTGGAGGCTGGAAATCCTGCCTCCAGGATGGTGAAAAAAAGGCTACAAAGGACTCAAAAGGAGCAGCAAATATGGAGACCAGAGGTGAGATTTCTGATGCATCAGGCATGTAATTGCATTAATTCAATACGATTAAAAAGCTTGGAAGCAATGCTAAAGCCTCATCCAGAGAGATACTGATTAAGCAACAGAAGTGTGAGAAACTGTTATGGATCAAAGATTGATAAGATATAGGTTAGAGAAGAAAATAGGTTGGGAAGATTTAGAAAAGATACTTAGTGGCTGTGAGGAAAAAGAAAATGTGTTAGATATAAGCTATACAATAGATTGTTATGTAGCATTACATATTTGTCACTAAATGCATACGTCAAGGAACACAAAGGATAATTTAAAGATTTTATTTAAAAAATATTTTAAGGAAGAAAAAATAGAGGGTTCAGTTGCAGTTCAAACATCAGCCTCTTATACCTCCAACTTAAATATCTAAATTTAAACACTGGTGAAATAGCTCAGCTTCTGAAAGATCTAAAATCACTGGTGGATTTAAGGAGGTACCACAGGGGCTGTAACACATGTCCCTATTAGCACCACAAACCCAGTGTTCACTCAGGGCAGCCAAATCATCCCAACTTGATTTTCAGGGCTGTAATTAGATTTCTTCCTGACTACAAATGTCTCGCTCAAAATCATAAAAATCAAGGCAATACATTAAGCCATTCAGTCATATAAAACTCAATAACTTAGTAGTATCACAAGCCCTGAAAATCAACACCCGAGCACAGGAACATTATTTCTGTTTCCCTTTCTTTGCTGCTTGTGTTCAGATTAGTGGCTTGTTTTGAGAAGGGGTAGTCCAGAAATAGAGCGAGGGAAGGTGGGCACCTCAAGTAGCCAAGATAAGGCTGATGATCGTAGTTTCTGTTATGCATGAAATGGCCATGAAATGGCATGGGCCTCTGGAGAAGGCAACATGAGACTGTTATGCTAGCAAATAAGCTTTTCATTTCCTAGTTTTTTGTAGATATAAGTTCATTGGACTGTATATTAATATGAAGACTTCCTAATACTTCTCAGCAAATTGCTTATCTTTATATTTTTAAAAAGGTATTTTAAGGATTCAGCATGAAAGGGCTACTGCATAAGGGAGAGAGGAGTAGGCTAAATCATGACAAGGGTTTATGAGCAGCCACTGACATAACAAAATTTATGTACTAGCAGCTGCTACAGGTGAGCATTTATATTCCAGAAACAGTAGCTTCACATCATAAGCTTGTTCAATGGACAATTGCTTGGTTATGTAATTTTTCTTGTGATATATAGCTGCAAAAAATTACCCGGAATCATCTTTCTTCTATTATTTATTTTACAAATCTCCAGTTGCTTCAGATCTTTTCAGGATGCGCTCCTCTAACAAATGAAGTGAACCTAAACAGTGGTTCTTTGAGAGTTATCCATCAGCTGCTACTGTAGAATCTTCAGATGGTGCTAAATTTTGCACACTCCCTACGGGAAGATGAAGAAAGTGAAAAATGCCATGACGTAAAATGAGAATAATATTACACAGAAGGCCCAAAAATGAGCCATGTTTGAAAGTGTTCAGGGAAGCCATTTTCTATGCTCATTTTAAAACCCTGTGTTTAGCCAAATACAGCTGTGACATCTTTCTCAACACACTTCGGCAATCTGAATTAGATGTTCTAACTTTGGCCAAGCTATAATAGACACCAGAAATGGGAAACAGGTGACAAAGATTCCTCTGTGTCCATTCTGTGGTCATTTAAAGAACGAAAGTCTAGTTTTGACGCCTGGATAATTTTAGCACTCTCAGGACCTCTACACATTACATCTACCCACAACAACCTAAGAAGCTTCTCCAACAGCAGGTGTTTGCAATGAGACAGTAGTTTTTTCCTTTCAGAATCTCCTTCCTGTTTGGGGAATTCCCCCAGAAAACACCACCTTCACTCCCGTTTTTGTCATTTTTCATTAGCACTATGTTGCAACTCAACAAAAACATAATGCTAATGAGTTCCCATATACCAACACTGACTGAAAGGACCGGCTATGGCTCACTGAACCAGCACTGTTGTTTCCTACACTATAAATGGTTTCTGGCCTATTTTAACATCTCTTCCAAGTAGTGGTCATGCTCCTTTAGACCTAGGACCCAAACCATGCTTCTTTTCTGACAACCGAAAGGAGTATGGCATAAAATAGCATGGCTGCAGAGCCTTACTCATTGCATAGGTGGGGTTTGGAGTTCTTAACATTATGTTTATCCCCTGAAATTGCTTATATTTGGAGCTTTCTTGTGCTTAGAAGTGCTAATCCCACTGCTTAAAAGGCTGTATAGAGGAATACATGCCTTGCATATAATTATTCTCTTCAGCAGGTTGCCCTGTGAGAGTTATGATGTTGAGTTCTCAATACTCTGCATAGCAGTTTTATTAATATCTGGATGAGTAGCTCCAGAAACAGAGTAAAATATCTCTTCCTAGTGTTCTGTGGTGTGCCCCTCTGGTGAGTGAAGGGCTAATTTCAATCACTCGTAATTTTACATTTTCCCACTGCGTGCCAAATATCTCTTATTACTCATTTTTTGGACTTTTGGACTGGGCAGAGATGTTGGTATTGAATAGCTCAGCAGTACGTGACAAAATCCCTGGTGTAGGGAGGAAGAAAAAGAGAATTATGTAGTTAGCTGTATTGGTCTGTAGGTTTCCGTTAAATAGATGTCTCTGGCTTGCTATCATTCACTGTAATTGCAGTGTCTGGAAAGTTGACTTTCCCTTGAGACTAATCTATTTTAAGTTCAATGGATCAGGGGAAGCTTTTGAAAGACTTGTAAAATTCTTTACACTTGACTTCTTAAGTCCAAGGAAAGACAATACTGTGTACAATCTGTAGTTCTTTGTCAAGAATTTATTAAAATATTAATTTGACACAATTTCTTATGTGCATTTCCAGAGGCAAAAACACTCGTAGTGGAGCACCACACACACATACAATTATATAGATGCTAATTGTTTTCAGAGCCTACATTTAGATAAGTTAACAGTTAGAGTTGGAATTATATTCTTTCTATTTGTCTATATTTCCCATATTTTACCATCAGCTCTGGCAGAACTATCAAGGTAGTCAAAAGTTGTTGCAGAGAGTTTCAGACATGCTCTGAAGGAAAGAATGTTATACTTTAAGACCTTTTGGGCATTTTGTCCAAACACATATGGTATAAATAGGACTACGAGTCCTTTAGCCCTTCTCGAGGTTCATTTCTTCACTGAAATAAATTGGAGAGACTATTAGAAGCTCTCAACTCATTCCAAAAAACTCAGAAGAGGATATCCATTGTGTCCTGAAATCTCCAGTAGGCAAAATATCACCCTTCTTGCCTAGACATTCAAACTATGTCAACCCCATCAAACATGCGAACCAAACAACAGTGGGAAAGGTGACCTTCCAAAATCTCATTTCTGTGGCTTCTGTAATGTCTGTGACTACTGTTACCTCTGTTCAAGTCTCAAAATCAACCCGAGATTCATACAGTACATCAATGGCATACCTACACCTTACTCCTCTGAACATCATATAGCTTAAGATAAGAGCCCTACATTATCTTCATGGTCATTGGCAATAGAAAGAAAGCAGTGGTAAAAAAAGGAGTGGTTTAATTTCTTTTATCAAAAGCCAAGAGTGACCAACTTTGCAGCTTTCACTGAAAAAAACCATGCCACCAGGTACGTACCATTCTTGGCCCATAGCATTGCCTACACAAATTCCCCCTTGAGAGAGAGAGAGAACAACCGCAAGTAACAGTTGTTATGCATGTTGCTTAATGCATGGCTGGAAGGTGCATATTTGCCCTGTAAAAAGAACCATGTAAAAACTGAAGAAAATTTACTTTCAGTCTTCATAATGCAGCATGCTCAGACTTTTCAGACTCCATCTTGCTTCTATTTTTGGGATTGACTAGAAAGCCCGTATAACAAGAAGCCTAAGGGATATTAAGAAATGTGGTGTTAAACAGATGCATAAATAGGCAGTGAATAGGCATTCCAGGTGATAAGCCTTGAAATGCACCCAGTCTTCTTCTTAACAGCTGTGTTCAGAAGTCAAGCACTGGAAATACTCCATGACTGGGCTCCTTTCTCCAGCATCCCAGGTTAAACTCAGCGCATATATCTCTTTTTGAAAGAAGGAGAACATTATTACACTCAAAGACTGATATTAAATGTGAAGCTCTGAACTCTAATTTAACAAAAACCTAATGTTCCACCTCGCCCACTCTTAGAAAGCACCAATGTACACCCCTCCTTGATGAGCCTGCATGAAGAAAGGGCACTGAGAGCTTCCCCCCTGAGGGGATGCAAAGGCACAACACTACCTTGCACCAGTGGTCTCGCAGAATACTCTATTCCCACTGTAGGTCTGCACTTTACACTCAACCTGAAAAGGGCTGCATGAGCATGTCCAGCAATGCCCGAGCATGCCCAGCTTTCCATCTGCTCTGCAGTTCCTTTGGCTGCTCCAGAGGCTGAACTTGCAAAAAGGGGCAGCAGCTGAGTCTAATAGTGAGGTCAGCGTACAGGCATTTTTTTATGGCCAGTGTCATCAGTGTAGACTTTGCCAATATTTCACATGGCTTATGGCAGATCATGATAGGAAAGAGAAGTGTGCCCACTACATCAACCTTGGGCAGTGGTAGCAGACTCCCTGTTGTATGGCTGGCCCTACAACACGAAAGCCACAGCTGAACCTCAGACCCATCACATCATATAATATCAGGGATTACTGCCATCAAACCATAGCAAGACTGTACTTGCATTTGTGGTTTGCATGGGAGAAGAAGGCTCCCTCATACTCCTGTTTGGGTAGATGCATTTGCTCAATCTGGCCTTGTGTTCCCACCAACAGTGCCTCATTGCCTAACAGAGCTCTGGTGCTGATATTGCTTTTAAAGGCATTTTTCTGTCCTGTTAGCATTAAACATCTTTTGAGATCATTCTTTCCTCCTTTTCTCTTAGGATTGGATCTGCTATGAACTCAAGAGGTTTCTCCATATCCGGCTACGTGAATGAGAGGCTTTGAAGACTGCTGATTCAAGAAACTGGAGTGATTGACTGGAACAGCAGTACAGTAATAGAGGGAATCACTAGGGGGATGTTGGAGCAGACAGCTGTTATATTTCGGACAGGCAGTTTTCCTTATAAATATTTACTGTATTGAAAAACAGACAGCTATTGTAGTAGTGATCTGGAAAAAATTTTGAAAAATGACTGGGATTTTCCCTGTGAGACCAACATCAAAAGTTGTAACTGAATACACTATATGGTCCAATATTGCACAAAATTTGGGCTAACCCTGTATTTAGGCAAAACTTCCAGTGAAGCACTGTATTTTTCATGTGAGGGGTCAATGTGACTTTTGTTTGAATAGGTATTTCAGGACTTCCACTTATTGTTCACAAATTTTACCCAACCTGAGACATATGCCTAACAAAAATGGCCAAATATTCCTCAGATGTAAAGGGGCCTTCACAGTCCTCACTGCAGCTGGCTTGATTTACACCCGTGGAAGATTTCATCCAGTAGTAGAGATCAGTAAATTTATTAAGAAATCATTTAAATGCATCCAAAATATTTTTCTGAGAAGCTGCCGCTACTTTTATCATCAACTTCTGAACACCATAAATATAATAAACCATTTCTAATAGCCGTACCAAACAAAGATTACTTGAAAAACTCACACTATGAAATTTCAATAACTTAAATATTTGCGAGCGCCATAATTTAGTTGCTGCTGTTGTTGTTGTTTTTAAATTGGCTCCTTCGTTATGTAAAATGCTGTACCTATGAGGTAATTGACTTTTCCCTGTAATTAAACCTGCAATTAAAAAATTGTTATCATCACTTAAATAACTGCTTGGGAAACAATTCAATGAAAAGACGAGCTGAAATCGAACGAATGGTCTTTTCTCAGAGTGTGAATAACAACAAGGTTTCATAGTCTGTCAGTCACAGTACCAGCAAGCTTGTCTTTGAAAACGCTTCCATTTTTCAAGCTGTTAGAGGGATTGCTATAGATCCTGGGGGCATAAGCCTGAAAGAAAGATCATAATTCAGCAATAGGAGGTCTGCTTATCTCAGTCAACAGTGAGCTGGCAGAGGACGGGGACCCACGCTTTGTTTACATGGGGAATAAACAGCATACCTTCTTCGTGCCTGAACGGGCTTTCAGCCCCCGTGGTACAGAGGTGCTGGGTGGAGGGAAGAGACTGCGAGGAAAAAACTGTGTGTATGAGTGGGTAGCAGGGTAATTAGTGGGGCTATTCACACCTTCAAAAAAGAAAAAGGAATCTGCCTCATCCTTACAGTATCCCTTGATCTCTTTGTTAAACTGTATTTGTAGGTTTCTATTGAAATGTCATTCAGGAAATACCATTCAGCTTCCCTTGACACAGAAAGAGGGAGGATGGTATTAGGTGACCTGTATGGTGAAAGGAAAGCTGTGACTCAATTTTATATTATTTCTGATTAAACAGAGATAATTACAAAAGAGAATGGGAAAATGGGAAGGAAAAAAAAAGAGAAGAAATCAGATTCTATTTATAACACACATTTCACAAGGCTAAATTCTGCTATGCCTACTTATCCTGAGTTACTCTTCCATCTAGGGTAGCCACATTGATTTCAGTGGATTGGTCTACTTGCAAAATATTCCTCTAAAAAAACACAAAGGTGCAGAGGAGGTTAAACTGATTTTAATAGCAGTGTGCTGATTTATCTAGTAAGAACTGGTCACTTCACCCTTTTAGAAGAAATGTATTTAAAATCTAATTACAGTGGTATATTTTAATTTGGAGTTACAGGTTACACTCGCCAAATAGAAAGATGAGTAATTACCCTAGCTGGCTGCTACAAAGCCAAGAAAACCAAACCAAACAAAAAGAAGTCTTGGCTGGAAAAAAGAAAATATAGTAGAAGAATTTAGACATGATAACACTATTGTATCAAATAGTAATACACTTGGACTTTGGCCTCTGATTTTCTCTATACATTTCTAAATAGCTTCCTGTTTGGATATGACAGCAAAATAGACTAAAAAAACCCCATTTATTTTATTTAAGTGCATTACCTTTAAAAATGACCTTTTACAAGTTATAAATGGAAGATAAAAATTATTATTTATATTCTGCTACCTATGGTCCAAAAGATAATTTGACTTGAATATACTTTTAAGGGTCTTTAAGAATTTAGCAAAGTAACTATTTCTATTTTCCTTAACATTTTTTTACCCCATCAAAGCTAAATGAATGTAAAGCAGTTTTAACTGTTTTAAGTAATCAGCTTGACTGTCTCAGTTCTTCATGAAAGATAATGAGGTGTATTTGATCAGAAGGTTCATTAAAAATGATTACATGAAAAAAGGAAAGTCATTCCAAACAGTGTTGTTAATTGGAAAAGATGAGTTGACGTATGACTGAAGTTTGGTTCCAAGTGCAGAGTCAAAGAAAATGTGTAACAATTTGTTTTCCCATGTGCATTAGTTTGTGTGATGTTACGACATTAACAAGCCCCTCAGTTATATCAACTTTCATTTCACTGTGTGATGTTGAAATAATTTACATTTTTCAAAATTACATTTGAGTTTCTGAGTATGAATTACCCCAGAAAGTAATTGGCTGTTCAGAAATCAATGTTTCTAATAACAAAACAAGTGTTGAATCATTACATTTTCCAGCGTCAGTCATATTCTTCATATGATTTCTGAATTGAGCATGTCACATCACCGATATCTTTAAGTGATGAGAATGTATTCTGTATCAGGGACTCTAATCAAGGTGCAACAAAGAAAAATACTGTGAAGACAATGTTTGTTCTACCTTTTTCAAGAAGTTGTTATATCTTATGTAGTTACAACTGATACTGTGAAGTAAGGAGGAAATTAGGTCACTCATACTATTTTTCAAGTTAAATTCTACAGGAAATAAATTCAATTCTAATGCTTTTAAGCACCTGGAGCTTGACTGTTCATTGCCTTGCCCTAAGTGACGGTATTTTTTTGAATGCAGTTTGTACAAGGTAATGACAATGTGAGATATGAGAGGATAAAGAGTTCAGTCGTTGCATCCTAAAGCTTTGAATCTGAAACAGTCTCTCTGTAAGCAAATTTCTCTCCCAGAAAATTCAGAGAGGGCATAAATATTATTAAACAGGCATTAGACAGAAGAATGACTTACAGATAGAAATGGTACTGCTGATACTTGTTTGAGGAAAGCAAAAAAATATTGATGGAATGTATCAGTTGATGTTAGTTGCATCACCAAATTGCAGAGTATATCTTTACAACTGAAACTGTTAAAAACTTTGTTGGGATCCAGGGAATCATTAAACATCCTGGGACCCTGGTTCTGTAAAGAACTGCTTCATATTACCCTTGCCCAAAAATAGTTTCCGCAGAGAAACATCTAGACTGTGCACCATTGTAGGCTGCAGATCCTCTGAAAAGGCATGGTGCACTGAATATTAACACCATTTCACACATTCCCAAGATGTATGCAATTACCTCAGGGAGAGGAGCTGGGAATGTGAGGTCTCAAGGGCTTAGATAATGACATAAAATAAATTGCAACGATTACCCATGTATTTTTCCAAGAGACATATTATTTAAAACCTGTCTAGGCTTTCGAGAATGAAAGACAGAGGAATGTCCACTTTATGAAATTGCTATTAACGTGTGACCTAGAGTTGAAGACAAGGTTAATTATGGGTTTTTAACAGAAGTATCATTCTGGTTTAATATCAGTACCCAGGCCTTAAATATTGAAGTAAGTCACATTTTTCAGGGACAATTGCCTTTGAATGAAGAATGGCGGGGCTCTGATCTTTGCTGACCCTACTGACTCCCACTGTGTAATCCATAGCAACAGCGTTGCTACAGCAACCGGGGAACACGTCGTAAAATAGAATAAGACCATGAAATCTGATGTCATACTTCCATGAGTTGCAAAATTGCAAATAGCTTCCTAAAGCAGATTTATTAACTGATTGATATATTGTATGCAAATGATATGGGATCAATCTGAAATGAACACGGATCATCATGCTGTGACACCATCAAAATAACTGGAAGGCAAGCCAATCTTACTGGACACATTAGTGTTCTGGTCAAATGGTTGGCGCTTAAGACAATTATCCTCAAATCGTGTGCATCTTTCCTTAATGTTTTTGTTCTCTCCAGCTTTTTTTCTCTCATCTGGATGTAGTAGACGATCAGGTACACTTGATCTAATCCCATACAGTTATTCCTAAATTAAATGGAGAAGAAGAGACAACTGTAATCAGTGCTGTGTGAACGAGTGGGAATTATTCAGGGTATTGTATACAGAGTCTCATTTTCCCATGTCTACAAGCTGATTTTTCCTTGGGTTAATGCACATCCATCCAAACAGCATGTAATTTACATGGATGTTCACAAATACAACAGATAAGCTGGTAACATTAACTTATACTTTCTGACAAAGAAAAATTATTTTTGACCACAATATGCTTCAGAACAAAAGCAAAAATGTCATGCTATAGCTTTTAACCATAAATATAAAAAACTAAGCAATAAAAAATAACATCACAGTTGCTGAACTATTCACAATTTTTAAAAGGCTATGCTTTATCAAGAGCACAACAAAACAATCTGAGAACAAAAGTCCTATTCATTAGAAAAAAGTTATTGCTGCTCAACCCTCACAACATTTGTTAATTAATATAACTTTGCAGTAAGCTTAAGTATGTCTCACTGAATAGATGGATTGTGCTATACATATTATAATAGGCTCAGTAGCTACATAGCACAATGCAGGAAATTTTTTGGAAGGATCAGAAGGACTTACACTAATCAATTTCATACAGTTTTTTTTCCCGTGTTTAACAATAGTCAGAGCTGGATATTTTAGAAGAAGCTGTAAAACCCTTACATTGTATGCAACCGTAGATTTCTATACTAGAAAGCTAAATTTCTGCCAAAGCACAGATGGTGATCTACCTATTTCCCCAAGCACAAGGTTTGATGGCTCCTGTAATTTGATTCTCTTTTGTTAGTACAGCTAGTCAATGAGGAGTGTCTTTCTCTGAAAGTTTTGCCTGTATATTAATAGCTTGTGATGCTATGCTCTACTGCACATATTATGCGGTAGACTTTCTGCCTCCATAGGAGATTTTAAAAGTATATTGGTCCAAAATATTAACCTTACTGACATCTGCATCTTTAAAGATGACTTTTTGATACAGAAAGTTCAAAGCGACACTCATAGAAATCATAAAGTCAGGCAATAGTGACCCTGTTCTTACAAGGTCTAAGGGGATAAAAAGGTATGAGTTGATATATGTTCTTTGAATGCCTATATAGATAATCACTGCAAACAAAGAATGATATTTTTCAATTTCTTTTTTTTGATATTTTAAGGCTGTTATGTGAAAAAATATTTATTTTCTCTAAAATTACTCACTTTTTCACTAAACATATGAAAATTGATCATGCACTTCTAGAAGTATTTTTGCTTTTAACCAACTAACGGTCATATTTATGGCTTCTGAAAACAAAAAAATATAGTCTTTTCTTTTTTAATTAACAGCTAACACAACCTTTATTTAAAAAAATCATTACTACTCAACCAACTCTAACATTCCTGTAGTTATCTGCCACAGAAGTTTCATTGGAAACACAAGATCATCTTTGTAAACCAACTAAAACAAGTCAGCAAAAGAATTTGATTTTATGGCTGAAATTCTAATGCTGACACCAAATTTAAATTGCTTGTGAAATCCGGCTGCAAACTCAGGGGCATAGAATTGAATATACATATCTTTGGAAAAAAAAAGGTAAGATATTCACAGCCTTGGTCTCCGTGCTGAATTATACAATTATGTCCACTAGCCAATAATATAGGAAAATCTTCTGGGAGATCTGTTTAGAGAAAAAAAAAGAATTTTCCATGTCCATTACCTGTAATTACAACAATACTTCTTTCAGTGGGGTCAGTTTCAGAGTTAAAATAGAAACTCCCTCAACAACCTCTTTCCTTCACTTTGACTCTACATTTCTATAGGGTCTGGAGCTCTTTTAACCAGGTAAAAAATTGTATTAAACTGAAATTATGACGTTGTTGGAAAAGCAGGAAGTTTCTTTTAGGTTTGGTTTGGGGGTGTGTGTGGGTTTTTCTAAAAGTGCTTCATTTTTTGCTATCCCCTTCCGTTTTGCAGTAGAAAGGACAGTGAGCGAGTCCTGCATCTCATTTGTGAAGGATGTCACTGAAGAAGGTGTCCATGTGCCTAGCAGTCAATAACAGCTGTTCTGGTCTTTGGGGCAGGTGTGATCCGATGCGTTATCCCTAATCCCAGGTGGCTACCAACCCCTGACTACAGGACTGTCGCTCGCCATGGGCTACCCTATAGGGAGGGTCCCCTGGCCACCCAAACTGGGGGACCTATTGGTGTATGTGTCAGCACCTTCCCTGCTCACGTTCCTGGGTTCCTTCAAAGGGAAGGATACCTCTAACTAAAATATAGATACAACC
Organism: Calonectris borealis; assembly: GCF_964195595.1. NCBI lineage: Eukaryota > Metazoa > Chordata > Aves > Procellariiformes > Procellariidae > Calonectris > Calonectris borealis. The sequence continues at coordinate 156,964,398 of NC_134312.1, read as the reverse complement.
AGGGTGATTTAAACACTTGGCTAGATCCTTTCTTGTATGGATTTCCAGTTCAAGAAAGCATTTAGCTTTCTTATTTCCTCAACTGGGATGATCTGGGACAATCCTGAACAGCCTTCATTTCCCTATATAGCATATAAAATCAGGATTTTAGTCTTCCAAGCTCAGCCTTCTGCCATTTATTTCAATTACCCCCCCGTACTTCAGATTTTCCTGCCAGTTTGGTGGGAATTACTCATCCATTTTGCTTTCTCGTATCACTGGATACACACACACGCACACGCACACACGCACTCATGCAGGAGGTCAAGCACAGACTCTCATACTGGGGATTCACAGGCAGCAGGAACACCTAAGTTAAGAAATACATCCCACCTCTGCTCCTTCCAAATGCAGGGCAGAGTCCAAAGAGCTACTACTTCATGCTACAGATCCGTGTAGTCTGCAACCAGTAACTCATAAGCTTTATTTTCTTTACCTGAAATAAAATTAGTCACAAAACATCCCATGAGGGTTAAACTATTTTCAGTGGATATAGTTTATTTTATGGATGACTTTTTGTCTATGTGAGTTTCTCCCCCCTTCCCTGTTATGAGTAGTATTCTGTGTGAAAAGCAAGCAAAACTAATAGTTAGGCCTGTTCCCCGTATGTTTTCTGCTCCACTAGCATCAGGGGATCTTTGCCATTGAGCTCAGAGGATGTTGGATCCAGCCCTAAACACGCTCATGTACTGCTGTAACATCGTTTCCTCTTGTTTTCAATGGCATACCTTGTTCTTTCTATTAATGTCCGTCCAACACATCAAAGACTGATTGAGTCAAGGCAGGTTATAGCTAAAAAGAACATAATCCCCACCAGCAAAGTTTAAGGCTGAAGCTATGACCTATTTTAGCTAATAAACAAAATGGGCTTCACAGGTGTTAGAATTCCACTGCAATCAACCACTAATCTTTGTTTTGCAAGAGTGAAATAACAACAAAAGCAATTTATCTTTAAAATGACGAGTCGACTCTTGCCAGTTTTGCGTTAAAACAAGAAACTTCTGTAGGTATTTTTGAAAATATTTTTAATCATGAACTTTTAATTCTTCACATATGTGAGGTAGGGAGAGAATATTTATATTATTTGATTGTTTTATCTACTTTCCAGGCTCAATTATTTTATCAGCTGAAAAGCTGGAAAATATTCTTATGACTAAATAACTTCATGTTTATCATTCATTTTATTTTTTTTAGCCAGTTCCCATGATACCATTTTAATTCTGATAATGTTGATAGAAGGAGCTGGAAACATTTACATTAAGTTATCTAATAATTCTATTCATTCAAAGACATTGTCAAATATATAAACCACTTGCCAATAAACTGGCATAATAAATATACTTCATACTGCATAGTTCTCTTGCACAGATAGATCCTAATCTTTTTTTACATGTTTTATATTTTCATAGGTTTATATATAGCTTAGTTTTGTATGTAAGCATTGGTTCTGGGAAGAATAAATCATAAATAAATCAGATTCCTATTAAACTCTAAGATCTTTAGAGCTGACATTCTCGTTTTAATCTGTAAGGGAGGATGTACAAGAATGCTGGTGCTTGTGCACCAATAATAAATAATTATCATCTCCAGTTTCCTTGCATTTTCTCTATTTTGTAACCTGTTGTTATCAAGTAAGCTTGCAGAATCAGAGTGAGTCTTTATCTTGCAGGCTATGTAGGTAACTTTGATTTTTTGCAAGCAATTTTGGTGGCAATTAAATTCTGATGGTCTGTCAGACATGTGCAGGCAGTAACGTAATTGGCTCTAATTTAAAAAATAATAATTTTTGCTGTACAAGTAGCCAAAGAAAACAAAGAAGGGGGACAAAGGGTTAAAATCTGAGCCAACTGCCTTTCCTCAGGAAAAGCCTGTAGTTGAGACAAGGGGGAATCATATATGAGAATCATTTTCTCACTCTATATATAAATAAAGAGAAACTTTACTGTGAAAATTATCCATGAGGTTGTTTCTGACAGATGTCCTTACATCTTGATTCCATCACAGTCCAATGTAATGTTTTTGAACTCTACCTCATTTCAATATATATTTACTCAGACAGAGGGGAGAACGACAGCAAAATGTAATATTCAGAGTTTTTATTCTAATTTTAGAGTACAGAATATGCAGATAGCCATCATCCAAATCATTACCCAATAGTGCTGGGCAAGTAGCAATCACAAGATTTAATATGTGCACAAATGTTTCACATGAAAATCTGATATAGTACCTCCCACTAAAAAGAAAAGGAGGGGAAAAGAATAATAAACAGATGTGGAGGGAGCTATAAATTGTTATGCCTTTGTTTGCTCTTGATTGCCCCTTTATACTCATAAGAACTCTGCCCCTCTTCAAGAGGCTGCTATTTTTTGTGACAGTGTGTGGCAGAAGAGACGGTCACTGTTCCCACGCAAGGTGACTGGATTTTTGTTCTTCCAGGTTTCTTTGTTCTGCATTTATATGGTTTCACTTTAGGTATAGCACCCCGAAACAGGACTAAGGAAGCATTTCTCTTCACAGGATGTATGGATACAGTCTATACGAACCCCTCTACTCCTTAGCTTCGTGCAGCCCTTCTGTGCTGGTTTCAGGTGGGTGAACCTTGATGGGTTTTAGTTAAGCCCATTGCAGTTTGCACTGAAAAAGATGCGTTTCACTTAACACAGATCTGCATGACTCCTGCAACATTTTATCACATGCCTCACTTCAAAAAATCAAGACTTCTCCACATCTCCCTATCACACGTGGCTCTTGGGGCAAGAGCTGGTTTGTGTCTCACCCAACCGAAGCACTGGCGGTTCAGGTGACCCGCACCGGCTGTGGCCTGAGGGGGTACTTCAACAGGAGCTGATGCTGATGACCTTTCTCATCTTCTCCATCTCTGCAACACCTCAGAGCGGAGATTTGACTATTAACAGATACTGCAGGAAGAGGGCTTCTGATATTTCCTACTGAAGTCTTACCTTTACCAAAAAGAAACCTCTCCACCACACTGCCGAGGGCCCAGAATTTACCTTTGCCTCCTCAGGCTCCCCATCTTTTTGTCTCTGCTGTTCCTTTAATGGCAGGATACAGATGAAAACCCTCAAATACATGCTTTCAAAATAGTCTGAGCAGATCTTCCCCACAGCATTTTTTTTTCTTTTTGTTTATTTTTAATGAAGGTAAAAATACCACCATGAGTGTGATGTTCAAAAAAATCCTGCTGTAAGGAAAAAGGAGGAAAAAAAACAGTCAGAAGAGTATCCTATTGTTTGTTCCAGAAGGATCTCATGGAGATGATCAACTTCACCTAATATTGGCACAGTCAGGTTAATTACTTAAAAAAAGAAAAAAAAAGTAAATCTGGTTCACAGTCAGCTCCATATGCTGTTTCTGAAAATCCTGTCTCACTCACCAGAAACTCGTTGTTTAACAGCTGTGAAACAGAGCTTAAAGAAACATCATTGATTAATATGGTACAGACTGATACAACAATCTCCATTTACTTTAAGCGTTCACTGATCATTCTTTCCGACATTCAGTAGGGGTCTGGAAGAGACATAATGAAGAGGTGCTGAAGATCCAGATTTATATCTCTAGGGATTCCTTGGACACCCCATTAGGCTTTCTGAGATGCAAAGAAAGGAAAAATAAATTTTCCCTCCCTCCCAAACTCAATAACCAGAAGATCTCATGACCAGACGTTGAAAATGAAGTTACTATTGAGGTTTGGCTACCCAAAGGGATTTGCAAAACATCCAAGAAGATAGAAATGTTTTTGTCATCCTCACAACAAAGGAAGTCAGAAAAGCCACTGTTAATCAGAAGGTAATGTAATTCCAAACACGTCCTTTAGAATACTTATACTACAACTGTGTTTAAGAGTGATGTATGATTTTGATTGCCCTGACTTCATCTAACCATCCTGAGTTTAAAAGGCTTGATTTTTAGAGGATGGAGCTGAGGCATTTGAAACCACTAATTCAAAAATGTCAATTTTCCACCGTATACAGCAATACCTTAAAAAAGTGAAGTTCTGCCATCAATTATCTGAGACTGCTTCCTAATTATCTCACTATTCCTAGGATATGGCTGCTCAGAAGTGAGCTCCCTGAAACACAGGGCTATCTGGACTAACTTAACCTAGTTAGCTCAGACATCATTACCACTCCAGTGGCAGCAGTCTGAGCTAATTTCTCCTCCTCAACAGAGCAAATTGCTCTAACCTCGGTGGAGATAGTCTTAGAATAAGAAATTGCCGGTTTCTGTAGGCATGGTGTACAACCTCTTCTTACAGTTAGCTTTTAATGTGGGCACAGTAAATCATCATTAGCATTTGTGTAATATACTGGGGATTTTTCAAGTGGTGATAAATTTTCAGGTATGCAATAAAACTTTTTTTTGCCCATGAAGGGATGAAATGGTGAAGCAAAACTGAACATTTACAAATGTTATCATTCATGGTACTGAAAGATCAAGTAGCAGAAGCAAAGAGACAAGCAGATGCACTTAGGAAAAAATCAATGCATATAGATATTTCTTTGGTGACACATGCCTAGTTTTGGACTCCAAAGAGGTGACAGGAGAGGGAAGCCAGCTGCAGGATGGAAAAGATGAGTGAAACAGAGATAAGGCACAAGAGAAACAGGATAATATAAAAGATAATGACTGAGTAATTGTGAAGACAGATATTAAGAGAGGAAGGAAGCATGGCAAAAACGGTGAATGCAGTAACAGTGCCTAATATATCAAGTATTGGATATCACAGATGGTGAATCAGAAGTTTTAATACAATACTTGAAAATAAATAAGAAAAGAAGTGACAAAACAATGTAATCCAGGCTAGAATGTTTTTCACTAGTGGCAAAAAGAAAGCATAGAAGGGAACACTGAGAAAGAAAGGCATTTCAAAGCAGAAGAAATATGGAAGCAAAAAAATTGTGAACTTTTTCCTTTAAAGTTCATCTTTATTCTTTTGTCTCGGTCAGCAATAGTTGCTGCTTATTACTGAATTTCCTTTTCTTTACTGTATTGGTTTTTTTATTATTATTATTACAAAGCTGTGTTCAATTAATAGCTGCTTTTGTTTCGCAGGTACATTGCTGCTAGGAAGCATGTCATAAAGACTACCTTTGTTAGCAGGTACCCTCAGTACTAAATTTATCCCTCAGGTATTGTCCTCCCATAGGTGGGTAGGACTCCACAACCTCAGCGAAAGACAAGTCCTACTAGGTAAACACTCTACTGCGTGACACACAATAATCAAGACACCAGGACATATGGCACACCTTCATGGCAGTTTTGTGTCACTAAAAGTGGGATAAGTAGAAGACACGAGGGATAAGTAGAAGACACATCATGGAGGAGGGCCTGTTCCACAAAGCCAGGGAATATGTCTTCTAGTGGGAGACCTTTTCACATGGAGCCTGATGAGAAGACACACTCCATCTGTATTTGCAGCCAACATCACTAACCTTCAATGCCTCCGGGACGACAGCACAACTGGTGTGGTATCATTGCACCAGCTACAAATTGCAGAGTGTGATTGAACAGTTTGCTCAAAACATGAGATGTGAAAGGTATGGAATGAAAAACAGTATTATCTTTATGGATGTGATGGGCTTTGCATTGCAGGGGAAGGAGGGTGGCCCACAAGAAAGGTTCTACTTCCAGCTTAAGGTCTAATACAAGACCTTGTCTCCAGCACAGATCCTGACTTTATCATTATGCAAAAAGCTGTAATTAAATGCATCAGAAACCATGGCTCTCTATATAGAATTATATAAAAAATATTATATCATTCATGAATCAATCTTATTGAATTTTTGACTGAGATATAGAATGAAATTTTCGACGTGTGCTATGAGAATGTTTGGTTTTCCAACAGAGAAGTTGATTGTTGGTTGAAAGTAAAAAAAAATGTTAGATTTCTGTAAGTTTTTTTGTATTACTCTTTTCCCTTCATCTCTAAAGTAAAAAAAGAAACAAAATTTTTGAAAGAAAAGTATTTTCTTGATCTAATTTATACTAGATCTAGTATGGAGTTATTAATCTACAAAAATAAGAAGGCAAGCATTGAAATTAGCTCATTCTTTTTCATATCATTATTATAATCACTTTCTTGGTAGTTGCTTCTCACAGTTAATTCAGCTGTAGATAATACCAAGCATGCAGGTGTCAGTTGGTTTTTCTGAAATTTCTAAATGTTTTCATTGTATCACTCATACTGAAACTATTGGATAATTTGGTCTCCCACACCATTCTGTAACAGCCACTGTTTGTCTTCCATACAAATGAAACTTAAGCATCACATTACCATGGGCTTCACTCACTGCAAATTGCATTTACAATAAAGGAGACTGAAAGTTTAAATTGTTTGAAAGTACAGTCAAAGCTGCAAGTTTTCCAGCTGAAGAGAACTTTATCTTAATAGTTAAAACTCACACCTGTTCAGAGGACCATGCCAGGTCCTTAAAATGAATTTAAGTCCCCATAATATTGCTATAAATTTAAGCAATAACTTATCACATGAGCCTTGATCTGGCTCTAGACGCAGGAATGAATTTCACCTGTGATGAGTGTTGTGTGAAGGGAAAAAAATGTATGAGAAAGATTCCACAGAACTAAGCAAGCTGATAAGTTAAACAAGAGGATTGGCAGAGAGCCTGCTATGATTGGTCATATTGGATAAACAATGTGAGAAAAGTAATCTGAGATATTTTAAAAGCCATTCCAAATCCTTACCTAGAAACAAAGGAGAGATATACTACACTTTCTTTGTGTTAACCAAGAAGAAGGAGTGAGGATATCGTTCTTCCATTCATGCCTTTGTTGAAGCTCTGAATTTTCAAACGTACTGAATTAAAGCCAGAGGAAAATCTGAGCTCTAGAGATACAAAACAAACCAGTGACAAAGGAAAAGACTGTGTAATAGGATAACTATTAAATACTATTTTCCACCAATTAATATCATAACAGATACAGCTCTAATAGGATTAGACAAATATAGCTTGACATGGTATCTCTGTGATATAGAGCACAAAAAAACAAGGGCTACAGCTGAAGAAAACTAAAAATGTTGAGTTGTATGAGCCAACCAAATAGATTAATAACTACCAAAACAACAAATATTTAATGCAGGCAGTAAAAATCTAGTAGCAGATATCTAAAACCAACTTTAAAATGGTTCATTGATCTAGTATTCAAGCTGCAAGGCTGCTATTTCACACCTTGTCTGTGCTGCCAACTTCTGTAGGGATTTATCTGCTTACACGACAGGAGTACTTCATGTCTTTATGTGCCTGACCACAAAAACTACACATCCAAATGCAGGTTGTACATTTATCATCAACCTTTTACACGTGACTGGTGCCTGTAACAAATAAGTGGATTTGAAGTAAAGGTTAAATGAATTATCATATTTATCTGGGCCTCTGAGCTGTTACCAGGCCTTCCACAGGCTAACACTGTGCTTAGAAATGCGTATTTCAAAGTAAAAGGTTAAGGGTTTTATATAGAGAGAAATAATCAAGTAATCAACCAATTCATTTGCTAAGTCAGGTGATAACGACAATTTATCCTTAAAAGTCAGGATAGAGGTAATGTGGCTTGTAAATCCTTTATGGAACTCGGGAATGTGGAGGGTTTTCTTTAAAACTTCATCTTTCAGTGGGAAATGCAATTTAACTTAACAAGGTAATATCTATGCTTTTGAATGACCTTCCTTTTGTTTTACAGTGACATCAGATATTCTGACATAAGACTAGAGCCAAGTAGAATAGAAAGCAGATGGGAACTCTTGGTAGAAAATCAGCAGATTTTGGAACTTAGGTTCACATTTGCAGGTATTCAGATATGGTTTTCACTTCAGGAAATACAGCATACAATTACAATATAACTGTCCAAACATGACTCCTGTATGGCAACCGTATTTCATTCCCCTATTATGCATGATTTCTGAAACTAGTTTCAAAGCTGTACTCTAGAAATGGCTTCATTCCAAGTCATTGTGTGTTGGATATTACTGAATATAATAAAGCCCAGTTACTGTTGAATATGAAATGGCTGTTATTCATGTATTTATTTGCTGTGCTAGTAACAAGCTTACCCTAAATTTGTGGTTAACCGAAGCAAAACTCGATGTATGATGCAAGAAAAACCTGAGCTAATTAATTATCTAAAGCTTATGTGCTATCAGCAGTGATAATAAAATGCCTTTATTCACACTTATAGAGGCTCCATCTTATTGCTTAAATTTAAAGCAATATTTTGAGGGCATATGTGTAGTAGTGTTCACTAGATAGAACCAGAGTAATCCTTCATCCTTCTGTACCTGAGCAAAGCTTGTAAAAATGAGCTCTAACTACAAAAAAAGTGTTGCAACCTATCGTAGACCAAGTGTACAGACCTTCTGCAGAGTGTGAATGTGTAACATGAAAAAATGATAATAGGCTATCTGGTTCTACTTGTTTTTAAATATTCTGCATGTTTTTTATAAATGGCTATCATTCTGAAAAGGAGCAGTTGTGACATATTGTCCTCCTTTTTCCCCCAAGTATTAATTTAATAAGTTTTAATTAAATACAAGCATATGAAGATTACAGGAGCATGGACAAGAAAGCACGTACTGTGGCACATACATGTGTACACATTATTTTTAGGAGAGGCTCAGTACACCTGCAAGTGAATGATAAGGTCTAATTTGAGGGTTCTAATTTCCATCTAATTTGAGGCTAAACCAATAAATAAATGAAACATAAGTTGAGGTAAAATTAAGTACACACTTCCTGGACCAAGCTGTCTTTTCCTCTCCAGCAAACCATAACGCTCCACAGGGATAACAGTAGTTAACTGTTTCAGCCATGTGCAATGGATAAAAATGGCTGAATCAGTATTTCTGAATGTTAGTGTTTAACTTGATTTCACCATATGCCACAGGAGCTTATTTGATTTAATTATGACTTTGCATCAGAAAAATTAAAGACTTTAAATCTTCCAAGCAAAACTTTCCAGAGTTCTCCTAAGGGAATCCCATTGTCATTATTATTGTTTTTTGACAGGCCCACTGTGTGAAACAGACTTATCATTTCATTACTCCAGGACATTAAATTGCTCAGCGGAGTGAGTGCATTCCCCTCTCGGTGTGTTGAGTCATGCAGCATCTATGCAGGGTTTGCAAAATTCCTTTATCTCCGGTAACCTCTGTGACCCACCCCAGTGACTGACTGGCACCTTCAGTGTGTGGGGTTAGGATACCTCCAGGCTTTCACTTTGAGGAGCTTTTGGAAACTGTTCTTTTAAAAGCTGAACAAGGCCTTCACAATTATGAAGTAATCCAGGAACCTTTTCTGCCTTTCTAAGTTCTTGCACAAGAGGCTGGCGTCAATGAACCCATGTGCCTAAATGAGCTCTATTACAAAAAGAGATAAAGATTGCAATTGTAGTGTTTAAGCTGACCTGTGATTATCTGAATTGAATCTGACACAGATATGTTCCATGCTAAGAGCTGCAGTGGCCACTGGCAGATTACTGAACCCTGGCAACTCAACAAACATTTTCATTTTAATTGTATCAAAATGATGACCCAGTTCAAATCTTCCCATTTTCATCATCTGGGTTGGAAACATCCGCTGATAATGTTGTCAGGAAAATCAGCTGTCCTAGCCACAAAACTGATAGCCCTGGGCAATGGTGGCTTCTTTCAATTAGCACTTTGCCTTGCAAAGTTGGCGCATGCGTAAATTCGCACGAACACTCATTGAGCTATATCAGATGAGACTGAACAGCCAAACACATAAGAAGAGATGGTATTTATCCTGACCAACCTGCAAAAATAAACTGAAAAAAATGGCAGGTTTTTTTTTTTTTAATAAAACGGTATTACAACAATCTGCCTGATAATTCTGCCTCAGGGAATGGGTATACGCATAAAGGTGCGGACTTGATTAGTTTAGACTTGATTTTTTGAAATAAATGTTCAACTACAAACCTAAAGAGGAAAAAATGGTATACCATCATCTAATTTTTGGCTGTGCATGAAAGATACAAGTTTAAAGTATGAGACATACATGAAGTTACTTATTTTTCAATCCATTCTTTCATTTATATCCTTCTGAAATTACACAATATTTTACAGTGTAAGCACACCTAAAAAATGAAGAGGCAAAGGGAAGATTGTGGTTCCATGCCTATCCACAATAGTTGCATATTGACTTAAGAAAAAAAAGAGATATTGCACAAAACAAATTAAGAAAAAACAGCAGCCACAACCCTCCTGTAAGAGCAAGGTAATGTAATCCTACAGCCACAAAGCGCTTTTGAATCACATGATTAGTCTTGTGGTAATGTATATGTGTTTCCTTAAAACAAGGTGGCACTAATATATACTACTGTCACATTATTGGTACCAAAAAAAGAAAATATTCTTGGAAAATATAATAACAAAAATGTAATAAAATAACAAAAAAAATTATATATTGATCTCTTTTATACCAGGTGTATATGCTACTACAAAATGAGTGAGGAATCAAATATAGCCAATAGAACAAGACTACTTTCCACCTTCCTAGCACCCCAGATCTTAGTGGTCAAAAGCTTCAGGATATTTCCGATTAGCTGAGACCAGATTTTAGTATCTTCGTGCCACACCCTCTGAACAGCCACGCTGACTTCGAGCTGCCTGTACAGGGAATAAGGAAATAAGAGGGCAGGAGGTGGATTTCTACAGAGCACTGCTCCCTGCCTGCCAGCGTTCCCCTCTGCATTTGTCCTGCTGGATCTGTACAGTGTTGCCCTCACTTACCGCATCCACCCCATCCTGCATCCCAGCCTCCCTGCCCATTCTTCTCCAGGAATGCCTCCCCTCTGCACTCCCAGCCCTTCAAACTCCTAATCTCCCGATGAAACTGTTCCCTGCCGCAGCGTTGCACTATGATAACTGATGATGAGATAGTTGTCAGGCGTGATTGTTTTTCTGGATTCTGTTTCCTTTCCCAAGGCCAGCAAAAATCGAAGTGATTGTCAGGACATTTCTTATTACCTATCAATAAAAATTTTCAGGTCTAAGATTAATCGAAAGTTATATTTTATGTATGATTTCACTGCAAAAGAGGATTTTTAGGTTTGGTGATTTTGTTGTTTTGGGTTTTTTTTCAAATGGCCAGCAAAAGAACATGGACATCTTCCTTAGCTACTCAGTAGCATTTTGCAGTGGTATTTCCAAGATACATTTACACTTAAAATGGCACAGTGTTTTTCCTGATTTTATTAGTCATTATATTCCTGGTATTTTCCTCTGAACCTTCTTTTCTAAAAGTTTCCTCAAAGGCAGCCAAGTATGCAAGTTCCCTTTTATTTCTTAATTCCAAAAGGGAATATGGTAAATGCCTGCCCTGCTTTTTATTCATGCATAGTTTACAGTGGAGATAATCCACATGATCCAAGGAACAAACACACCCACTTCATGCAGGTGTGTGGGCATGGCTGAGTTTCACTGCACTGCCAGAAATTTAACGCAGGCCTTGAGATTTATGCTCACTGGATAAATATGCAATCCTTCCAATGATTTTGCATTCAATATATCACTAATTTATAAAAGTAAATAATAAACAAAAAGCTGGCACTTGCCACTTAGTACAGTCTTTGAAAAGCCTTGGTGCAATAATGATTTATCTTGCTTAACAAGGGGAAAATAATGCCTAGTATGCAGTTGTTAACACTTCTTATAAACCTCTAAACCAATCTTTTTTTGCTCAGTGACAGAAAAAATGTTCACAGGTTTTCACACAAAATCTCTAAGCAGCTATCCAAGATCTGCAGGTTTTTTCCTCCAGCGTTCTTCCTCCTTCTGTTTGCTATTCTCCTTGGCTCTGCTCTTGTGTGTTAATATGAGGTGCCATTCTAAAACAAAAAGTTTAATCAAAAGCTTATAAATTTGCTGATGTGACGGTATATCAAACACAACTACTGCTAGAGCAGGCTTTAAAGAAAACCCACAACATTCTGTAATACCTCAAGCATATACTGCACTGGAGGACTTGCATGCTTCGTTATTGCATCTCAGAAACAAATTCTCCATATCCTGACATAACAAGAGAATAAAAATGGAAAAAGAAAGTAGTAATAACTGCTTGTTTCCTGATCTGACCTGGTTCCTGCGTGGTCCTGCCTCTCCATCTACTCCTGGGCACCTGCTGCTCTGGGAGGGGTTATTTGCTCAGGTGCAGTGGTGTGTGAGCGCAGGGAGCCAGATCAGGCCACAAAGCACAGTGGCTTTTTTTTCACTTGGATCTGTGCCCTGCCTAGTGAGCCCTCTTATAACTAGAAATATTAGATTACTAGAATATTAACCTTGGGTAAAGGTTGTTCAAATGTGTCTTTATTGTTTCTGGACAATGGCTTCAAGTATTCATGCCACACAATACCTGATCTAATAAGTATGGCCAGATCTATGTTGCTTCTGTGGAGTCATACCTGGCTTTACATCACGGCCATACTCATGTTTGACTGTACCTACTGAGGTCTCAGACCAAGGTTTCCTTTCACCTCACCAGACCTGACCTTGTGTATGCATGGCACATGGGAAGAAGGAGAGACTGGTGATTGCCAGTGGCCAGTATTGTTAACAGAAACGTTATCTCCTGATTCACAAAGCAGCACAGTAGTCTTTTGACACTGCTGTCTCTCATCTTCAAATGAAAGTGTTGGAAAGACACCTTCTACCCATTCATTTTAATACGTTTTAATCTTGTGCCTTACTTTGCCACACTTATTTAAACTTACTCTACAAGTCCTCCCATTGATGTTATTAAAATATCAGCATACAGTGATCAGGCTACTTTGAAGATCCTTCCTGAAAAAAGATGGAGCAATTTTATCTCTATACATTTTATCTTCTCATACAGATAAAAAGCCTCTTCAAACAAATGCCCAATAGAACAGGTATCATAAGAAATTATGTAGACAGATAATTATGTTAATTTATTAGTGTTATTATTGCCTTTTCCTATTCCTAAACTATTGCCTATTAAGACAGAAAAATAATTTCCCCCTTAACAAACGTCAAATAATCTTCACGTTAATAGATTTCTAAAATAGAGGTTCTCACAACACAAGAAGCGTTGCAAACAATGAATGACTGTGTCTTTTGGCTCACAACAGGAGTATCTAGATGTCACAAGGAATGCCTGCAAAACAAGCCTTAGTAGGGTGCAGAGCGATGTGTAGGAGCACACCGGACAACAGGGGAAAGCTTTTTTACATAAGAAATGTGTGTAGCAGTATATAACTGCGTGATGTTTTTGGTAACTCTCCTCCATCTTCTATTGTTTACAATTCTCCATTGCTATATCACATTTCTCATCAGACTGCAATACTTCTGAGACAGGGCTTGTGTCTAGCTGATCTGTCTCTAATGCATCTAAGATACTATGGGGGTGTCATAAGTACATATTTTTAATCCTTTCTTCTCCCTAGTCATATTCTCATCTCTGTTTATTAACCGCCGCTCTTTAGAAATCCTGGTCTTGAATATTTGCCACTTCCCTGTTTCTCTGTGGTGTTATATGCTGCCTTCAATTCAAGCAACTAAATTAAGTCAATGGCACCCAGCTTCTCTCGCTAGGCTTTCACCTGCTGCTTCAAGGCAGAAAAAAGAGCAGTTCTCCCCAGTCTGCAGCTGTAGGCTAATTATCTCTGGTCTGTCAGCAGAAAATTTAAAGAAATACACACTTTTACTCTTTTTTTCTTTTCTTTCAAGTAAACCACAGGCCAAGTGTTCTCCATTTAATTTTCAATTTAACCCCACTGACTTCAGAGCCTGTACATAATAGCTGAATTTAGTTGGGTAGATTATGATTCACCTAGTTCTTCTCCCCAGGCACTATACGGGGAATTCAGAGACCACATTTGGGTCTCTCAATTCCACTACAGAAGTCAGACACCTAGAATTTAGGTTTGAGCATTGCCATGCCTACAACTCTTTCTGCATCTGGGGCATGGAGACCTACATCAGCTGTGCCTAAGGCTGCTTTTCCCTCCCACACTCCTTCTGACTGAGGTTTCCTGCCCCACCTTAGCAAATAAATGGATGAAGGGCATTAAAGACATAGAGTGTCTTTTTCCCTCTTTCAGATTATAAATGTTTAAGATGGTGCCTCTGATTTTAGGGGAAATTCAGCCTTATTTCTATGGATACAGAGTTTTTCTAAAAGCAGGAACTCTAGATGTATTAGCAATATAAGAAGTTTATTATTCTTCTTCACAGCAGCAGGAAGGAATTAAAAAAACAATTAGTTCAATAGGTGACAGCTTCCTTTAATGACACCTAAATATGAAACAATAAGGTGACCCAAACTTTACACCTGTACGGTTTGAACACCACTAAAAGAAGCATATGGAGCAATGCTGAATTCTCTGTTGACCTAGCAGTAATTATATTCGTGTTGCCATGGGGAATACACTGCTCATTAATTAGTTTACTCATCCTTAATATTTTTTTGCATTAGCTTGTAAATAGACATTTCTAGGTTAAATCAATCATTTGTCAAGGATCCAATGGGTCGGCCATGTCCTTGTCGGAGAAAATGGTTAACACCGCATTAAGCAGCTAAAAATTGTCATCTCTGCTAATGGAAGAGAGCTAGCAATCTGTCCAAATCTCGTGGAACTAATTCTAAAATAACAAGACAAACCAGGGAGGCTTTCATACACTTCTTTTCCATCTTGTAGTGGAGAACTGAAAGCAGTTGTAGACACCTAAGCAACTGAAGCCCATGGAAAAGACATATGGCATAGGGTACATCGTGTGATTTGCCTGGATGCAAAATACTGAAGACATCTGAAAATGTCATCTGTGAATCTTGACTGTTGGTGGGAACATCTCTCACCCAGAGCTAAGCTTTTTGAAGTGCAAGGCCTCAGCTGTTTCCTCGGCACTTCCTGCTGACATCCTTGTCTTTGATGCCAGCACCAGCTCTGCCTCTTTTAGGATGAAATACATGTCTTTAACGTGAGGATAGGTTTTATTTATTGAACCTTAAACAATGTTTTCCTCTTGCTCTGTTTTTCCAACTGTCTGTAATGTGATTTGGTTTAATAAATTCGGGGTTGTGACTGTTATAAAATAAAGTCCCCCACATGCTCCAGGGGCACAGTATTTTCTTCAGTTATTGTACACTTTGCAAAATTGTCCCTGCTGCCTGACCATTTGGTACAAGCCAACTTGTTCTGGCTCTTAGTGGTAGAAAATGCACAAGAAAGTTGAATTCATAAGACATGTTTGCAGCAGTCTTCCTTTCTGCCTTTACTCTTGCTGAGGAAAAGAAGGCTATTGATTTCCTATTATTTATTTTCCACTGTTCTAATTTTAAGCCCTTTGTAGTTATATGAACCTCAGGGGATCTAAAACCACAATGCTGAAGGGGTTAAGCAGGTTTTTAAGCAAAGAAAATATGTGTCCAGACTTGTTGAAATGCCATCTAAAAATCAGTGTATAAGAGTCAGCACCGGCTCAGCTACTGAACAGAGAAAGCAGTACTTTTAAAAGAGCACTTTATTGTTCAAGTACTCTAAAAGTGTATTTTTAAACATCTGGAGCCATGAAAGCTGTACAGCTGAGATTGTTCGTTGCAGGAGGAGGCAGGGGACGGCAAGCAGCCATGGGATCAACAACGTAACACCTGGCTTCTGACCTAAAGTGACTAAGAAACTGAAGATCTCATCATTGGCAGCCACAGCTCCCTGCAACATGATCTCTTCCCTGATATATTTGTCTAATGCTCTTTTCAGGCCTCCTGTAGGCTCTCGCTCCAGAAAACAATCCCTCTGAGTTCTTTCTTTCCTTGTAGAAACTGGCAGAGAGATGAGAAACAAAGTATGAAAGACGGCAAATGGATCTCGGCGGGGGGAGCCCCTTTCCCCTTATAATGACCAGCCAGCGTGCCTGTTGCTCCAATGCGGAAATACAAGTTTTGTCTTTCAAATCACCAGGCGTCTCCTAGACCTCATGGATTCCCTAATTTTTCCTCCATTTCCACATTATAGCATTCATGCTTCCTGCATCAAATGTTTCTCAGTCTACCAGAAGGATTGCTTACAAGCACTGTATATTTGTTTTAGTCCTACGCACTTCCATACATTTTTTAGTGTAGACGTGTACCAAGTCAGAGGGAATTACGCCTGTGTATGCCAGAGCCGAATATGGCCCTAGATTTACTGTGTCATCCAGTATTTGTAACACAATAGCGTTTGTGAAAGCGCCAGTGTGAAGTGCAAGTGGATTTCAAACAGCTGTAGTGCTGCCATATGCTGCCCTTTGGTTAAGCCATGACTTAAAGTTCAGCTTCCCATTTAGAGCAAAAATTGACAGATTCATCTTTTTCGGATCTTCAGAAGCAGTCAGGCTGTTCGCTGTGCCTTTCCTCACCTAAATCCTTCAGCTGGGGGCTGCTGACACCTCCCCCTGACGTTGGACCCAGCGGGTGCCTTGATCTCTGAAAAAAAACCTCCTGATGGAGTTCACTGTCCACCATTAATGACGTGTGTGGGATCTCAGCCCAAGCCAAAAGCTCAGAGGAGAGCTTACAAACAGGCACATTGCCAGTAAGACCCGGTATCCCACTTAGGACACGTGCCAAACCGGGACAATGTAAGGGTCAGAGCCCTCAGACAAGATTTAGGCTGTGTAGATGGGCTCGCAGTCTATTCTGCGACATGAGCCATGCCCTCCATATTAAAGGGGAATTCACTAAATGTCAGGTTTTGGGATATCCTTGATCCGCCTCTCTTATTGAACAGCAACAGCATAATGCCACTGCACATAACTGGTGAGGCTGGATGAGCAGGGTTAGAGCCTGACTCCCCAGACCGCTGCTTCATGAAATTTAGTATGTGAGAGGCTCTTCTGAGCAGTAGCTGTTCAGCTACCAAAAGTGATAAAACTCCAACAGAAAAAAACGACAGACTCAAAATACCTGGCAGGGCACTAATCTGAAATCATATATCCATATCACTGTTCCGAGTCACACTGGCCATGTATTTAAACCCAGGACTCCCACACTCCTGGTGAATGACCTAAACTGGAAGGCAAATGCATGTTTCTAGAGGCAATGGAGATGGTGACAGTCTGGCTGCTAGCGGGGACCCTTGGTACATGGGAAAGGACCCAGCCTTTGCTCTGACTACAAAAGATGGATTGAGAAATAAGGCAAATTGTTAGTACAGGGGTGATTCACATGGTGTGTGGGGAAAAAAATTGATTAAGAGGCCTATTTGAAGAAGGAGTTTTATGCACCAGGTTGGAAAATACAATGACAGAGTATTTAGAGAAATATATCCTGTATTACGAAGGAAATATCCTGATTTTGTTGTAGAGAAACATTAAGCTTCATGACTGCAGCCAAAAGTATAATCCTTTCTTTCTGGATGGGATGCCTAAGAGGTGCTGAGCAGTTTCAAATCCTACTACTATTAATGCAAACTTAAAGTGCTTATCACCATCCAAGATGTTTTACAGGAGCAGTTTCCCACAATGCTGTGGACACAATAATTGGCCATGACGGCATCCAAACTGTTTCATGTGCGGTTCCTCCTCAGCTCTTCTAAGATTACACTCTAGGAAAAAGCCTTGCAATCTTGACTAGCAAACTATATATATTGTCTCTCTCTTTGTTTTTAACGGATAAAGCAGAACTAAGGGAGAGTTCAAAGTACAGCGAAAACAATTGTTTGGGGCATGGAAAATTCACTAAATGGAAATCAACTGAGGAGCGTGGGTACCGTAAGAATGAGAATGAGATGAATGAATTTTTTTTTTAAAGGTAGAAATATGCTAAGAAGCGATAGAACTTAGGAGTTGATATCTCTGTCTCAGAAGAAACTAATAGAGAGAGATTCAAAGGTGGAAAGCTAAAAATTGATCAAAGAAAACACTCTTTCATATGATGTGTGACTGAACTATAAAACTCACCTCCACAGAAAGCCACTCAGGCCTGGAATTTAGGAAGATTAAAAAAATCAGAATTTGAACACTGATTAAGACTGCCCAGAGTTCTGATTTTCACTGTTTTTAAAGAAAAAGGACTTGGTACACTCAGTGATTATGTTTATCTTAAAATGGCTGGCAACAGGTAGGATTTTTGCAAGAGCCATTATTTCTAAGAGACTTGGAAATGTTACTAAATGGGTCTTTTATTTTACAGTGATTTAATTGCCCCCTGATTCATGGCTGTCAGTTGGTTAGAAAAATCAGGGGCCAAATTCTTCAGGGTACTGGAATCAGTCAACTGCATTAGCGAAAAACTCCACTTCAGGTTTAAGAAATCACGTTTGGGTCAAACGCTGTTCTAGGAGCCGGCAGTAACGTTAAGCAGAGCTGCCAAATAATAAATAGGGAGTGTAAGCCTTCCCAGACCTCCTCCTGCGACCCAGAAATAGCCTCTCCCGAGAAGCCGGTGCCCACCTCCGAGTCTGCAGAAGGTACTGCTGTGGTAGTTGCAGCTGTTTCTCCCTGCCTCTGTGATTCTCACCACCCGTGCAGCTTCCAAGGGTTTAATTAAGCCGGATCCTCCTCGTTGTTCGTTTCTTGCAAAGCACGGCTGGCGGAGCGCTCGGCAGCGGTACAGCAGATGAGCTAAGGCACGCCAAAAGCCCTGGACCAGCCCCCACGTGCCTTCCTTACACGATCAGCCCACTTCCAAGAAATCTTTTGATTTCCAAAGGGTTGCTGTCACAGCCATGTGCAGAAAGCCGAATGACTGAGCACCGTCGCTCGGCGCTTCGGCCTTGCGTTTGTCACACCCTCGCTGCCGCGGCGAGGGCTGTGCGAAACTCCCGCCTTGTGCAACACGGAGCAGCTCTTCCCTTTGAGAAGGAACGAACAAAGCGCTGGGGATTGAGGCCTCGCCACCTCCTCTCCGCCTCCCTGCAAAACCCTCAACAGCCCAGGGTAATCCCTCCCTGCTGGTGACTGAAAGAGAGAAAATAAAATCAGTCCTTATAACTTTTGCGAGCAGGGATGGGGCCTTTCTGGACCGAGGTGTCTTGGTGTTTCGGTCTGTCAGTAACGTGACACAACTAAAATGCGACCGTAAGATCTCTCTCTAAAACCTGATGCAAAAATAAGTCTCATCTGGATGTTCGTAGGCACTGGTCTATTAATGGTGTCTTGAGTGAGGGGACGCTGTGGAAGGGTTGCAAGCAGCCAGCTACACAGAAAAACGAAAGTGTTGTGTAACTCGATAAATATAGTTCTGGTGCTATGTTTGAAATATTTAGGCTGGGTGAAAAATCCAAAGGAAAAACGTCTGCTATTTTAAAAAGCAGCACTAGAAGGGGGTGGAGGGGAGCTGGCAAAAGGGATTTATGTTTCTCCTGCAGGAACAATGTCTTAGTATAAATCCTTTGTATTGTGTGTAGTCACATAGGTTACACCTACTGGTGGCCAAAGCATGCAGACTTTAGTTTTGTCACTGCTCGTCATAAGAGACTGAAAGGACAAAGCTACATAAATAAGCCCCAAGCTGGCTGCCACCAGGCTGGTGCACCGACAGTAAAACCAACAGTACTTTCTGCTTCTCAGTATTGAGTTGACTTAAGGAAACAAAACAAAACCAAATATTGGTTATTGCCAAAAGTCATTCTGTCTTTCAAATATGCTCACTCAATTTTGAGCTGCACACCAATCACTGTTTCTTAATTCTGCTCTAATGATGCCTTCCAAAGTGAAGTGCTTACACTTTTCTGAAAAGATATTTTAATAGATTTATTTTTTTTTAAATTACAAGAAACAAGACAAAATAATCTGAGATATTTTTAGCTTAATGTATTGATGAATGGAGATGTAAAACCACCCAGATTGAAATGAGCTATATTTAAATTGTATTTAGGAATTTTACTGCACGCTATTTTCCTTCAGATGCAATTGAATAAATACAAAAGGAAGAGATAAAGCCACATAAAAATTCAAAATAAAGCTGATTGGAAAATAAAGGGCTTAGAAGAAAACACACTCTTGGTACAAGGGCTGTTTCTGTCTTCCATCAGAACATTTTTTTCATGAAAAAGTTGTCACGAGCTGAAATCCAGAGACAGTCATATAAAAGGAGGAAAGCCTAGGGCAACATTTGAAAAGAAACTTTCACGCTGAGCAGCAAAAGCTTTGTCCAGAAGTGAAACCTTATCTGGGAAGATAAGAAGCCCTAGAAAGGGCTGTGGGACTGACAGGGCTGGCGTACCGAGCAGGTGATCAGGGCACGGCATCAGGGTATGTGATAAACAGCCTGAAGGAAAGCAGCCACCATTTTCTCAATAGTGGAAATTCAAGAGAAGCCCTCCAGACCCAGCAGTATGAATCTCTACAGCTTAAACACTGTTTTGAGGCCTGGAAAATTCACATGTGCTTTGTTGGTTATGTACAAAAAAAGCCCATAGCACACAATGAAGCAAAGAGTCTGAAGCAAAGGCAGCAAAGGCATGCAACTATTTTTAACTCTTGCATCACCATTTGGGTTTCTCCAAATCTTGAGATTTTTCAGAGTGACACACAAAGAGTTCTTTTGCATCTTCTTCTGCCTTCTGGCCTCACATCCTCCAGTATTCCTCGCGGTGGTAAAGGCTAAAATTCTATTGCTTCTGAATAATTACTAAATTGTTCATGTGATCATATACTTCCAACAGCTGAGTTTAAAGAAAGCCAAAATTCAGTATTTTGATCAAATTACGAGATTTGGAAACACTGGGAACGTGGCGTGTGGGGATGAACAGATAACCTAATAACAGCAGACAGCTGACCTGCCGGTTATGCATAGGCAATAGAATTGAATGCAGGAGTAGGAAGGAATAAGTTTAAATATTAGAAGAGAGGACAAAAAGACACATTAAAATGTGAACAATTTTTATTATACATTTGCTAGTAGTCCAACCTACTTTTAATGAACAGATACAGCAAATTGCTGAAGTTGTTCAATAAAATAGAAATTACAATTTTTATGGCATTTAATAGCAGTCTCTTATAAAAGCATGTCATTGTTGGTATGTTTTTGCATACAGTCTTCATAATATTCAAGACAACACTCTTATAAAGCACTTTCTCATAGCTAAGAGGTATAATAAAATCTGTATGAGTATTGCTTATGCATGTGCAATTCTGAACTGTGATAAGTAGGATCAGATATCAAACTGAACTATACTAATTTATATCCACTGAAGGTCTGATCTAGAAGCAACCGTTCTCCCACCTCAATGGATTCCCCATATTATTAAATTAATTACACTTCTTCAGCAGCCTAAACACATGAGGATCTGTCAATGCACGTATGAAAACACAAGTCCTGTTCCAGAGGTTATGACAGCTATGCACAAGGTTCTCTGCTGTTTAGACTTTTAATAGTCCTACAGTCATTCAATTCTTGCAGATCTTTGATCTCTTTTTCACAGGATCTCAGCTTGCAGAAAACACTGAGTTCTGGTCTCGGTTCTCCATCCCGTGTAGGCTCTTTCTCCTCTCAGTGTCTAGCATAACAACCTAGCCTGATCTCCTCACCCGCTCGAAACAACAGCCAACACTTATCCCATACTATGCTTATTTGCCTTTCATCTGTCAGCATGTTTCTTCTGCTTGCTGTTACCCGTTTTCCACCAAAGCCTTTACCAGAGCTTTAAAGACCCTGTTTCTCTACCTCCCTCCACAGCTGGGCCTGTCATCTTGGTCTGATTTGTCCCCGGGGTTTTGCCACTACAGATGTCCCCAAGCCTCCTCCTCAGGAAGTCACTGCCCTCGCACACACCTTCCCTCTCCTCGCCTCCTCCCTCTGCTCCACAGGCCTTTCTCCAGGAACAGCCACCTGCAGCTCCCCCTCCTCATCCTCACCACGAGTGGGCAGACTCTCGACCCTGTTTCGCAAGAGTCTCCAGCCCCCGTTTGCCAGCACCTCGCCCATCATCGGCAGATCCAGGCACAGGCAAGGATATCACCTGCATGCCACTTCCAATAGGAACGCCAGTTCCACCATCAGCCCCGTGATTTTATCTGTAGGGTGACTCCTATGGGTTGCATTATGCCTTAATTAAGCATCAAAGCATTTCCGTGAGTCATGTGAAAGACAGATATTGTTTTATTTCATAGATGATGGCTTAGTCAGCTGAATCCAGCACCATTCAGATTATGAATGGCACAACCATGAATGCACTGTGCTATATCCTCCAACCCTCATCTTTTTCCAAAACAAATATTACCTGATCTGATGCTTCACGTAATGACATGCCAACTGTATAATGAGTATGTTTGGTGTTTTTAAACCCTGGGCTTTTTCCCCACCAAAATTTCTATTGTGGCTGTGAAGATGGAGGGTGTCTCTTAGAAAGACTGAGTTTTCGTTTTCCTTTATTTTCCTAACCACTACACAATTTTAAGTTTTTCTGCAAAAAGAAAATTTACAGTGCCCATGGAATCAAAACGAGTATGCTGCTGACTGAGTGAGCATTTGATCAATGCATCACAGCAAAGCTAAAGAGAAGGGCTAAAGAAAGAGGTATAACGTTTTAAACCTAGGCAGTAACATTGTTATGCTTACTTTGTGAGGCACTATTTTGTGTAACAGATCCTTATTCCACTCTAGATGGGTAACAACTGTGAATTATAATTTTATTTTCCACTTAGCGGAGCCTATTGACTTGGACTAGTTCTTGCCAGGGAACCAGTTTCGTAATAAAGGCAGTAAATTCTGATTTTGTGCTTGTTTGACAATTAATAGTGCAGTGTCAGCAGCAGTGCAAAATGCCAGTATGATTTTTTTTTCCTCTGCATGTTATAAAAGATGGGTTATAAGTCAATGACTTTATGCTGAGTGTCTAAGGCACATATAATTTACTAAAATGAGTTTAGCAGACTCAGTGGAGGTTCCGTTATGTTTGTGAAGGTATGTGTGCAAGGCCGTCCCGTTAACCCAGCATCCTTATCCCCAGGTGTAACTATACAGATACAGTTACACCGGCAACCATTTTTTCCCCCCCAGTGGAGACACCGTTTATAGCAACACTGCTTTTCCCTTATGGCTAAAACAGTGACAAAAATAGATGTATGTGGGTGTCAGTATACATGCTAGTTACAAATATAATGTATATATAATTATATAATCATATATATTTATCACAGATGGAAAAAAAAAGCCCAGAATGAAAATGCCATGTAAACTTGACACTATCAAATTATTTTTCTTATCACCATCTTGCAGTATTTACCAAGGCCTAAAATGAAAACAATAGCCTTAGCCTTAACTAAACTAGAGTCACAGCTCTAACAGATGGCTGTATCAGACAAGCTTTTAGCGTAGACCAGACCTGAGCACCTCACAGCCACTAACAATGTGGGACCCTCACGACAACCCACCGAGATGAGCAAGTGAAATCCCCTGCGTCCAAGCACGAAGCAGGGAGTGAAGTCTGAATCCAGCCAAGTATGCGTGTGCCTCTCAGTATGCCAGACGACCTCCTCTGAAGTGACTTACAGCCGTAAACGCAGGATTAGGCCCAAGTGATTTACTGAGAAGTCAGAGAATGCTTACATGCTCCACCATGGGTACTTATGCCTTCTGCTGGACCAAGGACATCTCTATCAGAGTGAGGTGCACCTAAGCGCCACTGTGTGACTTTCCCTCTAAGGTCAGCTTCCAGCATAGATTCTGTAAGCTAGACCTGTAAAATGAGCTCCGTCAGCAGGAAGCCATGCTAGCCCAGCAGTCTCTAGGGCTTTCTGTATGTCCGGTTTCAGAATACTTGTGCCGTTGCAACACGTATAGTGCCTCTACCATACAGTCATTTTTTCCCTGATTATTCAGAAAAGAAAAAATAATTTGACAAATGGGAATTGCATGCCCAATACTATGAATAACTAGCCTTTCTTCAATGAAAATTCAATGACAAATCGGCATCTGTTGTCACAGTGACAAATGCATCTTTCCCCTCTGTAGACCTTCCCACCTGTTACTCCATGGATGATCACGCCATTTATGCGCTGCTAACAAACTGAAAGGTGCTTCACTTTCAGGGTGACTCGGCTTTGTCAAAAAATGAAGGTATTATTTATTAAATGAGAGAATCGGTTATCCTAGTGAAAATTAGAGCAACACAACCACGGATCTTGTATTAAGGCTTGTGTCACCTGCACGTTGCCCCCATCTCCCTTACCTCAAGGCGCAGTAAAGCAGGGAAGGACGATGCACGGCCCCACTGGAAGAACCATGCAGGGATGTTTTGACTTTGCACTATTTCTAATCCTTCGCCATTCTCCCAACGTCTTCCGTCTCCTGTCCCTTCTTGCTCAGCCCCGCCATCCCAGGCTTGCCGCTCCCCCTCCGCAGGAGCAGCAGTGACAGCAACAGTGCCCGGAAGGCTTCAGGTAAATTTTTTTCTCTGACTCTGCCCACAGTATAAATCCACTCCATAATGCCTGGGAATTATTTGTGTGGCTATAATCTCACCTCCCAGATCATCCAGGCAACCCGGCTACTGCACCTGACTGAAGCTCACTGACTTCCAAGGGCATAAGGCCCCCATGTGTTTTTTAAAATCTGCTGATGTATGTAAGAGAAAGTCTGGGAAAGAAGTAGGTTAACAGAAGTCAGCGTATTATAAGGAGCTGTCTTTCCTATAAACTACTGGCAATCAGGGGGGAGAGATGGGGGAGAGGAGAGAGAAAGAAGAACAGAGGGAGGGAGGGGCAGAGGGAGGCAGGCTTGGTGGCTTTCTTTTTTATTTTCATCTTTGAAAAAAGAAAAAAATTGCAAAACAAAAGAAAATACTTAGAAGGCAAGGTTTCCATAGGAAAAAAATATTTTATTTTTTTAAGAACAAATTCAGTTTGAAACAGACGTGGAATGTGATTTTCATAATTTTCATTTTCTGGGAACTAATCGCAATGTGGAACTAAAGCAGATTTCAAACTTATGACCGGCTAGTTTTAAAACAGAATGAAACAAACAAACAAACAAAAAACAAACAAAAAAAAAAGAAGAAAAAAAAGAAGAAATTATTTATAACTCAAGCATAATACTGTGTTACTTACAAACTGGACAAAGAAATTCTTAAATAAATATTCATGGTACACAATTTCAGCACAAATATGCGGCAATTTGGCAACCTTTTATACCATTTTTTCCTCAGTACAGTGCAAAGGGGAATGACACTGCCTTTAAACAAGCTGTAGCTAAATACATTGCAAAATTCAAATTTTATACAAAACATCTTGCTCGGACTTTATAAAAAACCAACATTGCTCTATATACACAATCTGGTTAAGAAAAGCCATTTTTGTCTTGTTTTCATGTGGTGTTTTTTTTATTATTTAAAAAGGTGAATAAGGCTACTGTAACACCCCAAATCCATATACAGTAAATCTGAACCTATTTACAGCATCTTCACTTAGACATGATGGTGCAAATTCCAAGTCGGGTGACTAGGGATGATCATACAAGCAAGGCATTTACAGTAACTTTTCAAAGCTGGACCAACGTCAAATAAAGGAACAGTTGGTAGATTGTCATAATTCTGCACCAGACACAAAACAGACGCACAGTACATTTTTTTTTTCAATTGGTTGCAGGTTGCTCTTGAGCAATTCGTCTGATTTTTTTTTCACAGTTTAGTACATAACTAGAATGTAGCCAACTGATGAAGCATAGATTTGATTTAATAAAAATCAGTATCAGTAAACCCATCTTTTCCCTTCCTCCCCCTCCCCCACAATAAAATCTTAATGACTTACAAGAGAACCTTGTATGGATGGATTCACAGAAAGGAAGGGTTGTTGAAAAGAATTACATATGTACTGTAGTTAGTCACCATGGTAACCTTCCACAGAACCATGGGTTGGGATTTTTTTTGTTTTGTTTCTCTCTTTTGGACCAACATCCCAACATCATTTTCAGGTTCAGGAAACAGAGAGAGTGATCATTTCTACGACAGATTTTTTTTCTTTTTGTTTTCTTGCAGGTGCTCACCAAAGGTCTGAGAACCCCAAAATGCTGTTGCTACATTTTCTTTCCAAATCAGAAAGCAAAGTGTTACCATAGTAACATGACTATGTTAGAAATGTCTATTTGCATAGCACATATAAAAGTAGAGGTTTTTTATTTCCTCCTCAGGATGGGAGCTTTAGGGGAATAACCATGCTAAAGAGAAAACTTTAACCTGAAACCCCCCCTCCACGAACCTCAACGAATTCTACAGAACACATCAGCCCGTAAGGCAAGGGAAAACACAACACAGAAAATAAATGCCGGCACACCTTGTCATTGTTAAATACGTGATGCAGTAACATTGACTTCCTGATATTTTGGGCTTTATATTTCCTAGTTTTCTCTTATGAGATGCTTTGGATTTATTTTTTTTTTAATTTGCTCCCATTGTTATTTTTAGATGGCTGATGTTTTTCCCAGAAGCAGTTTCTTTTTTTTCTTTTTAATATGTGTATATATATGCATATATATGCATATATAAACATATATCTGTGTGCATATACATACACACACACTCTCCATATATGTGTAAAATGATGAGAAGTTAAGACTATTTAATTGCCGCAAATGAATTTCACATCTTCTGGTGTAGATTCTGTGCAATCTCAAAATATATATTAGTAAAAAAAGCAAACCAAAACAAAAAAGTAAGAAAGAACGAACGAAAGAAAAACTCTCACTTTATATCCCTTGTGTTCTATACACCTATTATAAATAAGACATATCTTCCTTCTCCATCTCAGTGTCATAATTTATTTTATTCTTACGGACTGCAAGAGGTTTGCCATATGTGCTTTCACTTTGCAACAGAGCACCAATGAACGGCTGTGTCAGTCACAGTACCTACACTCACTGTGCAGGGGCAGCACTACAATAAACCAAAGTGTCAAAAGACTCAGTCAGAAAGAAATTCTGTCTTACTTTTGCAGATGAGAAAGGTTGGTGGCTTTTTTTTTTCCCCCACAACTTTACCAGTGATAGAGTTACAGCTCATTTGACCCGTTGGCTTATAATCATCTTGGTCAGATTTGGCTCTCTGCTATTTTCTTAAATGCTTTCCCTGTGTTTAGTATAATGTGATAGTATAGCAGCTGAGTCTGCTTAAAAGTCATCCAAAGCAGACTACGTTTTCGCTACAGCTTCAAAGCTGTATTTTTTATTGCCAGTACCACAACAGCCCTGCCCTAATATATCCTCAGCGGCCTGCTATTGTCTTGTCCTCTCCAAGCTTGTTCACTTACTAACAATACCCCTTTGTTCTACTATATTGAAGGTACTATTTTTTTCTGCACACTGGTATTTGATAACCATGAATTCCTTCAAATGCAGCCCTAATCCACTGCGCGTGTTATTGTGCCTCCTACTTGCCTCTTAAAACTTAGCATACCAAAGTGCTGTGCTACCTAAATGGTTTTTTTTTTCTTTTTTCTTCCCAGCTTCTATTTTCGAGGCAGCAGCATTCAACTGCAACTGCAGTCAGCCCTTCCCTCCACCACCCAGTCCTGCTCTTGACTTTGTTGACAGCCTAACTTTTTGGCTGGAAGGCTCCTTACTATCAAACACAGTTTCTATAAATGCAGTACCCATTCCAGTGAGGCTGCTGTAGCAGATGGATGGAGCGCGGATCTCCAAACATTAATGTTCCATTAGTGATTCAGGAGGTGGAGTGAAAGGAAATCTTATGTGAAGGATGGCAGAGCCCCGGATAACAGAAACAAATGGAACAGTGACGGACTAAAAGCAAGAGAACTTTAACAAGTCTTACTTAGACACCAAGGTCTGTGTGACAAATCCAGTACGCACTGAGAGAGACACACAAAAGTCAGAAGATTGCATTTCAAGCTTGATAGATCCTAGAGCACCTTCCCAGGATGCCTAGAGCTATTAACATCCACGGATCACTCCGTCTTCCCTTGGCTTTTGTACATGCCTGAACGCCCACAGCACATGGCTTTGAGGATGATGAATGTAACAAGAGTACAGCAATCAGAATGGGCATCTTCTACATAAAAGTCTTCCAGCTTTTAGTGAATACTTATTCACCGAGATAGGAATTCTACAGACTAGGTAAGCTGTCCAGCTTGCGTCGGCTTGCTGTCGCCTTCTCCCCCCCTGTGCTTGAGTCAATGCTAGCGCACAAGGCGTCATCACAAACCCCAACAGAAAGCATTTGACCAGTGAGTTTCCTCTACGACTCAACTGTACCACAGAGTTGGTTGTGTGTTTCTCAGACCTTGTAATAAATGTTTGCTGGACTCTGAGGAGGCATCTCTTGAACTATGTACACCGGATGTCCATAGTCGCCGCTGACCTTTTCATAGTGGGGGCAAAAGACACTGTCTGCAGTCCTTAGAGGAATGATAATGTCACTGGGCTCAGAACCATTGTTGTTGCCACTGCGTTTTGGGGTGGCTAACGTACTAAGTGAGAGAGTTGTCGTGTGTTGCGGGGAATGCTTCCTGTGTCTTCTCCGGTACTTCAACAAAAGAACCACCAAAGTGATGATGATGACGATGAAAATGATGCACCCTGATGCAATCCCTGCAAATAAGGCCACCTCTGAACCCAGTATACTGGAATGCCCAGCCTTACTGCCATCTGTGCTAGATCCTGGAAAGAACGGAAATACAGACAAAAGTTATTGCCATCCTGCGACCCGTTTACGCTGCTTAAAAATGTGTAGAGTAAGCAAGACTGGAAGAATTAACTGACAGCTGAACTTTGACAAACCAATTACCCTGTTAGATAGCTAAATGCAAACAGCCGAAGTCAGCAATCAATATTAAACAAGACTTTGTGTCTGTTGGTCTCACTTTTGTGCTGCCTCCAAATCACCCTGTTTCATACATCATCATCCATCAGCGGCAAGGACTGGCACTGACAAGGCAGCCTTTGATGCACATCGCATCTTTTAACAGATGCCGGCCAGCCCCGGGCGGCAGAGAGGGGTGGGATAGGACTGCGAGGGGAAAATAACACAGGAAAATGACAATTCTCAGGACAACTGGTACTGTTCGGTGTCCCACCGTTCTTCTGCCATTTTATCTTTCGCGTATTGATTTAAGTTAAACTGTCCTTAGTGCCTGTTTACGTGGACTCCTCTTGCTTGCGCACGAAACAAAGGAGCTTAAGGCAAAATGGCTATAGCATATATCTGTTTGCATTAACTTACATTTACTTAAAAGAAAACACCACCATACATTTGGTAGTCAGGAAAAGCTCACGTGCTGAACAGCCTGTTGACTATTTGGTGCCATTACACTGTCATATCATTTGTCACAAAAATTAAATGAACACTCTTTTTACACTTTCTCACTTGAAAATTTGAACTGACTTCCCTCTCTTGATGCTCACTCACAGGTGGAAGAACGCTGCAGATGCTACATCCATGTAACTGTGAACTTTTCCTACTGGAACCTCCATAGGAAATGGTTGAAGCCTGCCCAGTGACTGACATATCAAAGACTTATTAGCCCAGTAACTAATGACAGAGCTAGCAGGGAAAACTTGCAGCCGTTTTCGGGAATCCCAGAATCAACTGTCAGCAAGTGTTGTTTTGTAGCATTCCCAATTCACCAAATTTTCTTCCAGAGACCTTGGGTCTTAGAGTTAGGTTTTTTTCTTGTTCACCTAATGTCTGAAATGCATCCTGAAGATACTCGTTTGGAACTATCCGTTTATCTTATTCAGATAATTATTAAAAGAAAAAAAAATCTTTACATTTAGTGAAAGACCAGCCATTCATGTGTAGACTTTATATGGTCAGTTAAAAGATCAGGACATTAATTATAGATGCCTTGAAATAAACTTTATAAATGGCTGTCGAGAACCACTTGATAATGTATTATACGGGAAGAGAAAGACAGAAAGACTCGTTCATCTGCCAGAGTACTAAATGTAAGGCAGCATTTACCATCGTAAAGCTGCTTAGCAAATGTCCTATCCAAAAACTTTCCTGTAAATGAGTGATATTCTCACAAGATGTAATTAACTTCTGCTGCAGAGTGGAAGAGGGGAGAGAGCAGCCGTTGCCAACATGCAGCTCCCAGACCACTATCCACCAGAGCATCAGAACTGGTTTTTGCTTCATCTCAGTATGAAAACATTTATTTTTCCGGCACTTTAATGGTAAAATAAAATGCGTTTGGGGACAAAGGAGAAGACTCCACCAGAGCCCCGTCCCAGGCGCGAGCCCCGCCGCACCTACCTGAGTGGTCCTTCACAAAGGGGCTGGTGGTGGAACTCTTCCCGTTGGTGCCAGCTTCCTGCTCGGGGCGCTTGGTGGGATCCGTGTGCCGGGGCAGCCCCGCCGAGTTGGGATCTGGGGGAAGAGAAAGACGACTCATGCAGCTTCGGCGCTTGATAGTGCGGAGCCTTGTAAGCCGGCTCTAGGTACCTCGTGAGACACGAATGGCTTTGAACAGAAGAATCTTTATGCAAAGGTCTGGGAGATATAAGTACGTAATTTTCCTTTTAAAGCAAAATGGTTATATTAGTTATTTCAGAGGTTTAATTGTGAGGCCATCTGCAGAAACTATAGGGACTCCTGTAATTGGCAAGAAAAGCTTTGCAGATGACATTTTGGTTTAAGTGAGGAAGCTGATTGACTACTAAACCAACTTCTACTTAGAAGAATAATTCTTTCTTCCTGCACAATAGGTTATCTATATGTGAAAAGAGACAATGAACAAAAACCTCTCTGTAATCAGAATTCATAACAAGCAAACTACAGAAATATTAGCTTCCCCTCTTTCATGTATTTTAAATAATTTTGAACAGCAGAGTTGTGGCTTTTGTTGTTAAAATAAAAATAAAAATGACTGAAACACACTACTCCCAGGTGACCTTTCCTTCTAGGGATCTCTCCAACGAAGAGATCTTATTACGCTAACCCTCCTCCTGTAGAAAACTGTCAGCAGCCGAGGAAGAGAAAGTAGGCTTTGCTTTCAGACTATAAGGGAGGAATGACCACACTAGACTCGGTTGGCTCTCTGCTCTACACCGCTAAAAGAAGCTTGAAAACTAAAAGGACACTGAGAGTGATCAAAGTGATTTCATGAAACAGCAGATGGTCTTTACCTTGTCCAACTTTCATGAGGATCTTCATGGTTTTTGTCTGGCACACCCCTCCCTCCTGGTTATCCAGGCCCTCCAAAGACCCATTTGATGTTGCTGATTAAAAATAAAAGAAAAATAAAAAAATAAAAATAAATAAAAATCAGGAAATCAACAGGCAAAGTGATGTGAACATGAGTGTCTGAAAGCAGAAATCTTTCAATCTACCAGGACCTGTTCTTGCTGCTCGGGCTGACCTACGGAAAAGTTGTGAAATGTTGAAAGCCAAAGGAATGAATACATCGGTAAGCCGTACAATATATACAAATGGAGGAATGTGTTATCAAGGTTTCAAATTTACCCAGCAACCCAGCAATGCACAATTGACTGACTGACTGACTGACTAGGACGAAAACACAGCACCTTGCTAAAAGGTGACAGAGTCAGCTGAAAAGGAAGCCCTGGCAGGCTCAGAGGAGTACAGCGCTGAAAATTCACCCTTTTTCTCCCCCCCAACAATATCTTTATAATCACCACGTTACACCTGCTTCCTCTATTACAAATCTCCTGCTGGAAGAAGTGAACGCATACAAAAGACCCAAGTGAAAGCCGAGATTCTGCACTGATTGGAAAACCATTTAATATTTTAAAGTACAATCTCATTTTTCTCAGCATTGAGGAGCCTCCGCGGGGGCGGGTGGCGGGGAGGGAATACGCTCTATTCTCACGGAAACCTTTCAGCTCGTACAAACAAATGGGTGCTTTCCCCTGCGTTTATATTGTTCTGGCTTATCTAGGCGCTGGCTGGAACCGCGCAACCCCATCGCAAGCTGATGCTGCAATGCTGTTTGTGCGCGAAGCGCAGCTCCCTTGGAGAATCCAAAACGTTGAGTCACGGTCTAGGGGTGCGCCTCCGCCGCCGCCAGAGCCAGCTGTTGCTTGCAAACCCCCAACAGCTGCTGGAAAACTGTTCGACAGCTCCTCAGCCCTGGGCATCGCCACCGTTCCGCACCGCGCCAGGCCGGCGTGCGCGCTGGTGCCCCGGCCGCCGTGGCAAAGCAGGCACGTCCGCCAACCCTGGACTCCCGGCTTCGCCGTTTAGGGAACGCACCAGGGGTTCTCCCACGCCGGTTGCCCTGGGGGTGCAAATTTCACCGCCGTTTTGTGGAGCTGTTTACCCAAGGCCCAAAACGCGCGTAGGCGCGGGTGCAGGCACGCAGGCCGGCGGCGGGCCACCAGCTGGAGGAAACAAACAGAAAACGGAGGATACAGGAGCTCGCTGCTTGCTGTGGCGAACTGCTGAAGCAGCACGTTCCTGCCTCTGCCCCTCTCCTTTCAGCTCGGGATCTAATTCAACCAGGGCTTCATACTGCTCGGATCTTTGTTTTTAATTCTCGCTCCTTCTCTTTCACCTTCCTTGGGGATTTTCTTTCAAATGCAGCCGATGTATATTTCCTTTTTCCTTCACAATGTCTTCCTAGCCCCATGGCAGTATTTTTCTTGCTCTAATCTTCTCTCTGGCCGTAAAGATATAAACCCCATACCGCTGAACCCTGCTTCCTAGCCTTTGATCTACTTCTTGGTTTTGTTCCACTTCTGCCTCTTTTGTGACTAACTCGAATTACAGCCACCATACAAACTTCCCAAATTGTGCTTTCTTTTCCTAAAATTCCCTTCTCATCGTACGTGGTCCCTCCCAGTTCCTCCTCTTGTTCCCTCCCCCCTGTAAAAACATGACAATGGCCGTACATGCAACTACTTCTTTTTTTTCCAACTTGCAAAAAAGACTTCTTAAAATATAAAAGAGCACAATGAGTAATTTAAGATAAAAGCCGATCTGAAATGTGCCACTGGATTGCCAGGCTCAGAAAATAATGGAGACATATAGTTTTGTTTTCTTTTGTTTTTTTTCCAGAGGCAAAAAAAATCAATACTAAGAACCAGTTCTGGACATAAATCAAATGTGTCTTTGCTGAAAGTGTTTTTTATGACCTATTTGCCAATGTACCAGCACAAGGACAAGGGAAAAAAAGCAGTAAATAGAAATGCCAAAGCTGAGCATCAACTGAAAGTACAACTAATAAACACTGACTTTGTCTTCTGTTTTTTGCTATTCTTCGTTTGTTTTTTAATCGAGGCGATCTGGGCTCACATCTTCTTAAACACCTTCTACTTGATTTTAATTGAATAGAGTGCTGCTTCTCCTGAACATCAATGCCTTTTTATTCTTTAAAGGCCTATCCATTTAACCCACAGAGCAGGAGACCTCAATAAGATGCAGAGGATACAGCCTGACCTCAGTACAGAATAAGAAAGTAAGACGGCAAAAAGAATGCAAAATTACTTCAAATACAGTCTCCAAACGGGAAGGCCCAGATGTACAATGAGTCTGGTTGTGTGCCTACGCGAAGCGCAATCTGCCTCGCTTGCTTGCTAAAAGAATGCTTCCAGAGCTTTGATGTCAGATGAATGAATCTGCAGAAGTATTCACTTTTTCCACAGTTCTTCAAGGGGTTTTCGGAAAGCCTACGTTATAGCTCAGAGTACAGACTGCTACATCCCGAGGAACAGGGAATTTTCAAAGAGGAGCATTTCAGTGACAAAGCAAAGTTTCCATCTCAGCTTCTCCCTGTAATTAAACTGACAATTACCCAAGGCCACGGGAGGAAATTATTTTTCAAAATTCATTAAGACTATCGAAATATAACCTCACATATCCCTAGTGTACCAGGAGGAAAGTGGGTAGTTTTAAACACATCGTTTCCAGCTTTGAAAAGCTGCACGGAGGAAAAGAAGTAATCCGGGACATCAGAGAAAACACAGTTTCATATTGCTAATGCCCCTTGACAGGTTAGCGTGCAGAAGTCAAACAAGGGAGCGAGTACAAAATATTCCTCAAACACTTGCCACTGCCTTTCTGTATTGATCTCCAAAGGAAAATTATCCCCGCTATCGTGTAAGCTCCTCCACCGCCCTCACAGTTCTGCAGGAAAGTGACCCCATACCTGGAGCTCTGCTCACACCGAAAGGATATTTCCAAATATGCCTGAGATAGGAGGTTTGGGTATAAACACAGAAACATAATACAAGTTTCTTGTGTCTAAACGGAAATGCTACTCTCCGGTGTATGATCAAATGATTCATATGATCAAATTTTAGACCTTCCATCCCGTTTATTTTTATACACATATATAAAAAAAAGAACAGGTTTGGGTTTTTTTTTACGTTTCAGGCTAAATATGGATATATTTTAGAGGCAATTACTCACACATGAACTACCATACATGGCCCTGTGCTAAGACTAGATACTACTCAAATATTAACAGTAATAAACATAATTAACAATTAATACAAAGTTTCTCATTATATTAAATGTTCTCGGGATCCCACACTTCACATAGCAACACATAGGAAACTAAAAGTAAGTACAATGTTGCTAAACAGGTAGCAAAGTATTTTTAAATCTTTTGATGGATAGGTACCTCTGATTTTCTGAGACCTGTCCTGTTCCACTGGTGTCAATTGCAAAACTAATAATTATAGTCAAAAGCGCACTAAATTATTCAGGCTACAGTTTATCCACACCTACAAATAAACACATATAATTGCCCTAAAATCTCTATTAATTTTAAGACCTTCTGACAAAATCGTAATCATTTATAGGCAATGTTTACAGCAGTCATTCAAAAATGATGTTTGAGCTCAGTATACAGAGACACTGTGTGTCTGCATTCCTTGAATGCAACAGCAGCTGCCATTTTATAAGGAGTATAAATTTGGGTTTTCAACTTTCAGAAAAAAAAGACTTGTTATGAAGTTATGGTTAAGAGTCTGCTGGTACATACTTACTTTGGAGAAGCTAGTATACATTTTCAGTTTCGTAAAACACTGCCTTAACATATCCTCTCCCTTACACAAGAGGAAATGAAACTATTCAGACCAAAGAATTTCATTCCAGCTCTGCCTTCCCTTCTTCAAAATATAAAAATTATTAAAAAAACCCCAACTAACCAAAAAAAAAAAAAAATCAAACCTGGAACTCATGTAAATCAATGCATGATGTTTTACATTTATTTGTTTTTAGAACTTCTCAAGGGTTGTTTATTGTCCAAAATGCATTAGTCATCAATGCAGAGGCAGGGAATCAGTGAGCGAAACAGAGTCAGCTGACAAGAATAGTTCCTGGCTATGATTCTTATACGGTCCCCATGGAGAGGAAGTAATATTACATTTTAATATGTCTTCATTTGATTGTTATTACTCTGCCTCCCAGGAGGCTAAGCCACTGCATGGATCTTGGCTGTTTTCAACCTATCAGGTTGGTAACATTGCTCTAATCAGATGGAGAATTAAGCTGCTGGATTTGTGCCTGTATATAGCTTTTCATTCACAAAGAGATTAGAAATGAAGGCACAGTCACAAAAATTCAGCTTCCTTCATTCCTAAAACACACATTACAAAATGAAAAAATGCCATCACAATTACTTAAGAGAAAACACCAGCAGACAAAAATCTCAGCCTCTTAATTCTGCCACAATTATTACCCATACTTTCATGGTTTACGATTACGAAAAACATTACCTACTTGCAAATTAAATGTCATATCCTTTGAACCAACACAATTTTATAACACATTTATTTCTAGAGCTTGAATATGAAATGGACTACATAGCTGAAGAGAGAAATTATGATCAGCGTACTTAATTTTCCTGTGAAAACACATGGACCTTAAACCACAGACTATAGGAATGAATGAGTGATGTCAACTGATGGGAGAGGGCAAAATTGCTTTTGTCCCCCCTTAGTGTGCTGGACGATACAAGCCACTTGGCAATGTATCAAAGACACATCATTGACGAGGTCATCAAGAATTAATTGCTGCTGGTGTGGATCTGTTAATAGAAAAATGAGAATTACAGGTTTCTTTGGGGTAGATCAGTACTGTCCAATAGTAGTGATTTTCACCATTTTTTTCTTAAATACTGCCTGAATTCAGCATCAGAAAATAGGTTTCTCAAAATCAGAGCTAAATAAAATCAAATAACCCTATCCACCTCCACTTTTCCCCAGCTGTGCTTCGAAACAGAATGGAAAAGCCTAAACAGCGGCAAAACCCATGAAAGCTTTAGATCCAGCAGTAGTAAGAAGTTATTCTTAAAGCAAAGCTACACTTGATCTCATATGCACTCACAGGATTACTAAGCTCATGTAAAGCTTTTGAGGGTTTTTTACTTTATTAAGTAATAGAACACTATTTTGGCCAGGCATCGTGTGTTTGTGCTCTAACTGCTTTCATCTGCTTTTGGTCCTTTTAATGACTCTCTTAGCAAAGCACCGAATAAATATTCTTCTTTCCCATAAATTATCTAAATTTATGGGACAGGTTTAAGAACACCAGAAATCACACACTGCGAAACCACAAATCACAGAACACAACACAGAGGTTGTTTCTAAACCAGCCAGGGATGAAGTACAAGGCAGCTGAGGTAATAGAAAGAGTGTTTTAATTAAATGAAATTAAATTCTTTTTTTTTCCCACTTAGTAGCAATGCCAGATCTGCATGGAGATCTGAAGCAACCAAAAAAAATTGTTGAGGCCACTCACCAAAGAACAGGTAGCTTGGCAAACACTACGTTGGGTGAGCTGCAGAAAGTTTAGAGAGAAGATAAATATACTAATTTCAACTACTAGCAATTAATGGTTTACCCTTGCTTGTAGTGACAAAAAATGAGACCGACGCTAAAACCTTCACTTTTAAAAAAAATGAAATTGTCTTCCAAAATTTAACTATCAGCAGTCCCAAACCTGGACCACAAGTGCTAAAACTTAAATGCATTATGAATAGCTGCATGGAGTACTGTCAGCATGTTGCCTGTGTTTCTGTCTACAGACTGGAGACCTCCTCTGTTTAACTCTTTGTGCCTTAACGATAAAATCACATCCTACCTTTTCTATTAATCTTATAGAGACAAAGAAAGGATCTTTAATAAAAAAGATAAAATCCTGCTGAATTTGCTCAATTAATACAGTATAGGACACCGAGACAGTAATGAAAAATGTATAAAAATGGTTTACCAATAATGTTGCATTTTTCTAACATGTCTGGGTTTTTATTTGTCCTACTTGCAAAGTCAAGGTGGCAGCAGAATTTTGAGGAGTTTCTCAACCTAAAGACCATTCAGAAACTCTCATTCTCTCAATCTTATTCCACACGTTTCTTTAAATTAAGATAGATTTTTTTCTTAAACTAAAGGTTACGAAATGTTTATAAATACTCTTGAAGCCAGCCTTTTTTCCCTCTATCCACACACGAGGCAAAACTTCCATGTGAAGGAAAGGAAGAGAATTCTTCCTTCTTCTTTTCCACTTCTAATCCTTGTTGTTTTTTAAATTAAGTCCCATGTTGTATGTCTCAGGATTTATATCTAAACAGGATCCACAAATTATACTCTGCACAGCAAGTATATAAGCAGTATACAAGCACTCCCCAGTCATGCTAAAACCAGAACAAAATGAAATAAAATAAAAAACAGGCCTCTTCTTGCCTGAAATAAGGCAAAGGCACTGCACTGAAACTTTGTGATTCACTTTTCTAACCACTGCTCTAAAATGTATCTTCTCCAAATGTGAACGGCGTGACTTGTGGTACTTAGATGGGACTCATGATATAGGGGTCTTTATGTAATTCCCCATAAAATTCTCCACTTGTTTTCATATGTCAAGAAAGGGACAGATTTTATTACTGCTTCAATTTTTTTTTGGGGGGGTGCAATGTGGAGGACACAAGCAAGACAGAGCCAATCAGTTCTGTACTGTAATACATCTTGGTATATACCAACTGTTTAATTCCAGGCACACCTCCAGAAATCCGTAGACTCTCCTTCCCGCATCTCATGTCGTCCGACTGAGAAGGACCGCCCAAGTATTAAACACGAAACAGGGAGAGAGTTCTTGTAAAGTTTCCCCCCTTTCCTACATTCAGAATGATTCTCTTAATTCCAGGGAAACGTGGCAATCTACAACAAGAATACAGGCGGTAAAAAAAAAGCCCTTTTTATGTCAACAAAGTCATTCCATAAAGGGAAAAAGAGACAGTGAGCAAGACGGAGTTGGAAAGTATCAAAAAAGCTGTGAGCCCCAACTGGTTTCTGCTGCCTATCAATTTAAAAACAGCACCACTTTATCTCTGGGTTAAGGAATACCACAGCTGAAGTGTACTAAACAGTAAACTATTTGCTGAATTATTATCCATTACAGAAGGGTCACAGCATCCACCCACCCACAACAAAATCCTGCTTGCTTCACTGCTGTCAAGTGTCCCTCTTCAAAATTCTCTTGAATTTTGATTTAGAGATCATAAATAAAAAATAAAAGCATCTCAATACTGTATCACTATGAATGACAATTTAAGTCTTTCGTTACAGTTAAGCATTTCTAAAAGTACTTCAGTTCTATATTTCACATACTTTGAGAAATGTTGTCAGATAATGATCTACTGCACACATGGTTGCTTCTAGTTTACATAAACAAATTATATATTTGTGAGCGCTGAAGTAACTGTGGCAGATGTAAGCTCACTAATTATGATGTATTCAGTGTATATCAGAAAGTATGCGTCTAAAACAGATTACTAGCTAGTTAACTTCACCAACCACAAAAAAGTATTTTACGCAAGGTCATCCTTTCTCCCGTCACACTACTGGCAAAAGTCTTACATGGATGGGGAGAAATATCTCTTTACTACCACAGCAAGCTTTGCTTAACAGTTCAGCTGAACAGAACTAATAGAATTAGTTAGTATTCACGTTACACTGATTGTTGCTAATGACAAGCGGGCTTGCTGGAAACAAAAGCAGAAGCTTTAACATTAAATGAGGACCTATTTTCTGTATCATACAAACTCAACATCACTCTTCAAGGATGTTCATCTGCCTTGAAAATCTCTCTGGTTTCTGTCTGTAGCACTTGGATAAGAAAGGGTTATGGTGAAAGTTCATATTAAATAAATAACAAATCTCTTGCTCATTCTACTGTCACTAATTGCATGCAATGATATTAATGACCCAGTAATTGCTATACGAGTAGCACTGAAGTGGAAAACATCATTTTGAGGCAGAGTTCATCTCTAGGTGGTAGGACTTCACCAGTAACTGACTTAATGCCTAGTGACAGCTTAGAATATAACACTATAGATGAGAAAATGTGCCACTCTCATGGTTATAACAGTTTAGATGGACATGACGTTATTTGCTTTGACCACACAGAGTCCAGGAGTAACCCCAATAAAGTGCCACAGTCAGAGTTTGCCCTATAGATGAACCTCATTCCTTTCAGGGGAGATGCTCTGCACTATAACAATCTAGAGCAATTTTCCACATGTTTGCTTCAATAAAAGAATACCTTCATCTCCTGCTTTTACATCAAGCACAACAAAACTGTGCTTTATTGCAAAACACAAAAAGCTATTTACATCATCTGACTATCCTTCAGCAACACACAGTTTGCACCTTAGTACTGAGATCAATTATGATACTATTGGATGACTGTGCACTTTGCAAAGATGATCAGAAGTTAAGCACTGTTTTGACTGCAGTATGCTTATGTTTGTGTTTAGAACTTTAAAATATCCACGAAGTAAAACTTAATGAGGGACCATTGCTGAAATAAAGCAATCTGAGTTTCCAAGGTGCTACAGGGCCTCTAGTTAAATACTTGCCATAAGAAATTAAG